>NC_059428.1:124630173-125265887 GCF_021028975.2 Sphaerodactylus townsendi | reverse complement strand
TTCCAGAAATCTCATGAGATTCCTTCCTCCCATTTGGGATGGACCCAACTATCTCCCAAGGGACCTTCCTCCACCCTAAGATGTCTTCTGCCACCACTCAGGTGGAGGAGATTTTCCAACCACTCAGTGAAGTGGTAAAGTATAGGCAAGTAGGTTGTTACTGCCCCTCCACCAAATTTGACACTGGCAGGTGTGGCCTGGTAACTGGCAGGTGTGGCCTAGTAGGAGACCCGATAGGTTAGAGCATAGGTGTCAAACTCACGGCCCTCCAGATGTTATGGACTACAGTTCCCATCATCCCCTGCCAGCATGATGCTGGCAGAGGATGATGGGAACTGTAGTCCATGACATCTGGAGGGCCGCGAGTTTGACACCTGTGGGTTAGAGACATGGAGAGGAAGCCATCAATATGAATCTTTAAAAATGGTTTTATCATAGAGTTTTCAGTAGCTCCTAGAGAGGCATGAGATCCTTTATAGGTTTTTTTTCTGCAAGTGATGACATGCAGATGGCCTGCAAATGTTTTCTTTCTCCCATTGGCCCTCTGCCCCCAGTGAGTACGTGGCAGTCCTAGAAATCCAAGGCAACCACCTCAACTGGCCTCATTACTAAGGTAACACCTCACTATGAACTTTCGAAGAATGAAATCCTGAACCCTAACAGCAGGTGTGTCCATCATGCTTCCAGAAATTGACATTTCTGAGCATACACTCTTCCTCTCCATAATGCACAAAGCCAATGAAGATATACTCTGTTTGATATATCCTGGTGGGGCATCAAGGTAGGGTAGGGTTGCCAATCTCCAGGTGGAACCTAGAGATCTCCCTCTATTACAATTAATCACTAGTTAACCAAGCAGCTTGGGAGGGTAGTCTCTAAGCCATTATAATCTGTTGAGGTCTCTCCTCCTCCCCAAACCGTACCCTCCCCAAGTTCCACACACACCCCCCCCCCCCCCCAACATCCATGCATTTGCCAGCCCAGAGCTGACAATCCTATAGCAGGGCCTGGAATCAGGCCTGAAAAATGTGCTTGCCCAACATCATGCAACTTGGAATAAACTGCAGGCTATGTCTTTAAGCCAATGAATGATCCTTCCACTGCTCATAAGACATGGGAAGCTCATAAGACTGGCTGAATGCCTTGCTCACACTTATGATTTGTCCAGGGGTTGTGTTGGGACAACTGTCCTAGTATCTCAGAAGTGGGTGACGGCACACAGCATAGGATTCTGAGATAATTGTGAATAATAGGACAGAGAGCTGTGAAATCAGCTGTTGAAAGATATTTGGATCCAGCACACAGCAGCCTTGCGGTGGAAAACTTTTGGTTGCTCAGCAAGTATAGAAGCTCCTTTGCCATCAGGTGAATGTTTATGGTCCTTTTTTCCATTGGAAGCAAAGTAGGAGATAGTGCTGGGTTTTAATTTTATCCTTTTTTTTACCTTTTCATTATTGAGCATCCCAGTTTAACAGCCTAGTAAATTAGCACATTTGAAGTATTTACTAACACAATTAACCTTTAAAACAACACTCTTTTTTTCCAAAATGTCAGGGTTTACTATATCTATTATAATGATAAACAGTCTTTTTTGCATTGATATAATTAGAGAAATGAGTCTATTCAACCCAAATGCTGTTCCCTGAAAAAGATTTACATGTTGTTATTTTGGAAAAAAAACCACTAACGTCTCTTGCACTGGAAATTATATTAATTAGAAGGAGGGTTGTTGTTGTTTTTGGTGAACTCATCAGTTCTGGTCTCTTGTTTACCATGGACTGTTCCCCACCTTCCTTCTTGCTCTTGAAATGAAAGCAATTGTGTTGGTGTTCCAGTTTAATTAATACTGGCCTTGTAATAATGAAACATCCCCAGAGGATTTATTTTCTTTTCCCCTTATCTTTGGCCCCCTTGTATTGCTCTTCACACCCATTGGGAAGTTCTCTGTTACACCATCTGTCTGTCTCCACCACTGAAGAGTGATTTCAGAGAAAAGGGCTACGACACTGAATGTTAAATACAAAACAGGAATTGCCTTGACTTGCCGTCATTCGTTTCCATGGAGTGTCACAATAATGGCAATATAACTTAGCTGCATTTAGCAAATGCAGCATAATCACACACACAGGATTCTGAGCTGAAGTAAAGAGCTATCACCATTAAGGCTGATTACCATGAAAACAGCATCGGAGAATTAGAGATATTGCTGAGCTCTGCGTAACTGGGAAAGTTTTGATGGCTGTTAATTCTGCTACATGTATATATTTTGGATTCTACATTTCATACTGGGTGGGGCCAGTCTGAAATGAATCACAGTCAATGAGGTGTATTCATGGGACAACTTCCCTGAGTTTAATTGAGTTTTCACTTAGATTTCTTAATGTGGGCTTCTTCAGCTTGAGCCCATCCTCAATTAAAGGCTGTGTCACCATCTTACCAATATAATAGGGAGGATGATAAAGCATGGAGAGACCTTCATAGAATCATAAAGTTGGAAGAGACCCCAAGGGCCATCAAGTCCAACCATCTGCAATGCAGGAACTCACAATCAAGGCACTCCTGTCAGATGGCCATCCAGCCTCTCTTTAAAAACTTCCAAAGAAGGAGACTTCACCACACTCTGAGGTAGTGCATTCCACTGTCGAACAGCCCTTACCGTCAGGAAGTTTTTCCTGATGTTTAAGCGGAATCTCTCTTCCTTCACCATGAACCTATTACTCCTGGTCCTAGTCTCTGGAGCAGCAGAAATCAAGTTTGCTCCCTCACCAACATGACATCCCTTCAGATATCTAAACATAGCTATCATGTCACCTTGTAACCTTATCCTCACCAGACTAAACATACCCAGCTCCCCAAGGCCCTTTCCGCACGGGGCCAAAAACAGCAGCCCAGGGACGGAAAAACATCAGTCCCTGGGCAGCCGTTTGCACAGGCAGCGCTGCTGCAACCCAGCAGCGCCGTCCTGTGTGGCCCCGAGCAGCGTGAAACTGACAAGAGCTCCATGCAGCAGTTGGTTAAAAAAGATTTGTTTTGACTGACAATACTTGCATTCTCCCATGATGTGGGAACACAAAGTGCCAAAATGGGTCTTTTTATAATGTCCTAAAGATGTTTTTTTATTTATTTATTTATTTATTTATTTATTTATTTATTTATTTATTTATTTATTTATTTATTTATTTATTTATTTATTTATTTATTTATTTATTTATTTATTTATTTATTAGATTTTTATACCGCCCTATCCCCGAGGGGCTCCGGGCGGTGTACAACAATAAACATAATAAAATGGCAAAATCTTTAAAAGCTGCGATAAAACAGTAAAAGCTAAGTCTTATAAATACAATACAATAAAATACAATAAAAATACAATAATAAATATAATACAATAAAAATACAATAATAAATATAAATGGCATCCAGCTGCTCCGTATTTGAAATCCTCTCCCCAAAAGGGAGGAATGGCAGGTCCCAGATGTAGAGGGCCATGAGGCAGAGGGCCATGAAAGGGGGAGGCACCATCAGCGGCCGGTTCCTCCAAAGGCCGGTAATGGACGACAGCTCAAATCTTTCACAGGCCCCTGGCGGAGACTCACACCTACAAGGTCCTGCAGGGGTCCAAGTCTCAGTTCTTGGAGTGGAAGAGCTGTCCACCAGGCCGGGGCCAGAGCCGTGAAGGCCCTGGCCCGTGTGGAGGCCCGTGTCCCGGAGGCCCATGTGGAGGCCCGTGTGGAGGCCCATATTTGTGCTGTGCGGAATCTACCACTGTCAGGGCAATAATGTGGTTTAACTGATAGCTACAGCTTGAAATGTGCCAAGTGGTCCCCTCTTCATCCCTGGTATAATAGTAATTCTCACTTTAAAATTCAAGGAGCTGTGGCTTCAAGGACACTGTTGAGTAAAGGCAGTTAGATTCCCCCACTGAAGATTTCCAGGCTACACCAGATTGTTTGTCAGAGCACCTACACTTTTAACCAACCTGCTAGTTTTAATCACCATAAATCAGTTCCATCAATATGCCGGCAACTAACTTCTAAAATAAAAAGGCTGCTTAGGCAAAAAGACTGCTCAAGTTAGTGTAACGTCAGAGAAACAAACCTGCCAGATCGCAACTCCTCTTCTGTGAAGTGGAAAATTGCAAGTTCCAGGTCACGGAAGAGAAGGGGGAATATTTCATGAGTTAGTTATGGTGATCTAAAAAAGACCTCTTCTGTATGAGCAATTTTTGTGTGTGCACAAGTAAGCTGACCCTATATTGTCAAAATTCATGATGGTAGTAAGCCATTAAATGCGCGAAGGTTCTTCTAATGCATGCCGCACGGACAATCTCTTGGTTTAAAGCCATGTGTGAAGGTTTGACCGTGCATTGCTACACTGTTTTTGAAGCCTTGACAATAGAGCCATAGACCCATTATGTATGCAGTACTTACTCCAAGGCTGTCTGCTCTGCAGTGGGGTCTCCTCACTTTTCTCTGTTTACATACAAGGAACACCCCACTGTTTACTCTGAACCTAGCCATCATTTTGCCTCTGGGTCGCTCCAGGTGGCTGGTTTCATTGCTGCCATTTTTCACCATTCTTTAATTTTTTTGGCCATTTTAATTGTCTGTTGACCTTGAAATAGAATGTTAGGCTGATTCCGCAAGGACCAAAAACAGCGGTGTGAAAATGGTGTGAAAACAGTATAAACCCTTTTACACTGTTTTAAACCCTTTTACACCATTTTCACACTGTTTTCACACTGCTGTTTTTGGCCCATGCGAAATCAGTCTTAGTGTCAAAAAAAGAGTCCCATTGTTTCCCCAGAAATGTTTGCCTGGGAGTGGGTGCAACTGCTCCTATGTGGGTGGGGGAAGGGGGGAGGAGCAGAAAACCTGAATCAAAAGGAATGAACACTTCCTTCCTTCCTTCCTTCCTTCCTTCCTTCCTTCCTTCCTTCCTTCCTTCCTTCCTTCCTTCCTTCCTTCCTTCCTTCCTTCCTTCCTTCCTTCCTTCCTTCCTTCCTTCCTTCCTTCCAGAAAAGCAGGAGTCAAACTATAATAAGAATGAGCAAAACAAGGTCCTGACCTGAATGCCCAGACTAGCTTGATCTCATGAAGAGTCAGTCCTGGTTAGTACTTGGATGGGAGACCATCAAGGAAGTCAAGGATCACAGCACAAAGGCAAGCAATGGCAAACCATCTCTTAATCTCTTTCCTTAAAAATCACATGAAGGGTCACAATAAGTCAGTTACAACTTAACAGCACTTTCTACTACCAACAACACAAAAGACCATATTAATTTATTTAGGAAAAAAAGACTGTTGCCACTTCAAGAACTTGCCTGAAGTGGCTTACAAAATATAAATAAGAACAAAGCATTAAAATATATTAGCTAAAATTCAAAGTTTAAAGCCCAGCCCAGTGTAAAACAGTAAAGCAGACAGACCACATAAATCTTAAAATAATACAATCTAGACTAAACTTCTAATTAAGCAGTAGCATAGTGCTTAAGAGCAGGTGCACTCTAATCTGGAGGAACCAGGTTTGATTCCCCACTCTGCTGCCCGAACTGTGGAGGCTTAGCTGGGGAATTCAGATTAGCCTGGACACTCCAACACACGCCAGCTGGGTGACCTTGGGATAGTCACAGTTCTTCGGAGCTCTCTCAGCCCCACCTACCTCACAGGGTGTTTGTTGTGAGGGGGGAAGGGAAAGGAGTTTGTAAGCCCCTTTGAGTCTCCTATAGGAGAGGAAGGGGGGATATAAATCCAACTCTTCTTCTTCTTCTTCTTCTTCTTCTTCTTCTTCTTCTTCTTCTTCTTCTTCTTCTTCTTCTTCTTCTTCTTCTTCAATTCCTGGGTAAACAGAAACATCTTGTACTGGTGCTTAAAATAATGCAATTCAGACACCAGGTATGCTTGGAGGGGAAGGGTCTTCCCTAAGTGGGTTACCAGTTACCTACTGGCAGTTAATTGACAGCAAACTGAAGCTTATGTCACTGTCACTGGCAGTGCAGTGATGTCACTTTCATCATCATTTCGCTGGCACTGTGGGGGCACTGGGTATGTGGACACAAACTCCATAGTAGAAACTGTTTCTACTATAGAGTTTTGCCAAATACCAGAGCATTCACACAGGGACTGACAATATGATGGTGTGACTTCTAGTGCATGCAGGATATATGTCACTTCATTGCCAGTGACAGAGGCATAGGCCTCAGTTTGCTGCTGGTAAATCCTCCTGCTGGGCAGTTGAATGACAACAGGGGGCAGATGCCAAAGCAGGGGAACTTCAAACCCAACATGGGTTTGGGAACCCTATCCATAACCAAGGTGCCACTGCTGAAAAAGCCATGTCTTTGGTTGCCACTCATTTCACCTCTGAAAGCAAGGTGGGACTCGTGAGGAAAATCTTAACTGGCAGTTTGGACCATATCCCAAGAGTCACAAAATCATACCAACTTTCACCACCTCAGCATCTGTTACTTTGTCATACTTGCATTCTAACAAAATGTAAGGATGATTAACTTTCAATCACTTGAAAATATGAAGCTACTTTGCAAATGCTCATGGATATTTACATTTATGGGTTATTCTCTTATGCAAACCAATCTAATTCTTGAAAAAAGTATACAAAGCTGATTAATCTCAGCATTTCTTTGCAGACATTTTACAGCTTTGTAGGGATTCCTGCTGAGGAAAAATTAGATTAGTTCTCCAACAGTTTTGTTGTCTTATTTTTTGCTGCTCCAAGTGATCGGCCTCAATTAACCTCTTGCAACTACTACAAAAATACTATTTCTCTGCACATATGGCTTGAACCAAATGACATATGACATCAAGAAAGCTTCCCTAAATCAGTGTCTGGAGTCAGTGAAGAACTGAATTAGGTGAACACAGTTCAGCTTGATGAAAACAATATGGAAGTTCTCAAGCCTGGAATAAAGCTGTCTCAGGAACACATTTCAACCTGGTTGGGATCATACAGGGGTTTCCAATTCTGGGTTGGGAGGGTGGGGTTTGGAGCTTCCTCAGAGTATACTCTTCAATGTTTCCATGTGTCCTGATTTCTGTAGGTTTGAAATCAGTTGTGATTCCCTATATCACAGGTGTCAAACTCGCGGACCTCCAGATGTTATGAACTACAATTCCCATCAGCCCCTGCCAGCATGGCCAATTGGCCATGCTGGCAGGGGCTGATGGGAATTGTAGTCCATAACATCTGGAGTGCCAAAGGTTCACCACCATCGCCCTAGATGGTGCTCCTCCCACAAAGGATCAGACACACAGTGTGAGCATACTTTTGAATGCCTCATTACTGCTGGATAAACAGGGTGCCAGTGACCTGAAGTTTCTCCTTGTCCAAAGGAAATCCTCATGATCTGTCTGTTCTCCTGTAAGAATTGCTATATTAAGATGTTTGTAACATGTGGATGTGGAAAGGAGAGAGTTCCTCGCTGCAAGTAGTTTTGGTATTTGTGATTCATAAAGAGCGGCAAGCAGATCTAGTCTAATGACCTTGCTTATCTGAGAGAGTGGAGTACAGGTGTGAAATCTGCCCACCTATGGTTCTCCCCTTAACTGGTGCCAGCAACAAACTGGACGGTGACTCATTGGCAGAAGCATGGAAGAGAGTGACCTTTGGCTAATTCAGGGTTCTGCAACCTGTGGCTCTCCAGATGTTCATGAACTACAATTCCCATCAGCCCCAATTGGCCATGGTGGCAGGGGCTGATGGGAATTGTAGTCCATGAACATCTGGAGAGCCGCAGGTTGCAGATCCCTGGGCTAACTCTTTGAAATTGGTGAACTAATGGGTGGCATGGACTAAGATTCTCAGTCGGGTTACCTAGAAAAGGTCCAGCCTGATTGGGTAGGATCAGAATCCCACTTGGAAGGTTTTTGATAAATGCTCAACTGGGAAACTGCTGGGTATGTTCAACAGACCCGGGGATGGGGAATCTGTGAGTAGCAGGAAGTTGCCTTGGAGAAAAGTTCTGGGAAAATATGCCAGGCCATCATCCGAAGCTCGAGATGACCACAGAAGGATAATTACGTGGAACTTGTCTGCCTGAAAGTCTGTGTTTAGTTAGCTCCCAGTGTGGAGACTTAACAGCACAATCCTATATAGAGTTATGTTAATCTAAGCTCATTGAAATGAGTGGGCTTAGACTGGAGTAACTCTTCCTAGAATTGCACTGTAAATGAGGTTTCTTGTTTTGCCAGAAGTCTGTTCTGCTATTCTTCACTCTGCTTAAAGAATAAACCTATTGTTTTTATGTCTTGTCCTCTGGTGAGGTTACCAAATTTTAAACAACCCATCTTCCATGCTACCCAATCTTCGAACTAGTCCACCTGAAAAGGCTGATAATGTGGCTCTGGTTCCAATCCTTTGGGGGGTGTAACCGAGAAGGGTCTAAGAGAACTTCTCTACCACCAGGAGTAACTTTTTAGCTCAGCAGGTAAGACATTGGTGGCTCCTCCTGGAAAAAAAAATTACTATTGGTCACTACTGCTCCCTTAGACCCCAGAAGTGATCCCCCCATTTTTCCAGTGGGGAAAAGGAAGCGACTTCAGCTTCTTGTCTCTCCTCTCACCATGCCCCTCCAACTATTCAGCTGTGCCCTCCTGAGGGTTAGGCAATGCAGGGACTGATCATTCCTGGGGTCAAAGATAGCTGCAGCAATGAAGACCAGAGTGACACTTTTTGCACACAGGTAGTGCAGTAAGGGGCTCAGTTCACAAGCAGTTTCGTTCTTCGATGAGCGTCATGTTCATGTCGGCATTTGCAGCATTCCGACCCGTTAAGTTGCAAATCTGAGCGCTTTTGAGATTCACGTGCCAAACTGTGCCGCATCCAACTGTGTACGAAACACATTTTGTTAATCTCAAAGCAGCCACAAATCTTGAAAGTGCTACTGAATGAAATGATTTTATAACTCTCTGCAGACGTTGTATGCTTGTGTTTATTTGTTCTGATAACAATACAGGCAGCTGAGGCAGCCATCTCGCCTGATATACAGTGGCCCTTTCTTTGCTGATGTAAGGCTTTCTTCAGACTATAAAGACGATATATAGCATTTGTCAGGACACACATGAAAACATGCAAACCTGAGTGTCAATTAAAATGGAGCTACTTTTCTGAACCACAGAATGATTTACTGTAACTAGGCTCATCTCCTTACATCTGATGGTATTGGTGTTATCCCTGCTGGTCTCATAAATGGGACAGAGGTTATGGATCATATTCCATTGTGATGCTTTCCCACATGCTAAATAATACATTTTAATCCACTTTCTATGCACTTCAGTGATCATTTGCAAGTAGATCTTTAACATTTCACACAGCAAAATCCAGTTGTAAAGAGCCCTGAAAATGTATTGAAAGTACATTATTCAGTGAGTGTGAAAGTGCTAAGTGGAAAAAAATCTTTCACCAGGTAATGGTTCCTTTTATTGGAGCCTTATATATGTACAAATCACACATTTCGACAGAGAGACACAGATTTAAAAGTCAGTAATCCAACCAAGGTAGTTTCAGAGGGAAGCAATATTGGTCTGCAGTAGAATAACTAGATTCAACTACAGTAGTGCCTTAGATTTTGGTGTACAGAGGGAAAACCTAAAGTACTTGCCTGGGTTAGGGTTAGGGCCTATGTCAGTGATAGCAAACCTTTTCGAGACCGAGTGCCCAAATTGCAACCCACTTATTTATCGCAAAGTGCCCACACTGCAATTTAACCTGAATACAGAGGTTTTAGTTTAGAAAAAACGGTTGGCTCCAAGGCGTGCATTACTCAGGAGTAAGGATATAATAGTACCACTCTATTCTGTATTGGTCAGACCTCACCTGGAATACTGTGCACCACAATTCAAGAAGGATATTGAAAAGCTAGAACAAGTCCAGAGGAGAGCAACCAAAATGGTAAAAGTTCTGGAATCCACTCCCTATGAGGAAAGGCTTAGGGAGCTAGGTTATGTTTAGACTGGAGAAAAGAACGATAAGGGTTCTATGATAGCAATCTGTATATTTTTGAAAGAATGTCATGTTGGAGAGGGAGCAAGCTTGTTTTCTGCTGCTCCAGAGACTAAGACATGGAGTAATGAATTCAAACTATGGGAAAAGAGATTCTACCCAAACATTAAGAAGAACTTCCTGATGGTAAGGGCTAATCAACTGTGGAATATGCAGTGATGGGATTCAAATAATTTAACAACTAGTTGTTTACAAGCATCATTTTAACAACTGGTTCTGCCAAAGTGGTGCAAACCTGCTGTATGCCACCACTGAATACGCTGCCTCAGAGGATGGTGAAGTCTCCTTCTTTGGAGGTTTTTAAGCAGAGGCTGGATGGCCATCTGTCAGGAATGATTTGATTGTGTGTTCCTGCATGGCAAGGGGTTAGACTGGAATTGGCCGTTGTTGTCTTTTCCAACTCTATGATTCCCTGTAAACCAGGATTGGCCATGTTTAGTACTTGGATGGGAGACAAACAAGGAAAACTGGTGTTGTATCTGCTGTTATTCTGCCTGGAACCCCATGTAGGTGGAGTCACCATGAGTCAGTTGCAACTTGAAGACATGTTCTTCTTCAAGATCTATTGCCTAAGCAGGACATTTATCTAAAGTCCATTTCACTTTGAGTACATATGAAAGACAGACTTTTGCTCTTTAAATTAGGCAAACTCTTTAAAATGTTGAAGATTCTGTAGTTATTGTATTGTTTACCTTAATTGCAGGTATGTGTTGAAACTCTGCATAGACAGGATCAATAGTTTCAGTATCCTGCGTGGTGTATAGAACAGCTACATTAATACATGGCCTTTATAGTTGCTGTTAGGCTCTTCTGACCCAAAGGAAGACAGATTTTGCCTTGTTTAAAAGTAACAAGTATATCTGCACATGTTTTACTTTGTGAGGCTGCAAGAAATTAGAAATGACACAGTCTGTGATCAATATGGTAATACAGTAAGACTTCAGAACCACTTCTAACGTAATAGGAAGCTGACAGTAGGTTGATCTTTGTTCCAGTTTGCTGCTGCTGCTAGGTGCTGAGTCTTTACAATTTTAGGTGGGTGTTGCTGATCAGGGAATCTGTCCATGAATGGCAGAGAGTGCCCAACACAAAGAGAAGGAGTGCTTTAGGTAGGGAGTCAAAGGGAGATCTGGAAACAAAGTGGGCAGGCGTTTCTTCTCTTTGAAGTCAACCGCAACATTCTCATTGATTTTAATGACAGAACCTAGAAAGGCAGATGGAGAAACAGAAGGGAAAGGCATGAAATGAGAGGCATGATTGAAAGAGAAGGGGAGTTGTGCTTTGTGAAATGCATGACACATGATAATAAGGAGATGCGTTCATAGCTAACAAAATTGATAGGATGAAAAACCCTACCCATTTTGTGGCTGGAGGAATGATAACAAAGTGGAAAACCAGCAAATGAGAAATGCAATTCATATGATGATTTATAAAGCAATCCTAAAGAGAGTTACTCCAGTCTAAACCACTCATCTCAATGGGCTTAGATTAGAGTAACTTTGCATAGGATTGCAGTGAAAGAGAGGCAGCATGTTTAGAGTGTTCGATAAGGATTTAGGGCATCCAGGTTCAAGTCCCTACTCAGAATGATCATGAACCAATCATTCTTCTCTTAGTCTAACCTACTATACATGGTTGTTTGAGGACAACATTGTAGTTTTGTATGATATCCTAGGTTCCAAAAATGAGCACAGCGGTGATGTTTATAACAATATTGATTTTAAAAATGGAAGAGCCGAATGAAACCTGTTACAGGGAAGACCAAATCATGGTTAAGGATGCTGATGAATAAGTAAAATAAATAACAAGGGTCCTTAGGGTCTTTAAGAGGTCATGTCCAGTGGTGGGATTCAAATAATTTAACAACTGGTTGTTTATAAGCACCATTTTAACAACCGGTTCTGCTGAAGTGGTGCGAACCTGCTGAATCCCACCACTGGTTATGTCCCCATACGCTCACGCAGGAAGAAGAGACTGCTGCAATGTGATCAAGGAATATTATTTGTCCCCTCTTCTTCAATGACTGGCTGAATAAACTTGAGAACATGTACTGAAAATGATTGTTTAAATATTCATATGTCTTCTTCCTGGTAAAGAATCCTAACAGCCGAATCCTAACAGCCGAATATTTAGCATCTCAAACTTACTGCATCTGAAAAAACCAGATAGAACATCCCAAAACAGACTTGATATTGTCCTTTCTCCTCCCCTTAAAATGCAAAGATGTCATTTTAGTCAAACTGGACTTTTCCCATCAGAACAAAATACCTTCAAGAGCTGCTTACTCATAATGAACTTCACGTTGGTGTGTTCAAAGTAAAAATATTTTGATGATTTTATTAAATGAGGTGTTTCGGGTCTTTGAGCATATGCACAGCATATTCAAATAATTTTCAAGACTAGAAGAAATATTAGAAAGAGTTAATAGCAATGAGAATTTGATTTTCACAAGATGCGTTTCTAAGAAATGAATTTAACTTGCTCTCAATGATTGCCTTCCTTCATGTAGATGAGTTACTCGCATTTTATGTGTTACATTTTATGGGGTTTAGCATCTTTGCAGCCAGCTGCAGTCAGTTTGATGAGCCACTGTTGGCAACTGTTCATAATCTACTTGCTTTCTGGGATTCTGCCCCCCCCCCTCCATCATGGGCAAGTCATACATCTTTTGAAATCAGCTACTTTTTGTGTTGATTTCACATCTAGGTACTCACGGTCATGTTTCATGTCAGCAGTGGCATAGTGGTTAAGAACAGGTGTACTCTAATCTGGAGGAACCCCGCTCTGTCACCTGGACTGTGGAGGCTTATCTGTGTACTCCAACACACACCAGCTGGGTGACCTTGGGCTAGTCACAGTTCTTCTGAGCTCTCTTAGCCCCACCTACCTCACAGGGTGTTTGTTGGGAGGGAGGGAAAGGAGTTTGTAAGCCCCTTTGAGTCTCCTTGCAGGAGAGAAAGGGGGATATAAATCCAACTCATCCTCCTCATCCTTCTTCTTCTTCATGCTCAAAGATTTGGTAAACCTGAATCACCCCTCCAAAAATATATATTGGAAAAAAAAACATATTGGGTTTTTCCAGCTTTCCTTTCCACAGGGAAAAAAACAGATTATTAGCTTGGTGCAAAAAAACCCAAAACAAATTGATTCGATTGGTTGTTGTGGATTTTCTGGGCTGTGTGGCCAAGGTCTGGTAGATCTTGTTCCTAATGTTTTGCCTGCATCTGTGGCTGGCATCTTCAAAGATGCATCTGTGTCTGGCGTCTTCAGAGATACACCACTGAAGATGCCAGACACAGATGCAGGCGAAACTTTAGGAACAAGACCCACCAGACCATGGCCACATAGCCTGGAAAACCCACCACAACCAGTTGAATCCGACTGTGAAAGCCTTTGACAATAAATTGATTTCAAATTTTTCGGCTTTTGCTTGTAGAAAGCAGAGTGCTCCAATCCCTGCAAGTAGCCCCCAGCTACTGAGTCCCCAGTCCCAAATCCAGTTGCCAACTCTGGGATCAGAGAGGGACTGCCCCCCCAATCCCCAAGCTGGTTGCCAGCTTTGAGATAGGAGAGAAAGAGCTCTGTTGTCTATAAGCAACCCCTACCCACCGCCTCCCTGGTTGCCTGCTTTGAGATCAGACAGAGGAGGAGACACGTTGCTTGCAAAGAGTGGGGGGCTCCACTCTCTGCAAGCAACACTCCCTGGGGGTGGGGAAAATTCATCTCATCACAACTTCTCAGCAGTAGGGAGAACTGAAAGTTTTCATGTTTGTGTTTTTAAAATTTACTGAGCACAGTTGGATGATTCTGCACATCACAACGGTTATAAAAAGTATTTTGGGGAGGAACTCTGCACAACTTTTCCCCCAAGACATCTTCACATTGGTTTTTTCACTCCCAACATTGGTTTTTTCACTCCCAACCCTAAAATCACTAAACTAGTGATCTCCCCCTCCCCCCCCCCCGCACATACACACAAGAGGAAGTCAAGGCGAGCAGGAAACATTTAATTTTCCTGCCCAGTAATTTAAACCTTTAACTTTACATTTCGTCACTTTGTGCTCCTGCAAAGATTCTCCATTCTTCCTCCATTTGCTGAAGGTTCCCTCTGCTAGCAGCTCATCTGCATGAAATTTTGCTGTGAAAAGTACATGAATAAAGTTTGCCGTCCAAGGGTGGGAACCTCCTGGGCGAAGCCCTCTCCCAATAACCAAGCCACTCTTTTGCTGGGGTAAATCAATTGGCCATAGCCATTTTATTAAACAAACAGAAGCGTGAGGCCTAGCATGGGTCTTGATCTGATCACGTCTGCATCATGGTGAAGCTCCCGTGGGCGGATGCCCCATATTGGAGCTCCGCTCTGCTGTGGGGCTCTGCCAGGCGGACGCTCCTGGCAAGAGGTATTCCCCATTTGCGCTGTTCAGCAGGGCAGTTGCCTCTTGCCACCATCGGCAACTCAAAAAAAGGGGGGAGATAGCTCCCTAGCTCCCTACCCCTGACCCTTCCAGATCGATATCCATGCACCAAACTGTTCATGGCTATGACAAGATAACATGCATTAACAAAACTTGTAAAAAATAGGGAGAGGTGGGTGGGCAAATCGTCAGTGGCTGGCACAAAGGAGGGCTTGGTCCTTTAAAGGCTCAGGCCAGCTCTCCCACTTTCAGTGACGACTGCCCTGGCCTGACATGGCCAGGGTTCTGCTGATGCCCTTACTTGGGCAGCAGCCGCCAGCTCAGCTCCACCTACCCTCCCCGAGCGGCAACTGCAGCCCATGGTGATTCACAGCTGTCTTCGTTTCGCCTGTAAATCCCACACACATGTCACTTTGTTATCAATTCTTAATTAGCAGAGTGGAACAGAAGAGGCAAACTCACAGTTGCTGTTTTTAAAGATAAGTTTACTAACTATATAAGAAGAGTTACATGGACGGAAAATAAGAACAGCTTTCCATTCTAGAACTATAAGTTACATAGAGAGATTCCACACAGTACATTACAAGCAGGGCTCGACTGGTGTTTGGCCCGGGTAGCCCGCAAATTTCGACACAAGTCTGATTCTCCTTCGACCCGTCTGAGCTGGATCTTCTCAATCCCTGCTTGGAGGGAGTACTTTTTAGTGACCTCGTGTCGAGCTCACGCTTGTGCGGACTGTCTGTTGTACTCAACTTGCCCCTCCAGCCAATTGTGTCATTCCTGTCTCTGCCCAATCAGGGCTTAGTTTCCCTTTAACCAATCATGGTGCATTTTCAGCCAGCCAATCATAATCGCTCTTTGATAGCAGGCTGGCGCCGTCCCTCTCAGCCAGAAGGCAGAAAGTGGGCAGAGGCAGTTGTCTGCAAACTGCCTGCCGGGACCGCCTTCTTTGCTCATCTGCAGCCTAGTTCGGGTCAGCCAGTCTGCTGGAGCTGGTGACTGGTGTGTAGTGCCTTGCTGGATTTTTGCTGGCTGCAGTTGAGAAAGCCGGTTCCTGCTGCTGCCCCTTCTCCATCTCCCCCTCTCCCCCTTAACCCTCATCAGCTTTTTTGAAAACAGAGCACACGGACGGGGAACTCTTTGACAGTGGACTGGCATCATCCCACCATGGGAAAGGGAACCAATCGGGGCAGAGGGGTGGATGACGCATAGAGTCGACCCCGCCCACTGAGCTCAGGTAAGGAGAGAAAAACTCGGTAATGTGCAGATAAATGGCAAATCAAGCTCAGGTGCCAACTTTTTGTGGCAGCCAATAGAATGTGAAGCAGGAAGAGGCGTGCACAGCTCATCCCACCCTCTGAGCTCGGCTAAGGAACAACGAGCTCGGCCACTGTGCGGAACAACAGCGAGTCGACTTCATGAAGAAAAATTCCGGCGGATGCAAGTCAAGCTCTACAGAATGTACTGTGCGAAATCACTCATAGTGACCACCTCATGTGGTCACATCTTGGTGTCTAAGAGAGCGTGGTCTGGTGACTACTTCAAGCAAAGAAACATAGTTTATCACTTTTTCCCTATGTGTCCAAAGGCACTATGCCAGGATCTAACTTGCTGACCAAGAGCTAATCAATAGAGCAGGTCATAAAACTGTGATCTCAGTAACTAATTAGCATGCACACAGCTAACACTTTCATGGCTGAAATGTGACAGACTCTTGCAAATACCAACACATTTCTTTTTTTCTTTTTCTTTCTTTTCCGAGAGAATTGTCTTCATAGTTTCAGTGACATGATAATGAGAACCTTAGAGCCACTTGGAGGACAGGTCCTGCAATTGAAAGGAATGGGTAGGATAGGTCTTCCCATTGCTTCTTAATGGAAGGTAAACCAGCTCTCTCAGAGGCTGTGATTCTCTTAGCATGTTAACATCACTACAAAAACAGCTCCCTCAAAAAGAAAAGATGAGACAACACTTGCATGGGATCGCCAGGCAAAACCAATTTTATTCGTGTACTTTTTGCAGTGAAATTGCACGTGGATGAGCTGCTAGCAGAGGAAAACTGCACGGGAAACCTTCAGCAAATAGTGGTGGGGATGGAGAATTCCTGCAGCAGCTCAAAATGGCATGTGCAACTCAATGAAACTGACAAGTTTCAATCAGCTAGTGGCAGGGTGGGGGGAGGAGGCAGGGAAAAGACCCGCTTTCCTTGGCAATGCTTTTTTTGTCCACCCTGTGCAGGCCAAAAAGCCAAAATGTTTTTTTAAAACCTCTGCAAGATATTTTATTTGTGCTGTGCAGAAAAGACCACTTGTTTGTGCTCAGCCCTAATGCTTACTAGATCAAATCAGGCACACTGGACAAATTTTCCGATCACCTAACCCCAGGTGAACATTCCATGCTTGAGCACTATGGTTTACATGTTAGTGCAACCTTAGACCAATCTTCCCCATTCTTATTTTTCACCGCTCAGTTTGAATATGGAGCTGAGAACCATTACTAAATTTGGGGTTGGAGCCAGTAGAAATTTCCAATGACTGAAGGAGGGGTTGGGCTGATATTCACAAATTCACCTCTCCTATGGCAGATGTCTTATCCCCCCCCCCTTTACACTGGTCCCTGTCCCCAGGAGAAGAAGTCTAGTGTAAGACTACCAATCTCCAAGTGGGAGTTGGAGATCTCCTAGTGTTACAACTGATCTCCAGACAAACGATATCTGTTGCCATTGACAAAATGGCTGCTTTGGAAGGTGTACCTTTTAGCGTTACACCCAGATGAAGTCCCTTCCCTCCTCAAACTCCACCCCATCAGACTCCACCCCCAAATTTCCATGAATTTCCAAACCCGGAGTTGGCAACCCTAGCTTGGAGCATTTGGTGCAGTAGTGGGAGGGAGAGAAGGAGGATCATGCTGAACTGACAGAAGTCCCTCATGTAAATCAAGATTTTGTGTGGGAAGCACCTCTTCTTCTTCTTCTTCTTCTTCTTCTTCTTCTTCTTCTTCTTCTTCTTCTTCTTCTTCTTCTTCTTCTTCTTCTTCTTCTTCTCCTTCCTTCTTCCTTCTTCTTCTTCTTCTCCTTCTCCTTCTCCTTCTCCTTCTCCTTCTCCTTCTCCTTCTCCTTCCTTCTCCTTCCTTCTTCCTTCTTCCTTCTTCTTCTTCTTCTTCTTCTTCTTCTTCTTCTTCTTCTTCTTCTTCTTCTTCTTCTTCTTCTTCTTCTTCTTCTTCTCATCCCTTGTCTTGCCTCCATCCATGGTCCCTGATCTTTTTCTTTCTACTATCCGAAATGTCCACTTGGTTCCTCATTGGTCATTCCTTGCCCCTCCTCTCAATTCTGAAGCATGTGATTTGTTTCCCAGTCTCTGTTGTGTTTGTCAGTATGGGTCTTTTGTCAATTGGGGACTTCCTGTCTAGCAAGGCTGCACAGGTATGTATAAATGGTAGAACAGCCCTGATTGCATATCAGGTAGGAAATGCTGGACATAGAAATAATTTAACCCATTCTCAGGGAAAGTCCATTCCCATTGAATTTATTAATGTTCACAGACTGACTGGTTATAAGCAAATAGAGAAAGCTACAAAATACATTATTGTAAATAAATTATTTACATTATAGGATGTCATTAGTAAATACCATAACCCCCCCCACCCCCCCAAAAAAATCCCACTGCATGAGTCTTTTGAGAGCTGACGTCACCTAACAGTTTAGCCACAATATCCAACTCTAAAGCTGGAGTCCATTTTGTAATGTGGACTTTAATCTACTTTTCTAAGGCACTACTTTGTTTATGACAGTCAATAAAAACAATGCCAAGTGTATGCAATCTTCCAGATTTACAATCACGAGACCACTCAGAAACTACCCCATAACTCCCCTAATGGCAGCATGTTTATTCTTGCTTTAGAAAATTAGGATTTTTAAGGGAAGAGACATTCCGTTGTGAGAGAACTGCAACTGACCCAAGATCAGCCAACAGGCTTCATGTGGAGGAGTGAGGAATTGAATACGGTTCTCCAGGTTACAGTCCACTACTCTTCACTACTGTAAGGGCAAGTTTTACTCTTGGTAGGTAAGGGCAATTCTTACTCTTGCAGTAGTAGGGCCACTATTCCTGATTCTGTAATCCTCTTTTTCACTGTGCCAACAGTTTGCTGATTTATGAACCACCATGCTGAAGAAACAGGCAGGTTCATATGCTACATAACGGTAATATTTTAAAGCATAAGATCCCTGGTTATATATATTTTTATTATCATCACTGTACAGCTTGAATGTCCTCTTTTCATAACTGCTCCTTTTTTCTTTGTGTTTAGAACATCATCTAATCTACGGTTCTGAGATAAAACTTTATTTGCAAAGTTTTAATATTAAAATCTACATTTAAGAAACACAAGCTAGTTGGGAAGCTGTCAAATGGAAAAAGACTTCTTTTGGTTGCAAGCCTGAAATGCATTCATTCATTATGCATGCAATGAATATATAACTGGGATCAAATAGTAATAATAAAGGCAGAATTAAATTGCAGGGTGCCTGCCACGTGTGGCTCCATTTATAACAGCCCTTTTATTGATTACATGTACTTTTTGCAGTGACTCTTGCTGCAACTGTATTGGGAGAGACAGAAATTAGAACTTATATTTTTCTCCCTATCTTCCTAGTGCTCTTTCTAATTATGTAATACAGTGCAGTTTGCTTTCTATTTAAACACTGTATCAAGAATAGAATATGCACAATACAAGTCCCCTTTTCTGTTATCACTGTCACTTTAAAAAAAAGTTACCGGTAACTTGAAAGCCATTTGGCAAGAGCACTTTTTTGCTTAAAGTATAAAATGACCTCATTTTCAAAGAATGGATCCACGCACAGTCTGTCTATGAGCACAGGACTCAATTGTATGCAGTTACTCCAGTCTAAGCCTATTGAAATCCACAGGCTTAGACTAGAATAACTGCACAGGGAGGCATTGTTAAGACTCCTTGCTAGCGAGAATAATGCTTTTCAATATACAGCTTTTAGGAACTGGGAAGGAGGCAAAATAGATGAACTAAAGAACAAGGAATGAGTTAGTCATATATAAGCTTTGAGTTGGATCCAAAAGTGACCATTGGTGAATGGAAGGCTATATTCATGTTATATTCAGATTTCCCAGAAGAAGTACCATGAACTGGAGTGAGTGACATAGAAATACTAAGAACAAGAGAGGGGAGGAGAGGAAGCTCAGCAGAGATATGGTGCCATAGAGTCTGCGTCCAAAGGTGCCCACTTCCTCCAGGGGAACCGATCTCTGTAATCTGGAGTTCAATTATAACTCACACCTGGAAGTGGGCAACCTTAAGTGGCAGGCTTTTATTGTCTGATCTTCCTGTCACCAGGTATAAACTTGGGCATGGGCAGAAGCCTGAGATGAAGGTCAAAGAGTCAAAGGGAAATCGGCCTGTGCCCTTGAACGAACTGAAACTTTGGATTAAAGCCTGGTGTCAGATTAGGATCTGGGAAACACAGGTTCTGTTATGGAAACTTACTGGCTGACCTTGGCTCAGCCACACTTTCACAACCTCAAACTTAGCAAGTATTTGGACCCCCAAGAAATACCAGGAGCATAATGTGGAGGCACGCAATGACAAACCACCTTTGACTGTCTCTTGCATTGAAAACTGTATGGGGTCACCACACATAGATTTGCTATAGAAAGAAAAACAACTAATGAATATCCTAAGTATGTAACTATTACGGGCAATATAATAACAAGCCTTTATTTGGCATAACAATAATCATAACACAATAAAAAACCTGAGATAAAAGGTACACAAATACAAAGGTTTAAGATAGAATATAAATTATTGATTGTGCATCACCTCCAGTAAAAATCGTGCTACCAATTCACAAGTTTCATTGTCAGAATTGTCCAGAAGGAAAGGAAGTCTACCTGATTCTCCCATTTCACTAGGTATCCTAGAAAGAATATTGGAATATTTTGATCTGATATTAGCAAATTTAGGGCAGCAAAGCAGTTGATGTGCCAATGTTTCAATTTGTTGCTCACCACAAGGGCATACCCTTTACCGGCTCATTTCCAAGTTGTTAAATCCTACCGCATAATAAAGTGGAGGGGAAAACATTGAAAGCGAGAGCAAGTGTGAGGGCTCTTCTCTCTGCATAGGATTAGTCCAAAAATACAAATGAGGGGAGCCATCCTGTTTTGATATATAGGGGTATTGAAAGATGTAAGGGTGAACAAAGTTTTCATAGCAGCCCTAAATAAATTAATCCATTAAGCTTTCCAACAATTTTTTGTTTTAACAAGTGGTAAAATTCTGAACTAGAAATTGGGAAAAAGCGAGTCAAGAGAGATATACTAAGTGATTCAATCTTTCTTTCTCGATCAGAGAGAACCATGGATTAGCCTGAGTATCCTGACAAAAGTAGGTGAATCAGCGAGGTGCTCATCACCTACGAGAAATGCGAAGCGAAGCCAAAATTTAAAGGTTCTCAACCAAGCCCTATAAACCTAATGAATTTTGTGCCCAGTTCTAAACAGAAGAGGGTCGCATCACGGTTACACAATTTGGCATGCCCATATTAATTTTTTCTGGAGAAAAATTTGGATTGGACAGTATTCAAGAAGTCGTCAACTGCTTGGAGCCAGATAGGTAACTCCCATAAAGTAACCTGGCGCTTGCTTTATCTTAGAGTTAAAGATTTTTAGTGCTGCTGGGACAAGGGAGAGGCCCTTTCCATAAAAGAAGCATGCAATGGCAGAATAACTGATGGTAGCAGCTGCAATAGCAGCTTTTTTGTGGGGTAACCAGGAGAGGTTATAAGAAAATATAATTCCAAGTTATTTATATTGGTTAACCTGCTCCACTGGCACTTTATTAATCACCCAGTTATGTTTTTTGTATTGTTTGGCAAATATCAAAATCTTGGTCTTTTGATAATTGATGGCTAGTCCGTTATCTGTACAGTACTGCCCACATCTATTCAGCAGTTGACTAAGCCCAACTTTTGAGCGAGATAGAAGGACAGTATCATCAGCATATAGAAGTATTGGAATATGCCTTGAGCCTAATTTAGGGGCATGGTTGTTAATTTCCAATAAGGCTGACGGAAGGTCACTCAAAAATAAATTGAAAAGGGTTGGTGCTAACACACAGCCTTGCCTCACACCTTTAAAGGTAGAAATAGAATCAGTCATGAGACCTTCACGTGAGCACTTAACTCTGCAGTTTGTGTCGGTATAAAGTTGCCTGATTAGAAAAAGAAGTTTATTGTCTATTCCTTGTATAGCCAATTTATTCCAAAGACGTTCTCTAGAGACTGTGTCAAAAGCTGCCTTCAAATCGATGAAGGCAGCATAAAGTTTGCTTCTTGGACTTTTGGAGTATTTATTAACCAAATGTGTAAGAAGCGTAGCATGGTCTAACATGGATTTCCCCCTTGTGAAGCCTATTTCCTCCAGGTGAACCAACCTCTGTAATCTGGAGTTAAGTTATAACTCACACCTGGAAGTGGGCAACCTTAAGTGGCAGGCTTTTATTGTCTGCTCCTCCTGTCACCAGGTATAAACTTGGGCATGGGCAGAAGCCTGAGATGAAGGTCAAAGAGTCAAAGGGAAATCAGCCTGTGCCCTTGAACGAACTGAAACTTTGGATTAAAGCCTGGTTCAAGTTATAATACCTTAGTTTATATTTCTTTTATTAATTACATGTTTTATCCATTGCAGGGGTCCCCAAAATGTTGCCCGTGGGCACCACAGCATTTCCTGACACCTTTTGTGGTGCTCACCAAGTGTTTTTATGAAGTGAGTGGGGATTTTGTCCAGCAAGGTTTTTGAATGACTGCTGGATATTTGATTGGCTGTGCTGTGCAGATTTTTTTTTTTTAAAAAAATGTAGCTTTGGCAGCAGTTGCCACCACAGCACAAGATTGTAGTGGTTAAAATGTCAGATTAGGATCTGGGAAACACAGGTTCTGTTATGGAAACTTACTGGCTGACCTTGGCTCAGCCACACTTTCACAACCTCAAACTTAGCAAGTATTTGGACCCCCAAGAAATACCAGGAGCATAATGTGGAGGCACGCAATGACAAACCACCTTTGACTGTCTCTTGCATTGAAAACTGTATGGGGTCACCACACATACATCTGCTATAGAAAGAAAAGCAACTAATGAATATCCTAAGTATGTAACTATTACGGGCAATATGATAAGACCATTTGACAGTCAGGGACAGTTTTGATTCACATGACACTGATGTGTGACATCACTTCCAGTCCAAACCTGGAAGTGATATTATCACGTGGATGTAATGCCAAAGGATTCCCCAAAACAATGTGGATTAACCACAGTGTAACCATAGATTTTTGGGTGAATTCTACTATGTTTCCCCCCTAATTATTTTAATTTGTTCAGAAAAATATAAAACCAGTTAAACAAATAAAAGAATATGCACTGAGAACGAACCTCAGCTTAATTACAGTTCTAAAGGTAAATATGAAGAAAGAACCAATAACGCTGTTGTTGATGACATTAAACTTAATATCCTGCTATCCCTGACCCCATGGCTAGGCTCAGAGCAGTTAACCAGTTGACAGCAACAATAAATTCAGTTGATAATAACATTAAAACATTACAATATTATATCCGAGGAAGCTATATTTTTATTAAATAATCCTTCCCCATTGATTGTAGCCTCTGTAGCTAAATTCTTCCTTAATATATTGGAATAATTTATTTTGGTTTGCCAGTGTTTTCATTTTGTTTTTCCTGGTTTTCTTTCTTTTTCCTCTTAATGCCTAATAAAGGTTTGTTGTATTATTAATATTACATTCAATTCCATATTGCATTATGTCCTTTAAATAACTTTAGGTGCCTGTAAACATTCCAATTTTGATCAAATAATACCCTCCTACCTCACTTTACATTTAGTTTACAGCCAATTAAAGAGAAGGGGAGGAAAAGGGGCAGATTCAGAGGCCAGTAGAACTGAAGGAAAGCCGTTGCTGCCTCAACTGAAAGCTCAGAGGAACATCTCTGTCTTGCAAGCCCTGTGGAACTGGACTGGCATCCCCATCTACAGGCTGAGCGCCCAGCTGTGACTCTGCAGCTGCACTAACCCACTACTTCCAAAGGGACTTTCCAGTGGCATGGGGGAGGCAAATAGCTTCCCCACCTTCGATAAGCCTCAGTGGTGGCTACATAGTGGCAGTTTCACCCCTCTGGGATGAGGGTGAATTTATTGGCACGGCCTCCCTACTGCTCCCAGTAGCTGATTCAACCCTCCTTTTGGACGGGAGTTTAAGTCCTCCAGGGCTCTGGTCAACACAACCAGGTTTGGCCCAGGGCCCAAAACCTCTGGCCCTGATTGAGGCTAGTGGACATGTTTAGGGCCAGGGACTAGAAGGTACTGCTGGCAGAGCATAATGTTCACCTGGAGCAATACAGGGACAGGCGGTCCCATAGATGTACAAATGATGTTCTATGAGGGCATATAATGTTCAGCTGATATTGAGTCACAATTATTATTGTATTTTAAATATTTTTTCCAAAAATTATGAAATCTATTGTGTTTTAAACTTCCCTTATCCCCCTGAACAAGTATAGCAACACTATCACCAACACATACTAATACTTATATATGTATGTATACACACCCATGCACACACATATATATTACATTTCTATTATTTGAATTTAATCCATTGTTTCTTTTACATTTATAAATAATATCAGAAGTACATTTTCCATTTATCTTGGAATTCATGATTAGGCCTTTTACTGACCACACTCACTAGTTTAGCCATTGTTCCATACTCTCTTAATTTCTTTTCCCAGTTCTCTAGGTTAGGCCATTCCTCCATCTTCCAATTTGTTGCAAATGCCTCTCCAGCTGCTGTTGTCATATGTTGAAACAGTTTTTTAGAGTTTCTTCTAAGATTCTATGGTAATATGCCTAATAATGTAGTCTTGGCCTCCGTAGTAATTTTTTTTTTTGCATCTATCTCTTTCTAGTATTTGTTTAATTTTTACATGTCCACCACATGCATTAAAAGTAGCCAACAACTTTGTTAAATTTCCAATATTTCCCTTGTTTATTTTTGGCAATGTCTTTCAGAGTATTATACCAGAGTATTATCCCATACTTCTTGTACTTCTTGTAACAATTTTCTCTCAGGGTTTAAAAGTTGCAATTTTTTTTCCTTTTGTCTGCGAAGATTCCCATTGTTGGAGAAGTATCTGTTATTCAAAATTGTGCATTCATTTTATCATGCACATTTTCACTTGCTCTATTCCTGTATCATATTTCAATAAGATTTTATATATTAGTTGTAATAAATGTTCCTCGTGCTATGGAATTTCCCGTTCAAATTCTGTCAGTTCTCTTACTTTTCCTTCTGTTGAGTTGATCTTCCTTATTAGTGTTGAACTAACTGAAAATAAATGAATTATTGAATTATCTTTTGCTTTGATCAGTTATTTTTGGTGAGGATTTAATTTTGCCTTGGCCATCGATCGTATCTTGAAATGTTATGAAGTCAGACTCTTTCATCACTTTTTTGTCATAATATGCTTAAATAAGTGACATTAATGGAGACATTGGAGGACAAATTCTTACTCTTGTTTCCCATATTTTTAATAGTCTGTCTCTTATTATGTGATTATCATTTAGATCATTATTAACTATTTTTCCTATCCACAGTCGATTGTAGGATTATATACTTCAAGGCCCACAGTTTCTAATTGTACTATTCTGTGCTCCAATCTGCAATCCAAAATAAACACACTGCTTGGTACTATAATTTGATATTGGTAGTGTAATTTGATATTGGTAGTATAATTTGATAATCCTCCTCTCCTTTTGTTTTCTTGTAAAACTTTAACTTTGATTCTTGATTTTCTGCCTTTCCAGACCAATTTGCCATTCTTTCTTCTTCTTCTTTTCTTGAATGTAAATTGGTAAAAATTCAGCTTTGGTAAGATGTTCATTTTAAGGATGGAAATTCTTCCTAACCCTACCCTGCTGCAATGCCTCGTAGGGCCTCGTTTCCTGTGCTGGTGCAGCAAGCTCACCATGAGCTGCCTCTGCACTGCTGTTCTTCCTGCTCACTGTCAGCCCACCACTTCTGCTGGAAGCCTCTGCTCATTGGCCCAGCTTCTCCTGCTGCTGGACATTGCCGCAGCAAGGTGTGTTCGGAGTTCAGATCCTCCAGGCAGGCTGGCTGGCTGTGGGTGGGGGTCATCAGGGGCTATCAGTTCCATGCTGGGGCCCTCATGGGACATTGGCCAATTACTGTGCAGGACTCATTTCCAGCCAAGTGTTATACATGGGTATAACACTTGGGTAGGAGTGTGTCTTTGCCACATGTTCTAAAGCTTTGGCAAATATATCTTAGGACAGTAAGTAATACACATTTGGCATGACTTAAATTTTTGTACTGTACAAAATCTGTTTTGGACATGCCACAACTGCACACTTTTATCTGATTTCTTTTTCTTTCTTTCTTTCTTTCTTTCTTTCTTTCTTTCTTTCTTTCTTTCTTTCTTTCTTTCTTTCTTTCTTTTTAAAAACTTCCCTTTCACAAGCCTCTAGTAATCATGCAGTGTGGCAAATTTGGGCACCTCCCAAAATTATGACAGAGAGCAAGCTCAGTATTACTTAGGGCTTCTGCCCATCTATGATACAAAAGCTCAAGAAAGACTATCTATTCTCTGCCACTAAATTCTCCCCAAGGATTGTTATCTGCATAAACTTTGCCTAACCTTTACAGGAGTCAGGTTCATAGAAAAGGATATAAAACTGGAATGGCACAAGGGAGGACAAAGAAATTACAGGTCTCTTCTTTTGCCTGGAAGATGAGAAAGAAAAGGCATTTGAATTCCCATTCCTCTATTTTGAAAGCATGCATAATTCCCTCAGCATTTTGAGTCCTTTCAGGTCTCTGCTCTCTGCTTTTCTGAGCATATTGTACAATTAGAAAACAGAGGCAATGGCCACACAAAACCAACCATGTTTTGAGGCAGTAACTTAAATCCCTCTCTGCTGATCTGATTGTTTTGGATGTACAGCATCCTTTGCAGAAATCTCTCCTCCCTCCAATCCTCCTTGTACAGAAGGGTACATAAAATTCTTGCCTCAGTCAGTCAGAGGGGGGGGGGGCATATATTTCCCTTTCACATTTATGAGTTCCTTGTAAAAAAGTAATTTTGAGATTCATTTTCTTAAGGTCAGAGAAGCTGTGTTCTTTAGTGGCGAGGAAGTGATGGGAGCATAGATAGAACTCTGACATTTGAAAATAAAACAAATGCAAATATTTGCTTTGGTTGGACCTTGTAAGTTCAAGATTTGGTATCAGTGTTATTTTAGATTCTCAGTAATCCAATTAAGGATCTCAGATGTGAAATTGTCGCTTCTAATCAGTAATATGTAACTTGTAAACTAAACTTTCATTTGCAGTTAAAATTGGCCTCCTCCAGTGTACTGGGAAGTAGCTAATATTACACTATTTTTTTTTTAAAAAAAAGGGCTTCAGAAGAGAACCAAGAAAACTGTAATCCAGTTAGACAAACATGTGTCCCAGGTAAATTAGTAGAAAATTGGTTAAATAGCAGGAAGCAGCGAGTCAGAATATATGTACAGCTCTCATAGTGGATGAAAATAGGCATAAAACTTGGTGCTGTGCTATACTGTTCACTTCTCAGCTATCAGGACTATGATACTAAATACTCTTGTATCTCAGTTGTCAAATGTTATAAAACAATCATATCAGGTACATATCAGAGATTAAATATAATTGGATATGAAATGCAGGCAACTAACATTTAAACAATATGTATAGATTCCGAATAATTTATGGAGAAT
The DNA here is from genome assembly GCF_021028975.2 of Sphaerodactylus townsendi. Lineage (NCBI taxonomy): Eukaryota > Metazoa > Chordata > Lepidosauria > Squamata > Sphaerodactylidae > Sphaerodactylus > Sphaerodactylus townsendi. Next base: position 125,238,600 of record NC_059428.1, on the reverse strand, counting down.
CTTTAACACCGAGTGAAGCAAAGGGGAACTTGAGAAGCAGTTTTGAGGCCAAATTAGTTTCAGCTCTATATGTAACCAAATTAAACAACATGAATTTCAAGGGACCAAGCCCAATTCGGTTTTAATAGATCGGATGTGGGGATAATGAAATTCCAGTTTTTGTTTGTGACAGTTGTTCATGATTCAGGCACATTTTTGAAGGTGCCAACTGGATGTAAACACCCAGTAAATATTTAATTCGATCAATAAATGACAAGACTGTAATAGAAGCCATAAATTGGTGGATTATTTAACTGCCTGATGAAGATATCATTAGCATTGGAAATAATTACCAGTCTCCTAATGGAAAGATCTTCACAGCCACTACTCCAAATGTGGTAATTGGCAATCTATTAAAATCTAATATAAGGAAATAAATCTATTCAGTCTAAGCAGAGTATTTTCTTTTTCTGCCTTGAGGAATTTGGTGGAGGGATAGAACACAGGGTTCATTCTTCAAGCCTTTGTCTTTGCTTTCAAAATTACCATAATATATGTATTAATTTCTGCAAATAGAAATGGTACACTCTATTCCTCTACCTACAGCTGTGCAGTAGGTGAGTGATTTCACCCTGGCTCATAGGTGCTTTGTTAGAACTCTGTCACCCCACACATACATCACACTACAAGCTTACTGGGTAGTGTGACAGACAGACTCTAGCCTGGATTATTGGGTTTGATTCCACACTCCTCCACATGAAGTTTCTAGGTGACCTTGGGCCAGTCACAGTTCTCTGAAAACTCTCTCAGTCCACATGGAGGCAGGCAATGACAAATCAGCTCTGAATGTGTCTTCCCTTGAAAACCCTATGAACCCTATGAACCATAATTTGACGGCGTGCACATGCACATATGATGGGGGTCTGGGCCTAGTTACAAAGGGGACAAACTTGTATTTTCTGGTGTGGGGGAAGATAAGAAGTAGAAGAGCTTGGATTTGTACACTGCCTTTATCTCCTGAAAGGGGAGTCAATGTGGGATACAAATTCATTTTCCTTTTCTCTCCTGCTGAGATATATGAGGTGCACCTCTCTACTCATATTTATGTAATGAAAAGGACTATATACAGACATTTATTTTAAAAAAAGAAAGGAATCTGGGAACGGAGATAAGTTGATTTCAGTGACAGGTTACTAGAATGTTAGGGAACATTGGTGCAGATGCTGATTTAAAAAAGAAGCCTGAAATAATACTACAGTGGTATGTGTGTATTGGGTAGGGGGGGGGGAGGTACCTATTTAAACAATTGCCTGTCAAGTTACATAGTGGCAGGACATGGAAAGGGTAAAAATAGAATTCATTTGAACTGAGTAAGAAAATGCACTGTTGTGAATTAAGAAATATGCTGAAGCAATCTAGCAAACAGCTATGAACATGTCTTTGAATAGACCCAAAGTCTGTTGAGAAACTGGCTCCATATTCAAAACTGATATGAAATATTCTAATTCAAAAATTTTAAAAAATGTCACAAAAAACCTTCCTTCCTTCCTTCCTTCCTTCCTTCCTTCCTTCCTTCCTTCCTTCCTTCCTTCCTTCCTTCCTTCCTTCCTTCCTTCCTTCCTTCCTTCCTTCCTTCCTTCCTTCCTTCCTTCCTCCCTTCCTCCCTCCCTCCCTCCCTCCCTCCCTTCCTTCCTTCCTTCCTGGCATTTCTTTTAAAAAATCAACATTTCTTTGTGTGTGTGGGCATTCTGTCAAGTCTTTGTGCCCTGGTATTGTCCTCAGGCTGCCAATTCTGACTGGCATCACAATTTGCTGTCATCTCATTTGCCTTGACTGGCTGGAATCAACATGCAATTGAATCAGAAAGCATGGAGAAGGTAGAAAAGAAATAAAGTCACCTAGCAGGATCGAAAAAAAGATGTATCCAGATTTGACATGGAGGGAGAGATAAGCTTGGAAGATGTGGCGGAGAAGCGCTAAGCCTTCTCTCCCCTGCAGTTTTCCCCTAGTTGCTGCTCCCTGTAATTCTATGTGGGGAGGAGAGTTCCAAAGGAAAGGCTTCAGTGGGCAGGGAGAGGTTTAAAGACCTGTCCTCCCACCCACCTCTTCCTTTCCACAACTCCCACAATTTCCCTTGAATGTCCAATTGCTCTTGACACAGCATGGCCTGGCAATTGAGTCACCGCACAGGGCTGAAGGAGTAAACAAGTCATGAATCACACCTCCGCCCAAATATTGTGCCATTCGGTACAAGGCACATCTCTGTGACATCTTTGAAAAGGAGCAAGGAATGATGCTCAGCCAGGAGAAGTCAGATTGTCACAATGGATGAATGCTTCGTGAAGAGCAGGGAATGCTCTTGTCAGGCTGTAGACTTTCTCTTTGGAAATATGCTCATTACAAATGGTTGCTAACTGTGCTGGTGCCTCAAGCTGTCATTGGTCCCAGCTCATTAGCGGTTTATGAGCTTGTGGCTGATCCACTACCTTTGCTACTGAGAAGCAAAACGTGGCAGGAGGGGAGGATACAGAGTTCTTTTACTAGTGGCTGCAAATTTTACCTCCCTGTTAGCTCCACTGTAGAAATGCAGATAAGACGTGCAAGATTTATCCATGCTGCCATTGCTGGCTGGGAGCGGGAAAAGCCATGGGCCACCTCCTCCCTCTTCCTGCACTGGCTGCATGGTGCCAAGCCAGGCAGGCCCTTCAAGGCCAGCTGGTGAAGATAGGTGAGGTGGGCAGAGCCAGACACACATGACCATATATGGGCATGAAGGGCAGGCCTCTGCCTTTTTCCTTAGCCCTCCGTGGACCATCCCACCGACCTTCCTTACAATTCATCGTTTGTTTGCATGGCTGTTATAATGTGTTCATTGTTGCTCCTTTCTCATGTCAAAGCCTGGTGGCCTCACATGGGAACTAATCCTTTGGCGGGGGGTGGGGGGTGGAGCCATTATTGGGTCACTCCCCTAAGGGGCCATGAGGGTGGAAGGGGCTGCATTGCTTCATGACAAGGCAGGCACATCCTGGCAGCAAGGGGAGATCCATTTAGTGGCCAACACCCATTTGTCTCCCATTGACTTGATGTTCCTGGTTCCCCCAGCACTCAAATCCAGTAAGTTCAGAAAGGAAGAAACCATGAAAATGAACAAAATTTGGCTACCAGAACTGAAAAACACTAGAAAAGACAGTGACTAATGATCACCACCCAGACAAAGGATGTATCCAAGCAGTAAGCAGTCAAAGGGCTAGTGATCACCACCCAGAACACCACCCACCGCTCTAGGCAGTAAGCAATCAAAGGGATAAAAAGGCCAGGCTACTACAATGCAGATGCCCTCACTAATTGATTATGCTATCTACATGGTTACTCCCTTGCTAAATGGGTGGATCCCACCAGACACATGCAAATCAAGCTTGCTAATTGCACCCTTTACACTTGTTAACAGGCGAATGGTTATTTCTCCCACCCTGGACATTCCACAGGTGTACATATTCCACTTGCTTTACTACCATCAGATCCTCTGAAGATGCCAGCCACAGATGCAGATGAAACATCAGGAGAAAATGCTACTAGAACACGGCCATACAGCCTGGAAACCACACAACATCCCAATGTGACAAGAGTTTTTCAAAACAGTCATTCTACTCATTGGCTCTGCAATCAGAAGGGATTGTCAGTTTTATATAGATAAATGATAAAGGTAGTCCCCTGTGCAAGCACTGGGTCATTACTGACCCATAGCATAATGTCACATCATGCCACACACTAGGTTATGTTTTACAGGGTAGTTTGCCATTGCCTTCCCCAGTCAAACTGGGCACTCATTTTACCCACTTTGGAAGGATGGAAGGCTGTATCAACCTTCAGCCGGGTACCTGAAACCAATTTCCATTGGGTTTGAACTCAGGTTGTGTGCAGAGCTTTGACTGTAGTATTGCAGCTTATCACTTGAAACCACGACTTTGCTGAAATTTTGTGCAATTTGTAAATCAGGGAAACACTGAGGTTCCCAAGACCGATTTTGGGGGACATTCAAAACCCATCAAAAGCATTCACAACAGTAGGGATAGTGATTTTGTTTTTAAATCTCGTAAGGACTCTATAAATAGTACCAATTCAAGCATTCTTCTTCATACAAAGACATTTGAGCCTTTGGGCAGTATGTCCACACCATGGAACCACTTGCCTAGAGGAAATTATGTGGAAACAAGGGGGTGTGGTATTGCTTGATCCAGTCAGATCTTGGAAGCTAAACATGGTTGGCGCTTGAATGGGAGACCACCAAGGGAGACTCTTAGAGGAAGGCAGCAGCAAGCCACCTTTGCTTCTCACTTGCCTTGAAAGCCCCTTGTTTGAGTCACCATGAATCAGTTGAGGCACATACATACATATGTAGAAGTAGCAAGTGGACCAAAAGGGTGGAAGTTCGTGAGAGCCAGTTGAAGTTTGGATCAAACTGAGTCAGAGACTTCACTGTCTTTGAATGCACTAGTTCTGAGCATCTGACCTTTCATTTTTTTTTTGCCTGCTCCTGGCTCTTCCTCATACTCCTTCCTGAGAAATGTATTATTGTTACCTGACAGAGGGGATTTTCATTCACTCGGTACATGAAGCAACAAGACAGTGTCAAGAAGATTTATTATACTTCAGGCACAAGATGTCGGGTGCTAAAATTAATGCTCTGTTCAAAATGTGTTTCCGCAATTGGTGTGTGTGTGTGGGGGGGGAGGGGGAGTCCTTCACAAACTGATGACTTGAGGTCAGATTTTCCTATCAAAAGTCACATTGCAATTTTGAAATCTGTTGAAGGATCTGACCTTAAATTGATATTTGAACTCCATTACCAGCCCCACTTGGAATTTGATTTTTGGTGCCACCAAGTGCAGAATCAAAATATGCTCAAGATGTACATTCATGGCACACATCTTCTCTTTTCGTCTTTCTTTGCCTTCAAGTCACAGCTGACTTATGGTGACCCCATAAGGCTTTCAATACAAGAGACATTCAAAGGTGATTTGCTGTTACCCGCCTCTGTGTCAGGACCCTGGTATTTCTTGGAGGCGCCTCATCCAAATACTAGCCAGTGCTGACCTTGCTTAATTTCTGAGATCTGATCAAATCATGCTCGCCTGGGGCTATGCTAGTCAGGGCCGTATCTGCTCTACCAGATATTTACTGTTGAACAAAATGTTGCTGCAATGCTAAATATTCATGAAAGCTGACATTCAGTTTCTAAAGTGTCACCAGAGACACTGTGTAATGCATCATGCGTTGGGACATGAACCAAGCAAACCTGACTTTAAATCCCTGCTGAGTCATGAAACTCCCTGACCAACCTTGCATAAGTAACTCTCTCAGCCTAATCTTTATATGTTGCTATGTTTACATGTAATGCCCCATATACTGTATGTATTTATGTATGTATGGAAGAAGAAGAAGAAGAAGAAGAAGAAGAGTAGTAGTAGTAGTAGTAGTTGTTGTCAGGGGCATACCTAGGCAAACTGGTGCCCGGGGACAAAACCTGAGTTTGGCGCCCCCCCCCAGCCCGGCGTATGGGCGGCCACCCTCCCCCATCATGACCAAACAATGATTTTTTTGTACCAGCTCACAAAACACCTCCCACTCCCAGCAAAACATACATGGCTCTCTCCCCACCAACTTTTTTCCTAATTTCCTAATCACAACAACCCTATGAGGTAGGTTGTTAGCCTGAGAAACAACTCCAAGCCAGTGCAAGTGGGTATGAAGCATGCAAATCTCTCACAAATCACCCCCAGAAAAACATTTACCAAAACAAATGTCAGCATCATCTTTCACAAAACACCTCCAGTGGAATACACCCCCAAACAGCATCACTTTCAGTGGTGTTTAAACTAGGGAGCTCAGATTCTTCTTTTAAATCTACCTTAAAGGGAGAATCTGGGGTCCCCGGTTAAAACAAAATTGAAAGTGATGCTGTTTGGGGGTGGATTCTCCCCCACCTGAAACAGCATCACTTTTGAGGGTTGGAGAATCAGATGAAACAAATAGCAGATTCGGCTGAAATCTAGGCAAATTTGGGTACATTCGGACAGAAATTGTCCGATTACGTCCTGCCCAAATATGAACAAATGCAAATGCAAGGTATTTAGGCTTTTGGGGGGTATTTTTGTGTGTTTTCGGCCTGCAGGGAGTGCATTATTAAAGCTAGTAGCCCCATGATTTCAGGGCATCATCCAGAGACTGCCCTGATGATACCACCCAAGTTTGGTGATGTTTGGTTCAGGGGAAGCAAAGTTATGGATGCCCAAATGGAATGCCCTCATCCCCATTGTTTTCAATGGGAGCTAACCTGAGATGGGGGCTGGCGCTGTGGTAGAGGTTTCAACAGGAGGCACTGTGGTAGTGGTCTTTCTCTGGGCGGGGGCACTTATTTCCTGCAGGGCTGCTGGTGTGAGTCTCCTGAAAGGAACCAGCCAACTTTGCTAAAGTTTGCCTGTGATGGCCGAATGCTGTGGGCATCAGGTTCACCTTCAACTCGGTGCCCACAGCATTTTCCTCTTCCACACACATTTTAGCAAATTTGGCTGGTTCCTTTCAGGAGACTCATACCAGCGCAGCTACAGGAAATGCCCCCACCCAGAGCAAGATCCCTATCACAGTGCCTCCTGTTGAAACCTCTACCACAGAGCCAGCTGGGCATAACAGAAAGCCCCATTGAAGTCTATGGTGGGAAAAATAATTTTTCCCACCACAGAAGTTGCTGAAGAGCCTGGCAGATTCTAGGGAATGTCTGAGTCTGTAAGCACTGGCTGCACATTTTTGAAGATAGAGGTGCTAGACTTTCAAGGTGGCTCCAAGAGGCCTTGGGTAATAGCATCCAAGCTTGGTGAGCTTTGCTTCTGGAGTGGGGGGGAAGTTGAGAGAGTTCTGAGAGAACTCAGCCCACAGGCTTTCATGTGCAGGAGCGGGGATACAAAATAAGCCTTTTGGGGGCCCATAAAATTGAACTCCCAGAAGCAAAGGTCTCCAAACCTGGTTGCTATTACCAGGAGGCCCTCCTGGAGCCACCCTGAAACTCTGATGCCTCTATCTTCAAAAATGTGCAGCCTGACTACACACTCAGAAATTCCCCATTGGCTACAATGGACCAAAGTAACCGCAAAACAAAGAATCTTGGGCAAATTTCTTGGGGTGCCTGGAAGGGGTGTATTTTTAAAGCTAGTGACATCAAATTTTCAGGGTATCATCTGTTAACTATTCTTATGATGCCACCAAAGTTTGGTTCAGAGGGACCAAAGTTATGGTCCCTCAAATGGGTATCCCCCATCTCAGGTTAGCTCCCATTGAAAAAAATGGGAATGGGGGCACCCCCTTTGGGGGTCCATAACTTTGCTGCCCCTGAACCAAACATCACCAAATTTGTCTGGTATCATCAGGATAGTCTCTGGATGGTACCCTGAAAATCTGGTGCCGCTAGCTTTAAAAATGCGCCCCCTGCAGGCCGGAACGTGAAAAAACACTTTAAAATTTAAAAAACACAAACGACCCTGAAATGTTGGCACCCCCCCACGTGACCAAATGGGGGCGCCCGGGGACACAGGGTACCCCTTGTCCCTAGGCAGGAACACCACTGGTAGTAGTACTTTGGATTTATACTCCACCTTTCTCTCCTTTTCCTTCCTCTCCCCACAATAGACACCCTGTGAGGTGGGTGGGACTCAGAGAGCTCCAAAGAACTGTGACTAGCCCAAGGTCACCCAGCAGGAATGTAGGAATGTGGAAACACATCTGGTTCCCCAGATAAGCCTCTGCCACTCAGGTGGAGGAGTGGGGAATGAAACCTGGTTCTCCAGATTAGAATCCACCTGCTCTTAACCAACACACGACACTGGCTTTCCCTCATACATATATTGCAATTTATATGTACTTATATTACGATTTATAGGTCGCCTTTCCCTGTAAGCAAGCTCAGGGTGACTTGCAGCAAAAGATTTACAATTAAAACAAGCCCATTTCATACTAAACTATGGCGTCTCAGAGTCAATAACTAACTAAAGGGAATTAATTAAATGGAAAGGAAAAGAAAATAGAAAGGAAGGAAGGAAGAGGGAAAGGAAAAGGGAGGCCAGCTACTTTCGACACAGTTGCTGCTCTCAACCATAGGCCTGGCAGAACAGCGCCATGAATTAGATGGAAACATACAATTCTGATCAAAGTGAAGAATCCTATATTCAATTTGCACAAGGTAGAATACAAAATAGAAATGGGACTTGCTGTTCAAAACAGAGATAAGAAGTTCAAAATCATCCCTGCCTAAGCATTCTATACCAGAGGACTCCATGATAAATGTCTTATTTTATTTATTGGTGCTTTATTCCTTAAGTGGGACTCAGTGTGGCTTATCATAGTCATTCTTCCCTTGTCTGCCTTACAGAGCCATAGCAAAAAGGAACTGCACTTGGATAATCTGTGCACCCTGTGCCCCTGCAATACCCGCACCTGTCCCAGAACGCCCCTGCACTAGTGTGCATCCTGTGCATCACACACACACGCACACCTGCCTCCTTGGTGTTACACCACTGCTGCCTTATCCTTTTATGAGACAAGTTGAGATATTTCAGCCAGCCCCAAGTCACCCTTCATCGCCATTGGCATTTATTTTGCCAGAAAGTCACAACTGACTTATGGTGATCCAGGGTTTTCAAGGCAAGATATGTTTGGAGGTGGTTTGCCATTGCCTGCCTCTGCATCATGACCTTGGTATTCCTTGGAGGTCTTCTATCCAAGTGTCAACCAAGGCCAGTACCAGTTAGCTTCTGAGATCAGACTAGCTTGGGAATATTCAGGTCAGGGCATAGCAGGGCCTCAAACAGTCCCAGTCCAACAGTCTTACCACTGTGCCACTTTGACAAATATTGGCTGTGCATTGACATGAGAAATTAGAAACATTTAATTTGGGGTGCTTCATCTGTGATGACTGACCAATTCATTCTTAGCACAATCCTCAGCAAAATTACACTCTTCTAAGCCCATAGATTCTGATGGACTCAACGTAGGACAACACTGCAAAATCTACATTTGGAATTGCAGTTATCAAGAGGAGGACCTGAAAGTCATAGCCAGCCCTGAAAGCTGTTTGGAAAAGATAGAAAAAGTCCCCATGGTGGAATGTCTGGTTGATGGGAGCAATCAAAAGTTGTTAAAAAGCATTGCCTTTTTGAATGGGGCGTGCGTGTACGATGCTGACATTTATGAAAAAAGACATATATTTACCTTTGGATCTGCCCAATCAGCACCTTTTTATTTCACTGTGAAGTGTTTGCATTTGTGGGCAAAAAGTGCTGCATCAGCTGTCCTGGAATCATTTTATATTGAGTTCTCCGCTTTTAAAAAAGCCCCATTCATTAGATATTTTATTGTTAACAGCCACAGTGCAAAAACTCTAAGGCTGCACCGTAAGGTGGAGGAAGTTGTGATTTTTTTAATGACTTGGCTACATTAATTAATTGATTAAATATTAATGATGGAAAAGCAATTCAAATGATACTCTATGAACAGCCCTTGCATAGCTAACATATTATTGCTCCATTCATCAATGGCCGGGCTTAAGATGTATGGAGATATAACTGTTAGATGAGGTACATTCAAATCATATGTTGTTAATCTAGTTAATGAAATAACAAATATATAGCTGGGATCTATTAAGTTAGAGACTTAACAATACACATTTATGCGCACATATTTCATCTGCTATGAACAGGATGGTTACACAACCTTTTTGATGAAAGAGACTACATAAATTAATGTGTTCAGTGACTGTCTACCCTTGCGTAATTTCACTGTCATCTGCACTGTAATCAACAGGAGTGTATGGGCATAACTGATAAGTTAATTGGGTTTTTTTCAGACAGGTTGGGTTCATGACTTTGGACATGATCCAAAGTACCCTGAACTAAGAGCACTTGAGAATTTTTCATTTAACAAGGGCCATTTATGCACTTGTGAACTGCTCCACAACGAGCATATATTCTCTTCGGGTCAGATTCTCGGTTGCATACACGTTTTCCCCATTTCCGAAATCACTGTGCCAAGGATCAGAAAATCCCTGAAATTTCCAAAAGTGGATAAAGTGTGACTGTTCCCCCTTGCCCCCACAGAAAAAATGGAGGAGATGACCATGTGTTTTTCACTCTTTGGGTTTTCTCACTTTTAATACAGCTTTTCTTTTTATTTTCACATTGGTGGACTAATGATAATTCAACAGTGTGGAATTATCATTCAATTTGAAATGATACCTTTCAAAATAATTCAGCAAACGAACCGTGTAGAAAAAGAGTGGTTTTAAAGCAGCTACCACCAGTGTGAAAGCAGAAACGCGGGGAAACCACCGAAGCAGAGAAAGGAGGAGGCAGCGACTGACGTGCAGTGAAAAGTCCTGGCAGTCATCTCACCTGGCCAGGGTCACTGGGGCCAGATCAGCTGTGCCAGGTTCCCCCCCCCATGGGCCATTGGCTTGAGAGGGGGTGGGGCGGTTGCCAGACCCAGGCTGGGAAACTCCTGGAGATCTGGGGATGGCGCTGGGGGAGGACAGGGGGCTCAGAGGGGGACAACATGGCCACAGAGTCCGGTTTCTACTGAATGGTCTACTGAAGGAGTGATAGACCAAAGACAGCAACCTACTCTAAAAAAAAGCATCAGGCAACCTCCTCAGAGGAAGGTTGCACAGAAAGGAAAGAAAACAGTGGATGAGCAAAATGGCAGATCTGATCAGCATGGCTGGAGACAATTCACATCAGGAAACTTCCCTATTGAACAGAAACCCCCACTGTGAAGTACACATCCACACCAAAAGCATTACATGCACAAAAGCCCAATGTCTTTGGAAATTGACATGATTGCCCATCTTGAAGTATTTTTGTAAGCTGATATGTGTCAGGCTCTGTCAACTTTCCTGCAATAACCAGACTCTTAGGCTGTTTCCGCATGGGCAGAATACAGCGTCCCAAGGATGCTAAAAACAGCATCCCTGAGGAGGGGTTCGCACAGCCGCTGCAGCCTCACAACCCCCGAGCGGCACAAAGCCGCTGTTTCCGAACCTCACTCCCTGAGCGAGGTATTTCAGAAACAGCGGTTTCCAAATGCTGCCGTGCGAATGGCAGCGACTGGAAGGAACCATTCCCCCCCTTTCCCAAATGCCTACCTTGTCTCCTGGCTTCCAGCTTGTCACAGAGGTCAGGGGACACGCCCCCCCATGCCTGCGACTCCAGAGCTGTCGCTCCAGAGCTGCGCCGCCACCTGCCGCCCTCTTGGGACCGTCCATGCGAACGGCATTGTTTATGCTGATTCACCCCCGTACCATTGCAGTGCAGAAAGGGCCTTAGGTTCAGAAATCAGTTTATTGACAGAAATACTGTGAAACGATTACAAGCATGTTTTGCTGGAAATGAGTTCCACTATACAACTTCTGGTAAACAGCCCTTCTCCGAACACCCCTCCAGCTCCACCCTTGCCATCCCATTAGGGTGAATTCACGGGAAACGTTCTCAGACTGTGCGAAGTCTCCATGGTCAAAACAAAGATAAGGGCCAGAAGCCAACTTTCTTGTAGGGGGAAAAACGTTACTGCATGTCTAAAGCAAAAGTACAAAAGTACACAAACATGGGGTTAACAGTGAAGCAAGTGAAGGATTCTCATGATACTCATAGTCTCAAGCAAGAATGAGGAAAGAACTGAGATCTTGACAGGGGCTTGACAATATGAAAAGCTGAGGTAGACAGTAAAAGGGCAGGAAAAGAAGAAGAAAAGGAGGAGGAGAAAGAGGAAGAGAACAAAGAGAAAGAGAAGGTTGGATTTATACTCTGACTTTCTCTCCTCACAACAGACACTTTGTGAGGTAGGTGGGGCTGAGAGTTCCAAAGAATTGTGATTAGCCCAGGGTCACCGAGGAATGTAGGAGGAGAAAAACAAAACTGGTTCACCAGAATCTGCCCTTCATGTGGAGGAGTGGGGAATCAAACCCAGTTCTCCAGATTAGAGTCCACTTGCTCTTAACCACTACTCCAATGGAGGCTTGTAGGAACACAGAGAAAGAAATCAGGATGGCAACAGCTGCCCTCAAAATGAAAACTCAAGATTCCAACCTTTGTATTAAACCAAGTGTTCAGCTGTGTCATGACATTTCTTAACTCATTTAAGTAGGAAGAGGTGAGGGGGGCGGGAAAGAAAGAAAAGACCAGCAGGACAATAAAACAAAGCTTAGAGTCACTGTCTACAGAAAGGCTGACTATGGAAGCTCAGAGGGGGAAGAATCCTAAGACTGAGAGGCAGAGTTCAACCCAATGAATATGAAGGTCTTCTCCTCTACAGACAGGTTGGGTGGATAGAGAATGGACAGGGAGTAGCATCTGGGCAATTGAGTCTTTTCAAGGTGGCAGTAACTGCCTGTTAGGAGTACTCTGTCCAAACTTGGAGGCTCTGAGGAGTCAGTTGCATCATAGATAGAACTGTTACATCTTCAGCTTCAGAGCCCAGCAAAAGACAGGATCTCACAGAGTAAATTACTACCGAGCATGAAACAGAGGAGAAGGAGTTCAGATGTCCATCGCTATCACTGGTTTGTATCCGAGGATTCTGCCTAGCATGATTTAGAGCCTTCATGGTGTAGTGGATAAAAGCAGGTGGGCTCTAATCCAGAGAACTACGTTTGATTCCCCACTCCTGCACATGAAGTATGTGGGTGATCCTGGGATAGTCACAGTTTTTTTTCAGAACTTTCTCAGCCCCACCTACCTCATAAGGTGTGGGGAGAGGAAGGGAAGGCGTTTGTAAGCCACTTTGTGACTAGTCACGGTTGAGAAAAGTGGGATATGAATTCCCCACTTCTCCACTTCTCTTCTTCTTCCAAAGTCTGAAACCACCCTCCAGTCTAGAGATCCTTTCTCCAAGAATAGTTGTTCTCTGTCCAGCAAACGCAGGTGGAAGCCTCCTTAGGCTAGCGGTTGGACACAAGGTACTATTTCTGTGAGAAAATATGATTTAAAAATCTGTTTGTGTCTGTGAAATGGTGTATGATTCAGATAGTGGCAATTCAGTTTCTGCATTCAGGGAGGTTACAATACAAGCAATTAAATCCCAACATCATTCAGGAAGATTTTGTTTATTGATTAGTCCCAGTTCCCTTCGGAGAGAACTTTCCTTCTGCCATCATTTGTCATCATTTATTGCTGTGTATCAATACGAATTGTCATCCTCCTGCTGTTCCACTGAAGTAAATATAATAAAATGTCAATCTTCAGAGACCCTACTCTATATGAATATCAATTTTTGGAAATCACTGCAGTTATTGACCTACCCCTCAGAGAAAGCAAAGTATAAATGGTTGCAGAGTAGTTTTCATGTTCTATTCCTTTATTCTGCAGTCCCACCGCTGTTATAATGCATGAACTCTTGAGACTCATCTTCCTGTTTTACGATGATATAGAGTTTACGGGTTGCTTATCCTCTGAACTATATTTGCAAGCTAGAAAACTTCTGGGTTACAACTTCTCTGAGATAGAAAGCTTTGATCATCCCTATCAAAAAGTTTTCGAGAGACTGCAGTACTAAAATGACAAACATTGTGCCACTTTGTGACATTAATAAGTACCAACAACTTAGGTATGGCTGGAAATCCATGATAATTCCTTAATAGAGATTTGTGTATGCAGTTGAGTGCTTTTTTGATATATGTCCATCTCAAAATAGTCTTACAACCTTACAAACATAGACGTATAGGGAATACATACATGGACACATATATTTATGGGGTTTTTCCCCTGCATATTTCACTGTAATACTGTTCTCTTTTCTTCTACTACAGATGAGGAAAGGCTTGTATGCTTCTGCCCGGAGATATTTGGGTGATTCCCTTCACCTTTTATCAGACAGGAAGGCAGAATGGAGTGAAGGGTTCATTCCGCACATGCAGAATAATGCACTTTCAAACTGCTTTCAGTGCTCTTTGAAGCTGTGCGGAATAGCAAAATCCACTTGCAAACAGTTTTGAAAGTGGTTTGAAAATGCATTATTTTGCGCGTGCAGAATGGGCCAAAGGTTCTCTCACTTTTCTACCCAAATCCGCTCCCCTAACCCATTCTGAAATGTAAAACTTAAATGGCAGTTTCCGTGTGTTACTTTAGACTGAGAAGTTCAGAGGTATCTCCTCTGGCTGGGAAGTCACGTGGAGGAGAAGCAGGAGACAGTGGTATGATGCATCTGTTCTGGTAGTGGAGTGACTAGGAGCATGAGAATGAAGTGAGCATCAGGACTGTGGAGCAGTGGCAGAGCATCAGTTTTCTTGCAGAAAATCCCATGTCAGTCTCTGGCATCTGGCTAAAGTGATCAGGTGGTAGATGATGTAAAATACCTCCATGAGAATCTACAGAGAAGATACTCATCAGAGTACACAATAATAACCTCAATAAACCTACGGACTATATAAAGCAATCTTTTTTAAAAAATAAGTTGTTATGGAGGCCAAAACCATGTTGTATATTACCCAAGAATTTTTAAAGAAATGATGAAGGACTGTTTCGCTATTTGATGACGGCAGCTAGAGTGTCACTTGCAACAAACAGGAAAGGTGCCCTAGGGTGCTTCCGCACTTACTGTGTTGTACCGGTTTCTACTCAGGTTCAACTCAGTGTATCCGCACTACAACCGAGCTCGACGTTGTCTTGTCTCTGTTCCCCCCGCTCGGAACCGCGACATCCCTGTCGCAGTTATGAACTGCGACTCGCTGGTGGAACAAGGTCGATATCGCTTCGAAGCTTCGAAATGCGGACGCATCGAAACGACACCGCATCCATTCAACCAATCAGGAGCCGCTTCGTTCGCATGCGCAGAATGGGAGAGTCGTGACGGGCAGAGAGCGCGGCTTTTTTTATACAGTTTCCCTCACGTTTCGAAGCTACGATATCGAGATCGTTTCAAAGTGACGAGGAGAAATCACTGACTGGAAAATTTCTTGGCTTAAAGTTTCAGAGTTCCGACCGCTGCAGAAGTAGTTCCAAATGGTCAATGCTAATAGCTGCGACGTACATGGGTGAAACTGTGTAAAAAAAAACAAAGAAATGTTCTCAAGCTTCCCACCGTAACACAAGCGCCTAATCACGCATCGTGAGGAGCTAAAACAGGTAAATCTACCACTTAGCTCGGGTTCCAGGGGCCAAGGAAGTTACAGCAAAGGACAGCCAAGAATCGCCCCCCATTGAAGGGAACCGAGTCGACCTTCACTCCCTTTTGTAGTGCGGAAACACCCCTAGTTTAGAGAATTGGGAAAATACATTAAGAGACTATGCAACAATGGCACAACTAACACACTTGGTCACTAAAAGCCCTGATCGAGAATAAATAGAAAATGTAGAAAATGTAAGATAAATAGAAAATGTATCTCATATTGTTCATAAAGGTAAAAGAAGCAAAGAAATGAAATGTGCTAGTGGAAATGTAGCATATTTATAGATAATTACTCATTTGCATAGGTTTAAGATTGTGGTACTTATGTTGAAGGACAGAAAAAAAGTTTTGAAATTGACAGATTTTATAATTTTGGAAATAATATTTAGGAAATAATAATAATAGTGACTGAACACCATTTGATCAATTTATTTTGTTATAACCCTATTGACTGTCTCTTTATATTTAGAATTGAAATTACATTAGGTTCCATTCTCCATTCTTATTCTTTTGTTTCTTTACCTATTTTTATATAGTTCTATTTTTTTGTCAAAAAATATTTAAAAAATAAACATATGGACTGACTTGCTTTGTTTTTACATACTCGTATTTTAATGCTCAGATTGTGAGCAGACCTAATCATTTATCCAAGCACATTTGTACAGTGCAACCCTATTACATGTGCAGACAAGTCCTCTGTTTGCTATCAATGAATGAAATATTAAAACACTATACAGGCAAAGTTAAGAGAACTGAGCCAATATATTTGAGCATAAAAACAAGGATTGCAGTCATTAATAAACTTCAACAGTCCATGCAGCCAAGCTAATTTAAGCACGGGGGGTGGGATTTTGATGTGATTCAGTGTCCCTTTGTTGTTCTGGCTGATGCTTTAATGCTTCTGCTCTTTTCCATGTTGATGTTCTATCATTGCCCACTCTATCCTTAGATTCATTTTCCCTGACTACTACTTGATCACAGTAGCAATCCATGTAATATGCTGTCATTATACCAGAGATTCTGGCAAAATGGCAAATGTACACTGAAGTTTAAGGCAACAAAACTGGTGCAAAGAAGCCAGTAAATGGGTTGGCCCCTTCCGCACATGCAGAATAATGTATTTTCAGTCCACTTTTAATACACTTTGCAGCTGAATTTTACTGTGCGGAATAGCAAAATCCACTTGCAAACAATTGTGAAAGTATATTGAAAGTGTATTATGCTGCATGTGTGGAAGGGGCCAGCGAGAACCTGTTTGCAACAAAGGTTTTTTAAAAGGGCCAAAGTTGGAAGATACTTTTTTGACACAAAAAGAGACATAAAATTACTTCTTTAAATTTTTGGAAGATGCCAAATCCTATTATTGGATTTTGTATTTAGACAAAAGCCATTATTTTAGGATGGTAACCCTGGCTCATTCCGCACATGCAGAATAATGCACTTTCAAACTGCTTTCAGTGCTCTTTGAAGCTGTGCGGAATAGCAAAATCCACTTACAAACAGTTGTGAAAGTGGTTTGAAAACGCATTATTTTGCATGTGTGGAAGGAGCCCCTGACTCAATCTTGTTGGAACATTTGGATTGCATAAAGAAAGTTTGACAATGAAATAGCTGCCATTTATTCATATGCACTGATCACACAATGATGTTACATTCCTGCTAAAGCAAATGAGGTGCAAAATCACATTTGTACCACAGAAGAAATAGGACCAGGGCTGGTAAACAAGCAAGCAAATCCATTTTGAAAAGGTTGAAGAGCAAAATGGCCAGCGGAGCTCTTGTCATTTAAGAACGTCATGGGAAAAGCAAAGCTACGCCTGAAACTCATTCAATGCAGTATACAATTCCAAGAGGAATTTCAGCTATTCTGCATGGCTGTCTGTTCATAGAATTTTCTTTTATGACACTTGGAATCAATCTTGCTCTGTTGTCCCAGTGCATGTGTATTCATTACATCATTTGTCATTGATCTTGTGTCCTGGAGTTATCGCCACTGGCAAGGTAAAAAGTCAACATCTGTGCTACGGAAACAAAGCCAGGCTTTTGAAAATGTTTGCTATTGTGTTAAATAAATAATATACCTCTCTCTCTCTGTGTGTGTGTGTGTGTGTGTGTGTGTGTGTGTGTGTTTGTGTGTGTGTGTGTGTGTGTGTGTGTGTGTGTGTGTGTCAGACTGCTGCAAAACGTATGGCTGACCAACAAAGGACCTCACAGAGGCTGAGACTAGCATTCTGTCCATTTTGTAGGTTACAGGTTCTGCCTAGTTCCCACATCTTCTACTTTTGCTCTGACTGTCCTTTGCAAGAATTGCTTGCCACACTTATATGCTTTACAGGAATGGCTTACAGCACTGGGACAATCCAGCAATTCAAAGGAGGAGGAGAAGGGGGAGGGGAGGGAGGAGGAGGAGGAGTTTGGATTTATACCCCGCCTTTCTCTCCTGTGGCTTATGAACACTCAGGCCCCTTCCACAAGTGCAGAATAATGCACTTTCAATCCATTTTCAATGCACTTTGCAGCTGGATTTTGCTGTGCGGAATAGCAAAATCCACTTGCAAATGTGAAAGTGGATTGAAAGTGCATTATTTTGCATGTGCGGAAGGGGCCTCAAAGTGGCTTATGAACACCTTCCCTCCCTTCCCCACAACAAACACCTTATGAGGTAGGTGGACCTGAGGGAGTTCTGAGAGTAACCCAAGGTCACTCAGCAGGCTTCATGTGGAGACACAGGGAATTAAACCCAGTTCTCCAGATTGAAGTCCATGCTGGCTCTCTGAACAACTCTTATTGAAAAGCATTGGGACCGTTGTGGTCCCAGTGTTTTTCAGTGGGAGTCCTCCATGTGACTGAGATTCTCTTTTGGGTGTCTGTTTATCCTCGAAGATAACTTCCCACCCAAACTTTGCTTTCCCCAGGCTTCATTACCCAGATCTTTTTGGGTAATTACTTTTTGGGTAATTACTCCATTACCCAGATCTTTTTGGTTCAACACTTTGCAACTTTTGCCAATGCATCATACTTACAGTATGTCCCATATCTTGTCTTGAAAACAGCACTCCATATTTAGAGCTGCCTATGGAAGTGGGCCTTGCTGTTATGAATCCCCTGCTATGAACAACTATTTAAAAAATCGTAGATGAATTGAGGATGGAAGGGGCACAATAGCAGCATTTTCTCTATGGCTAGTTTGATGCACTACAGGTTGAAAATCATTCCTATGTAGTACATTAGCAGAGCAAAGTTCAAGCTTATTAAATTCACTTACCATCCATATTTTGTATCTTATATTTTAGGATGACCTGGGAGTATTTGGTGAGGAGGGAGTTGGCAGCTCCTGGCCGTCCCCATGATGATGGGGGTTAGGGAGGGTTAGGACCACCTGGGAGTATTTGGTGAGTAGGGAGTTGGCAGCTCCTGGCCGCCCCCATGAAGGACCCCTGGAGGTGCCTGAATGCCCACTCTTTAACCCATTCCCATGTAATTCAACTCCCCCCATCTGTCCAGCTCATTTCCTGGCTGAGGTAGCTGGGGCTGTTGGGGGGCTGAGCATGAAGGGGGGAAGCTTAGCTTGTATGGGGTGGGGGTAAGCGTGAACATTAAGGATCCCCCATTTTGTCCTGTGACCACCACTCCCTCCCCAGGGTCACTCAGGCAGGAAAAAAGGAATGGGCTGGGGGAGGCTGGCTTATATGGAGTGGGGGTTTAGAGAGTGTATATGGAGGTCCATATGTGGTCCTTCAGGGCTGGGTGGGGGCCAGGAGGCAAAAACTTCCCTCACTGGCCAAGCTTGGAAACAGAAAGGCAGGGGGTTCATGGTGGCGTCCCGGTGGTACTTCACAGGGCCCCCCTTAGGCTT
This sequence comes from Sphaerodactylus townsendi, assembly GCF_021028975.2. Classification (NCBI taxonomy): domain Eukaryota; kingdom Metazoa; phylum Chordata; class Lepidosauria; order Squamata; family Sphaerodactylidae; genus Sphaerodactylus; species Sphaerodactylus townsendi. Next base: position 125,219,564 of record NC_059428.1, on the reverse strand, counting down.
CCGTTCCGTCTCACAGCCACCCCCCTCTTACTCGGCCACCTGTTCCTCCAAGGCCCCCACCTTTCATTCTTCCGGTCATTCCTGAGAGTCCCCCTGTACTATTCCGGGCGAGTTCACGGCCCCCCTTATGGCTGAAGTTTCCCCTCCCCATCCTCAGTTCTCCCCTCTGTGCGTCGCAGAGAAATACAGCGAAGCAGGGGTTGGGAGGGGGGCGCGTTGGGAGAGGTAGAAGGAGGTTTCGGCGGCATGGTTGCTTGGAAAGATGGGGGAGTTTTTGGCAGCAATTGAAGTGCAGCGTTGGTGGCCATGCGCAGAAGGGGTGGAGGGAGGGAGGGGGCATTGTGGGCGGGGCAGTTGGAGTGTTCGGGGCAGCTGGGTAAAGAACGCAGCAAGGCAGATGGCGGCGGCGGCGCAATGGGGCCCTTCGGGGGAGGGCGGTTTATAAATACAGCAATAAATAAATAAATAAATGGGAGAGGTAGCAGGAGGTTTTGGCGGCCCAGTTTTCCAGGCACAGGAGGGGTGCCTGAGTCAGTGGAGGAGGGGAAAATACGCTCTTTTGGTGGAGCAGTGCTGTTGGAAAGTTTCAGGCGATTTGGGCCAGAAGTTTCGGCGTTAGGGCATGACTAACAAAGTCAGGGTTACATATATATATCTCATATTTGATTTTTTTGATTTTTTTCTTAATTCCCCAAAGTGGGAAGAATTCTTGGGCACATCTAGAAGGTTTATTTACCTTTGGATGAGAAAGAGTGTCTGAGATTTTTAAATGTTTTGCAAGGCCAAACCATAAAACAGTAAACAAATAGAAACTGTGGAATGATGCAGATTCATACTAACAGGTAGCACAGCTGCTAATCCTGCTTCAAAGCTGCAACTGAACCAAGAGGATGCTTCAGTTCCTGCCAAAACCAGCTAGATAGGCTTAGACCTATTATGCAGGTATGACCTCCTTCACTTTGAGCATGCATTACCTGTGGGTTTGTTTTTTTCCCAAAACACACTCTCCCACGTCTCGCACACACACCCTGCGGCAGATCTGAGAAGCCCTGCAGTTCCCAAGAGTTGTTTAAGCATGATGTTTCCTCTCAGTTTTTGGGGAAAATGCAGGAGCTCATAATGTGTTTAGCTTCCTTTGGGCTTTCTTGCTCCTCCCCACCTCCTCCCACCCAGCTTCCTCCCATGAACCAGCCACCAGTTCCAGAGGATCAAGAGGTGCTTGTTTGGGTTTTAAATTTCCAACAAAAGTATTTTAAAAATGGTCATGCCTCCCTCCCCCCTTCCCTCATGTGCCTCCTTGTTGAGTTTTTCAAGCCAGTAGGTTCCCCTTTCCCCTTCCTCCTCTCCTCCCCCAGCATAAGTCTCATTGCTATTTTTTTCAAGCAGGTGCTTTCTTTCCTCCACTCCCCAACCTCACAGTTGCTGATGATCTCCCCACCCCCCACCCCCCGAACCTCCTTGTTGCTTTTTTGAAGCTGGCTTGTGGGAGCCTGCAGAGCAAAGAAAAGGGGGGGCAGAGCAGTGGATCAGCATAATAATTTCTAAATGTACACAAGAAGACATGGGAAACCCTTCCTCAAAAGAAAAAGCTGCGGGGTAAGTACCTCATGCATAATGGGCCTTAGATTTCTCTCCTCCTTGTCATGTCCCTGATGGTCCTGCTAAAGCTGTTGTATTATTTTCTCCCTCTAGCAAGCCTCCTGTCAGGAGTCTGAGAACTGCTTGAGTTGTGACATCAGCCTTTGTATTTGCCCAGTTTGTCTTTCCCAATGGTTTTTCCCCCGTCTCTGAATGTAGCCTCCTTCCCCCACTTCTAGGCCTCCAGGGTGCATTCCAGCTTTGTAGTTAGTTGCCAAAGTTAGAGAGAATGTTGCTTACTGTCTGGAACCAATGGGTATTGTTGTGGATAACAAAATAATGATGTTATTTCAATGCCAGCCACCTGGTTGGGGGAAGCCCCCCATACTGTATATCTACGCTTATGTCTCCTGTGCTTCTTTAGATCTGGCTATAGAAATATATGGTTACAAATCCTGCACAGAAATTCAATAAAGAATATCATTACTACCGCTGAATTATCTTTGGATGTTTTTAGCACCACCTTCATATAAAAATTCAAACCAGCCATTTTTTCTCCAAAAGCCAGACCTTTCCCAAAGAGAAAAAAATCAACTCTAAAAAAAAATAATGTTCTTTTGATATGACCCTGATGATCCATTAGTTGTCCAAGGACTGGTTCATTCACAATTATGCTAAACTCATTTTTTTTAAAAAAACACACTTTTGTTTTTTTTGCATATATCTATAATTCAGATCCCTTTTTTTCATCTTATAGGAGCCTTCATAATTTTGATGAAAGCAATATGGACACTTTTTGGATGACCATCATGGCTGGGTTATTTCTATGTCAACAGCTAATTCTCCTTGATACGGTTCAACTGGCCTCAGACAAGGGGTACCCTTATGGACCAGCCAGCAGGGGTCTTCCTCCCAAATGTCTCTCCTGCCAGGCCCTACAGTGCTTTGCTTTCTTTATTATCATCATCATCATCATCATCATCATCATCATCATCATCATCATCATCATTATTAATTGGGTTTATAGACCGCCCTCCCCCGGAGGGCTCAGGGCGGTGAACAGCATATAAGTAGAGCACAATATCAGATTAAAATCCGGAAGTATCAATTAATACAGGCTCTAATAAAAATAAACCCTACCCCATTAAAATGCAGCATTAAAATTAACATTCACACAAAGATGGCACCTGCTATCAATTCCCTCAAACCCCAATGCCGAGTTCAAGGTCATTCCCCAGCTTTTGACGGATGAGGCCAAATGCAAGACCTCTCCATCCAGTGTAGGCAGACAAGTCAACCGGTCTCTCTCACCGACCCACCCACAGAATCTCCATCTTCGCTAGATTTAGCTCTAGCTGGCTTGCTCTCAATCAGCCAGTCATGGTCTTCAAACAATGCTGGAGAGCCCCCAGGGCCAAGGCCGGATGACCCGCCATTGTGGACACGAACAGGGTGTCACCCACATTTTACACTATTTTACCTTCCTAAGCTTTTGCTTGTCAATTTCGAATACCTTTAATGGCATATAAATTGTTTAAGATTAACTTAGCAAGATAATAACAGCCTTTACAACTTTACAATTTCTGACGAGTTAAAATAACCCCATTTAAAAATTTAGCCACCGCTTCCAACAGCTCGTAGTTGTGGCTGTTTAAGCTTTTGCTTGTCTTGATCCTGACCTTGTTGCTGCTCTGCATAACTCCAAAAATGATTCTCCAGAAAGGGGCTCTGAGAAGCCTCTGCAAAAAGGCAGTGCTTGCCCAATATTTATAGTATAAACGTAATTCCTTAGGCAAAAGCGAGTCCTTTAAAATGATGGATGGCTTTCCATGTAATGTAAAAGGAAAGTAAAAAAGTGTATGAGCAAGTCACAAATTTTCATTCTATACTTCAGAAACATTGCATGGGTGGATGGATGCTGTACTCCAAGTGGGGGAAAAAAATCTCTGTGAGCATTGTTTAGGTTGAAAACAACAACTAATGATAGTGTGTGTGTACCAACCTCTGCATGCAGAAGAACATTGGCCTTGGGTTCAGTGGAGCCCTGAAATCACCAGCCCAGTCACTAGGTCTTATGCATATTGGCATATTCCACAATCCACCCACCTGAAGATGAGATTAACTTCACCCACATCAAGGTTATGCTGCAGTGTATAGAAGAGCCACAATGTTGTGACCTGCCTCCTCCTCTTTCTCCAGATGGCCTCTTCCCATTTTCTGCCCACCTCTTTTCTACTCTCTGCTCTCCTCAGCCATGCCCTGTCTTAAATCACTTGGATTGAGAGAGCCATTGCTCTTCAAATCAAACTTGCCTCCACACCCTCAGAGCCTCTTTGTGACAGATTGCCTTTTGCTGAGGCCATCCTGAATCCACCTTTGGGTTGACAGGTACTCCCTAGCATCTGGTGGAGGAGGGTGGAGTGGGGGCCTTATCACTAATGATTTGGGGAAAGTCTGGACAAAAACTTTATGGTGGAAGTGTTTTTACCATAGAGTGTTGCCTACTTACAGAGCATCTCCTACACAACTGACACTGTGTTGACTCTGGAAGTGACATCAATGCAGAGGCGTGCTGCCTATAGGGACATGGAGTAACCAATGTCCCCGGGCGCACATAGACCTGTGCACTAGCACCAGCTCCGAGCAATAGACCTGGATGCCGGCGGTGGTTCTGAGCAGTAGACCTGGATGCCGGTGCAAGCTCCAGGTGGTAGACCTGGATGCTGGCATGGGCTCCAGGCAGTAGATCTGGGCTCTAGGCGGTAGATCTGGGCTCTAGGTGGTAGACCTGGGCACCAGGGAGGAGGGGTGGAAAATTAAGATTTTGCCCCTGGACTCCTTTTTTCCTAGATGTGCCTCTGCATCAATGTGATAATGGCAACCAGGCCTATGCCTCAATTGGAGGCTGATAAGACCCCAGCTGACTGGCTGAATGGCACAGGGGAGAGGGGGCCTGAAATGGGGGTCTCCCACTGCTGCTCCCTCACTCTTCAACCCAGGTGAGACTTGTTGCTGAGCACCAGGGGTTGTCCTACCCTGCCAGGCAGGTCATCTCTGCATAGCACATTACAATTTAAAATATTGGCCCCATCTTCTCCCATATCAAATCAGTCAGGTTTAGAAGGAAGAGACCTTAGTTCTATCTCTGATGGATGCAGGCACTATAGTATCCTGCCATATTCCTCCCCTTTCCTCACAAAATATCTAAGCCTCTTTTTTCCCCCATTTCTCTATACTTCTCCCTGTCAACTGCATATTGATAGTGGTATATATCCTAATTTTGCAATGATGGCTTCAGCATGTGATTATCCAAAGGAAAGCTTTCAAAAAGTTGCTCTCAGAATAACTAATTGGATGGAAAGAGTTGACTGACAGCAGCTCACAGAGGTGAATTGAAGGAGACACCTCAAGATGAGATATATATTTGGAAACTGGGATTCAATCTACATTAATAAGGATTGAATTATGCACTGGGCATTGAATTTATTTAACTATTTTTTCAGTGCCTAATTTGGACGCAGACAGTCTCTTCAGTATCGTGATTTATGAATTCTGTATAGTTTATTTCATCAGTATTTAAAAGAAATGCAGTAGGAAGGTAAAAATGAGACATTGATGTCTGGTTTAGTATTTGAGGATTCAGCATGAAAATTAATATACATATGACTGCCTTTTTTTAATGGCTAACATATAGGGAAAGTATAAACTATGTTCCTGCCAGAAAAAAGAGGACATTTGAAAACATATCTTCAAAATTAATTTAGCAAACTTTTGTTAACATCATCCAGACTTTTGATAAAATATCACCACTTTCAAATGATATTGGGGTGTAGCTGACGGGAACACTGCTAGGGCTCACCCCGGGCACCGCCCCACCAGTTGTCCCCCTTCCTCAAACTCCTGTAGTTCCGAATGGGTCACAGTAGGGCTGGCCCCACTCCCAAGCTTCACATGTTCAACTTCACTCCTTCTGTGAACCCGGTGCGGAGTTAGGGGAAGGGGTGCAGTTGTGGGGGAAGAATGCTTGACCTCATGACCATTGGGTGTGGCTCACAGAGCTCAGGCCCCTCCATGCCCTCCAATGGATCCCTCTACTAGTTAAAAAAGATAAATTATTGTTAAAAGGTAAGGTGTCTAAAATTCCTAAAATTCAGGCACTACAACAGAAAATGACTTTGGTATAGGACCGTGGTGGCGAACCTTTGGCACTCCAGATGTTATGGACTACAATTCCCATCAGCCCCTGCCAGCAGAGCCAATTGGCAGGGGCTGATGGGAATTGTAGTCCATAACATCTGGAGTGCCAAAGGTTCACCACCACTGGTATAGGAGCTACCTACCTTAGTGAGAGCACCTGAAAAAATTCCTCAGAAAACTATGCACTTTCTTGGGCACCAGACAGTAGCTCTTTAGATTCCAGCAAGGTGTAGTGGTTAAGAGCAGTGGACTTTTATCTAGAGATCCCGGTTTGATTATCTAATGAACCAGATTTGTTTCCCTACTCCTACACATGAACCCTGCTTGGTGACCTTGGCTTAGACACAGTTCTGTCCAAACTCTCTCAGCCCCACCTACCTCATGGGGTGTCTGTTTTGAAGAGAGGAAGGGAAAGGAGTTTGTAACCCACCCTGTGTCTCCTTACAGGTGAAAAAGGCAGGGTATAAATCCAAACTATTCTTCTTCTCTAGATTCCCTTGCCCTAGCAATTAGAATTTTGTAGATCAAAAACACCATGTTGAATTGTACGCAGAAATGAAATGATAGTCAGTGCTAGTCTTTTAGTAAAAGAGTGATATGATCACTTCAGTATGATCCAATCAACACAGTGTTGCCAAGTCACCTTGTGGTGCCCAATATTTTTTCGGTGCCCAATATTTCAATTGCATGCTTGGCAGCAGGCACCCCCCAAATTTCTCCAGATTCTACTTTTAAATCCACCCCCTTCAGCATGGATTTAAAGGGAGAATCTGAGGTCCCCAGTTTAAACATTGAAAGTGATGCTGTTTCAGGGTGAGGGAGAATCCACCCCAAAACAGAATCACTTTCAATGGTGTTTAAACTAGTTTAAACTAGGGACCCCAGAATCTCCCTGTAAGGTGGATTTAAAAGGAGAATCTGGGCTCCCTAGTTTAAACACCATTGAAAGTGATTCTGTTTGATGGTGGATTCCATCCATTTGATAGTGGCTGCCCATGGGGGGGGCGGAGGGGCAAAACTCAAATTTTGCACCGGGTTCCATTTTTCCTAGCTACGCCTCTGATTCTCCCACCCAAATCAGGCAACCCTATGGGCCAGTCATTTTCTGTCAGTCTCACCTGCCTTGTTTTAAGGATACGATAGAAACAAGAGTTACGTACAGCACTCTAAACACTCTAAAGGGTGCACTGGACAAAGGGGACACTGAAATAGAGAGGTTGTAGGTCAGTGGCCAAGCATTTCTTTTGCTTGCAGAAAATCTCAGATTCAATTCCTGATCTTTCTACTTTCAAAATACTCAGGTAGCAAGTGAATCCTAATGCTGTGTGTGTGTGTGTGTGTGTAGTCTCTCTCTCTCTCTCTCTCTCTACACACACACACACATTTATATACAGTCTGTTGCATTTGTAAGAATTCCTTCATTCATTCTCCAGATTATCTTATTCCATATAGCAGTATTGTGCTATGAAAGAAGAATTACAGAGGCTGAAATATAAATTAACACCATTTTTTAAAAATCAGTTGCCTAGCGCAATATTTGATAAAAACGACTGAAACACTGAAGATCCAATGTGCTATAAAATGCACTTTATGAAACATATTAACAAATAAACAATGTGTCTGCAGTGATAAATAATAAGGGAATTTCATAAGTGCCTGTATATGTGCATTTCTATCTAATCTAGTCTGAGCAGATAGAGAATTTGATGTTTTTCTTTATATAAACGTCTTTTGATTAATTCTTTGTTGCTATCTGATGCAATTTCCTTGCCGTACTATTTCTAAGTATTTTACTATTATTGGTTTTGTAGCTTGAATGTGGATTTTTAATTTTGGTGTTCTGCTCCAAATGTTTCACTGTACTATGATGTATATAATCTGATTTTGACACAAGAGAATATATTTGATACTGAAGATCCCGCTTCTTGATTCAAGGCCTAACATTTACTTGGAATATTCATAAGCAGAAGGTTCATATATAGACAACCTGGTACAAAAAAGTATTCCTCGCTTAAAATAATGTTGGCAACACCTCTTCCTAGAAGTAGAAATTCAAGAATGGATTGGTGGTGGTTGTAGTCTTTTGGTACAATAACTCATGACGTTCTGCTTAAATATTCTTTTTCTGATTTCTTGAACTTGCATTTTGAATATGGCCCTACCTTCCCATTCAAAATATTGATCACAACATGTTCCAATCAATGGTAGATTCTGTACAGGCCAAATATAACGGGTGTAGGAAGGCAAGGTTAGGGACGAGAGGGTGCTCGGTGAGTATAATGCCACAGAATCAACCCTCCAAAGCAGCCATTTTGTAATGGGGAACTGCAGTATAGGGATAAATCAGAATTCTGGGGGTTCTCTAGACTCTGCCTGGTAGGGTAACCATTAAAAAGTAAAGTTTCCCCTTTAGTTGTGTTCGACCCGGGGGTACCACTGCAAGCAGTGATTTCATAAGCAAGCCTCTTTTTGGGGTAGTTTGCCATTGCTTTCCCTGGCTATTCTTTACCCCCTAGCTATGTGCTAGGTACTCATGTACCGACCAAGGAATGGATGGATGGCTGAGTTGACCATGAGCCAGCTGCCAGGATATCTGAGCCACCGGGGGCTCGAACTCCTGACCATGTGAGTGGCAGTGCAAGCACTTAACCACTAAACCATGTGGCTCCTCTGGTAACCATACAAAAGCTCTAATGACACACAGCTTGATGCATACAACCAGTGGCCCCATATTAGCATCCCCATCTGAACCAAAAGATAGTAGAATAAGTGTGATTAAGGCTGTTTCTGCATGGGTCGAAATCACTGATCTTGGCCTGGTAAAACACCGGGGTTTTTTGGGGGGGAAGCCTTTGCACAGGTGCCTCCACAACCAAATCGATACAGTGTCACTCTCTCCCTCCCCCAAACGGTGTTTTTAAACCTCTGCAAGCCGAGCAAACAGCACCGGGTGGAACCCAGAGTATTTCCTGTACCCCTTCTGTGGAGGCCAGGGGACATGTCACTGACCCCAGAGGCATTGCTCTGGCCATGGGGGTGTGTCCCCTGGCTTCCACAGAGTGACAGAAGGCGGCAGAAGGTAGGAGGCATTCGGGAGCGGCACGTCCCGTGCAAAGGCTGCACTGCCAGCTGAGGAGGAGCCAGCGGGGCCATTCATGCGAACTATGCCAATGCACCCCTGCTCAGCTGGCCATGTGGAAATGGCCAAAGTATCATGATATCAGCCCAGCTTTGCAACTACGATAACACCTGTATCTGCATCACATCACATGCAGACTCTTCAATGCATGGATCGCCCTCACTTCCGCTAGCAAAATATCTTCCAAGTGTTCCTATTTAAATCTCTGTCTGGATAGAGTCAGTAGGTGCCAGTTTATATACACAATTTTAATTTGGCTTTCTGCCCCCCAACAACACCTCCTGAATTGGAGAGAAGCCATGAATTTTGATGATCCAGTGCTCTGTCAAAGTAATGATGTTGGACTGAGTTAGGAAGTGTTAGATACAACTTGTGACAGACATGAATGGTAGTATTTATTAACCCATCCATCTTCAAGCTAATCCAGAGTGAAGAACGTTTTCATTCTGTTTTGTGCTTGAGCGAGAAAAAAAACTTGGCTGCAATCCCACCACACTTGGTGTGCTGTAATTTGGCAAGGCCATGACCCTATTAGACTACAATCTTTGCAGAATGAGGGCTAAGGAAAACCTTGCCAAGGATTGTCATTCCCCAGAGCATCATATAAGGATTTCTATGTTTTTTCCCCTTCTACTTTTCCTGTCTGATGCTACTCAAATGCTGAGAAAGATCTCCCTAGCCATTAACCAGACTGGCTGGCTGAATGAATGAATGAATGCTGGTAGACTCAAAGAAGCCTGAACAGCATGAACACACAATCAATAACGGAAATCCACATTTCAGCACTAATCCCATTAAATACAGGTCTATGATCGTTAAAGACATTTTAATGTCAGTAAACAAAATGAACCTGGGTAAGTTTATTTATTCTCTTCCTGAAAGAGAACATTTGCAAACTGTTGTCTCCTGAAGCAATTCGTATCAGTCATAAGAAACTGAAAAGGCAAGGGAGAGGAAAAGAGATCAGTTGGAGCATATCAAACTGAAGTTAGCACTTATATCCAACTGGATCCAGTTGGATCTTCCCTTGCTGGTGTTTGTTTCATGGTCAGAGGTAATTTAGCTAGTCCTCTGGCTGGTGGCAAAGCCCTGAAATGACCTGCCTCTCCTTTTGCCGATCTTCAAACATCTAGAAGTTAAAGCCGAGTCCTCTTAGGGGAGGGAGGAGGGAAGCAACCTTCCTTCATGGTTCATTCTGTCTGGTCTTTAAAGTATTTGTCAGAAAGCAAAGTAGATTTTTTCACAGACCAGATTGAGATGTTAGGGAAGCACCTGAGGCAACCCTCCATGAACTCTCCACCAATAAGGGAGCAGGACTTGAGTCCTGCTCCCTTATTGGTGGAGGATTCATCATCGGACATTCCATCCCTTAGCGCTTTATTATTGGTAAAATTTATTTGCTCTTTTATGGCTATAATTCACCTAAATTCTATTTTCTACCACTATTACTTGCTCCAAACTTTAGGTTGTGTTGGCTTAGGATCTATACCAAGCTTAAATATGCCCTCAAATCTAGGTAGAGAGCCGCACACCAGCAAGGCTTGAAAGTGTCCCTGAGCTCTGGATGAACTGAAACCAGAAATACCATTTAATATTTTCACCACTTATTAATTAGTACCATTTACCATTTAATTATTAGTATATTACCATTTAATTATTAGTATACCATTAGTATATCATTTAATTATTAGTAGATTATTATTGGTATATTATTAGTATTAATTTGGTCAGTGATCAGTACATCTCAAGCAGATAAAATAATGCCAACATAACGCTAGATGCCCAGAAAACAGTCAGTTGTTCCTGGATTCCAAGCACTATATAAGTGACTCTGCTCATGCAGAGAAGGCACTGAATCCTGGAGGATTTTTTTAGTAAGAGTTCAAGCAGCAAACCATTCATAGTGCAATTCTAAGCATGGTTATATCCCATCATGAACACATGTTTAAGATATAATTAATGGACTAGTAAAAATGTTTAGAAGTATATCAATTATAAAGATTTTAAAACCTTATAAAGGGTGATTCCGCACACAAGTAAAATAGGTTCAACCCAGTTCCCTGAGAAAGGTACTAACCTAGGTCGAAGCCATTGCTGTTCCCCACTGCAACCAGCTTGATCCCAGCTCGGAGGGCGGAATCATCCTGTGCCTCTTCGCTGCTCCGTTCCGATTGGCTACTATTTTACAGCCATGTTCCGTCTATCCCCACGCATGTTATAAAAAAAACTGCCACAGGAATGGAGGGACGAAGGTGGCATTTTTTGATTGGCCAGCTGTACGCATGCCCGAAACACTCAGCTGTGATTGGCTGAATGGGGGACTCCTGGCGCCAGAGATTCCGCACTTTACTGGAATCGAGCTGAGTTCGAGTGTGGTTCCCTGAAAAAGTAGTAGTTCCCAACTGGAGTCGGAAATTTGACCGTTACATGGGGCGAAGCTGGTATAAAACCACGTCGATCCCAGTGGTTGTGCAGAGCACTTAGGTCGAAGCAGCTTGAACTTAGGTCAATAACCCAAGTGCGGAATCGACCAGTGTCTCCCTAACAAATAGAACATGTTATGTTGGAATCCATTATGTAATATGCACTTAATATAATGGGGGGTAGATCTTCCTTTTTTTGCTGTTTTCTATTATTTCCTGTTTTCTATTATTCTGTTTTCTATTATTTCCTGTTTTCTATTATTTCCTTTCCTTTTTTTTCCCTTCTCACTTAGACACAGTGTGAAACAGACTTTTCTCTGTGATACACCTCTGAAGATGCCAGCCACAGATACAGGCGAAATGTTAGGAACAAAATCCACCAGACCACGGCCACACAGCCTGGAAAACCCACTATAGTAGTTGTTGCAAACTTGAACTATCAATATCCTAGACCTGTGGAGCTGTAAGTATGACTCTTCTTGTCACATGCTTTACTTAATTGATTTGTAGAAGGGTAAAAGGGGTACATGTGCTATGTTCTCCCACCAATAGGGAAAAGGCGGTAGAGTATTCTATAAGAACATATGAAAAAGCCTGCTGAATCAAACCAGAGTCCATCTAATCCAGCACTCTGCTACTCGCAGTGGCCCGCCAGATGCCTATGAGTGTAGCAGTAGTTGTTCACCTTGATTTTATATCCATAAGTCTCTCTATATAGTCTCCCCCCACCCCCCATATATATTGCACTCTGGACTCCAATTGTCAGCTAATTGGGTGACTTCAATTGGGACTAATATGCATGCTTTTTCTAGCTTTTTGTAATACCTAAGCTGAAGTGTTCTGCATCAGGTATAGTTTCTAAATTGATTTTAAAGGAAGACCAATATACAGTACATTACATTAGTATCAACGTTACTATGGCATGGATCCAAGTGGCCAGATGAGCTGTATTAAGATAAGGGGCCATCCTTCAGGCTAGGCTGAGTTGGAGGAAAGCCTTTTCCACAGCTGCAAAAACATTGGGTCCTGTATAATCCCACAGCTCTTAACTGAGTCAACAAGGGTCATCTGAACTCCATCAAAAGTGGGCAACACAATGTCCTTCAAGAACACCACCTTCTCAGCCCATATTTCCTCTCTCATTTCAGGATGTAAATTTCAATTTGTTTGCTCTTAGTCAATTTACCACAGCAGCCAGGCAGTGATTTAGGACCACTGCTGAATCACTAGGAGACTTGTACAAGTATATACAGAACTGGGTATCAACCACAAATTGATGACAACTAACATAGGTCCATTCCACACAGCCTAAATAAGACATCATGGGGATGCTAAAAGAAAGGCATCCTGGGAAGGCACTCCACACAGCAGAGAAGAGACCTGTAACACAAAAGGTGGATAAGAGAATCTCCACTATTTATACAGAGGTAACTTGCTCAAAGAAATCCACTAAACTGGGATTGACAGGAAAAGGGTTACAATTTTATTAAGGGATTTAAAAATTATAAAAAATACACCTGCAAGCTGGCAAACACACATACAAAAGATCCTGAGAAAATACAGAGATGAGCAATAGTGAGGATAGATGAAGGTACTGGGTGGGTGATATTTACCATTTCAGAAGTGAAGAGGTCCAAGGAGAGTGAGAGACAGAAATCAATGCTTCTCATGGGTGCAATGTGGACATTTAAGTGCAATTTGACATGCATTTTTGGGGGAGGGGGTCTAATTATAGGGGGGCGGAGATCTTCTGACAATGATAAAAGACACAATCTTCCTGGAACACAGCAAAGTTCTGTTCCCAGGCACAGACCATGCTGTGGCAAATTGTTTGATTGGATTAAGACCTGTGAGTGCCTGAGACTTGCTAAGTTTGGGGCAGTGCTGATGAAATTGAAAACAGGGGCATTCCAAGTATTTATGAGCTTGGACTGTTCAAACAAAGAGGTTTGGAAGGCTGATGACCTTTAATAGCTGGACAGTGAGTTTTTAGAGTAAGCTGACTTTTGGGAGAAAAGGGTGCTGGCAACCGAGCTGGTTTGCTGATGAAATTAGGGTGTGAAAATTTGCAAAGGCTGGAGCCAGTTTGATGATCTCAAGAACTGTGTTGTTGTGAACCATGTTCGAATGGCTGCACCTTCAGCAGGGACATTGTCTGAAGCAATGCATACTTAATTTGGGAGGAGAGAAAATGATTAATGTGCCAGGCAGACCCTACTGATATCAATTACTTTTGGTGAGCATCCTGCCCTTGCTCTGCTCCATGAGTCTGGACCGTATATGATATCAACGTTATGACTTGTAGTGCACTCAGCTTGTCTCAGCAGAAATGGCCCCCTTTCTGACTATGGCTTGCCTGGGTATTAATAACCATCTAAAGGTAGCAAAGCTGTCTCTGTCCCATAACCAGGCTGCAAAGGGTCTCTAGCAGATTAGTTATCCCAGAAGACGTGGAGCTGTTACTACTCTCTCAATCCTTTTGCCCAGGAAGGACATTTTAGAAATTGGGTGATAATTGGCGACATCATTTTTCTGCATCTGTGCTTGTATCCCTTCCATATACTTGAAAGGGCTGCTGGACGAAATGCCTGCATGTAGGGTCATGACAGCGTCTCCAGGCTTTGGGACTGAAGTCCTACACATTTCAAAATGAAATTGCTATAAATAAAAATCTGAAATTGTGCTCTGGGTTTATGGCATGCTTCTGAGCCATGACTCCTGCTAAGTGACAAATAGTTTTCAACTACATGCCGTTCATCCTTTGCAAGAACATTAATTTGAAAGTGAAGGAAGATTGAGCATCTATACCATTATTTTTATGAATATAACAGATCTTAAATCCCATTTATTAATTCATATACCACTTCATGTATATCGGAATATAGGAAGTATCTTAAAAATTCTGCAGGCCTCAAGAGCCAGTATGGAGTAGTAGTAAAGTGCTTGTGGATTGTAATCTGAAGAACCGGGTTTGATTCCCCACTCCTTCGCTTGAAACCTGATGGGTGACCTTGGACAAGTCACAGTTCTTTGGAATTCTCTCAACTCCATGTACCTCACAAGGTGAATTTTGTGGGGAGAGGAACAGAAGGAGTTTGTAAGCTGCTTTGAGACTCCGTGCAGTTGAAAAAAGCAAGTTATAAATCCAAACTCCTCCTCGTCTTCCTTCGTCTTTGGGTTGGGCTCTGCTTTGCTTGATGCTTCATAGGAGGTTTACTTTTGTTAAAGCTCCTGTCATACCAAGGCCTGGTAACAGCCATCTCTATTCCATTAGTAGAGCCACACTAAGCAAAGTTATGCTCTTCTAAGTTTATGAAAGTCACTGGACTTGGGTGAAACCTTGCTTAATGGGACTGCAGGTCTTTTGCATCCAGATGTCCCAGGCTAGTCTGATCTCCTTACATCCCGAAAGATAAGCAAAGTCAGCCTTAGTCAGTATTTGAATGGGAGACTACCAAGGAATTCTAGGGTCTCTATGCAGAGGCAAGCAGTGGCTAATCACTTCTTCTGAACTTCCTTTTTCTTGAACTATCCTCTGGGGTTGCTGTGAGTCAACTGCAACGTATCAGCAAAATGAGTGTTTTTCATTTTGCACATATGCTATTTTGTCGTTTTTCAAGACATGTGTGTGTGCCAATTGACATTCACAGCGCTACGTATTGTCAAGATGCAGCACAACTGCCTTTACAGGATGATGAAGTTCCCAACTTTGATGTTCGCTTTTACCATATGTAGCTGTACATTATCAGGATAGCAATCCACATTCCACTGCCGTGCCAGTACAATAACATTGGTTGTTTCAGACCATGGGGAATATTTGGCCTCTACAGTTAAAGGATCAGATCTGCTACATTTATAACAACAACTAAAGAAAAAAATTGCAACAGTCTATAATACACACAGGGCATCTCCATGAATGATGTGCACTGCCTTTAGTCATCAATAGCTCAAATACTGGGAACCTTTCTGGATGATATTTCTTTGATTTATTGAGCACTGAAACATGCCATGTTTGATAGCTCAGCTCAACCCATATTTCTGTGCTGTCTTCTTCCCAATAGCTGTGAACATGTATTTTGAAGAGAAAGGAGTAGGATGAGATGTCTTTACTGATGCTATTGGGAAAGCCTCTCAGCACAGAACATACTTTGACTGGGATTCAAGCAGGCACAGTTTCTACTTCTATCTCCCACATATCAGTGGAGTGGATCCAAGCATCCTCCAAAGAACCTTCCTCCAGCCTAAGGATCCTTCCTTTCTACAGAAGAACCACATAAGTGGAAAGCCATCTCCTTTTCTTGGAGAAATACTTCAAACTTCACTCAACTGAGTGGTAGGCTAGCTTACTGCAGGAAGTGATGGGATGGATGGGATAGGATAGGGTACATCTCAATGGAGCCAACCCATCATTTCCTCCAAATACCAGGAAGACACCCATGGTTTACCTCTCTCCTTGACTGGCTTGTTTATTGGAAGAGAAGAAGAAGAGTTTGCATTTATATCCCCCCTTTCTCTCCTGCAGGAGACTCAAAGGGGCTTATAATCTCCTTGCCCTTCCCCCCTCACAACAAACACCCTGTGAGGTAGGTGGGGCTGAGAGAGCTCCAAGAAGCTGTGACTAGCCCAAGGTCACCCAGCTGGTGTGTGCGGGAGTGTACAGGCTAATCTGAATTCCCCAGATAAGCCTCCACAGCCCAGGTGGCAGAGCTGGGAATCAAACTCGGTTCCTCCAGATTAGATACACGAGCTCTTAATCTCCTACGCCACTGCTGCTCCATTACATGCATGGGATTCTTTACACAGGAGTAAATTGAAAAATAAATACCACAGTACTTGATACGTGCATTTGCGTATACAGTGCCATGTAGTCACAGATGAAGTGTTGTGACTCCAGCAAGGGCTTTCAAGGTAAACTAAAAGCAGAGGAAGTTTAACATTGCCTTCCTCCACAGAGTCTTCCTTGGTCTTCTCTTTTCCAAATACTGACCCTGTTTAGCTTCCAATATCTTATGAGGTTGGGCTATACTCTGCCGCCTTCCTTCCCCCAGTACATGATACAATCCCAAATTCTGCTCTTTCAGTCTGTGTCATGGCTATACAGTCTTAGGCCAGATGTTTCCCAACCCAGAGCTGGCAACCCCATTAACTACTTTTTGATGTATTGTCGAAAGCTTTCACAGCCGGAATCACTTGGGTGCTGTGTGGTTTCCGGGCTGTATGGCCGTGTTCTAGCAGCATTCTCTCCTGACGTTTCGCCTGCATCTGTGGCTGGCATCTTCACATGATCCTCTGAAGATGCCAGCCACAGATGCAGGCGAAACGTCAGGAGAGAATGCTGCTAGAACACAGCCATACAGCCTGGAAACCACACAGCACCCAAATACTTTTTGATGCTTCAGATCAGTTGTTCATAAAGTTGACTTTACCTTCTGCCAATAAATTCATTCTGGCTTCCTAAGCAATATTAACTAACCAAAGCATCAGGACATGCAAAAAATGGTAGTGCAAAATGCTCAAAGTACTCATAAGAACATAAGAACATAAGAACTAGCCTGCTGGATCAGACCAGAGTCCATCTAGTCCAGCATTCTGCTACTCGCAGTGGCCCACCAGGTGCCTTTGGGAGCTCACATGCAGGATGTGAAAGCAATGGCCTTCTGCTGCTGCTGCTCCTGAGCACCCTGGTCTGGGCTTATAAGGCATTAGCAATCTGGAGATCAAGGAGGATCAAGATTGAGTAGCCATAGAATTGACTTCTCCCTCCATAAATCTGTGTCCAAAGCCCTTTTAAAGCTATCCAGGTTAGTGGGCCATCACCACCTCTTCTGTGGCAGCATATTCCAAACACCAATCACACGTTCATTGAAGAAGTGTTTCCTTTTATTAGTCCTAATTCTTCCCCAGCATTTTCAAGTGAATGCCCCTGGTTCCTAGTATTGTGAGAAAGTAGAGAAAAATTTCTCTCTGTCAACATTTTCTACCCCATGCATAATTTTATAGACTTCAATCATATCCCCCCTCAGACGTCTCCTCTCCAAACTAAAGAGTCCCAAACGCTGCAGCCTCTCCTCATAAGGAAGGTGCTCCAATCCTTCAATCATCCTCGTTGCCCTTCTCTGCACTTTTTCTATCTCTTCGATATCATTTTGAGATGTGGCGACCAGAACTGAACACAGTACTCCAAGTGCGGTCGCACCACGGCTTTATATAAGGGCATGACAATCTTTGCAGTTTTATTCTCAATTCCTTTCCTAATTATCCCCAGCATAGAGTTTGCCTTTTTCACCGCTGCCATGCATTGAGTTGACATTCCCATGGAACTATCAACTAAGACGCCCAAATACTCGCTTTTATTACAAAACAGACTCCAACCCAGATAACCGAAATGTGATAGTTGATTGCCTCATGGGCCTTTTCTGTCATTGCATAAGAAAAGGAATACCAGATTCACCAGATTTCTTAGAACATTATTACAGCAGCATCTGAACAAAGGCTACTCAGTTGCTAGGTCCTGTTCGTTGGGAACTGCAAATGAAGAGATGACTCAGCAATCCTGAATGAGGCTTCAAAGAGGACATTCATATATTGTTTGGATACTTGGATGTGTCGCTATTCAAAGTGTTGCTGTAGTAACATTCTTATATTGTTGGGATTCTTGGATGTGTTATTATTCTTTCATTGTTGTTTTCCGCTCTTCATATTAAATTGTTTCACATGTTTATTGTAATGCACATGGTTACCATATAATATATATATTTGTAGCCAGCAGTATAGTGTTTCATCTCTTGTTTTTATTCTGTGCAGTTGCACAATACTGATCTTTGTTTTGTGCATTATACCCAGAACAAAAATTGACATGAAGTTGTGCTTTGTTTTTGTATCAGCAAATGATGACCATAAACTGAAACTTTGATCACAAGAGGGTTAGCAACCAAAGCACAACTAACAATGCCCCTAGACTTGCAAATTTCTTGTCTGGAACTTCTAACTCTGTTTCCATTTAGTCTAATGCATAAGAGGGTTCTTAGGAAGGAAAGCCAGCCACTCGCATACAATTCTCGTGACTTTTAAAAGTGAAGAGTTACATTTGCAGTCAGCATTCTCATTAGTGTTAATGGCTGGTTTCTGTCAGCCCAGCCAGTAGCCAATTGAGTTCAAAATAGCACCTATCTTGAGTGTCTTTTTCCTAGCTGTGTCAGCTTTGATTTATTCCAGAGAAGGGCTTATTTCTTATGAGTATAGTGCCATCGTGATTTCAGACTTCCTTCAAAAACTGAAACAGTATTCTGCAGAATATAGCAGAGGAAGAAAGAAGTTCAGGGGTTTGGTATTTAACAAATAAACTTGGATAGGAAGGCTGTTATGTACCTTGTAACAACGGTGTGGAATCAGCCGCTCGAATACAGAATCTCTTGCCTATTAAAACTGCACCATGTTAAAGAGCAGCACAGAAATTGGTTCCATTTCAAGCAACTAATTCAAATCTAGTCCGTTCTCTGTGGTTACACAAACTGCCCTAGGCAGGAATCGTAGTGCCCTATTAGTGCTCTGAACTGTTCTATTGGCCCACTTGGGCTTATTCATGCTCTTGCATGTTGAACGGACTTGGATTTCTGGCTTCTGAGTTTTCGAGAAGAAGGATTATCAACGCGTGAAGCGAAGGACAAATTCCTCCCAAGTATGAAGTCCAGATCATCAAATGATGAATCTTTATGTTGCCATACAGTTCAGAAGTTAATGTATGGAATTTGGTGCTACATGATATGGCCACTAGCTTAAATGTTTTTTAAAGGCCTCACTTTACTTAAAGTGCTTGCTTGCAGAGTCCTGTCGTGAATTACAGTTAGTTCTGCTGTTCCCTTCCATATTTCTTTGCCACTTCTGCCCACCTCTTTCTGGCTGCTGGCGTAAATTGGAATTCTTCACCGGTTCCAGCAGGCTTAGGATCTGGCCCAGGGACATATGCAATTAGAAGATAATTACCTGCTCTCCCCCAAGTGGCACATTGAAAGGATGCTGGCTCTGTTGATTCAGCTGTGACTCAGCAGGCGGTGTCTTCTGACAACTCATCTCTATTTGAATCCAAAGATTAAAATTATACTTCTCTACTTGCAGTGTAAATGCCAGCTGTCAGAGGTGGTGTGCTTGCCACATGTGGGTCAGGGCTTAAGATAGCCTTGCGTGTGCTATCTATGGGCCAGGAAATAACAGCCCTTCCATATCCACGAACATTATTTCTCTCGGTGCAAGAGAAGGTGCATGTAATCAGATTCTCTTGCCTTTTTTTCATCTGGAAATAATTGGCAGGTAGGTCCCAACTGTGCAGAGAGGGGCTATCATTGTGACTCACATAAGTGAAGCCAACTGGAATGGTAAAATAATTTTGCAAGGGGGCGGGGGGACACACAAGGATTTATAGATGGCAGATTTCTTGTCCCTCTATGAACATGAAAATAGTTGGCAAGGGCGATGATAATTTTAGCCTCTTTGTATTTTCTCCATACAGTGATCCCGATATGACATGTGACCCCAATATTACTGCAATGATGCTGGCTGCTGATCTACTCCCAAGCCCAATTCAAGGTGTTTGTTTTAACCTTTAAAGGGACCAGGGTATCAGAAGGTTGGTCTGGCCCCCTCACTTTTGATCTCCTGATCTTTTTGTGTTTTCTGGTTTCTGTTTGGTTTTCTGACTGGTGCCGTTGTGGACTGGGTGGACCTGTGGGTCTCCCCCAGTGGTGGGATTCAGCAGGTTCGCACCACTTTTGTGGGGTTTCAGTCTCCCACTTAATAATATTAGCAGGTTCAAATAAGGGTGAAGATTCTTTGTTTGCAAACAGTTAAATGGTGTATAAGTAACCTTTTTGGATTCAGTGCCACCACTTAGGCCCCTTCCGCACATGCAGAATAATCCACTTTCAATCCAGTTTCACAATTGTTTGCAAGTAGATTTTGCTGTTCCTCACAGTAAAATCCAGCTGCAAAGTGTATTGAAAGTGTATTGAAAGCACTCACAGCTTAGGCCTCAGTTTGTAGAGCAGCTCCTTCCAGGTTCCTTTGCCATTTGGGGTAGCTTTTAGTACTATTACAGTAGAACTTAGACTAAACTTTAGCTACTTTCCCCTGTTCTAAAAAGTTTCACCTTCCATCTCCAGGTCAGGGTAATTGGAGTAGGTGTAAGAATAGGTCACTAGTTAGGTTTTTTAAAAAAACAAAAACAAAACTTTTGTATAGAATCAAGGTCAGGTTTGGAAAACTTTCACATTTGGAAAAAAAGTTCTGGTGGGAGGGTTCCTAAAAAGCTGACAGGGTTTGCTGGATGGCAGTTCAGTTCTGCTAGCTAGGGCACTTAAATTCCCCATGTTAGTTAGCCAGATTTTGGTCAATGGAAACCATGACTGGTAAGAAGGGAACTTACTTAGCAGGGCCCTAAGAGGAAGAGGAAGAAGAAGATGAGTTGGATTTATTTCCCCCCTTTTCTCCTGTAAAGAGACTCAAAGGGGCTTACAAACTCCTTTCCCTTCCCCCCTCACAACAAACCCACTGTGAGGTAGGTGGGGCTGAGAGAGCTCCAAAGAACTGTGACTAGCCCAAGGTGACCCAGCTGGCATGTGTTGGAGTGCACAAGCTAATCTAGTTCACCAGATAAGCCTCCACAGCTCAAGTGGCAGAATCAAACCTGGTTCTCCAGATCAGAGAGCACCTGTTCTTAACCACTACACCATACTGGTATAAAAAACCAGAGAGGGGGAGAAAAGCTGTGGCCTGTGAGGAGACTTGCTCCAAAGCCACCTTTTACCACCCCACTATCTGCTTCATGCAATGAAGGTGCCTTGCAAGACACTCTTTGTTGTTGAGGTGGCCACTGGAGCAGATCCACCCTCCCAGGACACTGAAGATGCTGGCACTGTGCGGGTGCCTGCTGCGTAGGCTGCCCCTCCTCAGGCTGCTGATGTTTTCCCCACTTTCCAGCAGCAGCAGGGGGAGTTGACTGAATTGTATACTTGATGGTAAACTTTGGGGAGTGGTATGACCCCTCTGCAAAGCTTTTCACCTGAAGGACACATAGGATGCTGGAGGAAGTCAATGCAGAGGTGATGCTGACACCATCTTTCTCCCTGGTTTCTTCAGAGCCCAGCAAGCCCTCTGAGGGGATGCAAAAGGGGAGATCAAAGTTGGAGGAGGAACAGATGGAAGTGCACCCTGAGGTGACACCATCTCAACCCTTTTCCTTTCTGCCACCTCTTCCAGAGCCCTCGAGACACAATGTGTTGTTTCAGAGCTCCTCATAGGAAGCTCCTCTATGTATACCTGCAGCTGGTGGCAAGTGTGGGTGCACCTTCACATCCACGATTTGGAAGTACTTTTAGAAGTGACAGTGGATGATCCCTGTTATACACAGTGCCAACTGTGTAGGACATGGATCAGCCGTGGGTGAGACATGTATCATCTCATGACCTCTGGACTCCGGAACCATCTGAGAAAGTACCACCAGCATTCACTAAGCTGTGCTTCTTCAGGGGGAGAGAGGAGCTGGTGAGGTGGCTAGGAGTCCATCAGCCAGACCTGAGGTGAGTGGTTCATTGACCTCATCTCATGCTCTCCCTGGTGCATGCTGTGTATTTACTCTGATAGGTAACTGATAGATGCCAAGTAACTCTGACCAAGATGCCTGGTGGGGAGGGGGACTAGTGTGTCAAAGAACGAGAAGCAGATAATAGCATGTAGCAAGGGTTTCACTGAAGCAGGTGTGTAGCATTGAATTCCCATTATTGCCCAAGTGTTTGCTTTGCATGCCTGCCAGATTGTTTTGGTCTGCTACAGTCGCACTGCTGGACTATGTCTGTGTTCTTCTGGTGCTGTAGTGTGGTGCTTTGATAGGAGTAAGGACTGGCAAACATGTCCTCTTTCTTGGTCTGCTATGATTGTGCCACTGGACTGTGTCTGCGTTCTGGTGCTGTAGTGTGATTAGTTGTATCATGTGTTGAATTTTTTTCTAGAATGGCCTTATTGTTAGGTGTAGGTGTGTTGCTGTGGAAGCCATTAGGAAGGGAGGCTATGCCTCTGCTGTCCTCCCAGAGGGGAAAAAATGCAATTTCCCCCTCCACTTGAAACAGTGGGAGGGGGAGGACTTGCTGTTATGCCCAGCTGGTACTGTGTTGGATATGTAATTGTGGGGGACGAGGGGGGGCTCTTGCTCTGGGTAGGAGCTGCAGAGTTCCTGGTGTCTCTTCTCACAGGATCTAACCAGGTTTGTTAAAATTTGGTTGCGGGGGATGTTATGGGCACCCAAGTGAAGGAAAACTTGGTGTCCACAGAACTGGGCCCCCATACGTCAGCAAAGTTGGTTGGTTCCTGTGGGGAGAGTCACTAGCTGCCCTGTGGTAAATTTGGTTCCCCTATTTGGAGCAAGACCCCCACCAGAGCCCCTAATAAAATCTCCAGCAGAATAGGAAGCCTCATGTAATTCTATTCATCCCCCCGTCCCCAACACACATTTAAGTCTACAGTGGGAAATTTTCCAACCATAGATAGTTAAGCCTGCCCCTTTAGGGACACATAAAGTGGACCCTCTGTACCAAACTTCACCAAACTTGGCTAGTCTCATCAGGATAATCTCTCAAAGCCAGCATGAAAGATTGGTGCCACTACCATGAAAAATGTTCCCACTTTGGTGAAAAACTGCAAAAATGCAAAAAAAAACCAAACCTTCCCAAGTTTAAATGGACCCATTTTTTTGGTTGTTTATTCGTTTCCTGAATCAGATATTTGGGTTTTTTCAGGTTTCCTGACAATTTGGATGCCTGAAAAACTCAAATCTTAATTTTACCACTTTTTAACAAAAAATGTTTTTTTTGCTCAAGCCTAGTCCAGAGGCTTTACAACTCTATAAAAACATCATTAATGAGTTTAATTATTTAATTCAGCCACCTTCTTCAAACTCCTGAATTGGTCCCACCAAAGATTGGTTGGACACAGAATGTCTTTTATTAAAGGAACAGCTACAACACTTACATTGCCAAGAATACTAAAGATCACTAATGAAAAACTCCAAAGCAGGAAAATCCCATTTTTAAAAAGCAGGAAAACTGGAAAACATAGCTGGTAAAGCTGACAGCTATGGAGTAAGCACTGCATGCTTAAAGCTCTCTCTCTCTCTCTCTCTCTCTCTCTCTCTCTCTCTCTCTCTCTCTCTGTGTGTGTGTGTGTGTGTGTGTGTGTGTGTGTGTGTGTGTGTGTTATGTTACACTCAACCTATCATCATGTCATAGTCAACCTATGGTGACTCCATAGGGTTTTCAAGGCAAGCAGAGGTGGGTTGCCAATGCCTTCCTCTGCAGAGCCTTGGTGGTCTTATATCCAAGTACGTGACCGTGCTTAGCATCTGAGATCTGATGAGACAGGGCCATTCTACATCCCAAGGGTTCATCTACATCAGCGGTTCTCAACCTGTGGGTCGTGACCCCTTTGGGGATCGAACAACCCTTTCACAGGGGTCGCCTAAGACAATCGGAAAATGGTATTTTTATATTTTATGTATACCAATTGTATGGTTGGGGGTCATCACAACATGAGGAACTGTATTAAAGGGTCGCAGCATTAGGAAAGCTGAGAACCACTGATCTACATAAATAAAATTAATGGGAGTTGAAGTATCTATGAACAAGGCCACAACATTTGCCACAATATTTCAGGATTTTAAAAATCAATAGATAAAGTTGCATTGGCCGCAGAAATATCTCTCTATACAGGCTCCAACATTACACAGCTGTAGAAAACCATATGTCCGGCACCCAGCCAGCTGTGAGACACATGGATGAGCACGGATTTTAGATAATGACACCAGAACCATATATTTAATTTAACCTAAAAT
This sequence comes from Sphaerodactylus townsendi, assembly GCF_021028975.2. NCBI lineage: Eukaryota > Metazoa > Chordata > Lepidosauria > Squamata > Sphaerodactylidae > Sphaerodactylus > Sphaerodactylus townsendi. The sequence goes on along the minus strand of NC_059428.1, from coordinate 125,195,353 downwards.
GATAACTCTAAGCCTAATTATCTTACTCTACCAAGTCGTTATGGTCTAGTACAACCTTGGGCTGATGTAATAAAAAAAAAGTGGAGGGGGTGGGGTAAGATTCAATAGGTGCAGTGAAGTGTGGATGCTTTGCACATCAATCTCTTTTGTTCTGATTTGCCCTTCACACCCAGCACAATGTCGAGCCCAGAGATTGAACAGCTCGCCTGCCAACGCGTTGCAAAGTCTGTTACCTAGAAGGACTTTTGCACCTATAAACGGGATGATGAGTGGGTGCCTGCCATGTGGGAGAAGGCCAGCTTGGCCATTTTCCCTTAAAGTTCTGACAACTGGAGCAAACTTTTGTTCTGTTCTGAAAGTGGAAGCTTTCTTCTGTTCTATACTAGGGTTGGTAGATGGGCAAAAAATTCGGCCCCAGTTCAGATTAGGGCCAGCCTCGGATAGATGAGCTCGGATTGGCTGAGCTCCAAGCTACCAGACTCGGATCCATCCAATCCCGCAGGAACATCCGAGAAATTGGGGTGAATTTTTTTTCACATTTCGGCCTGCAGGAGGCGCATTTTTGGGTGTTTTGACACTAAAATTTCAGGGTATCATCAGGAGACTGTCCTGATGATACCCCCCAATTTTGGTGCAGTTTGGATTGGGGGGCCAAAGTTAGGGGCCCTCAAAGGGGGTGTCCCTATCTCCAGTTTTGCAACAGTAGCACAAAAGGGCAGCCCAGCCTTGTGCTAGCCTGCTCCATCCATTCATTCATTCAGTCATCGGACTGATAAGCAGCAGTGAGTGTGTGAGTGGGGTCTTTTTGGGGGATTGCAGGGAGGTTATTTTGGGTTGGGGTGTTGGAGTTGTGTTGCTGCAGGGGTGTGTGTGTGTGTGTGTGTGTGTGTGTGTGTGTGTGTGTGTGTGTGTGTGTGTGTGTCCCACCAGCGATCCTTGTCGACTAGTGGGATCAGCTGACGTCTCACTTTTTCCCCGGCTTGTTTTTTTTAATGAATGGAGTTTGCTGGGGGAATTTGGGGGTTGCAGGGGGGTTATTTTGGGTTGGGATGCGAGAGTTTTGCGCCGCAGGGGTGTGTGTGTGTGTGTGTGTGTCCCCAGCCGAACCTTGCCAGCTGGGAGTGTTTGTTTACATTTTTAAACTGCCGGCTGGGAGTTTTTTTCTTTTTTGCAGGGCTCAGCTGCGTGCGCCCAGAAGGGTTTTTTGCTTTTGCCGGGGCAGGGATCCCACGCTGCCCTTGCAGGGCTCATCGTGCGCGCAGGAGGGTTTTTTTCCCAGGCTCGGGGTGAGCTGCAGTTCGGGGGACCCACCACTCCAAACCTCATGGATTTGGAGTGGCTGATGTTCGGAGGGCCTTGGCTCGGCCCAGCAGCACCTGAGCTCGCCTGAGCCATGCCCAGCTCGAGCCGAACCGCTGGGTCGGAGCTCCCAAACCGTTATCCCTATTCTATACCTGATGAGCAGGACTGACATTAGGGATGAACTAAAAATAAATGTATTCCCCTGTGCAAGCACTGGGTCATTACTGTCTCCTAGGATGATGTCCCGTCACAACATTTACTAGGCAGATTTTGTTTACAGAGTAGCTTGCCATTGCCTTCCCCAGTCATCTACACTTTACTCCCAGCAAGCTGGATACTCATTTTATTGCCTTCAGAAGGCAATAATTTCTGGAAGTGTATGTACTCCTCTGTGCCATGGTACTCAGGGATGAACTAGCAAGTCATACTATGAGGAGTCTCTAAATAACAAAAAAAGACCCTGGTCTCTCTGGACATGGCCCACCCATCCTAGCAGAGTGAGAGGGAAGGGAGGGAGAGGGAGAGGGAGAGGGAGGGGTGGCATGCAAGGGAAGTGGAGGGAGGGAGGGGAGGGGTAGCATGCAAGGGAGGGGAGGGAGGGGGCATCTGGACATGGCCCGCCCACCCTAGTGGAGGGAGAGGGAAAGGAGGGAGAGGGAGGGGTGGCATGCAAGGGAAGGGAAGGGAGGGAGGGGAGGGGGTGAGGTGTAGCATGCAAGGGAGGGGAGGGACGGAGTTTTGAAAATAAAATATGGAGAAGAGAATGATGTAAGCTGCTTTGGATCCCCATGGTGGAGAATATAAATAAAATAAATAATAATTATTGCTGAAAATGAAGGGAGCAGATAAATGGAAAGTGGGTGAGTGGGAAAACTCATGTCATGCTAAAAAAATCCACCATATCTAAAATTGGGCATGTGAACCAAAAGTTGAAACAAATGCCACTCTGCACTAAGCACTAAATGGTTCACAGGAACCTTAAAACTCCAAATAGTGTAATATTGAAATGCGTATCTATAAGGCAGGTGCCAACGAATGAGGATGCAGTTAGGAAGACTGTGCTATATGCAAATAAAGAAATAGATACAGTAAATGGTGTCTTTGTTATTAATTTTCCAAGCTTCTATGAAGGGATAATATAGTAATAACCACTAAAACAGTTCATATAGGTGCTACTTATATACACTGGGCATCCATGTTCAATATAATCAATTCAATGCAACACTAATATAAATAAATATATTCTTGTCATTTGAGAATCCAGAATACTAGATGATTGGGCAATATAGCCTCTGGATAAGTTATTATTTCAGGGAACCTTTCTCAGGCCCAAATTCAATAAATAAAAATAAATAAATACAAAGAACACTCAAATAATTAGATCCTAACAAAAACGAACAGTACAAAAATATATATGACATCAAAATGGCTTACTTTCAGTAGTTATCTAGGAAGAAATAAGTAGAAATGCATTGTGCTTCCCAAGATTTCCATATTAGATTCCTAAAATGGCATATAAACTCTTTAGACCACATGTCTAGAAGGATTAGAACTCTGAACAAATGTAAAGAAGGAGAAACTTACAAAAAATAGCTCCAAGAAAAGGTACAGTCTGTGCCAAAAGTACCTTTAATGCTCCCCTGAGCTATATCAAAGACGTTCTCCTACAAAAGCAAATGTAATATTCAGATAAGACGTCCATATCTCTACATAGTATCATCCTAAGAAAATGGCAGAACCACAGCACAAAGAGCACCACACAGTTTTGAGTTTTTATTCCCCACAAAAGGACAGCAATTGTGATAAATCACTGCTAGAAATAAATTATTGCTAGAAAAAAAGGAACCAGAATGAGGCAAAAATGAAAGAACAGTGTTTTGATGCCTACAGGTTTGAAGAAAACATGAAAGGATCACAGAACATATTATTTCCTTCTCATTTTAAAATCTCATAGGCAGGTCTAAGTATTTGCTGTTCATCCGAACGCAGCCAATGGGAATCAGGTCATTGTCTGCCTGACTGCTTAGAACAGGGCAGGCAGGAGCACTTTGGAATGAACACGGCATGCTGGATTTCCCCCCCCCCCCCCCCATTATACAGAGAAAAGCCACTAGTGGGCTGTACTTGGCAAGCACCATCTCTGTGCCTCTTACCGAGAAAGTTGCTGCTTTTGCCAGAGGTCACTCTAAGCCTTGGAGAGGAATAAAAACAAGCTGGCAAGAAAACCATCCACGTCCCCATCCCGTTCCTTTGGAGATTTTCTTGCTCCGCTTATCATGCTGAGAGGATAACTGGGTCTACCGTGCTGTGCATTTTGAGCCAGGAAAAGCACTTAAAACTTGAAAATTTAGACAATTGGGGTGTACTAATCGCTAATGATTATTTAGATGTTTGCAAATTAGTATTGTGATATGGCATGATATATCACTGACGGTTACAACTGATTGGAATTTAGCTTAAAAACAGAAAACCTGACCCTGCTGAGGTTAGTTGTGACCAAGGCCTTTGGAAAGCTATTAAACATGTTTCCAGTGGGTAGTAGTAGTAGTAGTAGTAGTAGTAGTAGTAGTAGTAGTAGTAGTAGTAGTAGTAGTAGTAGTAGTAGTAGTAGTAGTAGGAGGAGGAGGAGGAGGAGGAGGAGGAGGAGGAGGAGGAGGAGGATGGATTTACATCCCACTTTCCTCTCCTATAAGGAATCTCAAAACAGCATACAGTCACTTTCCTTTCCCCTCCCGTAACAGGCACCTTGTAAGGTAGGTGGGGCTGAGAACGTTCAAAGAGATCTGTGACTGGCCCAAGGTCACCCAGCAGGTTTCTTGCAGAAATGTGGGGAAAACAAACCAAGTTCACCAGATAAGAGTCTGCCACTCATGTGAAGGAGTAGAGAATAAAACCCAGTTTTCCAGATTCAAGTCCACTGCTCTTAACAACTATATGCCTCCCTTGGCATGTACACATGTATGAACATAAGGAAAGTCAGATATATGCATGGATAGCTAGAAATAGGAGGGATCCAATAAAGATGATTGTATGTCTCAGTGAGATCTAGCATAGAAATAGAAAGCTACTTCCCCTAGATCTGAGCAATTTGTGGTAGTGCTATTATTGCTGGACATTGGATTTGACCACTTACTCTCTTGAACTTTCCTTGGACTTCTTTAATGATTCTGATACTTTTCTGGTCTTCTGTTTACCCTGAATTGCTTCTCATGACTTCTGACTTGACCTGCCATGGTTTCTGCCCTATTGGGTGGCTTCATCACTTAATTCTGATCATTTATCTGGCCAGATGTGAATTTCTTTCCTATGTCTCCACTACCAGTGGTGGTTTCAGCCAGTGGGCAACAGGGGCAGCTGGCCCAGGCCCCATGCTTGAGGGGAAACACCCATGACCCCATCCCCCACCCAAAGGACAGGGGAAAGAAAAAGAAGAGCAAGATGCTTCCTCTGCTTGTATGTGTCTCAGCTGGGACATGGGCAGCCAAGTTTCATGGGCAGTAATGGCTCTCACCCACCTTGGTGGGTTGAGAGTCACCCATTGTTTTGCCCTAGACATGGAGAGATGCTAGAATGACATGATTCAAGGACATCATCCTGGACTTTTGCCCAAGGGCCCAGAATCACTTAGGTCGATTCCCCACTAGCAGAGTTGACCTAAGTTCGACCTAGGTTCAACCTAGGTATTCCCCACAGCTGCTGAGTTCAATGCAGTTCCGTCCCAGCTTCGCCCCCTCCAACTGTCAAATTTCTGACTCCATCAGGGAGGTACAACTTTTTCAGCGAACCTAGGTCGAACTCAGGTTGAAGCCAGTAAAATGGGAAATCGTCAAGAAACTGTTCCCTCCGGTCAGCCAATCACAGTTCAGTGTTTTGGGCATGTACAGAACGGGAGATTCGTGGCAGGGAAAAGTGCACCTTTAAAAAAATCCTTCTCATATATGAAGTGATATGTATATGTATATTTATGGCATACATATAAACAGTACATGTTTACATGCTGCTTTTAGCTACATAGAGCACAGCTTTGTGGCTACGTTGCCGTTACGTTAAAAAAAGGGATGCACATTCACGTTCCCATGGTAACATGACAGCCAATCGGGGACAAAGAGCAGAAGAGGTGCTGAAGTGATACCGCCCTCTGAGCTCAGCTCTGGTGGGACGAGCTTGGCTGCTGTGGGGAGTAACAATAGAGTCGACCTAGGTCAGTTCCTTTTCAGGGAACCGGGTCGAACCTAGTCGACTCTGCAGTGGGGAATTGACCTTAGACAACTTCTGTCCACTAGTCCATACTAATTCTGTTCATATTTCACGGTGAATGCAGGTATAACCTACATGAAGGTGTATACAGCTGTTTTTTTAAAGAAAAACCTTTTTTAAGAAAAGCACATTCACTTTACAGATTAATCCAAGAACCCTGGATAAATGTGGGATTTCAATGACACATTCAGATGTACATTCATTGAATGTAAGTTAAGAATTACTCAATGCACATATAAACACAAATCCAGTGTACAATGTAAGTAGACTGTGTAGGTGCTCTCTGTAACTTGTGAACAACGTTACTGGCTTCTTTCTACAAATCATTTCTACAGTTAATGAGAGCCACCATGCTGTGATTGTTACCCATGCCGCTATCAACTCTAGTTTCTTAAAATACAAAACAAAGTGGGGCGGGGACTGCAACTGGACAAACAAATTAGTAACCAACAAGGTTAGGAAAGGAGTAAATTACATTATCAACGTTTATCAAAAATACACACAGTCTTTGTTAAAAACAATCTCTAGCCATTAAAATCTAAATAAAAAAGTCACATCACTCACATAAATGGTTACACATAGCACTAACTCGGGAACCTAATGCATTTCAACCAAAATAGGCCTTTCTCAGAGGTCAAACTCTTACATGCATATAAAATCCTATCAACATTATTGAAAAATATTTTTATTCCAGCAAGGACAATTGTAGGAGTTGGGCATGGCCCCACCCCACAAGCTTATACAAGCAAAGACCCCAGCATGGAGCCTTCTAGTTGCTTCTGTCCTCCCCAGAGGGGAGGGCAGAAGGGACTGCCAACTGCCAGCTTGGAGTCAGAGCAGCTGGGAAGGGGTGGGGCTCAGGGGTGGGGCTGGGGGCCCCCTGCCCCAGGTATAGTGGGGGGGGGTGCCCGAAGGCGGGATGCCTCCAGGCATCATTTTCCCCTGGTATGCCTCTGGGAACCTCACAGTTACAAAGCACGCTGAACTATGAGCTCTGTGTAGATTTTGCATATACTGTTGGTGAATGAAGGATGAAGCAAACTTCAGGTATACCCAAGTCCAACATAAAGTAATGGGACTTAACATTTTAAATAAAAAAATGCATTCATTTTGCATTCTGAGTTGAATAAATAATGATATCATTATTAAACTCAGAGAGATTAAGAAAACCCAGGAACTATTGTTATTGTTGTTATCACAATGTTTATTTATAATGACAATTATTATTGTTATCACAATGAAATAAGCAGATGTGCTAATCCATTTATCCATGTTTTCATCTACGCTCATTTCAATGTTTCTGTTGCTCTAACCAACTGTGCCAAATTTGTTAATTGTGTTGTTACCGTTTCCGTTTAACAGCAGATTTTCTTTCACCAGATTAATTGTATTTGAGAATTTAGTAATTATATCTTCCAACATTCAGCAAAACAACACAAAACATGCTTACATTCTTTATTTCTTACAAGCCACATCCATAAAGTCAGAGTTTATAGCTCAATCCTGTGCAAGTCTACTCAGAAGTTAGTACCATTAGGGACAGCGAGACCTACTCTCGGGTCAATATGTACATAACTGCAGCCTTAATATATCAAGAAATCTATTGGAATGACATGATTTGAAATCTAAAGCCTATAAATTGCTTTTTAAAGGTACAAATTGTTACATCCTAACAGTAACATTCAAAGCCATAAAGCTTTTTAATATATCGCTAACACTGTCAAAATGTAGCATCCTGGAGCATTTCCAAGCCTTGCTGGACAAAATCCTTTAATGTATTTTTAACATGCATTTATGAACATCTCAGATCCATTCTTTTTCAGTCTTTCTGGCTTCAGATCTGATTATATGAGCCCAGCATCAAAGGTCGAGCCCAGCATCAAAGTGCAGGTTCAGCTAGGCAGGATCCAACTTTATACTGCTAGATCCACCCCCAATAGCAGCACTATACAGCTGAACCTGGCCAAGCCAAGCCTGCAGTTTGATGCTAGGCTCAGCCTAGCTGGGTTCAGTTTTAAACTGTGGGGTCTGCCTCCAAAGTCCATGTGGGCACTCCCACTTTAAGTGGCACTCAGGGAACCTGCCCTTACTGCCCCACCTTAGATATACCTCTGGATAAATGTCCATCATTGGCAAACAATATTTTCAGCCAACATCTAAAGGTAGACATCCATGCACAGGCCTTGACTTAACAAAAACCCAATTGTTGCTCAGAACAATTACTGAAAAATATTGTGATGCCCCTGCGTTCTTTTGAAGAGAGGATATCAGTACATGATCTAAAGATTTGTGGCATGCATCTATCCAAATGGGAAAGCCATCCAATAACCCAGGGATGGGGGGGATTCGCTGTCATGAATTGTAATGATGGTTAGAAGGAACTGTCCACCTGAAATTACAAAATATTTCACAATTAGAGTCTGATTATGTGCTTTATCCAAATGAGACTTTCATGACGTGTTAGAAAATTAAACCTTAAATGACAATAGTAATTCACTTTTTCAAGTATACAGCTATTAATATCCTCTACTAATTTAGATGGTTGAAATTTGGAGAAAACCATTACTTTGAACTGGTCATAATTTGGACTTTTTTGCTCCCTCTTGTGGTCAATTTGATATGACAGAAGATTAGATCTAGCTTATTTCCCTTCTGATTCAAGCATCAACTTTTTATTCTTGATAAGAATGGGTGCTATATATATAGTGGCAAGCAGGGAAGCATGGAGGGGACTGGCTTACAGAGTATCCAGGAGTTGGACACAACTAAACGGATAAAGAAGAAGAAGATATCAAATCGGTACTAGACAGAGCAAAACACATGTGGAACCTTAAAAAACACTGAAGAAACAGGCTTCCAGACAAGGAAAAAGAGAATGTGGAAAAGGCCTTACCGATTTCAACAGGATTTACGTGTGTTCAGCTTTCTTCAATTATGCCCTGCTGTGCAGAAGTCCTGTATTATCCTGAGCACTGACCTTTTTGTGTTATGTGCTTAAATATATTTATACCTCCAGGTTTCAGATGCAAGCATACAGGTCCTCATTAATGTTCGGAGACATGCACAGCACTTCTCTATCAATGCACATAGATTTTTTTGTGTTTAGAATGCAGACCTTTTACTTTGTTACCAGCAGGAGAACTGAAAACACCCTGTGTATTTAAATATTGGCTTATAAAGTTGGCATGAGCAAACTATTAATATTCCCAATGTCAAATCAAAATGGGTTGCCTCTAAACAAGAGAAATCAGTGAAATAAATATTCATTTTGTTAATGCTTCCATCATAGTGACTTCTCTTGTACTCTCAGTTCTATACCAGCTTTCAGGTTTCCTTTAATAATGAGAGAGAGAGAGAGAGAGAGAGAGAGAGAGAGAGAGAGAGAGAGAGAGAGATTCTCTGGTCCTTATGAAAACTACATGTATTTCCCATAGGTGAATTTCATTTTTTCTCTTTTTCTTTACATTTTATAATTAGGATGAAACAAAGTTTGAGACAGTACCTCATTCCAGTTAAGGGAGAAAACTCAATTCACTCACATCAGCATGCCTACTTGTATAAAACTGTGTTTCTGTGTGTTCTTTCCTCACAGGAAAACTTTTGAGGACTTTTTAAAAAACTGACAATTGCTGGTGCTCTAATGAGCACGAATGTTCTAATGATCTATTGCCATATGTCAACTGTTCGAATTGCCATTTTAATTCTTGTAAAGTTTCTAACTCTTCCTCTTGTTGAGATATAAGGGGTACAGCTCTCCCCTTCACTCCCCTCCCTTGCATGCCACCCCTCCCTCCCTCCCCTCCCTTGCACCCCACCTCTCCCCTCACTCCTTCCCCCTCCCTCCCCTCCCCCTCACTCCTCTAGAGTGGATGGGCCATGGCCAGATGCCTGCCCCCTCCCCTCCCCTCCCTTTCATGCCACCCCTCACTCATTCCCCTCCCTTGCATGCCACCCCTCCCCTCACTCCCTCCCCTTAGATATCTAAAATTTAGGAGAAAGTATCTCTTGGATGAGTAGTACCTTCCCCCAAAAAATTGATTCCAAATTTGGAGGTAGTTATTCCCGGTGCTTCTAATTGAAGCCAGCATAAAGGAAAAATGCTTCTTAATCTGACTTGAGATGTCATGAATTTCTTGTGACACATTTCTGACAGTTAAACTTACTCAATAGCTTCACCAACTTTTCCACTCATGGCAAAAACAGATAAATTAATTTTTTTTAAAGATCTTGGGAAAAGATTTCTCTCTTATTTTTAATTTGTTTTCCAGGCCTTTACATATCTAGCCAAGGACTGCCAATTTAAACAAATGACCACCTAACAGCAAGGGTTTTTTAGTTTGTTTTTTAAAGAAAAAAATTTAATTTCCTCACGGGAGAACTTTTGAGGACTTTTTAAAAAACTGACAATTGCTGGTGCTCTAATGAGCACTAATGAGCACTATTGCCATGATATGTCAACTGTTCGAATTGCCATTTTTAATTTTTGTAAAGTTTCTAACTCTTTCTCTTGTTGACATATAAGGGGTAAAGCTGTACCCTCATATTGCCCCAATTAAAAGGACTACATACTTTTTTTTAAAAAAATGGGAATTTAGATAAGTTGGTTGAATGCACCAACAGTTGGTTAAAATGTTAGTGGACATTAATGGTGTTGCTGACTGAAATACAAACATGAAACAATCTTTTTGTGGTGTATGCAGGGGACACCTATTTAGACAATTGGGCTGTGTAAGAAAATGAACTGCTGTGAATAAAGAAATACACTCAAGCAATCTATCAAACAGCTATGAACAGATCAGTGAGCATGCAAAAGTCTGTTGAAAAATTGGCTCCATATTCAAAACTGGTGAACAGAATGTGAGATGATCCAGCAAATGTTAAATCTGATTATTTGTAATTCTGCTATTAAATATTCTGATTCAACGGTTCATTTAATTGTTTGTTTATTATTCAAGCCTTTGTCTCAATGCAAAATCAGCTCCCGAAAATTAACAAATAATTAAAGTAAATCCATGTAATGTAGCAAATGTAAAACATAAATTGAGAGGACAGAAAAGAATAAAACCCTCAAGCTGGTAGAGCTACTGAGATTTAGAGCCCCCATCCAAAGGAGGTGGGAAAGGGCTTGTGGGAGTTTGTTTCCTAAGGTGGACTGTGCAAGCCTGTGCTCAGTGCTCATAAGATATCAGCAGGATGACCATTGGTTGCTATAAGAAAAGCCCAGCCTCTCTTAACCCTTCCTTTTCCTGAAGTAGCTAGAAGTTTGATTATAGTAAATCTATCTACAGACCATGAGTTTTTGGACCAGGTTTCTTGAAGGCAAATGATGTCATGTTGGACCAGGAAATAAAAGAGTTATCAGTTCTCTTGGATGCCTAGCCTGAGATGTTAGGAGTTTAATTAAATTTTGAGGTCTTCATCCAAAGGGATCAGTGTATAACCTTTCTTAGCTGTTTGGATGGTAGTCTCACCCTTTACATTTGCTTGTAATAGTTCTAGCTAACCAATAGATTGTTATTTTCCATTTTCCATCTAGATCACCTGATGAATCATCTTTTCTTCTCCTTTTGGGGGCATTGTTGCCTTAGGGGAATATTATTATTGTTTACTGTTGGGATGTTTTAGATGCCATCTGTTGCTTTTAATTTGATTTTAATGTATGGTTTTATTTTATCATTATTATTTATAGTGACTTTTATTGCATGTGTTTTGATGTCGGACATCTCCCTGAGCCCAGAAGAGGAAGGGCGGTACACAGGTATAATACAGTTGTCCCTTCCACACTGTTAATTTCTCTATCATGATTTTGGAATATCATGAGTAGTCACGAGAAAGGACTGTACATGGGAATTTTAATGACACAACTGTTTAATATAATTAATGAGCAGCTATACATTTTTTCCTTAAAATTAAGTTTGTAGTAAAACAACAGCAGTTCAAAGCATATTTACGACAATCTCTCATGTGACGTCTCACGGTGATCTTGTGACATCGTGCAGTGATCTTTGCATCTCGAGTTTTACGTTGTTTTCCAGATTGCGGGGTGCTGAGCCCCTAACTCCTGCAGTATGGAGGGGATATCTGTAAATCAAATCTACGGTTAAGCATTTAAGAAGATGCAAATGGGGCAACTGCAAGTTAGTTGACTCTTGGGCTGCTAAAGTTTTAGAAAGAGGAAGGCCCATCAATTCTTCATTATTCTGGTTATGATGTATTTCGCTAGGCTGAGGGTTGCTTTCACAGAGGTCAGTTACCGCATCTGAACTTTCTTTTTGTATGTCCCCATTTGTGCCATCTGAGAGCAGAACATGATTATTTTAATAATTCTGGCAACTCTACAGCAGGTATTTTGGCATCATTAATATGGCTTCAGTGAAGAGGATCGGATTACAGCAATCCCTTCTCAGGAAAAGAACAAGGGGGACATTATAGAGATAATGAATATCGCTTCCAATTATTTTAATAAAATGATGTATTGCTCCCATGGAGGAACATCACCCCAAACAATATGTCTTCTTTGAAATGAATTGACAACATGTCTGGTGAAAATAATGATGAATGAGTTCCTGTAATCATAACGTCCTGATCTGATATGGCTCGTGCTTACACTAAAATCAGTTCCTGTCTTCCTTTCTGTTTCAGTGGGTTTAATGGAAACTTATCAAGATGAGATCCTTTAATGAGAAGACTTCCCATGGCAGACAGTGCTTCTTCAAAAAAAACTGTTTGCTTATCACCACTGATAATCCACCGCGATGTGCAACAGCTTGAGTCTTGTAACATTTCCCCCCTTCCCTTTCGTCTCTTTGCAGCCTTGAATATGCATTCATTGGCTTTAAGTACAAGCACTTCATGCAATCTAATGTGTATGTCCTGATGCACAAAAGCTCATGCTCGATAAAATTGGTTGTTTTTAAAGTGCCATTGGACTCCTGTTTCATTCAGGAAACTTTGTCCACCACTATTTATTTATTTAGAATTTATATCCCACCCTTCCCTACCAGTGCGACATATTTAAAAACAACATTTCTTATACATAAAATAATTAGACACACCAATTGCTAAAAGTCAAGATGGTGAATAAATGCCAACCTATGAGTACCCCCAGCCCTGTTTAGTACACAAACTCAATAGAAACTGTCCAAGCATGGGAAAGTCATGAGAGGGACAAAACACACTGTCACTCTAGCTTGTTAGGGAAGCTGGCTGATGGCCTCAGGACATACGAGTGGATTCAACCAACGGCCTCAATCAAATCTATTGATTGGTAATGGAGGAAGCCGTGAAAAGTTTCCAAAGATCTCTAAAATTATCAGGAATGCTGTTTGAAAACTTGGATCGTGGAAAGTGCCATCGTGTTGCAGTCAACTTGGTGGCCCTGTAGGGCTCCAAGAAGTGAACAGAGATGGTTTACCATTCCAGTCTCTGTGGAACCACTCTGGACTTCTTTTATGGTCTTCCAACCAAGTGCTTGGGTGAGTCACAGTTCTTTCAAAACTCTCCCAGTGACATCTACTTCACAAGGTGTCTGTTGTGGAGAGAGGAAGGGAAGGAGTTAGTAATGTTAATATTATTTTCAATACACTTATTATTCACCCTACATTGATCACTCAGAATACATTCAGATTCCTTACATTCACTCCTTGCCAAGCTGTCCTGAACAGCCACATACTGAATTCTTGCATCCAATAAAGTAAGCTCTAACTCACTTAGAAGACATTTTCTAAGTCAGGTGCCACTATGTTACCTGGATGGCCCAGGCTAGCCCAATCTCATCAGGTTTAGAAGCTAAACTGGGTTGACCCTGGTTACTAATTGAATGGGAGACCATTAAGGAAGTTCAGCGTTGTTATGTAGAGGCAGGCAATGACTAACCCCTTTGTTAATCTCATGTCTTGAAACCCCTACAGCAGTGATGGCGAACCTTTGGCACTTCAGATGTTATGGACTCCAATTCCCATCAGCCCCTGCCTGCATGGCCAATTGGCCATGCTGGTAGGGGTTGATGGGAATTGGAGTCCATAACATCTGGAGTGCCAAAGGTTCGCCACCACGGCCCTACAGAGTTATTGTAAATTGACTGTAACTTGATGGTACCTTCCACTAACAATGCCAATGTACCACTGGTCTCATGCTTTATTATGTGACTACAGACGAATGTGGATACCCATCTGGAATTAATACTAAACTTTAGGACTCATTCATCTAAAATCCTTCCACTGTATCAAATCTGATAAAAGATTCTCAGAAGTCAATGGAGATTTGGAAGCTAAAATTGTGCTGATAGATCACCCATACAATTTTTTTCTGCCACAAATTTACGATGCACATTTTTCCATCAATAGTATTTGGCTTAATTAGAAGCAATATAAATGGGATATCTGACATTCAATGTTTATGTTCGGTATGCAGAAGCTGTTTAGGCTGAAATGCTATTCTTAGCCCTCTGCACCTATAGCTGCCACAAAAAGAAAATCGAAGGTCATTGAATATTCAAACAGCCAGCAGCCGAGCTTTGAAGATCTTATAAAGCAGTGCAGAATTGTATTTTCCCGGGCTATCGTTGTAAAATGGCAGGATGCCTATCTGCTGAGCATTTTTAATTGCAGCCATTACTCAGAGATCATTTGGCACCTCATATGGCCCTGTTCAAAATTTGATTTTCGATACACTTGATCAGTCGCTCAAACGGGGGGACCCGGAATTGGTGTCCCAGAAGATGGGATTCTCTTTGCTCCATCTCATGATTCAAACATCGCTTGAAGTGTGCATTGACTACCAGAGGAGTTATGTTGACACATTTACATTGCAAACCATTCAATAGTCCCAGGAAAACTTTAGCATTGTGGCTTTGCAGATAGGGAGAGAGATGGCTCTGCGACAAAGGACTGTCAATATATTATCAAACTACTATTACCATCATGCTTTAGGAGAAAGCAATGAAATCTGTAGTGTACATGCAGAGCTATGGATCCTACCTCTAGCTCCTTCTCCACTCTGGGCTCCTCTTGTTGTGCTTTGTCTCATCCTTAGATCCCTGGCTCTGATTACCAAACTTATCTCTTTTCTATGCTCAGTGTGGGAATAGCAGGGTAGGAAGAGCTCAATGCTAGCATATCAGATGCTCTGGTATGGATGTTCCAGGCTCTCCTGATGCAATTAAATTTTGGAAGTTAAGCAGATCAGCACTGGTCAGAATTGTGAGAGTGCCAGGGAAATCCAGAATTGGAAATACAGCCAGGCAGCAGCAAACCACCTCTATCTCTCGCCCTAAAAACCCGACAGGGCTGCTTTAAATCAACTGTAACTGGGCAGCTGCACTTTTCACCACTGCCAGATTGTCAATTCAAAGCACTTTTAGAAATGGTATTTGTGATTCTGTTTCTAACCCCGCCATTTGTGACAAATGTACATTCCTGACAGCATTGTTGCAGAGGAAAATGCACGGCTTTACCTGAAGGATTGGAATCCAAATCTAGCTTGCATGCATAATTCTCTTTGTAACAAGGAAGCAGCTGCACAGAAAACAATGTCTGCACCCACATCTCTCCCCATTTGAGCAGGTGGCTTCAGGATTAACATGTTAGTCTACAGCCTTTTCCAAAGTGTTCTAAAGGCCCCCAGCCTTTTCTCTTTTTGCCACTAGAAGCTACAAGGTGTGCATGGCAAAAGAGGAGCACAGTACATAAGAAAATGATCTTAAATATATGCTTCAGCTTCATATTCTGGCTTTTTGAAGTCCCCAAACAGTTGTGTATTGAAAATATAGCCCCAGAAATTCCTCACAGTTGCATGTACGTTTTAATGAGCTCTACTGTGTATTGCAGGGGTAGTAAGCAAGAGGTTTATCTTCCAGAGTTTCACTTTTTTTTTGCACATGGTTCTTATTCATTCTTATTCCACACCTTTGTTATGCAAAACCTTTTTTTCCAAGCAGATTTCTTTGGATAACTGTAGACAGCAAGCCTCAAGGAGGTTGAGACCAGATTTTCTGAGTCTTTACTGCACTTAGATGATAACTATTGCTGGGGAAACATCTGCTGTAGGGATACTGAGATGGGGCTGAATCCCCCTTGATGGAATTCAGTGACTTATCAGGCAAAAGTTAAAAACCCATGAAAAAAAATGTAGGAGACATCTGTGGCAGCTCGCTGGCTCCAAACAAATGCTTCCCAGAAGTGGTGGATCACATGCTATGCAAGCTTCAAGGAATATTCAATTTGACATTAGAGAAAAGTCTATGCTGAAAAGTTCTAACAGGTGTGGGAAAAGTTAGCAGAAGAAAAATTAAAAATGGAGCAGCCCGTGAAATGCTCTGGTTCGAAAGGCAATCCGAATGAGCCCAGATACTGTGCACCTAGAATTGCCCACTCCATTTTGTGCATGTATGAAGCACCTATACTCATAGTAAGAACCACTGGGCAGGAACAAACTCCAAGAAATCCATTAGACACCAGCTTGATCCTACACACATTTACTTAAAAGTACAGTGGAGCTTACCTCCCTAATTAATGAGCATGGGACTGAAGTCTTTGGTTACCACTACTATGGTGTCCTAGTAACCCATCTGCATCAGCTCATCAAATAATTGGAAGAATTTTGCCATGCTTGGATTTAATAAGGCTCCTATCCTCAAACATCCACTGTTTATCCATAGAACATATCATGAGGTGAAAAGTGAATATTCTCCCCATTATGATGACTGGGTAGGAAAGACTCGTGACCTTATAGATTAAGATTCAGAGACCTTTATTAGGCATAAACAGCATGGTGGGGGGAGGAAAAGGTAAATTTAATACAGAACAGTGAAAAAAAGTGTGATCAGTAACGTTAATTGTTTCTTGTTGGAGATCATTGTCTTCTATATATGTTAAAGGGACAGCCTGTTGCTTGTCCTTGGTTTTCCCTTGTTGTTCCATTACTTTTTCAGTTTTGGCAGAAGGGAGCATTTTCCTTACAGTCGGAGGAAGCTGTTTCTTCTCTGTCCTGCATACTACTGCTGAGCAGAGTCTCTGAACTGGAGGAGAGTGGGCGGTCTCCAGTAATCCAGGAAGTCAAAAAACCTAATTAGATTCCTGCCTCCCCGATTGGATGCTACAGACAAATCCCATTTATCTTGACTAATGGAACCTAGTTCAAAATGTGTAGCAAAAATTTGGCTACAGTTTCCTTTATTTCAGCCTCAAAGTTGTTGAGCAGAAGAATAATCTTTGCATTGGTAGAGAGATCCATTAACCCAGCTGAGGTTAAGGCACAGAAATCAGGCCTAAAGCTGTTATACTTTGGGCAGGACAGCAAGATGTGTTCAAGGGAGTCAGGATAGGAAAGGCAGAGAGAACAATGTTGATCTTGCTGAGGGATGTTTAAAAACTGACCTTGAAGTAAAGATGATGGAAAGGAATTGCATCTTGCTCTTGAAAGTGCCCATCTAAGTTTATGGTTTGGGAGTTGGTTCAGATAGTTGGCAACACAGACCTTTTGGAGAGTTCTCCTGAAAGGTCTGTGTTGTGAATATTTTGCTGTCCCGGGGCGCTGTATTCCGCCCGTGTGGGAAGGGCCTTGGGGCAGATTCCAGCCCCAGTTAAGCAGGAAGGAACTAAAATAAAAGATTATTTACTTTCCCAGCTTGAAAAGAGGGAGAAGGCGAAGTTAGTGGATTGGATGGTTAAAAAATGAGGAAGAGGTAGTTCAAGATCCTGGAAAATGCTCTGAATAAGGTAAAAGGAGGGAGGTTTCTAGGTAGAAAAAGGTGTGTGTGGAGGCAGTCCTGACCTGCTTAGATAGAGTTCAGGTAATCCACATAAGCTCAAGTGGATCACTAGGACAGCAAGTCTGAGGTGGAGGAAAAACTTCTTAAAAATGCTAATGTGACAGGTTCTATTTGCATCTAAGGGCACCTTGATCAATGATCTTATGACCAAACACTGCACATGGGGAGCCTTCTATCTTTTTCTAGTTGCATGACTGAAAGATTTGCAGCTGATGCTTTTGGTTGGCTCTTTTCTTGTCTATAAAAGAGTCCCAGACATGTTATACACAGAAGAGCTGGAGCAAAATGGATGCTAGCTTAGAACACTGGAGTAAGTGAAGATTAGCATATGGTACTTTGTGTTTTCTCTGTTTCCTGCCTTATATGGTCAGAGAGTCGATGCACACATAAAGTCACATAGCCACTCACAAGCCAGGACTTACAAATTTATTTAAAGGTTGGGAAGAATGCTATGTACACTTTCAATTGTCCTCCTATTGGATCAGCACAAGCCCAAGGGTATTGAGGAGCATGCCTGGGAGAGAGTCCAGCAGTACCCAACTGAGAGTATTTGGTCTACTTTTCCCTTTTATAGCTCTGATTACTCCTGGAGATTTGCCCAGCTAAAACTTCATCCAGTTAACATACTTCATTGTCATTTATGTGCTGAAATCCTCAAGTTTTCTAGTATGTCAACTCAGCCACTAGGTGAACCACAGGTCTGATTCAACTGGACTCTTATATTCTTTTTAAATTAAAAAAAATCATTTATTTTCATTATAAATATAAACAGAACAGAAAGAAAAAGAATCAAAACAAGTATTAAAATTATATCAGAGTACTAATAAAAATTGCACATGATATTATCCACAACAATCTGATAAACAATAGACAATTATGATTGCTCTTATTGCCAATGGTGAATGACATAATAAAAATGAAATAATGCTAATCTAACAAAAATAAAAAAATACCTTTTGCAATGTACGATCAACCTGATAATGGGGTGCTGTGTGGTTTCCGGGCTGTATGGCTGTGTTCTGCAGCATTCTCTCCTGACATTTCGCCTGCATCTGTGGCTGGCATCTTCAGAGGATCTGAACCTGATAATAACATTAGACTGTGTATTAACATAAATTCAAATAGATGAAGTCAATAAGAATGACCAATAAATTGTTACTATTATAAATTTCTAAGAATACCACATTTCTAAGAATAATTAATCACATATTAAACATTGAATATTTTATATATCTTTTTTCCCTTTTAAACCCATTTTTCAATATTTAGTAAATGATGAGTCAAGAAAGAAATTGTGGAAATGTGGTACATACATTATTAGTAATCCTGATGATATGCCCAACATGGAAAAAAGGTCTAAAGGGAAGAAGACGTATAGAACATTTAAATATGTTATGAATCAATGATAATTATATTATGAATAGATCATACTTTTTTCATCTATTCACAATTCATTCAAATGTTCCACATGTCTCTTTCCCTTTAAAACCTTTTCAATATTTAGTATATCATCAGAATTATTAATATTTATGTACAACATTTCAACAACCTCTTTCTCAATTTGTCATTTTTTAAACAATAAAAGCTTAATCCGAGGGGGGGGGCACCTCAAGAGCATGGGTGCTCACCCTGCCAGTGCAAAGGGCAAATGCGCTGGTGGGTGGGGTGACTTACCTTAGGGGACAGGCACCATATGGCTCTACGTCACAATGCCTGAAAGCTGCCATTCTTACCTAGCTAACTGGCATAGAAAACTGTACCCATGTGACCTGGGATGGCCAGAGGTGGGCCAGGGGGTGGAACTGACCTTGCAGATATGCCACATTTTTTGTGGCATATCACTGCTATCCCCTATGGGAGATTATTGCGATCAGATTTAGTTTTGTTTTTCTTTCACATGTTGCAGGAAAGCCTTTGGAGATGATGGGGTGGTGATGGAGTGGAATCATCCCCACCATTAGCCCGCTCTAGATCGTGCTATCATATAGATAATATGCTTTACATTCATTTTGACATTCTTTGATTGGTCTTTTATTTACAAAATTCATTATTTTTGCCATTACTGCTTTTTTAGGTAGTTTGCTTTCCCAATCTTCTGGCTTGGACATTCTTCTGCTTTTCCCCTCCCTGGCTCTGGGTGGTGTCCAATATAGTTAAAACAACATTAATGGAACATATAACAACACATCACATGTAATATCAGCTCCACTGAGCATAACATTAAAACCCCATAAAACAGCATATACAAAATAGAAATTTGGCATCCAGCTTAAAATCTTAATAAAAAAAACCAACCCAGGAAGAAAGGAAAGAGGGCGAGATTGCATAGATGTTAAGGGGCACAAAAAAGAACAGAAGGGGCACACATCAGTGGCCGCCCCTCCCAAAGCCTGGTGGAACAACTCGGTCTTACAGGCCCTGTGGAACTCACTGAGATCCTGCAGGGCCCGGACAGCTGGTGGTAGAGTGTTCCACCAGGCAGGGGCCAGGGCCATAAAGGCCCTGGCCCGAGTAGAGGCCAGCTGCATCATCTGGGGCCTGGAACCACCAACACATTGGGACATATGAGGTAAGACGCTCAAATGTGCATTATAATTAGATAATTTTATTGTACAGCTGAAGCTACATTATATATATATATGAGCTAAATGAATTGCTCATATAAGCTATATAATATACATATATACACATACATGTGTGCACTAAAATATATGCCATTGAATATCAATGGTCATAAGCATATAAGTAATGGTCATAAGTATATAAGTAATAAAACCAGACCAAGATCAAAGCAGCTTTTAAAGTCCCAAGTATCATAATCCAGCTTCCAAAATATGTGCACAGTAACTTCCAAAGTATCAACATTTTCTTGTCTGTTAACAATGTACAATATTTTTCAGCCTATAGCACAAAATCTTTTTGTTTGTGAACAATATGCAATATTTTATAACCTATTGTAACAATATTCATATAAAGGAGACTTTGTCAGTTCCTAGTACTTGGAGGCAAATAATGCTTTTAAGGCTATTGCAGCACCATTTGTTCAAGCATGATGATCATAGGCAAACAGAATCCCAGCTGTCTTCTCTGTTTCAAAGTGTCTTTTTCATTGCCTTGATCTCCAAAAATGTTACAACTCATAGTAAAGTATATTAAACAACAATTCACAACATTTTGTACCAGAAAACATAAAAAAGCTTACCCCCAAATCTAGCATGTTTAAAGAGACCAAAAATCAGCTTTTGTTTCTCTTTCATTTGTAGAGCTGGCTTCCAAAAATACGCTATGTACCAGTGTGTTTAAAATGGCATCCTAGAAGCCTAGCTAACCCGAGCAATATAAAAAGACAGGAGATTCAACAGGTGGGTCCCATATATATAAATTTTGTAATTTTGGAAGGTCCATAAACAACTATGTACACATGCTTCCAGATCTGCCATTTCTAATTTTATTGCTCTTTGGTCTGTTTTTTAAAAAATGTAATCCACAATCCAAACCGGACCATCTGCTTGACAATATAATATTAGGTACTGGTAGTCTTCCTGTCTTTTTCTCATCTTGTAAAACTTTAATATCTGATTTTTTGTTTTTTGTTTTTTCTTGTTTCAAAGGAACTTATTTATCTGCCCCTACCGTTCCTTCAACGTTTTCTCTTGTATATAAATTGGTGACATCTTAATTTTTTTTAAGGTAACATGTTCATTTTTATTGTAGAAATTCTTCCAAGCCATGACATTTTCAGTTTGGACCACCTTTTCATATTCCCGTGTATCTTCATCCATATTATTTTATAGTTGTCTTCAAATAATGTTTCATTTTGTCCAGTCAAATTTATTCCCAAATAGTTAATTGAATTTGATGTTACATCCTGTAATTTTTCTAATATCTTTATTACCAGACTGATCCGTGATGGGGAGACAAAGGACATGTTAATGAGTTTGTCCCAAGTGTTCCTGCCAAGTGTTGTATTAACCCAATGCTTCTTTCTCTGACTAATCTCACTAACAATAACCTCATTAGTATTGTAATTATTCTATAGCTGTAATTCAATCAGCTGCCTTCCCCCTTTCAAGCACTCCCGAGCTTGGACTATCAAGATCATGCCTCAGCCCATCATTCCTTATACAGTTCTTGTACAGTAGGTGACCTTTTATCTGCATTTTGTTCTCGTGAAGAATGTATTTTCAAAATAATGAAGGCTAATTTCTCCCTGGACATCCATCCTATCTCCCTGTTATAAAGTCAATATTGTTCACTATATTTTTATCAAAACAGGACACTATAGTTGACATGAAAGGAGATATTGGAGGGTTAATTCTTTTTAGTTTTCCAAATTTTAAAAAATACATCTCTACACATATGACTTTCATTCTGAACTATATTTTCCCTTATTGATTTTTCTGCTCATAAACAATCATATAAACCTTCTTCTAAATTTGCCATTCCTAATTTAATTACACTCTGTCCTGGGTTTCTAATCCAATCTGCAATCCAAAAAAGATCAGTGTCTTGATAACATGATTTAATGTTAGGTACTGTGAATCCTCTTTTTCTAACCTTGTAAAACTTTGAAGCTGATTTTTTTAAAAAATTTAATTAAATTCTTCAACTTATAAACCACTCGCCCCCAATGTTCCATATAAACTTGTTTACCTGACTCTGCCAATTCCTCTAAAGATGCCAGCCACAGATGCAAGTGAAATGTCAGGAGAAAATGCTACCTCAACATGGCCATATAACCCAGAAAATCCAGAAAACCCAACTGATTCTGGCCGTGAAAGCCTTCGACAATATATATGCTTCTCTAGTTGATCCTGTGCATGGAACAGGTAGCATCTCAAAAGGTCCTGGCCTTTAGTCTCCTATCTAGCAACCCAAATTTGGCTTCTGGGACTTCAGGTTGGTGACAACATGCACCACAGCCACTGGGCTTGCCCATCACTGTGGCTAATGTCCACAGCTTTTGCACAATGCAGATAAGTCACCATGTGGTCCATACACCTGCCATAAACCCAGCTGTCTAAATTTCTAAGGACTGAATTTCATTCTACAAGAAACTCCCCCCCCCAAAAAAAGAGGTAGATCCTCAAGATGAGATAATATCTGTTCATCCACCAAGGAAAGAGTTCCTGCTAAGGTACCACATTCCCTCACCTCAGAGAAAGAATCTTCTTCACCAAGAGCTCCATCATTCATGACTGGCAGGGAGCTGTCACTCTGGGATTGGGATGCAACTAATGCATCCCCAAAATCCTTGCCTGTCACCTTCTCTGCCTCAACTCCTCCAGCTGTACTACCTTCATCACAAGGAAATAAACTTTTTGCTTCTTTATTTAAAGTTTGTTTTTCCAAATTTAATAACAAATAAAAGAAAAAAAGATAATTTGTTTACAAAGATAGAAAAATAAAGTATACAGTCAAGCACTGCTAAATTAATTTGACCTTAATAATTATAACATTCCAAATTTAAGAGAACCTTCAAAGTTTCTTACGAATTTATCACAAAGCTTACACAGTTAAAATAATACTGTTGTATATAATCATTTACTTTAAATATAATGGCTAACTACTTACAATTATTATTGTATACAACCATTTTTATATCATCCTTTACTTTTAATAAATATCTACTAGCTATAATATAAAGTTATTAATTATGGATTACTAATTCCACCATGATACTAACATTTCCACTATTGTTATTTAAGTTCAACAACATATCTTCTGTAATTCAGGCCATTTCCACACTGAGAAATTAAAGCGAGATACAACCAGGTTTCAAAAGAAACAGAACACGAAAGTCTAATTTTAGTTTACAGTTGGCACAGAAATCACATTCCAGGCAGCCATGTTTCAACATTGCCACCACCGGTGCAAAACAAAAAAAAGGGCTGCGCGCACTTTGAGCACAGCCTGCCACGCTCTGATTGGCTGGAAGGCTCTGCGTCACTCCCTATGGTGGGAAAATAAATCTACATTCAACCCCTGAACCTCCCCACTGATCTGGCTTCAGCGCATGTTTTTTTAAAAAGGTGCACTTCCAAACACGTGATAAGGGGGAGCAGGAGCGCCAGAACTGGGATAAACCGGGTTCAGCGGTTGAGCGGTGGGGAGTTCTTGCTGAAATATTGATATTTCACATATCACATGATTAATTGACCATGGGGATTCTGTCTCAGTCTTCTAGTTATAACCTTAATTAGCAGTGAATAAACACAGTTTTTAACTTTTAGGCAAATGCATAAAATAAAACTGCCATTTCTCCTGAAACTCCTGATGTGATCTTCTGTTGAGGCTAGTTGAGACTAGCTAATTTTGCCATTACAGCACACTGATCTTCTCTTCCCCTTTTTCTTGATCGGGATATTTTTTTCTGCTTTCCATTTAGAAATAAACTTGTTTCTTGAGGATCAGGAGTCACTGGTAACAAGCACACATCCATGACTTCTGTCCAGTAGCAGATAGTCATGCATGTCCAGTAGCAGATAGTCATGCATGTGGCACTCCATGCAGAACACTGGATAACCTTCTGATCCCTGCTGGCTTCTACTTTCATAACTGGTTTTTTGTTTATTAATTTTGATGAGCATGCTCGGGAGATGAAAAGGAACAACTGTCGTGCCCTCTATGTCTTGTGCATCTCCTGTATCAAATAAGGACTTAGTGCCCTGGCATCTTCATCCTGCTGCTAAATTCAAGTACATGGGCCTAACTGAGTAAAATGGCACCCTCTACAGCTGTGCCTCATTTCTGAACTCCCCATGGATGTTGGGAGGGTTGCACCTGGGTCCAGCTTTAAGCCTGCAGTTTAAAGCTTGACCCAAGCCTCACTTGAGGCCAAAGTCAAAATGAGCAAGATGAGCCAACTGTCCCCAGCTAGGTGGAGTTTGCAGGGTGGAGCCAACAGTATAAAGCTGGAGCCAGCTAGCTCAGCTTGCTTAGTTTGATCTTGGCCTCAGTGAGGCTTGAAGCTTGTAGTTTAAGACTGGCCTTGGGCAATCTGAAGCCAGCATCAAATGGGTCACATCCCTCCTAAACTCCATGTGGAGTTCAGGGACAAGGACTGCCACATTGGTCAGCACTCAATTGTGTCCCTGCCCTGAACTCTATGCAGAGCTTGTGACAGGGTGCATTCGGGGGATGCAGCCCTGCAATATGCCCCCCATGTGACCAAGGGAGTGGCGCCTGATGCTCCAGCCTCCCAGGCCCCCTAGAGAAACCACTGGATACTTAACTCCACAGGCTCCTTCTTTTTATATTTGGCTACTCCTTTTTATGGACTCTTCATCTTTGTGATGCCTTGGCACTGTGGCTCTCCACTGATTTATTTCTGGAATGCACAAAACTCCTTTCTAAAAGGCACAAAACTCATTAATACAAAGTTTTTTTGTAATGCATGCCTGGGAGGGAAGGTGGCATGGTATAGCGGCCTAATCTCATCAGATTTCAGAAGCTAAGTCAGGTTGATTCATGGAAGGGAGACCACCAAGGAGGATTCTACAAAGGAAGGCAATGATCAACCATCTCTTCTTCTCTCTCCTGTCTTAAAAGCCCCTTGCTGGGATTGCCATTCATAATCTGAGGCTTGATGGCACTTTACAGACACAAATAGAGCCTGAGGAAGAATGTGGCAAGCTTATATATTACATTTACAAAACGCAGTGGCGCGATTACTCACAGGAGGCGCCTTCAGAGAACACATTCAGCCTGTGTTGCGCCAGCTGCATTGGCACCCGGTCGAATTCCGAATCATCTTCAAGGTGTGGACTTTGACCTTTAAGGCATTACGTGCCTGGGACCCTCGTACCTTCGGGACCGCATCACCCCATATGTCCCTACTCGGCCTCTGCATTCAGCAGAGGCCA
This sequence comes from Sphaerodactylus townsendi, assembly GCF_021028975.2. Lineage (NCBI taxonomy): Eukaryota > Metazoa > Chordata > Lepidosauria > Squamata > Sphaerodactylidae > Sphaerodactylus > Sphaerodactylus townsendi. The sequence continues at coordinate 125,170,159 of NC_059428.1, read as the reverse complement.
ATTTGCTGGTGGTCCCCGGCTCCTCAATGATGCAGCTGGCCTCCACACGGGCCAGGACGTTTACAGCGCTGGCCCCGGCCTGGTGGAACACCCTTCCTCCAACTGTCTGGGCCCTGCGGGACCTTGGTGAGTTCCGCAGGGCCTGTAAGACCGTGCTGTTCCACCGGGCTTTGGGAGGGGTGGCCACTGATGTGTGCCCCCTTCTGTTCTTTTTTAGGCCCCTTAACATCTATGGGACCTCACTCTCTTTCCTTTCTGGGAGGGTTTTTTATTAAGATTTTAAGCTGGATGCCAAATTTCTATTTTGTATGATATGCTGTTTTATGGGGTTTTAATGTTATGCTCAGTGGAGCTGATATTATATGTGATGTGTCGTTATATGTTCCATTAATGTTGTTTTAACTATGTTGGATGTGATGAATGCATTTATCCTGCATTCAGGTTACAGGGTGGAACTGCCCACCGGGCCTTTGGAGTGCCCAGCCACTGATATGGTGCCCCCTACTGCTCCTACTGTTCCTTGCCCTGGCACTGATACATCAGAGCCCTCATATTGAGGAGCCTGCCGCCCCCCTCTTGGGGTGGGTTGAAATCGAGGCCTGGACGCCTTTTGTTTAAACGTTAATTATTAGCCGCTGTTTATGTATTTATGTATTTTAAGATGTTTTATTGATGGAGCCTATGTATTGTGTTGTACTGGATTTGCTCCTGTTTTATGTTTATAATATGTTGTTCACCGCCCGGAGCCCTTCGGGGATCAGGCGGTATAGAAATTGAAACAATAAATAAATAAATAAATAAAATTTAATATAACAATAATAAAATAAAATAATTAAAATTAAAATTAAACAATAATAAATATTCACTTAGGAATCACAAGTGTTACTGAGTCTGTAGCCCCTTTCTTGAACTCCTTAAGGTACAGCAGCTAAGGACTGCCAAAGTAATAATTTTCATCACATATTTTTGAACTGAACTTCTTCTACCTAGGGTGGCATCCATTTATCAAGCAAGTAGATATCCAATGAAATTGTTAGCACTGTTACATCCTTCTAAGCCAATTATCTTCATTGGCACTGATGGTCACTCGTCCATTTTATGATTATTTGATACCAATGCCCGAGGAACAATCTCCTAACAATACATCTGCACATAATTGAATATTGCAGAATTATTTCATGTCATAGTTTCCCTGTTACATTTTGTCACCCAAACAGGAAAATTAAGTTGTGAGTAATTATTGGGCTACAAAGACAGAGAAATAACCAGTGATGGATCTACAGTCTGTAAAAGGAAGAATCTCAGTAGCACCCTTGAGATAAACAACATTTCCAGGTTTTTAGCTTTGGTGAATCAAAGCTCACTTTGCCAGGTTCAAATAAGCATGAAGATCCTTCAGAGCTTATATCAAGGTCATAAAGTGGGAAGGGTGTTATGTAGGATTCTTACCTCATTACAGATACTAATTTTCTGGACTACCTGTATGGATATTTTCTTGCTTTAATTGAGCTGATTACATTTTGCATTGTACATTTGTATCCTGACTCCAACTGGCCCTTCTCGGTAAAATCCCTCCCACCTTCTGATTGGAATATTAGAGTTCATAGATTTTCCTTCTTATCTGAATATGATTAAATGAGTGTTGACTCCCAAAAAAGTATGCCTTGGAAAATATTGTTGGTCTCTGAAGTGCTACTGGCCTTGACTTTTGTTCAGCTACTATGAACTAAGTGGCTTCCTTCTCAAAACATACTGCCTATGAAAAATCATGTTGGCTCCTACTCCTTACTTTAAATCCCCCTCCACTCCTCAGAGCTCCCAATCCAACGTGTGATCAGCAGTATGAACTGGTCTTAAAAAACTATTGGATTGACTCATGGCTGTTCTGGTGTCTACTTAGTCCTGAGCTACTTGCAATGGGGCATCAACATGGATGGTGAAATTTCCAAAGACTAAAACAGATGTTGGGGGAGACTCCAACACCTGACCCAAACCATCTTCTAGTATAAACCTGGGGACTCTTTTAGATACTAGAGTGCAAAACACACTGGGAGAATTTTCAGTCTGCTCTTCATCCCATAAGAACATATGTATTAACTGGTTCTCCTGAAGATCTCCTCTAACACTTTAACTATAAACTGTCCTGCCAGGACTTGCTCTTCAGCTCTTTATACTTGGCTTTCTTTGGTCCATTTAAGTAGGACATGTATAGGGCATTTCTTCAGAGGCCTGCTCAAGTACTGCATACATTGAAAGGAATCCCCTTTTCCTAAAATTTTACACAGAGAAGTGCATCTTGGCAAGCAAGCTTCAACAGAGGTTTAAGGGAATCCTTGCCCATTTAGCTGTGACATTTAATCTCTAAGGGTTAATTGGCAAATGTTTTGATTGGCTGATCCCTTTTCTCTCTATTTGGAATTCTTATGTACTTGAGCAGGAATGTTCAAGGATTTTGTGTCTAACACCCAGTTGCATTTATAAAGTGGAATAAGAACATCAGCATGGGCTGTGCCGTAAAAAAAAAAAAGCAAGTTAGTTGCACAAAAATGTATTAACGATGAGCCCACAGGCAACTGAAAAATCAAACTGGCTGCATTTTGTCCAGCTAAACATTTTCACTGCCATTCCATGGCCATGCACATGTGCACACACAAACATATTGACTTATTAATTTTGGAAAAGATAAATGTGTAGGCAGCTGAAGTGCACCAAGGTAAGCCCAGAGGCTGCTAAAGGAAAATCAATAACTCAAATTACCTTCATTAGTATAATATGCAAACATATAGGCAGTAATAATAAATATTAAATATTGACTGAGTCATACTGCAAGGGATTTACAGGTATCCATTTAAGAAGAACCGCAATGAACGTTGTATGAAATCTCAAGTCGATTTGCCCCATGAAATTCTTTCTTTTCATGAGAGTCATGGGAACACTGTCAAAAGGTGATCTGATAAGTAGCGGTTACATATTTATAAAGTCAATCATTTTAACTTCCCTCTGGATTCATGCCACTTCAATCAGAAAACTGCCTATAGAAATAAAATGCAGTAATAAGTTAGAGAATGTAATTTCTCAATATGATGTTCCTGCATATAAGGGGAAGGAAATACCAGAGGACATAGCCATAGCCACAGGCATCAATGGCTTCAAAAGAGGATTGGAATGATTCATGGAAGATAGATCTGTTAGCAGCTCCTAGGCATGGTGGGACAGAGGAAGTAAACCTCTTAGTACCAGTGGCAGGAGACAACCTACCAGCTTTGGATTGGGAAATCACCAGGACATGGGGCTGGGGAGAGAGATGGAGAATGATGGAGACTGTGGAGGGCAGGGTTTGGGTACAGGAAGGACCTCAGCATCATACAGTGTCATAGAGTCCAGGCTTCAAAGCAGCAATTTTCCTTGGGGAATGGATCTTTGTCATTTGGAAATCAACTGTAATAGCAGGAGATCCTCAGACCCCATTTAGAAACCTGGAAACCACCATGTTGTTATGTTTGCAATGTTTATATTGTTTATATAAGTAATGCAGCTGGTGAATTTGTAATATAGCAGATTAAAGCAATGTTACCTTTATTTTATTTTTTTCAGAAAATATGTACAGACAGTGGAGTTGAAAGAGACATTTGTCTGTAAGTTGTACAACACATTGTTATGAGCAGCAACCCTTTGCAAGGGGCATATGACTTTAAGTTTGTTATGATTCATGTATTTATTACAGATCATCTTTGGGCCAAGATGAAATTGAGAGTAGGTCTTAAGTCAGCAAATGATTAGCCTGAAGCCTCAAACATAAAATAAAGTATATGAATATGGACTCATTTAGAGTATTTGCTTAGATTTCATTTAGTAAGACACCGTTTGTATCAAGGACAAGATGGAATATATGTTCATTTCAGCATATGTTTTATTATAATATATGTTCATAGTGATCAGAACTTTTTTAGGTGGCAAGTTATCAAATCTCTATCAATTTGATCTGAAAATCCCTGTTCAGTTGTAATACTGTATTAACCTGAACCCATGAGACTTTAACTAACAGTGTATTTGTTACTGATGCTCTAACGCCGAAACGTCTGGACCGATTGCTTTGAAATTTTCACACAACGTCGCATTCGCATGCAGCCAGGTTTTCATACTGTTTCCACACTTCCTGTTGTGTACATGTCACAACTGTGCCAGTTATTGTGTACATGCCACACCTGTGACAGTAGGAACCACAGTTCTGTTCTGCAACAGCACCATCTGCTGGCCATCAAAGCAATACCCTCTGATAAAAGGGAAACAACCATGCTGCCTTTGAAAACCCCTGCCACCTGGAGCTAATGGGATCCACCATCTGGACATGGTCCATCCACCCTGGCAGAGGAAGGTGAAGGTAAAGGAGGGCCTGGGGGTTTGCTGGACCAAACGCTCTGAAATTTGATCACAACATAGCTCATGCCTCCCAGCTTTAAGCTGCTTACCTAGCTCATGTACCACACTGTCCCAGGTAAACCGCCCAGTTCTCCTCCCCCCACATAGGAACCAAAAGTCAAGTAGGAATGGATAACCTTTCATACACACATCTCTTAGCGGTGCGTTTCAGCCTAACTGTGAGAGGTATTGTGTACATGCCACACCTGTGACAGTTGGAACCATGGTTTTGTTCAGCAACAGTACAATCTGGTGGATGTCAACAGCAACACACTTCGCCTGCAAGGGAAGGGAGTGACAGGGATGGTGCCCACCATCTGGACGTGGGCCATCCACCCTAGCAGAGGAAGGGGAACGTGAGGGAGGGAGGGGGCAGGGTGCCATGCAAAGGAACGGGAGAGAGGGAGGGTAGCGAGGGGTAACTTGCCCCTCCCCTTCCTTGCAAGCATTGTGCAATGACACATGTTAGAACCATTCGCTTTCTCTTTTCTTTCTTTTCCACTTCATCAGACTGAGCCACAACAACGCGTGGATGGGTACGCTAGTTTATTCTAAAAATTGGGTCCTGAGGTAGTATGAGGTAAACTAACATAGAAGCCAGAAACAAATAATTGACTGCTTTGGCTGTTGTAGTTTTCCAGGCTGTGTGGTCTGGTAGCTTGTATTCCTAATATTTCATTTTCATCTATGGCTGACATCTTCAGAGGTATGTCACAGAGAGATGTGTTTCTCTCCATGGCAGCATGTGGAGCAATTGTATGGTAGGGTATATGTTTTGTCCACTTCACAGTGGGGGTAAGGCATATTTGCATGTGTCTGGGTTCATTTCCAGTTGCTTCTGCTATTGCATTTGCAATTGCATTCACAACTGCATTTATGCATTTGCATTTGCAATCGCATTCACACTTGCAATTCCATTTGCAACAGTATTAGTATGGATCTGGGTGGAGTTTGTTTGCAGTTGATTTTGAATGCCTCTGGTTTTGGTTTTGATGTTTTTTAGTATGGCTGCCAGGTTTTGTTGATTTCCACACTGTCTTCCTTTTTGTTGAAACTGTCCTAGTATGTGTGGATTTCAATGGCTTCCTTGTGTCGTTTGACATAGCAGTTGTCAGGGTTATTGAAAAAAAATTATGTCTTCAAATAAGATCCTATATCATCTTGGTTTACAACATGTTCAGCTACTGCTGATTTCTTAGGTTGGATTAGTCAGCAGTGCCTTTCATGTTATATAATCCTTGTCAGAATGCTGCATTTTGTAGTTGCTATGTATACTTGTTCACAGCTGCATGGTATTTGATAGTCTCTTGCAGAGATAAGGGGACTTTTCTTTTCCTTTGTTGACCATAGCATTTATTGTATTTTACTGGGGTGTTTGAAGACTGTTTGTTTGAAGGTTGTGTTTCTCTATCAGTTTTCCCATTTGATCAGTGATCCCCTTGATGTATGATGGAAATGCCTTTCCCGTGATAGTCTTTTTTGATAGATTGACCATGTGATAGATTGATTGCTTTCAGGAGTTTGAACAAAAAGATAGGGAAGGCTTGATGAATCATCAGGATGCAACAGAATGTTTGGGCTATTCTCCTGAATATCCATTGATTTCTGGGATGGATGCAGATATGGTAAGTAATGGTTTGCTTGAAGCACTGATTAAATCACCTTAGGGTGACAAAATGGAGATTAGCTAGTTCCATTGTCCTGCCAGCTATACCTTAGGGTTAAGGGAGAAGTTCAGAGTCCAATCACTTTCCTGCCTAGGCTTGTCACATATGATGGATCCAAAAACTCTCTGACCCCTTCCACACGGGCCAATAAATGCAAGTTAATGATGGTAAAAGCCATTTTGGGGCGGGGGGACTTCACACGGATTCCACCCCTAGCATGAGTCTGCCCTGTGTTACTTCCCCCAAACTGGGTTATCTGAGAATCGCACTATCTGCGAGACTTTTTTTAAAAAAACCCAGGTTGCAGCCACTTGCGAGTGAATGGCTGGGCAGGAAGGTGCTTTACTTGGCTGCACTTTCATTTAAAGAAAATTTCCTGCTTTATCCCGGTGGCTTTATCCCGGTTGCTTTATCCCAGTGGCAACCTGCTGTACTTTTGCTGTGTTGAAGGGACCTCTGAGATGCATCCATTTTGTGAGGTGCAGTGTTTTGCTCTTAATCCAATTTTTGGCCCTCATGTCAGCATGGCACCTTTCAGTGGAAGAAGGGGTCTGACTGCTTACATCTTCAGAATCAATAGAACAGAGTTGAGAAGCAAAGGCAGTTGATGACAGTTGTTAATTGTTCATTGGAAATGAGCAGTTAGTTAATGGATTTCACCTGTGAGGAGGGAAAGATAAGAACCAGTTTCAAGGAATACAGATATTTTCATTAAATCCCCATAGTCTCTTAGGGGCACTGAATGTAAAGTTGATAGGGAGTTACAGCAAGGCTCTCTGTGGCTATTTGTAACTGTCAAACTTACGAACCAAGGTGTTTATTTAAGCCTGCCTGGGAGGAGTTTTTTGATTTACAAAATAGCATCCTTCACCACTATGTTAAATATTCTTAAATCCTCCATTCTGAAGCTTGTGGCAAATGTACTTTGGTGTTGGTTTTCTAACACCTTCTTGCCTCCACAAACTACCTCACACTTTAACAATAGACCACAGCCTTTGTGAGGTTGCCATTTTCGTGCCAAATTCTATCTTGCAACAGGAAGTAGGAAAATGACAAAATTTTGGGTGGAGTCTGATGAGGTGAAATGTAGGGGAAAAATCTTATTCCTGGAGCATTATACCCTTCTTCAAGGAGCGCAGTGTCATGATGGTTATCCCCCCCCCTCCACCCAATTTATCATCGCAATAATCCTGTAAGGAATGTAAGAGAATGTAGCTAGTCAACATTATGGAAACTCCATGGCAGTGTGAAGATCCCAGATCCCAGTCCAACAAGTTAACCAGTACCTTCTTAATGTTATTTTAGTATCAGTGGCATATGAAATGTAAGGAATATAACAATAGCATGCAAGTGGTGTGAGAAAAAAACCTGGAAGCACTACAGAAAAAAAATTGATGGCATAAAAACAGTCACAACAACATCATTTGGAGGGAAAGGAATAAAGAAGAAAATATTCGCACAAATCTGGTTAGATACACCCTCTTTTTCATGTTTATTCCACCCATTATCAAAGCCATATCTTGGAACTGAGAAAACATACCTTGATTTTTTAGAAGTGACTAGAAAGTAATTCAGGTCTTGGCTCATTGTGAGGCAGATGTCCGCTCAGTGTGTGGCAGCAGTAAAGAAGGCAAACCCCAAATTGGGCCTCAGTAAGAAAGGGAACAAAAATGTTTAAAAGCCAATATAAATGATGACTAATATGTCCCTGCATAGATCTGGACAAGAATTCATTGTTAAGACAGAATATGAAGAAACAACATGGTTTCCAATTGTCAAAAGTGTCAGACAAGGATTATTTGATCTGCCTATCTCTTCAATCTATATACATGACATATAAGGGAAAGTGGATTATATTTAGATGTAGGTGAAGTGGAAATTGGTAGAAGGAACAACAACTTGAGATGCTTACTTATTTGTATTTTATTTATTCCTGCCCTCACCTGGCAGATGACACCACATCATGGGCAAAAAATAGTGAAGATTTGGAATGGTTACTGCTGAAAGTTAAAGCGGAAAACATCAAGGAGTCAGGAGTGCAGCTGAACATCAAAAGTAATGACAACTGTGGGATTTAACAAGGTTGACAATGAAAAAAAAGAAATTGTATCCAAAAAGATTTTGTATCCAAAATCTTTAACAACCAAAAGGGAAGCTGCAACCAAGAAGAATGAGGAAAGGCAAACCTGAAGGAGGTAGAAAAGATTCTTAAGTGTAACAATTTGTCACTGGCAAGTAAGATCAAATTAATTCATGCCACAGTATCCTCTGTTGCTATGTATTGGTATGAAAGTTGGTCAATGAACACAACTGACAGGAAGAAAGTTTGTTCATTTGAAATATGGTGTGAGAGGAGAGTTTTTCAGATACCATGGACTTTCAAAAGGAGATCGCATGGACTTCCAAAAGGAGAAATAAGTGGGTTCTAAATAAAATCAAGCCTGACCTCTCCATAAAAGCTAAAAAGATCATTGTGCTTTGGTCACATTATGAAAAGACAAGACTCACTGGAAAAGACAGTTCCACTTTCAATCCACTTTCAAGCTGGATTTTACTGTGTGAAATTGCAAAATCCACTTTCAAACTATTGTGAAAGTGGATTGAATGTGCATTATTCTGCATGTGCGGAAGGGACCTCAGACAGTAAATTTTAGAACTTGCAGCTTTAAAAAGGATTCAACAGATTCATGGAGGATAGTTCAATCAACAGCAACTAGGCATGATGATTAAAGGTGCCCTCCATGTCCGCAGGAAGTAAACCTCTGAAAAAAACCATTGCTAGGAGGCAATGTCAAAGGAAGGCTTTGGTCTTGCTATCATCTCTGTTGCTGCTTGACCACTGTGTGAAACTGGATTCTGGGCTAGGACACTGGGCAACTTTGAGGTTATTACATTTTCTGCCACTAGCCAAAGTACTCAGACCTCCTGGCCAGTAACAGAAGATTAGCCTGACAGCAACTGCATAAAAATATCTAACATATCATTTTGTTCAGACATTTAACTTTAATTACCAGGAGTCAATGTCAGGACCTGTTGTCTCCAGGGTGGTCTTGTCATGTCTCCAAAGGAGATTGAGAAATAGTGGATCTGATGGGATTTTGCTTGTATTGTATTATATTGCTTATGCTAGTGCTGTTCTGGAGGGCGGGAACTTCTGATGTGATGCCATTTCCCAGGCCAGACACCTGGGTTCTTATTAGGGATGGCGTTGGAATCAGGGCAGCTTGTGGCAACATGAAGACAGGAGCTGCTGCTTAGCAGTGGGGGTTGGTAGGAGTAAGCCCCCATTTTTTAACTGGGGTTGTTGCGGCAAAAGTTTAGTCTTGACAAAGTTTAGTCTTGACAAAGATCTTTAGAGTGTAACCTGCTTGATACTTCAATCAATACATCGATTTCATTTAAAACTGAGTCTGTTTATTGAAGGTCTGCAGAACACAATTTTCCATTTGGGAGGCGAATTTTTAATTTGAAAATTAGAATTTTCTAAACAGGCCAACAAGCTGATAAAGGAAATATCCAAAGGGGTCAGGCATGCCTTATAGTATATTTGATCCCCACAATTAAACTAGCACTTCCCCTCACAGATTGCAAACTCTGGAAATGTTTGTGTGAAGACATTTTAGCATGCTACATAAACTCTAAGGATTCATATATGACTGCTGCTGGGGAAAAAAAGCATATCACTTAAAATTAAAATTTAACTGTTACCAATGATTCATGACACAGCATACTAAAGTGGTTTCTTGGTAACTTTTTAAATAACAGGTACTTTTTATAACAGGTAAAACCAAAGGTTATATTTCTGGACAAATTTGATTTGCTGAATTGAGTCCTTAAAATCGGGGGAGGGGGGATCATCAGCTTACCAAAATCTAATATCAGGAAGCTTGATGGCATCTAGAAATTAGATACAAAACATTGGACAAGTTTCATAGCTTTCATTATTAGACAGTAATTTTATTTCTCTTCCATTATTTGACACTTAAATGGCTCATAAAGTCAGTGCCACTGCACAGACATCTTTATTATTAATAAACAAGGAAGAAATAAATGAAATAGATGGTTCTTTTGTGATCAGATTGCAAGCATTTAAAACATTTGCTTTATTGCTTTTCTTATATCCACAGGGAACCAATACACCTGCAGTCTTTGCCCAAGTATGGAAAATTGCAGTGTGTATGTGCATGTATACGTAGCACCCTAAATAAAAGTCCCTTCTCTGTCAAAGGCTAATAATGGGTAATAAAGCTCGAAAGAACAATCTCTCCATAGCAATTTTGTAAGGTCCTGATCTCTCTGAGTTTTGATGATTCCACAAGAGAAACATAGCTTGAGCAAAACACAACTGACATTTTTGTTGCCATTATACTCCAGCACACAAATACATATGCCTTGCCAATATATCTAGAAAGATGAATGGCCCAATCCAAAGGGTGGGGCCTGAACTGACTCTCGCATGTGCGGGGGCATATCTACAATAAATAGCGCCTGAGGCAACCAGTGAAACAGTGCCCCCATTCCAGGCAGCACTTAGTTCCCTCTCCCTCTTTTTTGATGGAGTTTTGAAGAAATACCTCTTCCTAGCCAAGGAGCTTGCTGGCTCCGTTGAGCCCTATAGAGAGCTTTTCTCCCTACCTACACTGATTAAGTGGGTAGTATTATGCTTAATATAATTTATTTATATGCCAATAAAATGTGCTGCTGTTGTTGTTTTTGAGAGTTTGTCAGGTGCCCATTTTTAAAAAAAATTTGCTGCACCCCACTCTAAAAATTCTCTGGAAGAAGCACCGTGACCTCTGAATTGGGCTGTTATAGCATTTCTTCCTCAAGAGGTTGGAGATCCCTAAGATGTATTTTGGACCCAAAGAAGCACCTGTTTCTGAACAATCTGTTGTCAAGAGATGAAGGCATGATTTGACAGTTCTAGCTCCATTTTCTGTTTGCTTGCTACTTTCCTTTTGCACTGCCTCCTCCTGGTCTTGGAATGCATTTAGTAACTACAGTTTGATTCCATCACATCTCAGAGAGTTCATTCTCCCAGATAAGCCCGTCTATTTATTAAGGTTGTCTAAATGAAGCCTTAAGTTATGCACCTCCTTTGCTGGAATTTAAATGAATGCCTCCATAGACCTTTCAGAAGTAACACCAAAAACACTTAGACCAGTGGTGGGATCCAAAAATTTTAATAACAGGTTCCGATGGTGGTGGGATTCAAACAGTGGCGCCACCACACACACGCACCTCCAGTCCCTATTTGGCAGGGAGGTTGCTTTAGTAACCACTTCTCGGCACTCAGAAAAAATTAGTAACATGAGAACTGGTTGGATCCCACCTCTGACTTAGACTCAGTCCACCCAGATCATCTATTCAACTGGGATTTGGGGCTCAGATGAATTTTAAGCTAGATGTTCCCTGAAATGTTTCTTTGTTTGCCATATATCAAAATCTCTCATCTATGGCTTTAGAGCAGAGTCCCCAACATGGAGGTTTCATGGCGCCCACCAACACTTTTTCTGGACTCCAGCAAGTGTTTTTAGATGGAGGGTGGGATGAGGTCGAGCACTTCCCCAGTAGGGATTCTGACTGGTCACTGGAGATCTAATTGGCTTGGAAGAGTGAAATAACATTGTTTCAGTGGCAGCTGCCTCACTAGTGTTGGCCTAATTCTCTCTGATTCCTTTTTCCCAGTGTATTTTTTTAATTACTTCTCTTCTCCCCTTGTTAGGAGGGAGCCTGGCATTGGGGAGGCCTCTTTGCAACTGGGAAAGGGAGTGAGGTAGGGTTGGTCAATACCAGCCAGATTCGTTCCAATTCGGATTCGGCCCAGATTCAGATCAATGGGTTCGGATTGGCCGAATTCCGAACATTGCAGGTTCGGATTGGGCCGAATCTGTGGGAAAATCCGGGAATTTTGGGTGTTTTTTTATTTTTTGGGTGTTTTTCCACTCACTCACTCCAGCAGGCTTCATGTGGAGGAGTGGTGAAAAAAAACACAAACCAGAATTTTTAAAGCTAGCAGCACTAAACTTTCAGGGTATCTTTATGATACTCTCCTGATGATACTACCCAGGTTTGGTGAAGTTTGGATCATGGGGGCCAAAGTTATGGACCCTCAAAGATGTAGCCCTTCGGGGATCGGGCGGTATAAAAGCCGAATTAATAAATAAATAAAATAAATAAAATAGCCACATCTCCCATTGGAAACAATGGGGGATGGGGCACCCCCTTTGAGGGTCCATAACTTTGGCCCTCATTAACCAAACTTCACCAAACTTTAGGGGTGTCATCAGGAGAGTCTCCAGGTGATACCCTGAAAGTATGGTGCTGCTTAACTGCTGCTGGGAATGCACCCCCCTGCAGGCACCCCCAGAAATTCCCAATTGAGCAGCAATGGATTGTGTAAAATGCAGAACAAAAGAATCTTGGACATATATTTCAGGGGGGGTGCCTGCAGGGGGGGCATACTATTTGACATATTGGCCCCAAATTTGCAGGGGTAACATTTGGAGACTGTCCCTGATGTCTACCCAAGTTTGAGTGAAGTTTGGATCAGGGGGGCCAAAGTTATGGACAGCGCTTCAAGGGGTAGCTCCATCTCCTTAGTTCCCATTGGAAACAATGTGGGGGGATAGGGGAGCACCCAACTTGAAGGTCCATAACTTTGGCCCCCCTGAACCAAACTATACCAAAATTGGGGGGTGTCATCAGGACAGTCTCCAAATGATACCCTAAACATTTGGTGCCAATATATCTAAAAATATGGCCCCTACGGAAATCTACCCCAGAAATTTCCCCAGATTCTACGTGCTTTGAGTGACTTTCACTCCATTTCTAGCCAAAACAGGGAGGGATCCATGAGGATCCATGTTTTAGAAAGCATGTTTTTGGGCCACTGTGTTTGCCATGGAGACATGGGATCTGTGATTGTTTTGTGCGAACATGTGTTTTAAAAGCCTGATGTGATGCTGATTGTGATTGTGTTTTAGGGGCTACTTATTGCAAAAAATCATGAGGATCCATGTTTTTTTTGAAGCATGTTTTTGTGGCACTTCACATTGCCATGGAGCATGGGATGTGTGTGATTGTTTGAATTGCTGCCTGTAGACCCCTAAGATATGCTCTACACAGTTTCATGGTGATTTCATTTCATTTCCAGCTTCTAGGAAAATCATATGAATTCACAAGGATCTGTTTAAAATCATATGAATTTTGCTGGTTTATGCGCCACTGTGGCTCCACAAAGTGTGGTGTGCATGGTTGCTATGTTCAGAAATGTGGCTATGGTCTTGAGCTGTGATTTGCTGTGGTAGTTTTAGGGGTGATTAAGAGTGAGAGAGGAAATCAGGAGGGATCCATGAGGAATCCATGCTTTTTAAGCATGTTTTGCACCACTGTGGAGACACAGAGGAGGTGTGGTGGCATGTGTGATTGTTTTGTGCAGAACTTATGTGTCTAAGGACTTTAGCCTATGATGTGGTGAGTGATTTTGGGGAGGTGACCAAAGTGAAAAAAAAAAAACCAATGCGGATCCCTTAAGAATCACTGTTTTAAGCATGTTTTTATCCTGTTCAGAACCACAGGGGAGTGTGGTTATGTGTGATTGTTTTGTGCAGACATGTGTCTAAGGACTTGCAGCTATGATATTGGTGAGGTGAGTGATTTTGGGGTGACCAAGGGTATGAGAAAAAACCATCTCGCGGATCCTTAAGAATCACTGTTTTTAAGCATGTTTTTACGCCTACTGTGGAGATTACGAAGTGCATGGTATGTGTGATTGTTTTGTGCAGACATGTGTCTAAGGACTTGCAGCTATGATGTGGTGGTGAGTATAGTGATTTTTAGGGGATTGACCAAGTGGAAAAACCATGTGGATCCTTAAGAATCACTGCTTTTTAACCATGTCTTTGCGCCACTGTGGGGCCACAAAGTGTGGTATGTGTGATTGTTTTGTTACAGACATATAGCCATGTCTAAGGACTTGCGCTTATGATGTGGAATTGGTGATTTTGGGGTGACCAATAATTATGAAAAAACCATGCGGATCCTTAAGAATCACTGTTTTTAAGCATGTTTTTTCGCCACTGTGAGGGCCATGAAGCATGGGTATGCGTTAGTATTGTTAAGTAAAGATTAAGTTATTATTGTTAAAAGTTTAGTGCAGGTGTTGTTTTGCAAAAAAAACCTTTTACACCCCTTTGAAATTGGGGATTATGTGTCTTTGGTTTCTTTTTTTTGGAAGCGACATTTACAGAAGCAACAGCAGCCCATAGCCAACCAGTCCAGAAACAAAGCAGCAGAAGCCACCGATGGGAACAACTGTGGGTAGAAGTGGGGTATATTTTAGTTTTGGTTGTGTTTGTGTGTATTGTTTGTTTTGTGGGAGGGTGGGAAATTGGTGTGGGATGCACAGCTGGGGCAGAAGCGTGGGTAGTTTAATTTAAGAGGTTTTCAGATCCCTGGGAGGGAAGGTTTTTTTGGTTGGGGAGAGGGAGACTCCGGGGAGGGAAGGTTTCTGTCTTAGGTCGGAGTGAGCTTTTTAAAAATGCTGACAGTGACCGTGGGTGAGTTTCTGGGGTAATGTTCTGGGGGGGGGTCTCCACTTTTATTGGTGGTGGGAGAAGTGCGGCTGGGGGGCAGAGGGAGGGAAGGTTTTTGTTTGGATCTTGGGAGGAAGGAGGTTTTTTTTTCCTGGCTCGGAGGGAGTGGTTTATGAGTTTTTTTTGAATAGACATGGGGGGTTTGAATGAGTGTTTTGAATGAGTTTTAAAAGCTGGGAGGCTCCAGCTGACTGAGTGACTACAATGGGTGGTGTGGGGTATGTTCTCTGGGGGTCTGCTGGTTGGGAAGCTGTAGGGAAGAGGGGAGGAAGGTTTTTTGTTTACAGGAACTACGGAGGAAGGGTTTTTTCGGCAGTGTTGAAGTTTTGAATGAATGGGGTTTTGAATGAGTGTGTTTTGAATGGGAGTTTTAAAAGCTGGGGGCTCAGCTTGACTTCTAGAGTGGACTGTGTGGGTGGAAGTGTGGGGTATTATGATGTTCTCTGGGGATTCCGTTTCTTCGGAGGTGGGAAGCCGCCGGCTGGGGAAGAGGGAGGGAAGGTTTTGGTTTTGGAACTACGGAGGGAAGGGTTTTTTCCTGACGGAGGGAGAGAGTGGGGTTTTGAGTTTTTTTTTGAATGAATGGGGGGTTTTGAAATCGAGTGTTTTTTTGAATGAGTTTTAAAAGCTGGGCCCCAGCTGGACTGGAGTGACTGTGGGCGGGTATGCGCGTCTCTGGGTCACTGCTTTTTCAGAGGTGGGAAGCGTGGCTGGGGAAGAGGGAGGGAAGGTTTGTTTGGAACTTCAGGAGAAGGGTTTTTCAAGCTAGGAGGAAGTCTAGATTTTGAATAGACCAGGGGTTTTGAACTAGGTGTTTTGAAGACCAAGAGTTTTAAAAGCTGGGCTCAGCCCCAAGATGGCTAATAGGTGATGTGGGGTATGTTCTGGGGGGGGTCATTTAGGGTGGGCATGGCTAGGAGAAAGGAAGGTTTTATTGTTTGGAACTTCTGGAGTTACGTCGGAGGGAGCTGCTTTTGGGGTTTTTTTTTTTTTTTTTTGAGCCATGGAAGTCTCGGCCGGGTTTTGAAAAAATGGCGCTTCGATTCGGACGCCATTGCTTCGAGGGTGGGCCCGATTCGGATACCACTGAATCTCGGACACTTGAAACTTTTAGTCCGAATCTATGGTGTGTCGAGCAATTGGGGGCTGGTTTGGGAACTGAATCCATTGAGATTCCTGGCTTTGACCCGAATAGGGCCAACCCCACAAAGTGAAAGAGTCTAGATGGGATCACGGTTTCTTTCTTTTCTATGTAACTGAAAACAAATAGGGGTGCCCAGGCGGGATGACTGCTTATCTCATCCTCTGGCCTTAGAGTTCTGTCTCTCTATTCCACAGCTTTGCTTTGTAGTTGGGTAACACAGGAAAAGATGGGAGGAGGGAGGAGTACCAGGGTGATATATTGGGGATTGGGAAAATTAGAGGCGTATCTAGGCAAACTGGAGCCCGGGGACAAAACCTGAGCTTGGCCCCCAACCTGGTATGGGCGGCCACCCTTGTCCACCACGACCAAACAATGATTTTTTGCACCAGCTTACAAAACACCTCCCACCCACAGCCAAAACATATCCACAGACTCTCTCCCCCACCAATTATATTTCCTAATTTTGTCCTCACACCAACCCTATGAGGTACGTTGTTAGCCTGAGAAACAGCTCCAAGCCAGTGCAAGTGGGTATTAAGCATGTAAATCTCTCACAAATCACCCCCAGCAAAACATTTACCAAACAAATGTCAGCATCATCTCTCACAAAACACCTCCAGTGGAATCCACTCCCAAACAGCATCACTTTCAATGTTTAAACTGGGGACCTCACATTCTCCCTTTAAGTCCATGCCAAAGGGAATGGATTTAAAAGGAGAATCTGGGACAATTCAGGGGTGCCTGCTGTCAGCGGTGCAATTATTAAGATGACAGCACCAAATGTTCGGGGTATCTTTAGGAGACTCTCCTGATGATACCACCGAGGTTTGGTGAAGTTTGGTGTAGGGGGTCCAAAGTTATGGACCCTCAAAGGTGTAGCCCCCATCTCCTATTAGCTTCCATTGGAAACAAGGGGGAATAGGGGGACCCCTTTTGGGAGTCCATAACTTTGGACCCCCTGAACCAAACTTCACCTAACTTGGGTGGTATCATCAGGAGGGTCTCCTAAAAAATCCCTGAAATTTTGGTGCTGCTAGCCTTAAAAATGTGTCCTCTGCAGGCTGGAAACTGAAAAAAACACTTTAAAAAATTCAAAAAACACACAAATGAACCTGAAATTTTTGCGCCCCCCCACTAGGGGGCACCTGAGACAAAGGGTACCCCATGTATTCTAGGTAAATATGCCACTTATTGAGAAGGGTCTCACTTCAGAACAATAAGTCAATATGCCACTTAATTCAGAATCAGCTTTTCTTCTGCTGGCTACGGATGATTGCCAAATAAAGCTTTCTGAACTGATGTTTTTTAAGTCTTGTTTGGTCTTGGATCCAGGGCTTGACACCCTGCATTGGAGCTTCCACTGGGGCTTCCACTGACTTTGCCTCCTACAGCAGACATTTTGTGTTTGGTTTCTCCTGCTGTGGCAGCCATTTTGTACTGTGCCCACCACCCTGAATCAGAATTCCAGAACTGTCCATGGGCTCAAAATGTTGGGGGAGAGTGACTCCCGCTTTAGGGCAATGTATGGTAGGATAATATGCTGTACATTATGGACTGCTGCTGGGACAGTGCAAGAAAAAAAGCATAGCCTCGTGTATAGTGCAACACACATTCCCCTCATTAGATGGTAGCTCATGAGGAAGTAAACCAGATGCCTAGATACAATTATGGAGGCACATAAACATTTCAAGTAACATCTTATGTGAAGCTCAGTGTTTTCTCCCTGCTAGTGGTTTATTGGTACAGGCTTGATGTAGTGGTCATGCTTTTGCATATTTTTACCTTTTAAGTTCTTGTTTAATAGTAAGCCTCCCTCAGTACCCCTGCCGAGAAAAAGAGAAGGGTCTTAGACTCTTAGTTCAGAACAGTAAGTCAATAAAATAATTCCACTTCCATTTCTGGGTCTATCTATAAAAATCTCAGTGTTTATTTCCACAGATGTTTCTTAAAGGCACTCCCCGGCATTCTGACATGTACAGCATATAACGAGAGCACACGTCTTGTGTTGAAAGCTTGAGAATTTACATGTAACAGGTAAGCCGAAGAGTCATCAAGAATTAATGACTGTTCCATATACCAGATTTTAAATTATGGCTGGAGGTTTAATTTACAGCAGGTCTCTGTGTGTTTTACTGCTTCCTATTTGTGCATTGCCTACAACAGATGCTGGATTATTGACTCTCTCGCAACTTATTAGTCACTAAGTAGTGTTCAAATCCAATTTTGATGACTGACTCCTCATCTCTGGCCTGTGATTGCCTGGAATAAGTTATGTAGCACAAAATAGCACAGTGCTGGAAAAAGGAAACAACCAATTGGATGCATTGTCCAAATTATTGCCCTTAGACGAACATTTTTTTAATCATGTTTTGGAAGTATTTGTATTCAGTTTTTCTTTTCCTCTTTCTTTCAAATGACT
Organism: Sphaerodactylus townsendi; assembly: GCF_021028975.2. Taxonomy (NCBI): domain Eukaryota; kingdom Metazoa; phylum Chordata; class Lepidosauria; order Squamata; family Sphaerodactylidae; genus Sphaerodactylus; species Sphaerodactylus townsendi. The sequence goes on along the minus strand of NC_059428.1, from coordinate 125,151,913 downwards.
GATAAATTGGATCATGAAAAAGGATAAAAATAGAAGATTTGGGGGAGAACATTTTTTAAGCACAGCAAAACAAAAGTGGATATTTTCATCACCATTGGCACCAGCATTGAATAAGAAAAATCAACTTCCAGTAGAGTCCAGCAGCTGACTATACTCAAAATCTGGGAACATCTGAGGGTTTATATTTTCTAACATCCTGATAATCTTATCTGCTCCTACCATGTTTCAAAAACTGTTGGACAATATACTGGTCACTTGCATAAAGAGGTTCTGACCAGGGTAGCATGCTTGTTATGAACATGAGACATGAATATGAAGCCACCTTATACTGAATCAGACTGTGATCCATCAGAGTCAATATTGTCTACTCAGAGGCTCATTCCGCACATGCAGAATAATGCACTTTCAAACTGCTTTCAGTGCTCTTTGAAGCTGTGCGGAATAGCAAAATCCACTTGCAAACAGTTGTGAAAGTGGTTTGAAAATGCATTATTTTGCGTGTGCGGAAGACTGACAAAGACTCTCCTAAATCTCAGGTTGAGGTCTTTCACATCACCTGATCCTTACTGGAGAGACCAGGGAATGAACCTGGAACCTTCTACATGTGAAGCACCTGTTCTACCACTGAGCCATAGCTCCTTCCATGCCTTTCTTGCTCTTGTAATCATGGCTGCTGGAAGAAGTGATGCAAATTATTCATAATCATAATGAACTCAATTTGATGAGTCAAAGAAGAGTCTCTTAGCTAAATAATCTCCAGCTACTTAATGGGAAGAATTCTTTATCTCAAGTCAAGTGGATTTCAGCTTAATGCACGTGATAAGGATTTGTATTAAGCTCAGAAGAAAATACCCTTGCAGTGTCCTGCCCATTGTAATGCATAGCATGCTGAGTCATAGGTTGCATGGTCTGCGTGGCATGTCTCTAGAATCATATGGGCTTATGGAGTGTAAAGTTGCTGCTTAGCCTTGGAAGTTTCTCTTCTGACAAGGTTGGCGGGATGCCCAGAATGGGGAATGTTTCTCTTATCTGTATCTCCTGTTTCTTTTGCCTGTCTGTGTGTTTCAAAAAGGTTTTTGGATGGGAACTAAAGGTGTTTATCTAACTTTGGCGGGAACTGGTGGGGAGCCCGTAAAAGAGGCTGTTCGAATGTTGGGGGGTCAGTTCCCGCATTGCTTGTGATCGACTTAGAATGCCAGCTCAATAAAGAACTTGAAAAGTTACTTTTGGCCTGGACTTTACTGGTTCCTTACATGGAAACTATTTTATTTCTGTTAGTTTATAAAGGCACGTGTCACCTCATCTTCTCGGAGTAATTCACAAGGTAAAAACAATTCAATAAAATAATTCTGAAAAAAAGCAAAAGTAAATATTATTAATATTAAAAGAAATAATAAAATACATGTTAAGAAAAAAAGAGTTTAATAGACTAGCTCTTTCATGATCTTACCATTCTTTAATCTTTGTTCCTTCATATTTTTCAGGTAACTGGCACCTGATCTTAGTTTTTCAATCTTCTGTTCCAGTCAAATTTTCCACTTTGGTGTTGATGTTTGATTTATGTGTTTCAATGCCAAGTTCTCATATGACCGCTACAGCCATACTGCACATGAGCTGATTGGTTTGTTTGGCAGCCATTGTCTTTCCTCCTTTGACTTCACATACTTGATGATCTTTTTTCCTTCGTTCTTTTTGGCTGTCAGTCAGTTCATCAGTTGTGACCATGGTGACTTTCCCTGGTGGTTGCACTATTATTCAGCATGTGATGTGGCCCTTGTAAATTTCGTTGTGCGTGCACAATGACAATAAAAAATGCTTATGCTTATGCTTATTCCCTCTCCTGCGCTGGCATTTTCATTTGGCAGTTCTACTATTACATCTGCTGATGTTTCTGGAGTATATACTGTTCTTTCTTCTGGTGTTACAGTCAGTGACGTAGCAATAATGGGGCTAGGTGGGGTGCCCTGCTCTGAATGCATGCCATTGGGGTCATGTGGGGGGCAGAAATTGCCCCCACACCCCTCCCCCTTTCCCCCTCACCCCACCCTGCTCCACCAGCCAGACTCTGGCAGCCAGAGCAGGCTGTTTTTTTAAGCTGGCTGCTGGCTGAAATAAAGTAAGTGGGCAGGGGGGAGCTCCATGGGGGGCAGAGCTCCACAGGGGAGGCACCTCCCCTCCCCCCTCTCACAATCCCACCATCCAGGCTCCGGCAGCCAAAGCAGATTGTTTTTTCAGCCGGCTGCTTGTTGAAATAAAGTGGGTGGAGGTGTAGGTCTGTGGGGGTGGTGCTGCATGGGGAGCTCCTCGGGGGGGTGCTCCATGGGGGCATGGTCTGGGTGCCATTTTGCCCTGGGCACATTCCCCCCCCCCACACCCCTGGTTACAGTTGATTTATTTTCACAATTTTTCTTAATTTCTTCCAATTCTATCTCTGTAAACACTTTATTCCATATTATGATAGTCTTTGATCTGCCAGTCTTTCTTCAGTGATATTCAATTTTGGGTATTGTTGCTTCCACAGTTTGTACATTCGCTTTGAGTATCCTTGTTTTTCTGGCTCTGAGTTGTAGTAACAATCCATGATGGCATGATTTTCTTGTGAACTATACTTATTTCTTTCAGATGGTTGGTCCACCTGTAGCCCTCTTGTCAACACATGTCCGGGGTCCTCAGCATGTGATATGGCCCTTGTTAACCCATGCAAGAACTGATGCTATAGAATTATTTGGTATTTGTTGTACCATATTGGTGAATATTCTCAGTTTGGTTTCTCAATTGAAGCCTGTCTTGCTTGGGAGACCGTTCTGGTAGTATACCTCCAGTATAGCCCTCAAAGTCATTGAAGCATGCAAGCCCCTTTCTCACAACAAGGGAAGGTCCATGAGGAGTTATTATTATGATTATTAATTTGATCCATAACTTATCAAATAAGTGTAATTAAAAAAACCTGTAAGCTTGGGGCAAAATACAATTACAACTCCATCAACTGAATACCTTCTTGATGCCTTAGTATTGCAGTCTGATACAACCTTCCTGGTTCATTGACTCAGGAGGAGGGACTTAAAACAAGTTACCAACCCTACTAAATCCCATAAATGAACTACTAAAGACAGAATAGGAAAGGTTACAAAAGAGTAGGGAGACCAACAACGTTGCAACCGTTGCTGCCTCAACCATAGACCTGGCAGAATATCTCCATCTTATAGGCCCTGCAGTATTGAGTTAAATCCCAGATGGCCTGAATTTCAATTGAAAGAAAGTTCCACCAGACCACGGCCACAGCTGAAAAGGCTCTAGCTCTGGTTGAGGACACTTCTAGAGCCAGATCTGATGAGATAAGTCCACCCTGGCCCATCATGGTCAGGACAAATACCAAAAGCCCCATCCTAACCTGGAGGTAGCAGGATGCAGTGCCAATGTGGTACTACTGCCCTGCTGCCTCCAATAGGGCTTCCCAGCAGTATGTGGAGCTCAGAAAAACCTTGAAACTTCCTCTGCCAGAAAGCCCCATAGGGTTTACAGGACTTGCACTACAAAAAGTGTGGCATAAGTCCAAGGACAGGTGCATGGTGCACCTAGCACTAAACCCTGGGAGGAAGCCAACTAATGTCAGCTACACCCTCTGGAATGCCCCCCCCCCCCCAATACACATGCTGGTGTTTTAGCAGGATGCCAGCACACCCCTGCCAGAGCCCAGACTTCTGGGTTTTGTTGTGGCAGGGAAGTGCAACTGGTGGCCACCAATCACTGGCGTAATGCCCATTGGGCAAGGTGGGCAGCTGCCCAGGGCATCACCTTGTGGGGGGCATCAAAATGCTGGGTTCGTTTTTGGGTATTTTAGTGGTTTTCCATTTTCGGTCTGCAGGGGGCGTGGTTTTTAAGATAGCGGCACCAAAATTTCAGCGTATCATCAGAAGACTGTCCTTATGCTACCCCCCAAGTTTGGTGAGGTTTGGTTCAGGGAGTCCAAAGTTATGGACTCTCAAAGGGGGTGCCCCCATCCCCCATTGTTTCCAATGGGAGCTAATAGGAGATGGGGGCTACAGTTTTGAGGGGAATCCATAACTTTGGCCCCCCCCTGAACCAAAAGTCTGCACCAAACTTGGGGGGTACTCATTAAGGGCAGTCTCCCCTGATGAGGACTCTGGAAAGAACTTTTGAGATCTGTTGCCAGCTCAGAGAATGTGACTAACAGCCTGCAACCCCCCTTGAAAGCAATGCAGAAAATTCAATGCAGAACAAAGATTCTTGGGCAAATTTCTAGGATGTTCCTGCAGGGGGTGCATTTTTGGATGTATCGGCACCAAAATTCCAGGGTATCATCTGGAGATGATGGCACTCCCCAAGTTTGGTGCAGTTTGGTTCAGGGGGGCCAAAGTTACGGACCCTCAGAACTGTAGCCCCCATCTCCTATTAGCTCCCATTGGAAACAATGGGGGATGGGGCACCCCCTTTGGGAGCCCATAACGTTGGACTCCTTGAACCAAACCTCACCAAACTTGGGGAGTAGCATAAGGACAGTCACCTGATGATATGCTGAAATATTGGTGCTGATATGTCTAAAAATGCACCCACTGCAGGCACCAATGTCCTGGTGCAAAAAAAATTTGGTCGCGGTGGAGTGGCCACCCATGGGGGGGGGCATCCAACTCAGGTTTTGCCCAGGGCTACAGTTTGCCCAGGACTGCCTCGTTACACCCCTGCCACCAATGTATCTGCCCCCTCCACAAGGGTAAGTGCCCTGGAGAGGACAAATGTGCCAGCACAGGGCATGCATTTCTCTAGAGTCACTTGCCCCCCTCCCTTTGAATGGGGCTCCAAGATATCCAAAGGGAAAAAAAGTTGAGCTTCATATAATTTGCAGTTAGTTTTCAGTGCTGGGTTTATACTTGCGACTTTTCCATTACATACTTGGCAGCAAGGGGAAAAATTCTGTATCCAATGACAACTTCTTCGCCCTAATTTTCATTTGCATAGTAGCTTTGTGAAGAAGAAAAAATAGCATGTTCTCACGGCCTCTGTCAAAGTTCTGCTTCACAGAGACCAATCTAAAAGTTGTCCTGAATTCTTTCTTTTAAATAAAAAAATGGATTTGAAAGTAAATCTAAACATATAGCCACAACATGAAATGCTAAATTACTCCATATGGTTGTCTAATTGGAGACAACCACTTTCACAGAATTGATAACAACATGTTAAGCTTCGCTGATTTTTGGAGTTCAAAAATAAAAAAAAATAAAGAATTGCCGGGACTCTCATTCAATAACACCATAATTCAAATTCTTCAGCCAGGGGTTTGTTGAAGGTGTGATGAATGTTGATAGAACTCTTCACTTCTTATACATTTACTGCTTTTTTTTTTTTTTGGACAGCAACTGGAATAGATTTCAGACAACAGGGATCAGAATTATGTGTTCTCTGTCCATGAAACACAAATCGAATGTGGCAGTCACAAGTTGATGAACAAGTGTGAGTGTCCTTCGCAGCTTGTCCTACAGTATTGGGAGAAAGATATATTTCACCTATTAGTTGAAGAGATTTGTTCTGAAGAATGGACTATAATGGTGTTCACTGTACACTGTAAGACAAATATCTGTGCTTGTCATGGGAAGAAACAAATGGTTGTTTTATTGTTGCCCCACAGCTCACTGTGGCCCCACAGTGCTAATTGTGCCGTCAAATTTCCAAATCCTCTCTTGCATGTGATTTCTTGTTTTGCATAGATCAATATGCATGGGTTAAGGTGGACTAATTTTTTTCCCCTTTAGGGCTAGGTTTAGTCTGCAATTCCTAACCAATAGAATTGGAAGCCTTTGTAAACATCGTTAATGTTCAAGGTATGCATTTGTATGCAAACGATTACATGAGACCCAGTCCATGCAACTCTGTATTGGTCCTTTCTCAGTTCAATGGTTTTGACTCAGCCAATAGCTTCAAATCCTTTTGAAGGCAGAACTAAACACTTTCATGTTCCATTGATTGCAGCCATGTGCTCATTTTTCCCTTTAAAACCAAGATGCTTTCAGTTATATAATCATCAGCATGATGTAGTGGTTAAGAACACCAGACTTTAATCTGGAGAACCAAGTTTGATTCTATATTCCTACACATGAAACTTGTTGGGCAACCTTGGTCTAGTCACAGTTCTCTTCAAATTTTTTCATCCCCGCCTACCTCACATGGTGTCTCTTGTGGGGAGAGGAAGGGAAGGCATTTGGAAACTGCTTTGAGTCTCCTTATGGTTGAGAAAAGCAGGATATAAAGTCAAACTACTCCTCTTCCTCCTCCTCCTCCATATCTTTTCCAGCCACTCACCATTATTTAGGGCAAATTACATCCAAATGAAACATGGTATGATTTCATATTGATTTAACACGTTAATCCCACACAAAGATAAATGTCTTGCAATGTTTCAGGCACAAGCTTTGGGAATCTCCAGGGGAAGGGAAGCCAATAAATGTGGGACAGTTCTCCTGCCCTTTACTGTTATAACTCAACCCTTGGAGGGTCAATAATCAGGGCACAGAGACCAAGTCCTTCCCTGATGTTGGCTTCTAGCACTGCGGTTCAGAGGTTGATAGCTTCTAAAAACAGAGGTTCCTTTTACTCACCATGGACTTCTTTTCTCAATGAATTTGTCTAATACCGTTTCAAAGCCATATGCAACTGTGTCCATCACTATACAGCAAATTTCCACAGTGTAAGTATTTGTTGAATAAAGAAGTACTTTTGTTTGGCAGTCCTGAGCTGATTTGCCCATCAACTTCATTGGGTACTCCCAAGTTCTAGAACAATGGGAGAGGCATAAAGTACCCTCCATCTGTTTTCTCCACCTCATGCATAATTTTATAAACCTCTATTATGCCCTTCCCCTTAACCTCATTTTTTCCCCTAAACTGAACAGTTGCAGACTTGCCAGCCTTTCCTTCAAGCAAAGGTCCACAACAGGGTGCCTGTAGGCACCATGGCATCAGTCAACACCTTTCCTGTTGCCTGCCAAGTGTTTTTAGACTGTGGGAGGGACTAGGTAGGTGTTTGTAAGGCAGGGTATCTGATTGGCTGTGTAGATTAAAAGGAATACAGCTAAACACAGCTTCTCAGTGAAATGCTGAAGTGTTAATATGATGGTTATGTATAACCTTGCTCCATGAAATTTTTATTGGCTGATATTTTGTGATTGTGCTCACTGCTCTGGGTCAGAATTCCAAAGATGCCTGCAGGCTCAAAAATGTTGGAGACCCCAGTCTTAGAGAAAAGGTACTTTAGCCCCTTAATTACCCTGATTTACCACTTGTATATTTTTCAGATTCAACATTCAAATTCAAATTACCTTTGATGGCATTCATTTGATTTTACATTAGGTAAAAGCTTCTATATACATTTTTTTCCTTAGCTCTGAAACATCCTTTTGACATGCGGCACAAATGAGATGTCTAGTCCCCACCCCTTTCCAAACCCCACAAATGAAAACAATATGTATAAAAGGAGGAGACGAGAGGAAGAAGAGGAAGAAACTTGGCAAACTGAGAAATTGGTTGGTGAAGAGTTTTTCTCAGTGCTCAGCAAAAAAAGGGATGCAGTTTTACAGAGTCTTAGTTTTGCTGGGTAGTAAATGATACAACCACCGAGCTACTGTTTGATCAGTTTGTCTACCTGCAGTGGACTGCAGGGCTCTAAGTGCTTGGAGTATAAAATGGATACTTATGCCCAATCTTTAAAAAGCAACCCATCTCTACTGTAAAAAGCACAAATCAAGAAATTGGGCTTGTTAAATTTTGTGAGGAACATGTGTTCTCAGAGGTTAAAAGTTGGCTTCTGTGCCTTTAGGATATTTTGGGGGTAACCAAGCTTGAATTTTCAATAGTTTTTTTCTCCTCTAGCAGTCTCATTAGTGACCTTATCTTCTATGACACAACTAGAACATTTTTAAAAATCTGCATATTTACGTGCTGACTGATATTTAAACCTTATAAAAGTAATGAAAGAGATTTGTACTCCTAGTTCAGTTCTCTGACCATTTAGAAATGAACAGTTGGTACGGGCTGCTTAGCATGCTAGTACATGTTCTGTCTGAGCTGGTGGGTGGTCACTGATTTGGTGTTGCAGAGTTGAAGAATAGGTTGGGGAACATAGTTCTATCCCTCCCCTTTTTCCTTCCCTCTACCTTTACTCGTTATTCTGATTGAATATTCCTTGAACTGCTATTTAAGATTTTAAAGGTGCCATCTAGAATTTTGATGTTTTTAAGTGTAATCCATGCGTAATGTGTTCTTTTAATTCTATTGTGTTTATAGTTATTAGTATCCCTGAGATGGATTGCAGGCAGGAAAGGGCAGGATACAAATCTAATGACTGACAGACAGACAGACAGACAGACAGACAGACAGACAGACAGACAGACAGACAGACAGACAGACAGACTCTTGAACATATGGGTCAAAATGGAAGAGGCAAAAACCACTAATTAAATGTGGGTCTTAATATGTTAGCAGCCTTGGATCATCTGATGGAGGCTTCCAGAATATCTGAATGAAATGGAATAAGTTGCTCACAAAGAAGAACAATCATATTGTCAGTTACGTAGGGCAAATTTTTTCACTCTGCAACATGCCTAGATGTGGCAGGGGAAGGGAGGTTGACAGATCCAAGCACTTTGGCTATGCGGTTGAATCCTCAGGTGTGATTTGGAGTTGACTAAAGGACATAGGTAAGGAGGGTTCTCGGGTTTTTAGCCTGCAGGGGGCGCATTTTTAGGCTAGCAACACTAAAAATTTCAGGGATTTGTTGGGAGACTCTCCTGATGATATTACTCATGTTTGGTGACGTTTGGTTCAGGGGCTCCAAAATTATGGACTCCCAAAGGGGGTGCCCCATCCCCCATTATTTCCAATAGGAGCTAATAGAAGATGGGGGCTACACATTTGAGGGTCCATAACGTTGGACCCCCTGAACCAAACTTTGCCAAACCTGGATGGTATCATCAGGAGAGTCTCCTAAAGATACCCTGAAAGTTTGGTGCTGCTAGCTTGACAATTGCACCCTTGATAGCAGGCACCCCCCCAAAAAAAATTTCCCCAGATCCTCCTTTTAAATCCACCCCCTTTGGCATGGATTTAAAGGGAGAATCTGAGGTCCCCAGTTTAAACATTGAAAGTGATGCTGTTTCAGGGTGGGGAATAATCCACCCCCAAACAGCATCACTTTCAATGTTGTTTTAACTGGGGACCCCAGATTTTCCCTTTAAGGTGGGTTTAAAAGGAGAATCTGGGCTCCCTAGTTTAAACACCATTGAAAATGATGCTGCTTGGGGGTGGATGCTGCTTGGGGGTGGATGCTGCTTGGGGGTGGGGGAGGGGGTGGCAGGGGAGTCTGCAGTCCCCAGCCTTGGAGAGCTGCTTTTATAAGTACTGAGACCAGGGGCAGGGCTTGGGGAGGCAGGGACATGCCCCCAGGCATGGGTGGGTGCCTGGCCCTGCCCCTGGCCCTGCCCCCTGAGCCCTATGTCCCTGAATGCAGCAGCTGACAGTTGGCCCTTGAATCATAGATCAGGTGCTCAGTACTCCTGCTTGTTCTGGAAGATGCTATAATCCATGAACCAACTGTACACTGACTTTGGAATGCTGCTGCCAAGGAAAAAGAATCTATTCCATTGGAGACTAAATGTTTATCTATAAGATCAAATGTGGCATACTAGTTAGATGGTTGGACTGGGACCTGGAACAACCAAATTGAAATCGGTTTTGGTTTTCCGGGCTGTGTGGCCAAGGTCTGGTGGATCTTGTTTCTAACGTTTCGCCTGCATCTGTGGCTGGCATCTTCAGAGGTGTATCACAAAGGGAAGTCTGTTACACACTGTGTCCAGAGGGAAGGAAATGTTTGGGGTATATATTGTCCATGTGCCAGGGTGGGGAACCAATCAGTAAGTGTTTGGGTGGAACTTGTTATGCAAAGATGTGGTTGATAGTATTGTATTGCGGGTTGGATTACTATCAACTACATCTTTGCATAACAAGTTCCACCTGAACGCTTACTGATTGGTTCCCCCACATGGACTGAACTCTAGCTGTTGTGCTGCAGAATAGCATGGCTATCCTCAGAAACTCTCTTCATGGGTTGATGGGCACGAGAAGGTGTCACTGCACTAAATCTGTTTCCATTCTAGTTCTGTTGCCCATATATACGTGTGTCTGTCTGTCTACCTTTTGTCTGAAAACTATAACCTCGCTTGCCTTTCTTCACTTCTAAGAGATTAGTCCTGGCTTTTGCTGGCACTGTGCTTTATTGATTGAGCACTCTCTTACGCTCTCTTTCTTCGACACTCGCAAGCTTTCATCTTTATCCTTGCCTTAGAATTGTTATACTTAATATCCCATAGGTTCTGTATGCTTTTAGTGATTTTGGAGTATTGATTACTCTGTTGTATGAAACAACCACTAGAAAAGTACTAGGTGTAACTCCTCTGCCTCCACATAGTTCTGAAAGTAAATGAATGGTAAAAATAACTTGAAGCTATTCCCCAAATATAGTTTATAGTAGAAAAGACTTATTGACATGTCAAAATTACAAAGTTTTCTGCTAGCTGCTTCCTTTCTTTTCTCTTTTTTCCTTGTCCCCTTTTATTTTTCTGCCTTCAGTGCCAATTGCTTATTTTATCATGCTTATCGATGATCTGGCTAATCCCTTTCTTCTTTGACTGACCTCCCCATTCTTTTATTGTTAGGGTACCATTATATTATGTTTTACTTTATTTACAAGGATTTTAGTTGCTCACTACATGCAATTTTAAATAGTTTATATATGTAATTTTAAATGGTTGTAAGCTGCTCTGAGATTACTGTTGTTTAGAACTACGAAGGAGCTGAATAATATAAAAGGTTAATGCTTTCAGGTACAAAACGCTCTGATTTTGGCAGCCTCCTAGCAATTTTATAGAGGTACAATATATCAGATAGCCATAATCCAACCAAGATTTGAACCAAGTCTCATAGTCTGCATACAGATATAAAGATTGGTGTTTAGTATTAGCACTTATTATTATTAAAAAGTTGCTTTGACTGAATCTATTTTGGCAGTAATTGTCTATTCAAGGTTGATAACTTGGTTAGAAAGCCTACATTTTTTTTTGTTTGGAGTATATAGACACCACCAAATAAACTGGTACTTTTGAGCCATGGCAGAGTAGTCAAGGAATTTAGTTACATCTCTATTCACAGGCAATGCCACTGTGTTATCTGATCGGCTGTGTTAACTTCGTATGATTGTATTTGCTGAAGTCTGATGGGATCATCACATCAGGTGCCCTAGTCTATTATTCTTCTATTTGCTATCTGGTATCTGAATCAGAAGGCTTGTGGAACATATAACCCGCTGCACTGAAAATAACTTGGGGTATAATTTGCCACTGATCCAATACATATTCCATTTTCCCTCCCCCCAAAAGTATATTTGTATAAGATATTGAAAACCATAACATTCAGTACAATCCTATGCAAAACATTTTCATTATGAACTGACAGGAGGAAAACCAGAGCCCATTAGTGTGCTTTGTGCATTATTAAAGTAACTGAACAAATGATAAAATAATTTTTAAAAGATTTAAGAAAAAAAAGTAACTGAACAAACCTCGGAGCCCAAAGTTATCACCAGTTATTTCTGTTGTGAATGGTCATTGTACCTGCCTTATGTACATCTTTGAGGTTTTCATTACCTCTTGCATGAAATGGCCTTCTGACATCATTGTTTAATATTTTTCTTCCTCTGCATCCAAAGTGTCATTGTCTGCCAGCTGATTATATACTTCATGCATATGATAAAGTAGACAAAGGCCTGTACCCCTGTAAATCTCTTATAGCCCAATCCAGAGGCCATGGCAGTCCAGTAGGGCTCTGCTGCTGCACCGTCATGCTGCCTTCAGAGGGCTTCCCAGTGGCATGGGAAGGCAGAAAAAAATGGAGAATTCCCAGCTGCCTGAAAAGCTCTCATAGACTGAAATGGACTCATGCCACCCAATAGTCTTGACTCCTGTGCTGGGCTGAAAGCTCCAACCTCAGGAACCCTCCCAGCCTGCTCCCTGCTGCACCTGTGGTCAGATTTAGGTTATTGAAGCTCTGAGACTGGAGGTCACAGCCTGGCTGGCAGGCTGCTCTGCACAGCCCAGGCTCCAGCCGGAGAGGCAGGGCCAGGCTGGCTGGCTGGCTGCTTCGTGCAGCCCAGGCTCCAGCTTCCAAGATCAGCTGATGACCTGGCTGGCCTGCCTGCCCCCTCTTGCTTGGCTCAACCAACTGAGGCTGGCCGGGGGATGGGGGGTCAAAAGTGTGGGCCCAATTTTCCAGGGGGGGGGACATGACTCACCAGGGGGCACCCGGGGCATTTGTCCCTGGATGTCCCCATTATAGTGACAAAACTGCCTTCCTCACTGGCATAATTACCAATCGTGCTGGTAGGGTGGGCAAAAGTGCTGCCAGGGCCCAATACCAGTTCCTAGAGCCAATTGGCTTCCCCCCAGATTGGGCTGCCCGTCAACATGATGGCACTCGGCTGGACATAGAAAAATATGTCCATATCTGTATCCAGATTGACTTAAAAAGTCTATCACTGCTAAGACAGACATCCCAGCAACCTAAGCAGCATTAGAAGAGGCATCTTATCTCATTTTTGAAGATACTGGCCTTGCCCGATTTTAATTCAAAGAACTACCCTGAATTATAAGTGAGTAGATTGCCCTGGAAAACATGGCAGGTGGAGGGGAGGGGAGAGAGATATTACAGCAAAGTATTTTTCTAGTGTAAAATAAGTCTGCATTGGTAGACCTGGCCGCAATCCCAAGCAGAATTACACCATCAGAAATTCATTGGGTTTAGAAGTGTGAAATTTGCCTGAGGAATATATTATTAGAAAAAGAACATACCGTCTAGGTGAATTTTTTTTAAAAAAAACACCCTGAAGTGTTACAAAACGTACAACTTAGAAAAGTAAACAACAGAAATAGCCCACTGTTAACTTTATACAGGCCCATTTAGCACATCTAATCTGGCAATGTTTGGGTGTCAAGAGAATTTAATGAGCACCATCTAGAGGATGCCGTAATATTTCATTTCGCAATCAAGCAAGCGTTTGAATGTTCGGCCATACCTGATTAGTCTGCGTGAGTGTTTGGCCGGTAATGGGAGCCACAGTGAGTTTTATAGTCATGAATAAAGTCACAAAGGAGTAACTTATTTGAAAAAGACGCACATTATGCTAAAAGATTTATCGAGTGTACATACATATTACACAAATATTGTAAATATACCTTAAGAAAATGACTTTTAACTCACTCAAATTTATGAATCTATTTACGGAACATTTCATACGCACCCCAAAAAAACAGAAAGGCAATACCATAAGTGATGGAGGTCATGAAAAAAGTGACAAAAGCATAGCCCTTAAAAAGACCTTTATTTCTAAATGTATGATTTAATTTTGACTTTCTGAGGAAAGAGGGGTGGTATTGTGACTTTTAAACTCTCAGAGTGTAATTCCATTCCATTCCATTTCTTTTCTAATGGGCTTATTTTCTCCATAACTATTTAGTACAATGACATTTGTAAAAGTTGAATTTAAGAACCATGGCTTGCTGTTTTGAAAGGACATCTCCATATCAATCATGGTTGTCAGTCTCATGGCTGCAGTGGCAAGGGCTTTCAGAAAAGAACCATGAAATCCCAAACAAGAGTTAGAATCCAAAATCCTAGAGTAGACCAATTTAAGTGAAGAGGATTTTCCCTAGAGAGGACTGCAGATTTCTGAAACTGTATTGGATACAAATGTATATTCTTTTGTGAGCGAAGGGTGCTTCACCTCATTCAAGCAGAAGGACTTGAACTGTTGCCCCTTACATCTCAGTCCCCTCAGGAGCAGCTTTTCCAGTGCTGCAGGACATTTTAGAAGACTTGAGAGGCAGAAAAGATTTGTCCCACAAGTTCAGCTTGCTGTACTTTGAACTTGATTGATTGATTTAATGTATTGTTATATCACTTTTCTCCTTGATGACCAGCTTCCAAAAATGTACCACAGAGGGAGGGAGGGAGGAAGGAAGGAAGGAAGGAAGGAAGGAAGGAAGGAAGGAAGGAAGGAAGGAAGGAAGGAAGGAAGGAAGGAAGGGAGGGAGGGAGGGAGGGAGGGAGGAAGGAAGGAAGGAAGGAAGGAAGGAAGGAAGGAAGGAAGGAAGGAAGGAAGGAAGGAAGGAAGGAAGGAAGGAAGGAAGGAAGGAAGGAAGGAAGGAAGGAAGGAAGGAAGGAAGGAAGGAAGACATCCTGAGTTGATATCTATCAAGTAAATTCACCTGGCCAAATCCTGTGATCCATGGCGTAAAATCCATGAGCGTAGAATCCTTAGGCTTGTCCTTCAGCTTGTGTCCAAAGGCTCATGGCCTTGACCTTAGTGAGGCTATAAATACAGCAAGTCCAATCCATTCATGACCTACCTGTGTCAAAGCATGCAAAGTTGCTGAGTGGTTCCAGTGACCTTCCAGTATTATCATTCCAATAATTTACAGGTGTCTGAAAATAGGCACCTGTAACAATTGCTATATATTTGGAAGAAAGCAGATTCATCCTGTTTCCCTATAGACCAGTGGTTCTCAACCTGGGGGTCGGGACCCCTTTGATGGTCAAACAACCCTTTCACAAGTGTCACCTAAGACTCTCTGCATCAGTGTTCTCCATCTGTAAAATGTTAGGAACTGTATTAAAGGGTCGCGGCATTAAGAAGGTTGAGAACCACTGCCATAGACCTTTATACTTGGCACTATAACGTCTGCAGTATTTTCACATCTATCTATCTATCTATCTATCTATCTATCTATCTATCTATCTATCTATCTATCTATCTATCTATCTATCTATCTATCTATCTATCTATCTATCTATCTATCTATCTATCTATCTATCTATCTATCTATCTATCTATCTATCTATCTATCTATCTATCTATCTATCTATCTATCTATCTATCTAGTTTGCCTGTTTTTTCCATTTATAACCTGCCATCTCCCCAGTGGGGACCCAATGTGGCTTATATTATTCTCCTCTCCTCCATTTTATCATCTCAACAATCCCAGGAGGTAGGTTAGGCTGAGAGCAGATGACTATGGCACAAGTAGGGATTTGAATCTGGGTCTCCCAGATACATGAATTGAATATTATAGCAGCAGCATCCTCATCCTCATTCTTTATTAACACCGAACATAAAAAGTTACAGAAAATTGCACCTTGAGTCACATATCCTCATAGCGATTGAGAGAAACTTGGCTACCTCCATCATTGCATAAGAGTGCCGATCACTTACAAGATACTGTACTGTTTCCTTGTCAGTGAATGAGGTACTGTCGTGATTAGCCCATGTTTGTTTTGATCCTGCCATGTCTTTCCCACCCGAGATGTAGGAACCTTTCTCTCATCATTCCCCACTCCCTTCTTGTTACTGTGGTTTGGTGTACTTTCTCACACTTTGTACTTTGCCTTTCTGAGCACTATTTTATCAGCTCATGAGGCACCTCACCTGCTGTTGTAGTTCTGTCAGTGGTGTGGAATGTAGTCTGTTTTAACCCTGGGGAAGTCTGCCTTGTCTCTGGATCTTGTCTCTGCACCATGGGTCTGGTGAGGGGCCATACCCCCCTTGGGAACAGGTAGTCGGGGCAGTGTCATGTGACATGGGGTATAATAGAGGACTGCTTCTTGTCTGCTTCTGCTTTAGTTCTGGCAATAGAAGTCTAAATGCTTATTCCTGATGCTGTTTCATAATAAAGATATCAGCTGAATACAGAGGTTCATTATTGAACAGTACAGGGCACAACAGGTACCCGCTTTTAATAGTGGTCAGAGAAGTATTTCCTGCTGGGGTTCGTAGTGGAGCAGCACACATGTCATGGTTTCAGGTTGTCTGTGTGCATACCTCATAGTGAAAGACAGCAGCAGCAGCAGCAGCACCTCATAGTGAAAGACTTTGCTCTTGTGCTCAAAGACCTACCACGAAGGGTGGCTGTGGGGAGAATATTATGCTGAGCTGCCATAAAAGACCATTGGAGCTGAGGAGATGTGAGGTGGGGAAAATAAGCAGGGAGGGTTCCATGGGTAGGAATTATGCCAAAATTCAGCGGTGAGCTAATCCTGTGCATGTGGAAGTACAAAGTTTGCCTTTCCAATAGGCAAAACACTGTGCTTCAATGTGCAACCTCAGCGAGGGGTTTTTGAGGCATGTGAGAAGCAGAGGTGGTTTGCCGTTGCCTTCTGCTGCAGAGTCTTCCTTGGTGGTCTCTCATCCAAGTACCAGCCTGCTTAGCTTTCGAAATATGGTGAGATTGAAGTAAACCATTCCTCCTTCTCTCCCCTGCATATTATATGGTGTACTCAAATTCCATCTTAGCAAACATTTTGAGATATGCTTTGGAAAAATAAGTGGTTTCTCGATGCTAGAAAACTACAATGCAGTGGAGTGCTTAAAAAAACCTTTGTCTCCCTATAATTGGAGACTTTGGAATGAAAAATACTAACACGGAAAATTCCTTGCAGCTGGTATTCAAATGCTTCTGCTTGAAATGTCAGCACTGTTGGTCTGTAGCAAGCATTGAGCTGATACACTGAAGGTATTTGAGGCAAGTTGGAAAGATGTGAATGTCAAGTAAAGCTAAACAGAGCACAAAGCTATTACTAAATATTACTGAATGGCTGTATTTTTTTTTTTTACTACCCTATCGGTCTCCATTTCTGTTAATATCAATTTAATGGTTTAACTTTATAATCAGCAGTTCTGTTGAATGATGTATTTTCTCCCCAAAAATGTACAAAAGAAACAAAATGACATTTTTTTCAGTAAGAACATAGAGCTGGATCAGTGGTTCTCAGACTTTTTCTAATGGGTTCATCTTCTAACTTTAGTCTGTTTTCCAGGACATAATTCGATTCATCTGTCTTCCTTCCCAACCTGGTTAGTATTTAGATGGGAGACCACCAAGGAAGTCTACGGTTGTTATGTACAGGCAATGGCAAACCACTTCTATTAGTCTCTTGCCTTGGAAACTCTACTGGGTTGTCATAGGTTGTCTGTGACTTGACTGATCATTAAACACACACACAAACACACATACATATCCCTTCCCAGCATAAAACATAAGAATCTCACTTTCCAGTTAATACTAGAAAGTTTGCATTATTATTTTTCATTTTTTGTATTTGTATCTACATAATGTTACTAAACAACAAAGTACATGTGATGGCAATTTCTTGCATTACTCCAAAGCAAGACAAAATTTGCCATCATACTTCCCATATCTTCCTTCTCCCAGCTCACTCTGTTCCACTTTCTCTCTCTTAACCTCACAACTCACCACTTAGAAAGTGACAATGCACTTTGGGGTCCCAACCCATCATCTGAGAAACAGGGAGGAAAATTACACTGGTATTCCAGCGGTAGAACCAGAAAGGAATAGCAGTTAGGAGTTGTGGTTCTAATCTGGAGATCCAGGTTTGTTTCCCCGCTCCTCCACATAAAGCCTTGGCCTTGGTTTTAGAATGCACCACTTGGGTCCTAGTGTCTACCTATCAGAACTAGGTAGGCAGTAGGACCCAAGTGGAGCATTCTAAAACAAAGATGGTCCATCACATGGTGGATGAAGTTACAATTCTACTAAGTTCTCTTTGTTGAAAAGGGTATATTCCAGTGGCGTCGCACTCATGGGACAGGGGGGCGCAACACCCCGGGCAGTGCAGCGGTGGAGGTATAGCCAGGCTGTCAAGGGGACATGGCAGGGGCGTTCCGGGCCAGGTAATGCCGCAGCAGGGGTGCAGGGCACATGTGTGTCCCAGGCACAGTTTCCCTTTGCTCCGCCTCTGGTAGAGTCACAGTTCTCTTTGAAGTCTCCCAGTCCCACCAACCTCACAAAATGTGGGGTGTGGAAGGGAAGGCAATTGTAAGTTGCTTTGACACTCCCAAAAAGGTAGAGGTAAAGAAGAGTATCAAAACCAGCTTTTCTTCTAGAACAGTGATGGCAAACCTTTTTAGACCGAGTGCCCAAACTGCTTATTTATCGCAAAGTGCCAAAACGGCAATTTAACCAGAATACTGAGGTTTTTGTTTAGAAAAGAACAACTCATACATTACCAACTTTTGTCTTAAAAGAAAAATAGAATAACAGAGCTCTCAATGATACAAATAACTTTTTATTGAAAGGTTCTCTTTTCAGCTTTTCCAAACCATTCCATCTCACACACACACTCACTCTCTCTGGGAAGCAGTTTTCTTTTCAGCTTTTCCAAACATTCCATCTCTCTCTCACATACACACACTCTGGGAAGGAGTTCTCTTTTAAGTTTTTCCAAACCATTCCAAGGTCACTCAGCAAAATTCCATGACAGAGTCGGGATTTGAACCTGCGTTTCCCAGATGCTGGTCAGGCACTTTAATCCCTATGGCTGAGTATAATGTCATACAATCCACTTTCTAAAGCAGTCATTTTCTCTGGGGGAACTGATCTCCGTTATGTGGAGATTTGTTGTAATTCTGGAAGATCTCCAAGCCCCACTTGGCAACCCTATCCAGTGCCATGTTACAAGATATATGCCACAAAATCCCCATCGAAGACTTCTTTTTTGACATTTTTTCAACATTTCAAAGGGTGAAAAGAAAACCAAATAATAATCTCCAATTACTTTTGTCTGCCACCCAAACAGGGCTGTTCTGCTAGCAGAGACCTTGAATCAAGAAGCATGACTTTTTTTATTTTTAGTTTTCTGAATGAATTTTAGACCCCTTGCATGACAAAGGTCAACCTACTAGCCATAACTATCATTCTAAGCAGAGCTGCAATGAACGACTACAGCATGATTATTTTCCACATCAAGGGCTTTCCTATAATGATTGGGCTCAGATGAAACCTAGAGTCAGAGGTAAAAGATAACCATCCCATTGATTAGATTGCCCCTATTACCACTTTTTCTTTTGATATAAGAATTCTGAATTCTTGTTAACAATCTCGCTTCTAGTAAACTGCTTGTTCTACACTGAATTGCCCTGAAGAATGTGTGAAGGGTCCCCTTTGAACTACTGTGTTTTGTTGGAAGACATTCACTTGCATAATGCTTCGTTCCTGAACAACCAAGAGGGGGAAAAATAACTTTTGATTGAAGGACTGTTAGTTTCACCAAAGATTTGACTGAAAAGTATGGAGGTCATGATCTTGCAAATCTTTAAATTCTTGCACTAGTAAACTGGACATTGGGAAATCGGCCTGTAAGGCTGTGTGGTCCTTAGACTGAAAAGGGTGAGTCTAGTGTTCAGCAAAATGCTGCCCATTATCAGTCTGTTGCAGAGCCAGCAGGGCATTATTAATCCAAGCACATCCTAAGAGGCTACCTTGTCATCCTAAAAACACTTTCCTGTGGGTAAACCCCCCTAAATTAAATGAGACTTATTCCTGAGCACACTTACTTAGGCAGATTTATGTAGTGTGTTCCTGTGGAACCAAACTCCAATCCCTTTGTTTAATATGATCTACCAAACATTTCCCAGTTCTCTAGGACTTGTTTTTTTCATTGCAGTAGAGATGCTGGATTCCAGAATATGGGGAACTCTCAGAGTTATTGCTCATCTCCAGATGATAGATATCAGTTCCTCCCAGAGAAAATGGAGGCTATGGAGCACTGGCATACCTGCCTAGGGACATGGGGTACCCCTTGTCCCCGGGTGCATCGATTGAGGTTACGTGGGGGGCGCCAAAACATCCTCCTACACAGCGAGGGATTGAGCAAGCCCTAGCAAGCAGGCACTGAAGCTGCTCCCAGTGCCTGTCGTAGCCCCACCCACTCTGTACGGTGGCCTGGAGTGCCCAGGGGGCGGGGGAGAAGTCCGACTGGGCTCCCAGGAGCAGGACTGGGGAGCTCCGCCTCCCCTCCCTCTAACCCAGCATGCCTTAAATTAAGTGTAGCATTACTCAGAAACCTTCTCCCCGCAGCCGGGTGCCAGCAGGCCCAGGAAAAGGCAAGCTGAGCAGGGAGCCCAGAAGCAGCAGCAGAACTGAAGATGATGCTGATGTTTGTTTGGTAAACCTTCAGATGGGGGGTGACTTGTGAGAGATTTACATGCTTAAAAGGACACAATTAGGAAAGTGGTGGGGAGGGAGCCATGTATGTTTTGCTGGGGGTAGGAGGTGATTTGTGAGAGATGATGCTGATGTTTGCTTGGTAAACCTTCAGATGGGGGGTGACTTGTGAGAGATTTACATGCTTAAAAGTTAATTCCCCTTGCACTGGCTTGGAGCTGTTTCTCAGGTTAGCAGCCTATCTCACAGGGTTGGTGTGTGAGGGACAATACATTAGGGAGAAGTGGTGGGGAGAGGATCCATGCCTGTTTTGGCTGGGGGTAGGAGGTGATTTGTGAGAGATGATGCTGATGTTTGTTTGGTAAACCTTCAGATGGGGGGGGACTTGTGAGAGATTTACATGCGTAAAAGTTAATTCCCCACTTGCACTGGCTATTTTGAAGAGCTCTTTCTGAGGCTAACAACCTACCTACTCCTCATAGGGTTGAGGAATTGTGTGGGAACACAATTAGGAAAGAGAGTTGGTGGGGAGAAAGCCATGTATGTTTTGCTGGTGGTGGGAGGTGTTTTGTGAGCTGGTGCAAAAAATCATTGTTTGGTCGTTGTGGGGGAGGGTGGTCGTCCATATCTGGGGTGGGGGGGGCACCAAACTCAGATTTTGTCCCCGGGCTCCAGTTTGCCTAGATTTGCCCCTGCTATGGAGGATGGACTCTGTGGCACTGTACCCCACTAAGGCCCCTAGCCTCCCTAAGAACATAAGAAAGAGCCTGCTGGATCAGAGCAGAGGCCATCTAGTCCAGCGTCTGCTACTCTCAGTGGCCCACCAGGTGCCTTTGGAAGCTCACATACAGGATGTGAAAGCAATGGCCTTCTGCTTCTGCTGCTCCCGAGCACCTGGTCTGCTAAAGCATTTGCAATCTCAGATCTAGGAGGATCAAGGTTGGTAGCCCCTTTTAAAGCTATCCAGGTTAGTGGCCATCACCACCTCCTGTGGCAGCATATTCCAAACACCAATCACGCATTGCATGAAGAAATGTTTCTTTTTATTAGTCCTAATTCTTCCCCACAACATTTTCAATATATGCCCCCTGGTTCTAGTATTGTGAGAAAGAGAGAGAGAAATTCTCTCTGTCGACGTTTTCTACCCCATGCATAATTTTATAGACTTCAATCATATCCCCCCTCAAATGTCTCCTCTCCAAAGAGTCCCAAACGCTGCAGCCTCTCCTCATAGGGAAGGTGTTCCAGTCCCTCAATCATCCTCATTGCCCTTCTCTGCACTTTTTCTATCTCTTCAATATCCTTTTTGAGGTGTGGCGAACAGAACTGAACACAGTACTCCAAGTGCGGTTGCACCACTGCTTTAAATAAGGGCATGACAATCTTTGCAGTTTTATAATTAATTCCTTTCCTAATTATCCCCAGCGTAGAGTTTGCCTTTTTCACAGCTGCCATGCACTGAGTTGACATTCCCATGGAACTATCAACTAAGAAACCCAAATCCCTTTCCTGGTCTGTGACTGATAGCACTGACCCCTGTAGCGTGTTTGTGAAGTTTGGATTTTTTGTCCCTACATGCATCACTTTACATTTTGCTACACTGAACTGCATTTGCCATTTCTTAGCCCACTCACCTAATTTATAAATGTCCACTTGGAGCTCTTCACAATCCTTTGTGGTTCTCACCACCCTACATAATCTTCACCCCCAAAGTTCCATGAATTTTCCCAATCTGGAGCTGGCAAGCCTACCCTCCCCCCTAGGCCCTGCCAGTAGCCAGGGGGACTGGGCAACCTTGAATTGTAGGCAAGTTTCACAAATGGGGGATTAACTGGGTCCCGTAGCCCATCGTAAATGGCTGTTGGTCTATGTTTGGTATGGCAGATGACAACTTCCTTCAGCCTTGCTTTAAAATAAAAGCAGTCTAATGTAAGAGGTCAATATTTATTTCCTTTTTTGTTGTCAAGTGACAGCTGAGTTATGGCAGAAGAGTTTTCGTGAAATGAGACATTTGGAGGTGGTTGACCATTACCTGTCTCTGCATCACAACCCTGATATTGCTCTTGTCTAAATGCTAACTGGCAACAGGGCTGAGAGTGTGTGACTGGCCCAACATCACCCAACAAGCTTCCATAGCACAAGTGGGGACTTGAACCTGGGTTTCTCAGGTCCTAGTCCAATACCTTAACTGTGCTGACTCTCATTCTATTGGACACTGAGTCTGATTTAGAAGAAAAAGAAGAGTTTGAATTTATATCCCACCTTTCTCTCCTGTAAGGAGACTCAAGTCAGTTTACAAACTCCTTGCCCTTTTCCCATAACAGACACCTTGTGAGGTAAGTGGGCCTGAGAGAGTTCTGAACAAACTATGACTAGCCCCAGGTCACTCAGCAGGCATGTAGAGTGAAGAAACAAATCTAGTTCACCGAATAAGTGTCTGTCACTCATGTGGAGGAGTGGGGAATCAAACTCACTTCTCCAGATTAGAGTCCACTGCTCTTAACCACTACACCAAGTTGTCTCTCTTTCTCTCCATCCTTACATTAAATATTTTGTTAAACAAGAAACCAGCAGACTACATTTCAACATCAGAATTTTTCAAACATTATAAGAATAGCCCATTTCAGGTTGAGACATTCCTAGAGATTTGGGATGAAGACTAAAGAAGAGGGATTTTGTGAAGAGGAAGAGGAAATACCCAGGCCCCACCTGGAGGTACCCATAATATTTTCCATTTAAACCTTAAGAAAATGGATAAAAGCTCTACAGTTCTAAGGTGAATAAAATAGATGGCACTGGAAGCTAGAATGTGGTCATATCATAAAGCAAGGGTTCTTACCAGGATAATGATCATTAATTTGCTATTTCTTGGGCTCAGCACCTGCCAAAGGCTCCAATTTTATATTGGACTTCTTATATGATTGTTTTCAAGACATTTTCTCCCCAAATGCCCAAGGCTGCCTCTTGCAGTGTTCATGGGTGATCTGAGACTATTTGATGTGTGTCTCACATCCCTCTGTGGTTTTTCAATACTTCCCAACTAGACCTTGGTGTTTGTTGATATAACCTCTAATAATCGCCTCTAGCTTTTACAATAAAAACTGGTTACTCTCCTATAATTTCCTTAGAGGAAAACGGTAAAATGAAAAACCAAAAAAAAGTATGAGGAAATTTTAATATTAAGTTACATATTATTACAATGACCAAACTTTCCACCATAAGGAGTTGGGAAAGTAGTTTTGCCTAACCATCCTGATATGAAGACATAGGATGGCAGATATAGATTAAAATAGCCTTCATTAGCAGCTGGACTGAAAGACTGAGAACATTGTCAGGCAGATTACATACAGTCTTTATAATTTTTAAGAGTGTAGTGGTTAAGAATGGTGGACTCTAATCTGGAGAACCAGGTTTAATCTCCCACTCTACCATATAAAGCCTGCTGGGTGACCTTGGATCACAGTTTTCTCAGAACTCTCTCAGCCCCACCTACCTCACATAGGGATTGTGATTGTTTGCCTTAAGGTAAAGAACTATGTGTTATAAATGCCAGCTCTTCTTCACCAGCTCTTCGTCAAGTGGTCTTCTATGCAGGCACACATTGTTCCCTCCTACTTTGCTATGAACTTTGTTGAACCTG
This sequence comes from Sphaerodactylus townsendi, assembly GCF_021028975.2. Classification (NCBI taxonomy): domain Eukaryota; kingdom Metazoa; phylum Chordata; class Lepidosauria; order Squamata; family Sphaerodactylidae; genus Sphaerodactylus; species Sphaerodactylus townsendi. The sequence goes on along the minus strand of NC_059428.1, from coordinate 125,128,199 downwards.
AGTTTCTTGGGTTCTCCAGTAATGGCATACATTTTGGCCCGGAGCGGAGGAGGTTTTCAAAGCTTTCTAGTAATGCCCCTCCTTCCTCTGTTTTCTGTCACTTTCCCCTCAAAATGATTACATGAGCAGGAGGCGGGACTCAGTTCTGTCCATGCCACAATCACAGGCCGAAGAAGCAAAGTTCTACAGAATTCACAGGAAGGCAGGAGGAAGGGATGTGTTTGCACAGAAGACCACTAGAAAAACAACAGCTCCAGGTAAGTGCAACTCTGTTTCATTGTCATGGCTTCAGTGCAATCCCAAATCAGGAGATTAGCAAGCTTCCCTAGTTAAGGAGGTGAATGTGAAGCTCTCAGAGGAAGAGACCTTACCAGCAGTTGTTTATTTGTTTGTTTGCTTAGATGTATTTCCTGCCTTTTACTACAGTCTCAGGGTGGGTTAAAATAGAAACCATAATCAGGTCCTTTCCGATACAATAATAAAATCCTATAAACCCCAAAATCCTATAAACCCCAATAAAATATTATTTTAAAAATTCCCACCCCAACCACCTCTCAAAATGGAAGGAGTGTACAGGACACCTTGAGCCTCCCACCACATTTCAGTAGGGGGGGGAAATCAAACAAATGCCCAGGCGAAGAGTTCAGACTTCACCAAGCACTAAAACTCCAGGTTAGGAGCCTGGTGGACCATTGTGGGATGGTGTTCCATAGTGCAGGAGCCACTGTTGAGAAGGTCCCTGAGGCCAACCCTACCCCCTCATTTTCAAAGAGGGCTGGTAATTGGCAAGAGATCAGCAGGTGTGGAGGCTTACTAAATCAGTGTCACTTGATCAGAAGGGATGTCACTGCATCTGCTGATGCTCTAGGAATTTCCTCAGTCTCAAAGGCCTGTAAGTCTCCTGCTATAGCAGTGTTTTAATGATGTTGCAGCACATGTAATCTTATGCCCCCTCTGCCATACCTTCAACCCAAGCTCTGGACACATCCCAGCTTCACCTGCACAGAAGACTCATGTTCTGTTAAATGGGAGAGGCAAAAATAGTTTCCCTGCACCATTATTGGTGGGGCTCTGTTTGCCCCCAACCATGGAATGTGGCAGTGACACTTAAGCATAAGATATGTATGTTTCTTTGTTGGTTCATATCTCTAACATTTCCAAACCCAGAATCTTACTAAGACCTAGTCAGTTTCCCAGTCTTTTTGTCATTCAACTGAATTATTCATGAATTATTTCCTCAGGGGGGTTATTAAGGGACATGTCCCACAAAAGGTCTCCCAAATCAATCCATGCATGTTCAAAAACTGTGTTTGGCATTGGGAAGAATTATTTTTGTCCTTCTGACCACAAATCTCTGCATGAGTCATCCTGGAACATCATTACTGACAATATCCTTATTATGCTAAATATGGATGCTTTGAACCATCTAAAGCTTCCATTATCAAGTCCTTGGCTATTAAAGCTGCCCTTTTTTGTATCATAATGACTTAATATTGGGGTTTCATTGTCAATAGGAGCCTCTTACACACTGTGAGCTGTTGTCGACTATTAACTCATCTGGAACGCCGTGGCGATCAAACTGTGATTTACAATGTGTTATTACAATGCCTCTTGATGTCTTCCACAAGGGCTCAATTTTGAAATAATTTGAGTAGTGGCTCACCAGTAAGAGGTAATCTTCTCCATTTAATTCAAATAGATCCGCCATCAACCTTGAACCAAGGGCACTTCAAAATAACATGCTGTGCAAGGGGGTGTCTTCTCTGGATTCTGCAGAATTGTATAGCAGAGTTATTTTATTTCTGTCTTAAATATGAGTATACTTTAGAGGAGGATAGAACATTTTTATTCTTCTGTATTACAGAGGAGCATCAATGTATATGACATCAATATATAAATGTACTCATCCCCTGTGTGTGAAGTGCCATCAAGTTGCAGATGACTTATGCTTCGCCATTGCCTGAATATGCCTAGTGACCCTTGACTTCCATGGTGGTCCACTATCCAAATATTAACCAGGACAATCTCTGCTTAGCTTTTGAGATCTGACAAAGTCAGCTAGCCTGAGTCATCCAGGTCAGGGCCTATTAAATTACAGACACACAAAATCCATGTGAGGAAATTTATCAAGTCTTATAGGGCTTCCATTCAAGTCTCTCATGTTTTCCACATTAGGCGGTCCCTCAAGATTCCTTTCAGATTTTACCCTGGGTGAAATCTAGAAACAACCCAGGGATATGTCTACAGCTGTACGAAAGGTTGCTAGTCTTATTGTTGCCCTTGTAATTACTTGTACATTTGCTGGTGGATTCATCCCAAGCCAGCCATAGATGGAGGAGAAACAAAAATTACCAGACCATGACCACACAGCCCAGACAACCCACAACACCCAGTTAATTCAAGCTACAAAAGCCTTTGACAATTCAAACTTTGGTTCCAGTTTCATTTTAAATGGAATTGTAATAGGGATATGTAGAATCCCTAAGAGAAAGTTTGTTGACTTTACTGACAGTCTTCTTTCTTCCATCAACAAACCTAAGATCTTCTGCCCAGGCAGAAACCTTCACATTTGACTGAAAGCCATAAAGTTTCCAGCAATTCCTAGAGTTACCCTTGGTCAAATCCAGTTATAACCTAGAAGTGACATACCAATGTCACACACTCCATTTACCCTACCCCCCAGCCTGGCAAATACAATAAATTTTGTGTGAATTGGACAGTGTATTTATATACTATACCTATACAGATTCATTACACGTGAATGTATTCCTTCAACAATCTGGGTTTTTATTTGCATGTACTGGATCTATCCACACATTGTCCCATTCACACACAAAAACCTGGGTGCAACTGCAAAATGGTTGCCACAGCTTACCATCAATCACACAGTGAAGATCCTTAAGCTGGGTAGCAGCTGATGCAACAACAGTGTCTTTGAAGACTCTGCACAGCCAAACAAATCTCCAATGGTCAATTAAAAGTCTTGCTGGGCAAAAGCCTCATCCAGCTTCTAAAAAATATTTGGTTGACCCCAGAAACGTTGACAATGGGAGCCATGGTGGTCATGGACACCATCTTGGCCAAGGGGGATCCTGAAAGCCATGACTCTCACTGGATGACATTGTTCTAGTCACTCTCTCTCAGGCCCCTTCTGCACCTGCAGAATAATGCACTTTCAATCCACTTTCACAACTGTTTGCAAGTGGATTTTGCTATTCCACACAGTAAAATCCAGCTGCAGAGTGCATTGAAACTGAATTGAAAGTGCATTATTCTGCATATGCAGAAGGGGCCTCGGCTTAAACGACCTGCTGCAAGGATGGAATAGAAGTAGGAAAATCTATATCTGTTATCCTGAGCTCCTTAGAGGAAGAAGGAAAACAGTTGCTGTAGATGGTTGTTTTCAGCATATTCCCTTCTTTCTTCAAACTCTGCTCTCCCCAAGCTCCTTTTCTAAATACTCAGGAATTTTCCAACCCAGAGCTGCCAAGCATAGAAGATAACAGGTTTGGGGGAAGAGTGGAGCTCATCAAAGATGTGATGTAATAGAGGCTGCCCTCTGCACCTGCCATTTCCTTCAGGGGTATTGAGTTCTGTAGCCAGGAAGTAGATTTACCAACCTCCAGGTGGATCCTGAAGTTCTTCTGGAATTACCCTGTTTCCCCGAAAATAAGACATCCCCTGAAAATAAGACGTAGTAGAGGTTTTGCTGAAGTGCTAAATATAAAGCATCCCCCGAAAGTAAGACGTAGCAAAGTCCAACATGCCTGTCGACCAGAGCATGTAGCTGTGAAGCAGAAAAATAAGACATCCCCTGAAAATAAGACATAGCGTATCTTTGGGAGCAAAAATTAATATAAGACACTGTCTTATTTTTGGGGAAACAGGGTACAACTGACCTCCAGCTCACAGAGATCAGATCCCTCAGAAAAAAATGGCAACTTTGGCAGTTAGACTCCATAGTTTAAGGTTCTCACTGAACTCCCTCTCCTCTTTGAATTTTGTCCTCCCTATACACTGTGCCAAAATCTCTACAAATTTCCCAAACCAGTACTGGCAACTCTAACTAGAGGTCATTTGTAATTGCAGGAGAACTCTGGGCTCCAGCTGGAGGGGTGGCAACCCTAGACTCTTCCATTGCCATTCAAGTGACTCTTCCAACCATTGTTATGTTATACTTTGACCAAAACAAACATCCTATTTTATGCCTTTCTGACATTTATTACTGGACATAGATGCCCATTTTGAGCCACAGCTTTGTTGTTATTATTTTTATAATATGTGCTATGCTGCTTGCCATAAAATTTATGCCCCTCTTTTACTGGTTTATTCTTTTTGGATGGGTAATTTGCAGTAGGGAAGTAGTTCTGGGATTATACCCAGAGGCTTGCTTTCAACAGCTGCTCAGTAATTTGTGGAGGAATCAATAGAGGATTGCTTCAGGTGTCCAGATTGTAAGCGCACAATTGGTGAGCAGAACCTTGATTTTTTTTTTGCATTGATGTGTTTAAGGACAGCAGAAAAGAAAACAGTGTTCTGTCAATCCATTAAAGGAACAACAAAATATAGGGAAGTTCTAATGAATTTACAGTCACTATAGAAGTGGGCAGCAAAAGTCATATGTAAGGAAAAATGTTGTGATCTTTTCCATGCTATGTTCTGTTTCCTCCTTTTAAGACCCCCAAGCATCCTATTTTAGATTTTAATTGATGGCCGCTCAGCATGTATCTCCCATTAAAAAGGCAAAGAGTAGCTCGGCTGTATAAAAATGGTAAAGTAATGTGACCATAGTTTCTTTATTTTTTTTTCAATTACTTTCAGTTCTTTTTTTAAGACACTCAAATATCCTATCTGCATTTTAACTGATCTGTACCATGTGTGCAATTAAAGAGCCCCCAGCAATTTAAAAAAAACCTATAAAGGAATCCAGGGTGCCATAAAACGAGAGAATATGCCACTGAAAGAAGTGTGCAACACCATTACCTTATGTTTCTTATTCAGCTGAATTTCATAGGCAAGAGACTGTAACTACTTCTCTACAGAGAGCATATATATGGCAGAAGGTTTTTTGGATATAGGGCCAAACTACACATTACATTTTTGGCAAGTTGGGTTAGGGTTCCCTAGACTCAATTTACTGGTCTTATAACCACTCAGCAGCTGCAGGGAAAGGCTTTTTTTTCAATTTCCTATGTACCCAATTCTGCTCAGAACTATGATGTGGGAGAAAGAGATACTTCTGCCTTCCCCTCTATGTTTTTCCCTAGCTGAAACAGCCCCTGCAGGAAGTCATTTGCATAGCTTTGGAACTGCAGGTGGAGGATGTGCAGCTCCAAAATTATGCAAATAATTTCCTTCCAGAGTTGTTTTGACTCAAGAGAAATGAAATGAGGAAGAAAGCAGGACCCCTCCTCTGCTCATCACCATGCTTCTGAGATGAATTGGACTCCTGGTGAAAATGCCTTTTCCCACAGCTGCTGTGTGTCTGCAGGAAAAGTGGGTCAGGTGCAGATAACTCCAACACAATGGGCCAAAAATGCAATGTGTAGCTTGGCAATTCCATCTAAGTTACCCAGATCTGTATTTGGTGCCCTGTTTTATGTTTCTATCACTTATGTCAGAATAGATATGGGGCCTGCAATTTGTACCAAGTGATGTGCTTTTGGCTTACGTGAAACTTGGATCAGCTTGAATCAACTCTTTTAATTCTCTTAGATATTTTTTGTTTGTTCAGGCTGGATGGAAGCCATTGAGAAGAAATGAGAATCTTATGGGCTTACTCCTTCAGCGGCATGCCATCTTGGGTTCTTGGGAGCTACAAATGAATAAACAAAGAATCTCGGACATTGCTATTCAAGTTTATTAGGGTCTGGTCCTATTGGGAAGTACCACCCAAATTGTTTCAGTGAATTACCCCTGTGCTTACAAATTTCTAAGTATCACATCAGTATAAGAATAATTTGGATTTATACCCCTCCTTTCTCTCCTGTAAAAAGACTAAGAGGGGCTTACAAACTTCATTCCCTTCCTCTTCCCACAACAGAAACTCTGTAAGCCTCAGGTGGGGCTGAGGTCTAGTCACAGTTCTCTTCAAACTTTCTCAGCCCACCTAAGGCAGCCTTCATGTGTAGGAGTAAGGGAAACAAATCCAGTTCACCAGATAAGAGTTTGCCACTCGGGTGGAGGTGTGGGGAATCAAGCCCAGTTCTGCAGATTAGGGTCCACCTGCTCTTAACCACTGTACTACGCAGAGCATTTCAACATATTGCCCTTAGCCCTACTGCAAGACAAATATTAAGGTATCCCTTACTCTCACCATTTGTACTTTCCCATGTGAAAAAGGTTGAAACAATGTATTGTCAAAAGCTTTCATGGCCAGACTCAACTGGCTGTTGTGGACTTTCCACGCTGTGTGACCGTGGTCTGGTAGATCTTGTTCCTAGTATTTTGCCTGCGTCCGTGGCTGGCATCTTCAGAGGTGTATCACAAAGAGAAGTGTCCAGTCACAGTCACAGTGTGGACACTATGTCCAGTTACTTCCCTCTGTGATACACCTCTGAAGATGCCAGCCACAGATGCAGCCGAAATGTTAGGAACAAGATCTACCAGACCATGGCCACACAACCCAGAAAGCCCCCAACAACCAACAAAGTTGAAACACTTCACTGTTCATTTTATACGGTAAGATGGTGGCAATTTCCTTCCCCCCGCCCCCCCAAAAAATGGCAACCGCAACAAGCATTTCAGATGAAGTTGACCACTGGACTTATGCTTTGCCAAAACTCTCTTTCAAGTCAATCCCAAAGGCTGGTCCTGGTGAAAAGTGAACCTCCAGGAACAGGTTGCTGATGGGAATCTGCAAAAATTGCCATCTCTCATGCCTGTAAAATTCTAGGCGGGATGTAAATCAAGATTTAAAAATTGATATATAATTATAATTTATATATAAGGTGTTATGGTAAGCATGTCCCTTCCATTTCACTTCATGTCCCTGGAGTGCAGAAGAGAAAAGCAAATAGTTTATTTAATACTGCGGACCTCCAGGTAAGAGTTTTAGGCTCTCAGCACCAAGGACAGCAAACTCATGCATACAATATCAATGTTGGGCAAAATATTGCTTCAAGTCTACCTGTACCTGGTTTTGTTACTGTTTCTCTGGATTACATTTCTCCTTATGCTCACTAAGATAAGGGTAATCAAAGTGTTGTGCTTCAGGGTGAACACTGATTGCTTGCCAGAAGAAAATGCATCTCTTACAAATAGCTCTGTAAAATTCATGGCACACATTTAGATTCCTTTCAGACTTTGTTCTCCCCGATGAATGCCGTCTTCCAATATCTTGTATATTGACTAGCACTGAAAACAGAATGTCGAAACTGAAAAAAATAATAATTAGGTTTTCATTTATGTTTAACAATCTTATATTTGGGACTCGATAGATCCGGGAAAATGCAATGAGCACTTCATTCATGTAAGCATTGATTTACACTATCAGTGAGTCTCAGTGAGAAAATTGGACAAAAATTGGACAATATATATATAGCATCACCAATCCCAGCTTAGAAAATTCCTGGAAATTTGGGGATGAAGTCTGGGGAGAGTACAGGAAAAGGACCTCAGTAAGGTATAATTCCATAGAATCCACCCTCCAAAGTAGCCATTGTTTTCCCATTGGGAACTGAACTTTGTAACCTGGACATCAGATGACATTTCAGGAGACAGGTACACTTGAAGATTGGCAATACTATAAATAATGCTTTTTTAAAAAAAATGTAGAATGTTATCCACTTTCACTTTCATTTTATTCAGGTTCAGCACTTCAAAAGCCACACACCAAGAAATATTTCAGAATTAAAAACAATAGCAATAGAATTTTATTCTGTTTATAATAGGTGAGGGCAGGGGAAGGAAGAATCAAACATTCCTACGGTGACCCCAAATCAAAACTATGGAAGATATATATATATATATATAGAGAGAGAGAGAGAGAGTATGAACTCTCACTGGCTTCCAGTGTAATTTGACACAGAGTTACACCCCGCTAAATCCATGGAAGTCAATTAGGATTCAGATTGCAGTGCTATTTGCACTCTCTTTAACATACAGCTAAAGTGCCAGTTTGGCAAGCAGGCTAGAGACTGCATGGTGAGGTAATTAACATGATAGATGAGAGGAATCTACATTCAAAATTAGGGACGCTGCAACTATAGGGAACAAAATAAAAATAAAGTTGTTGATTCTCACCTTTGCAAGTTCAAGCAGATCCGTGTACATTTTCATAATTGTTGCTTCATTCATACTGCTTGTTTTTGTTTTTGATAGGTTGTGAACAATAATCAATACTTTTTAAGGTAATGATTATGGAAAGTTTGCTGACTAGAAAACTAGAATGAAGGATGAAGCAAATTTACAAACTCAGGCGATAAACTGTCATCGCCGGTTGTAAAATAATAGCTTTAGAAATGTGCAGTAAATAGAAAATCATAAGGTGCATTTTCAGATACACAGCAAAACAAAAAAGCACACTTATGTACTAAAAGAAATGCTGGCTGGAAAATATAATAGAAGTCCTCAGTGTGTAAGCAAACTTCTTTAAGCAAAAGTAGAGGTGAGGTACACAAGAGACAAAAGAAAGATGGCTGCCAACGCTGATGAGAATAATTTATGGCATAAGCTGGCCACACAAATAATTAACAATTAACCAATCAGGTATCAAATTAGTGAGAACTCTCCAGAATGTGAGCATGTTACCCTGCCCTTTTGAAACGTTCAGTTAGGGCTTTAGCTGACTGGTTGTATCCAGCTGAAAACAATTGGAGATGATTCCATGATGACCATAATGAGGAATCTGACCTTGGTGGTGGCACAGCCTATCTGTATCTGCAAACCCCTGCTTCTAAGCTACGTGAAAGCAAGAGAGACAGAAAACAGTATTTTTGGGGTAAGCTTTTCCTGCAATCAAAATGGAGTCCCTTTGGAAATAGCAATTTATAAACAAAATGGGTATTCTCACCACCGCATCCAGAAGGAGAAAAATGACAGATCAATTGGCATGAAAATCTGGAGGCATCTCCTGGAACAAGCAAACCAATGTATATATTATATCTATATTGATTTGCTTGTGTGTGTGTGTGTGTTTGTGTATTAGTGTGTAATTACAGTGAAACCCTATGCAGAATTATTCCTGACTAGCCTTGCTGATTCACTAAGCTTAGACTGGAATAGTTCTGCATAGGGTTGAATGGAAGATTTTTGAAAAGGTTAAGAAAAAAATCCCAAGGGAGTAGAAAGCCTCAAATGCGTAAGACTAAAAGCCCACCAATTTCATTGTTTTTCAGAAATAAGAGCATTAAAAGTTGCTGTGGATAATATTGTGCTTGGTAGCTGAGAAATCGATCTACCACCCTTGTTATTGCCCCCTCACAGAACTAAAAGTGGCAAGCACATTGTCAACTATTACAGCATTTCCAACTGCGGCGAGAGGGTGCCAACTTCCTAATCCCCTTAGATCTCGATGAGCAGGTCCGAGATTGCCTCCTTGACTTTCCAGTGCTGAAATTAGAAACATAAATGGTATTGATTTCAGAGTGGGAGATGGTGTGAAAAGCCCTGCCAATGGCCAGATGTTGCAGGTGCTAAAAGTCTGGGGGTGGAGGGGCTGTAGCTCAGTGGAACAGCCTCTGCTTTGCAGACAGAAGTTTTGTAGTTCAGTCCCCAGCATCTCCAATAAGGGCAAGGCTGCATTTGTTGTGAAAGACCTCTACCTGAGAGCCATGAGAGCCACTGCCAGTCTGAGCAAATACAAATCTTGATGGACCAAGGGTCTGACTCAGTATGACACCTTCAGGAGTGTTCATGCGGGAGAGGCCAATGGCACAAGGTGAAAAGCAGAAGCCAATAGGTTCTTCACCTTTGGTTCTTAGCTTCTGGCTTACAGTCTGCTTTGGGTGAGCCTATCCAATTCTGGGTGAACTCTGGAGTGTTAGGGTTCCAGGTCCTCTCAGCCACCAACAGGGGATGGGGGAATAGAGTTGTCAGCTCAAGGGTGGAAACTCCTGGAGATTTGGAGATGGAGCCTCATGACCTCAATGGGGGACAACATCACAGAGTCTGCCCTCCAAAACTTCTCCAGGGGAACTGATCTCTGGAGTCTGGAAATGAGCTGTAATTCCAAGGGATCTCCAGGTACCACCTGGAGGCTGGCATTCCTAGTAGGGTTGCCAACCTCCAGGTGGTGGCTGAAAGTTTCCTGGGATTACCACTGATCTCCATGCTGCAGAGACAATTCACCTGGAGAAAATGGCCATTTTGGAAGGTCCTGTCTATAACATCATATTCCACTGAAGTCCCACCCTTTTTCTGAATCCTGCCCTCTTCAGGCTCCATCCCAAAATCACAAGGTATTTTCCAACCTAGTTCTGGCAACCCTAATCCCTTTTGAACGTACTGAAGGGTTTTCCCCCCTTCAGTAATTGTTTGTTTACTCGACATACATAGAAAAAAAATAAAAAGATGAGTTGATGACTGGTGGCTTTGAAGGTTAATGGACTTTTATAAACTGGCTAAGAAGAGAAAGGGGTGATGTTTATTAGTTTAGCAGTAATGCCTATTAAGATACAACTTTTCCTATGTTGATAAAGATCAAGAGGTATATTTTTTTTCAGAATTAATACTAGATGCAAATGAAATTGGGAGTTTAGATAAATGTACTTATTCTAACTTTTTAAAACAAAAATTATCTATCTTTTTAAACTGTTTTAGGTCAGTATATATATTTTTCAAACCCAGTAGATATTACTGTAATTCTATTTGTGTTATTATGTTATTATTTTTTGGGGTGGGCGGTCTATTATTATTATTATTATTATTATTATTGTTGTTGTTGTTGTTGTTGTTGTTGTTGTTGTTGTTGTTGTTGTTGTTGTTGTCGTTGTCGTTGTGCCGTTATGCGTTGTCGTTATGCGCTTGTCGTTGTCGTTGTGATTGTAGATTTATTAAGATTTGTCGTTGATTGGCCCGACGACCGGCAACGACTGCTTTGATATTTGACTTAATTTTAACGACGATGATGATAATAAAGTTTTCAAAAATTCCCTTTGTGAGAGAAATGTCATATAAACAAACAAACAAACAAAGTGTGCTGAAGCTTTCCAAGAAAATCAGGGCAGAAGTTTCTATATCTATATCATGTGATGATGAACTTTGGAATTCCAAATGAAGGATTCCTTCTTCCCCTTAGTATACATTTTTTTGCATTGCCTCTGTAACTAAATCAATAGCAGTCAAAAGGGCCATGAGAAATCTGTTTGCAAGATCTTCCATGGTGAAGGGCAGTGTAATGTTTAAAAGTGGTGGATTCTCTAATCAGGAGAACCAGGTTTGATTCCCTAGTCCTCCACATGAAGTTTGCTGTGTGACCTTGGACCAGTTACAGTTCTCTCACAACTCTCTCAGCCCCACTTACCTCAGAAGGTGCCTGTTATGGGTGGGGAGGCAATTGTAAGCAGGTTTAAGACTCATTAAAAGTCAAGAAAAGCAGGATATAAAACCAACTTCACATGTTCACTGACAAATACAAGGGGCATTTTCTAATGTACTTGCATTGTATGCAAGGAGTTCCCATTTTTTTTAAAGATATGATGACATGCAACAAGTAGATTAGTTCTAATAGTAAGATGTTCAGTCAATAGAGTTACCGACCTGCAGGTGGGGCTAACACTTTCCCTAGAATTATAACTGATCCCCAATCCACAGAGATCAAACTCCCAGCAGGAAATGGCAACTTTAGAGAGTGAACTAGAGTATCACATCAGCACCAAGCACTCTACCCTCCCCAAACTCTGGCCATCCCAGGCAGTTACCCAGAATCTCCAGGAAAGTTGGCAGCTTCACCAGTTAGTGGATAGATTGTCTGAAGGAGAGGATGAGTTCAGTGTTGGGAAGACTCTACAAAAGAGGATATAGTGAAGGTAATTGCCTGACAGCCTTTTTCAAGATAAAGCCACGGCAACGGGGGCAATGCCAAATTTGGTTTGTCAGTATAGAGAGAGGAGAATTACTGTGAAGAGGAAATATTTACTTTTGTCAATTGCGTTCAGATTACAGAAAAGCTACTGAGTTAAAGCTTAGACTATTTTTAAAAAAATCCTTTGTGGAAAATCATAGGCTTTGACAGTGAACAAACCAAAACAGTCAGTAAAATTCTAACTCTTCGTTAATTAATATTAAGATTCCCACTAATGAATGTTTGCAAGTGCAAAGGTACCAGCTGATCTTTGCACGCTTTCTCCTTATGCCCTTTTTTGTTCATTTCATTTGTCATCTGGTTCTATCCTGACATGCATGGCATTCTACATTTTGTCCTATGAGATCTCCCCCCCCCCCCCAATCTGAATTACAAAAGGTCGGGTTTCACTTGGTGACAAAGGATGGGATAAAGACGGATTGCTGGGATAAGGACTGGAGGTATCAACCTCTCTTTGTGACCCGTGCAAGAGAATAAATGTTCCTTTAAAATAGGTTCTGGTCTTTCGAGAAGAGCATTAAGTCAGAGATTTCAAAAATCCAGCCAGAATTGCTCTCTCAGCCTTCCCCAGCACTTTTCTGGTACACAAAAGTTGGAAAATGCAGTGACAAAAATGATAGAGTTGGAAAAGTTTCTTGATTCTTAATAATAGCAGAGACAACAGCCCTGTTCATATCTTTTATTATATATATACACTGCATTCTCTGCCCCACTGTCTGTGCTTCTGTACTATCCTTTCTATTAAAAAAACCAAATCCTAATTTCTTGCCATCTTTTTAACAAATAATAATTCTTTGTAGAGATTTGGAGAAGCTCCCCCCCCCCTTTCCTGAGAATGATCCTGTTGTTTCTTATAAAATGTCACTTTTTGCCCTGGCAGCTAAGAAACTTTAAGCCAGAACTGTTTCAAATGTGGCAATACCTGTATTTGATGTTAAAAGCAAGCCACTGGTATACAAACAGCACAAACCAAACTTTAGTAGCTCAAAACAATATTCATTAAATGGTTTGCAGGCCAGAAGCAGATCTCAAAAACATTTAGGCCGTTTCCGCACTGCCCATTAACGACGGCCTGGGGGCGGTAAAAATGCCGCCCCCAGGCCGCCGTTCGCACAGGCGCCGCTGCTGCAACGCAGCAGCGGCGTTATCGCTTCCCTCCCCAAAGGCGGCGTCCCAGGCGCGTAGCCCTATTAACAACAACCTTTAAAGGGTTGTTGTTGGGAAAGGCGATCTTCAGCGGTCGCGAGGAGCAGCGCCGCCGGAAGGCATCTCCCTTGCCCGCCCTCCACGGTGTCCTGCGTTAAATTACGTCGCCTGCTGGAAGCGTTGCAGCCCCGCCACACACTGTCGCCTCCGACCTCCAGGGGTCAGAGAGGGGCGAAGCGATGAAGCGGGCTTCTAACGCAGATAACGGCTGAGACACCGATAATCCCATCTTGAAGACGTACAGCTTGCGATCTACCCGACCTCAGCTTTGCCTGCTTTCCGCTGCCGCTTGCGTGGCAGACTTATACTTACGCCGCCAGAACTCTTGGCAGGCATGAAGGCGACTGGAAGACACGTCGCGAGGAAGCGGCCTTAGTAAAGCTTGGATAAAGAGGAAGTATTTTATTTTGGTCACAGCAGCTAAAAGACAGAAAGGTAAGGGCCCGCTGAACTTCAAGCAAGGCATTCCAAAAGTGAGGCGCACCACTGGAAAAAGTGTGGGTACAGATGAGGGGACAGAGAGTTGAGTTTGGAAAAAGGTTGATCATTGTTGGGATGGACAGTATGGGTGGATGCAGCATTTTAAATTACCCCAGCCCTAAGCTGTTTGGGGTTTTGACATGGATGACCCAGGTGAATTTGATCTTTTCAGATCTCAGCCCTGGTTAATATGTGGATGGGAGACCACCAAGGAGGTCCAGCATTGCTATGCAGAGTCAGTCAATGGCAAACCACCCCTGAATGTCTCTTGCCTTGCAATGCCACCAGGATCTTTATAAGCCTGCTGCAGCTTGATGGTACTTTTCAGCACCGCCAAACTGTTCGGAGGGTTAAAAGGGAGAACCTTCAAAATAGTGCCCAGAAACAGACAGGAGACCTGTGCAGATCTTTCAATGTAGTGGTGGCACGAGCACTCTCAGTCCCTCATTGTAGTCTGGCAACTGCAAGTTGGACCAGCTGATGTTTCTGGACCGTTTGCAAGGCAGCCCCGCATAAATTGCATTACAGATATCTCACTTGGAAGATATTCAGAAATGTGTCTGAAGGTGGTCATATACCCATCACAAACAGCACCTTTGTGACATTTCTATACAATGTGACCACCACCCATAGGGATATTGTTACTATTTACCAACATCATTGCACTCTCAGATTATCCGTGTTACTATTTTGTGAAACAGTAGTTACAGTCTGATGTCAAATAATCCAGCCTGATGTCAAATAATTACAGTCTGATGTCAAATAATGGTGGCTGGAGATCTCCTGTGGTTACAATTGATCTCCAGGTTCAGTCAACCTGAAAAAAGGCTGCTTTGGAAAGGGGACTTTATGGCACTATGCCCATTAAATTCATCCCTTCCCCAAACCCCACCCTCCTTAGGCTCCACCCACATAATCTCCAGGTATTTTCCAATCTGGAGCTGGTAACCCTATACCTATGATTGTGTGGTTATGGCTGTTACGATACTACTCTACTACTCAAGTGAAAAAATCTTACCATTGGGACCAGCCACTTATTTGCAATGTAGTTTTGCATGGTAATAAAGCTTCTATATAATAATCTTGCCAGTGACACTTGAGACGTATTTCTCAATAGTTCCATGACATTCCAAAACTAATCTAGTTCTATTCTAAAGTGAAAAGTGAGGATCGTCATTAAGACTGAAATTTCCAAACTAATTATTTTGAAGTATTGATAAACCCCCAATGGGACCCTTTTGAATAAATGGTTTGAGGACCATAACTCAAATGTCTAAAACTTTTTTTAAAAAAAAACTCTTTTGAGACCTTTCAAGCACAATATAATCGTCTCCAAATATTACTCAAGGGAATTTCATATATTTGTTTCCCTAACAACTGGGATCCTCAATATAATTCTTGCCAGCTATAAACTTGTTGTTTTGAAACAAGGACAGACAGAAGGGCAAAACAGACTCATTGTTAAAGGAGCCACATGAAGGCAGATTGCTAAATCTATATTTTCCACAGGACAAAGCACCCAGCAATCAGGACTGCAGTCAGTAATGGATATTATTGACTACAGTTTTTGTCTTCGCAATGGACACCCATATAATCATTGATGATTTTGAGATTTCCTTCCTAATCTGAGGTAGTTATGGGATGGCGATGATGATCCCCTTCCCCATGTATGTTGAATGTCACATGCAACTTCTTTGTGAAGTCTCCTATTACCTGTTGAGGCTCAACTTTTCAAAACTGTTTACAAGAGTGAACTGCATTTGCTTCTTCAGGATATGGGTTGACAGTAATCTTCACCAGCATGATCTCATCCATGTGAAGCTCTTTTAAGTCCTCCTTGTTTATCTACTCTAGGTTTTTTTTAAAAAAATGCAAGCAGGTCAAAAGAAAGAAATCTGTGTTTCATAATTTCAGAAAGGTCAGATATGAACATACCACTGATGGTGATGCAGAACTGTGATGTAACTCAGTTAAAGAAACTGAGTAATGCATTTCTCAATATTGAAATAAGGATTATTAGCTATCTTGTATTAGCTTTGATCCTATGTTGAGTGAGAAAATTAAGTTCCCTTCTCCCTATCAGATGGCTCCAAATAAAAATCTTTATTGCTCTGGGATTGTCTGTTGGCACACAGGTTCATTGAAGGTTGGGGGGCCTGTTTCTGAACAGTGGCCTACCAGTCAACCCTTTTGGGATCATACACAGTACAGGCTAAAATGGATGCCATATTTTAGGTTTGGACTTTGATTCCAATAGAACGGTTATTCCTGAACATGTTCCTCACTCCCTGTCAATATGCATAGCAGCCAGCAATGCCTTCCCTGCAGCTTTGGCTAGTACCATCTGGATAACAATGGCCACAGCCCTGAGAAAGTGACCACAGCCCTGGAAAGGACACACTTGTTCTCCAGCCTATAAAGGATTTGCAAATGCCTGTCGCCCTTAAAACAATCAGTTCTCCTGAGGCCTATTCTTCCCTGGCTAATCCCATCATGCCCTTTCTGCCCCACTACCAGAGAACCATCCAACTTTACTCTGAATTAGAATACCCCAGAGTTGTAAATTCATCTATGTAAATCTAATCAAAAACTGGACCATCCCCAGCTCTGACTCATCTGAGCCATCATCTGCAGTATTGTTCTCTCCTGAGAACCAAAACAATGCTTTGTCTGGGAAGGCTGAAAGTCTTAACATCACCAGTGGGTCAAATTTTCCTATATCTAGTCTGTTTAAACAGCAGTTCCTTGTACAGGGTTTTCTGGATTACCTTTGGCTCAGTTACCTGTATGGATTACCTTTGGTTCAGTTACCTGTATGTGATGTCATCTGTATGTGATGTCATCTTTTTCTACAATGTGGGTGTTGAATGTTGCTTCCTTGAACCTTCCTCTTCTGGATCTGGTAACTATCACCCTGCTTTGCAATAGCCTTTGCTATTCCCATCTATCTTTCAAATCTGTCTATATCAGTGGTTCTCAACCTTTAATACAGTTCCTCATGTTGTGGTGACCCCCAACCCTAACATTTATCCATTTTACAGATGGAGAACACTGATGCAGAGAGTCTTAGGTGACCCATGTAAAAGGGTTGTTCGACCCCCAAAGGGGTCGTGACCCACAGGTTGAGAACCACTGGTCTATATCTTAAGCTTCTTAAAATGTGTTGTGTGTGTTGTTGTTGTTGCCAATGTATTATTCTACTTTTCCAATAAAATTGTTAAAAACATCTAAACTCCAGTCTCCTGCTGATTTCTAATGGGAACCCCTCCCTTGCAGAAATTTTGGTGGAGATCTCACAGCCCAATCCTCTTGCATTGCTAGGTTTGTTCCTGCTGATTCTCCAAAACTAAAAAAGAACAAACCCCAAGACCAATTCAGATAATATGTCCAGCTGCTTAAGCATTTTACAGGGTTACATATTGGCTTTTTCACTGTCAGTGATGAACATGGAGAATTTTTTTCTGCAGACCCTTAGATCTGCTTCCAGAACAATATTTGATTTTTTTCACACAAACGTTGCTAACTTTAATGAGTACCGAACACTGAAGGCATGCTTTCTTACCTCTGTTTGTATAAATAGTAATTTAAAAAACTAAGAAAGCAACATTTTCTATGATCTCTTTACTAGAACAAGAATCTTGAAATAGAAAAGGGACTAACTGATGAAGAAAAGGTAGAGTCAGATTGAAGGGTTGTAACTGGAGTCATAAAGGGCTATACTGAAAGAGGGAAGAAGGCCAAGTTATATTATTTCATTTGGGGTCCATCCAGATGTACAGCTGGCCCTGCTTAGAGGTCTCTCTGCCAAGTACTGACCTGCTTAGATTCCAAGATCTGACAAGATCACACCATACTATGCAGTCTTCCCTCACTCAAAAAGATCAGAGCTTAATATTGTCCAGGAAGGGTTAAAAAGGCAGAAGCTTATTCCATTATAGATTTCATGCATTATCTTGTTCTTCCTGCATATGACTTCAGTCAAGGAGGGTGGGATATAAATTTAATAAAATAAAGTAAATCTTCTTTTGTCTTTCTAATTCTATTTTCTGCACTGCTTTTGTCACATCTTTTGCAGTGCATCGTTTTCCAATTTATGCCTTATGCACTGTATAACCTGTCTTGAGTCTCAGTGAAAAAGAGGGGCTATAAATAAAGTTAATAGTAGACATGTGTCTGTTTACAAGTCTGCACAATGATCATGCTATTTATTTATTTATAGGCTGACCTTCCCTAAATTGGCTTAAGAGTGTCTTACAATAGCCATTTAGATAAAACTGTAGACAATCCACTAAAACCATAGTGAAATAGATTATCATCTCATTCATATCTTAGTGCCATATCAATCGAGTTAAGAACATTGAAAATTTACAGCCTCACCTGGGGGAGCAAATCTGCTCTTGGGAGTGGTGGGACAACCACACTGGTGGATTCACACTCCCCAGGGCACTTACCCTGGCAGAGGGGCAATTCCGTTTGCATTTGGCCACTACCCCCAAGTGCAGGAATGTGGTGCAGGATGCTGCTGCAGCGTCCCTGTGCCACCGCTACCACCACCAGCACAGCAGGGGCTATCCAAGGGAATGGCTGGGGGAGGCACCAACTGTAGTCAGCTGACTGTTCTCTGCCATATGCCGACATTGAACATTTCACACTAAAGCCACCAAAAATGGTGGATTAAGTCTGAAAAGCCTCATAAGGGCTGCTGGGTGGGTGTTGGCCTGTTCTCTTTGCAGGCCTCCTCACGCTGCCTGGAAGCCCCTCTAGAAGTGGTGGCTGGGTATGGCTTCAGCACCTCAGCCAGGTGCCTATAATTAAAAATATTCAAACATCCACCAACAGGAAAAGGGAAGAGAAAGAAAAAAGGGAGCCCAACTAATTAGACCTGTTGCTATCCTCAATCATAGGCCTTTTCACATACATGTCTGTATGCCAAGGATCAGTGGAAAACATTCAGCTTTTTTTTTTGGGGGGGGGGGGGGAGATAATTTGATGAAATTTTGTATAGTCATATCTGGCCTGGATAGCTCAGGCTAGCCAATCTCATCTGATCTCAGGGGTTAGATCTCAGAATTTAAGAAGGGTTGGCCCTGCTTAATATTTGTATGGAGACTACCAAGGAAATTCGGAGTTGCTACACCCAGGCAGGCAAAGGCAAACTACCTCTGAATGGTATGTTCCCCATGGACATCATATCCTGAGGGGAAACCGGGATCAAACATACCGGGTTTTTGTATCTCAGTTCCCCCTTCGCATGGCTACTCCATCAGCATATTCAGGCCGGGAGGAAGAATTCCAGTGAATTATGCACAAGTCCCCGGTTTATTTTCATTTTCCACATGAACATTTACCTAATTTATGTAGATTCTTGTTCATGCATGAACATTCCCTTTTTTTCTGGTGTTCTGATTGGCTGTGGCTGTGGGGCAGGGAGAGCGGGTGGTGAGGTGGGAAAAAATAAACCGGTCCATCTCCAGCAGTGTTTGCTTGGGAACGGGATTGGCCCAGGCTTTTTGAAAAAGAGGAACACTCAATTTTTTTATCGTTTTCACCGAAGCCACTGGATAAGGGAAATCTTGTGGGCTGGGCCTGATTTAGGCCCAGAAGCCACGTGGAAGTCATGGCCGAACTGGGATGTTTCACCTCCTTATCCCAGGATATATGGTCCAAGGGGAAAACACCAATGTCTCCCGCCTTGAAAAGCCCCAAGAGGTTGCCATAAGTCAGCTACAATTTGATGGTACTTTCTACCCCCATTTATATCTCCATTTAATTTTTTAAAGGACTTCTTTAAACCAATGGTAAAGAAATCAAATGCAGCACTATTCACCATTGCTTACAGGGTTCACGAACTACCTGCACAACAGTAAATGACCTTGGAATTTGAAATAATAATCCAGTCATGCAAGCAATATTGGATTGGTGTCAGGAGCGTAAAACATCTGAAGAAAAAGTAATAGGAGATCACAGACAATTCCAGCCTTCTGTGTGTGATCATTTTGTCAGCTTTTCTATTTACAACACTCTCGCGCTATCTGGGTGGGCATAAAACAGCCAAGTAGTTTCCCAGCAGGTGCTATAATCATTTTACAGGCATTTAAAAAGGGAATATGCATCGAGGACACATTTTCCTCGAGATAAGCCATAAATAACAACAAAGGAGAATTGTCGATGGGAAAGACTAAAGGATATTTAGCCTGTCAGAATGTATTATTATTTCTGTATTTTGCTGCTTTTTTTTAAAAAAAAAGTCAAATTATTGTTCCCCAGTGTTTTAATTTTCAAGATAATATTTCTTAACAGACTTTAAGACACAGCTATGGTCTGGATTATTCCAGGAAGAGGACCATCAGTAATCCCTTGCTCATGTTTTTATCAGCCATAGAAACTCAGTGGTCCAATAACTGCCAGTGATCTAACTGAAGGATGGCTTCTTATGACTTGTTTTGGATCCCATCCCCAATTTAAGAGTCAAAAATAACCCTCACAACTTTATCTCTGCCCCCTTTTCTTTAGTCCTAGGATTTTTTTTTAATGAAGATGGCAGTAAGAATTTATTTTAGCTGTATTTTATTTTAGCTGTATTTTGAGTCTTTAGTTCAGTCTCTGGAACCAGCAGAAAGGAGCAGCAGTGGACAAGGCATCTGGGCCAGGAAGAACAGAGTGACTCTGGTGTTCCTTTTGTAGGGCTTTCCTCCAGGCCACATCTTTTTAAACAGTGTATCTTTAACAGGGGTTTTGCAGGGTTATCTCTTTCTCCTTAAGGGCTACTAGGAGCTGAGACTGCTGGAGGTGGGGCTTAACAGGGGGAGTTAACAGAGTTACTCTTTGTCCTGGGCTGCTAAAGGTGGGGCTCCTGAGGTGAGTCATTCAGTCTTTGGATTCAGTCTCTGGAATCAGCGTAGCCTAGCGTATAATTTCTTTCTTTTTCTTTTTAAAATAAAAGCCAAATAATTAATTAATAAGGACATTTCTTGAGGGATAGTGATTACAGATAGCTCCAAAGGGCACTGACTAAAAGTTTATGTCTAAATATCTAAACAAAGCAGATATGAGGCAGGAAGCCAGCAGGGGATGGGGGCTTGCCAGTGTTTTGCACTGAGTATGCATGTATGACTATCTGCCACTGGGCCGTGGTGGTGTACTTCGCTGCAATGAGCCCTGGCACTCAAGCGTGTCGTTCTCTTGAAGCCAAAGGTAGCAGACCTGGAGAAGCTGAGAGGCAGAGAGGGCAACAAACAAGGCTTTCAGGGACCTAGCAGCGGGTCCCCTCCCAAGGTGACATCTCTTCCAGATGTCATGGAGAATGAGAGTCCTGGGTGACAGAGGGTGCCAGTCTGAGGTGGGGGAAGATGCTCCCTTAGATGGGATCCCTTCCTTAACTGGTGATCCAGCTATCCTCTCGCACTGAGGGATACCCCTCGAGGGGAGGTGGGGGGGGCTCCTTGCGGTGGGTGATTCGATCATCAGGAATATAGAGAGTTGGGTTTTGTGACAGGCGTGATGACGCATGGTGACTTGCCTGCCTGAGTGCGAAGGATTTGCGGATGTCGCGCTTCGTCTAGATGGAGGCTGTTAGACAGTGCTGGGAATTGGAGTCAGCAGTTGTAGTTACATTGGTACCAATGACATTAGGAAATGTAGCGGGGAGGTTCTGGAGGCTAAATTTAGGCTACTGGGAAAAGGTTAAAATCCAGGACCACCCCAAAGGTGGCATTCTCTGCTGAAATGCTACCTGTTCCACGCAGCAGAGGCCGAGCTAGGCAGAAGTGGAGATACAGGGTCTCAATGCGTGGATGAGAAGGTGGTGCAAGGCAGAGGGTTTCAGATTTGTCAGGAACTGGGAACAGCTTTTGGGATAAGGCGGTACCGCGCAAAGGGGCCGGGCTTCATCTTAACCCAACCAAAAGAGGAACCAGGCTGCTGGCTCAGCTTGTGATTAAAGGTGGCAGAACTTGGCTTTTAAAAGCTGATTCCTGGGGGAAAGCTAGACGGGAGCTGAGGTGACTTAGGTTAGGAATACAGAGTCCATGGGGATGCAGACAGAGAAGGAGGTTTTAAATCAACCACATACAAGTGAGGAACATAGCAATGTGATAAGTGATAGTGTCGACAAAAGGCTAGAGGGCAAAACACATAAATCCCAGGTTTAGGACAGAGACAGAGCATACAAGTATCTCTATGCTGAATAGTAGAAGCATTACGACCTAAAATGGGGAGCTGGAGTACAGAGTTTTTTGAAGGAGGACATTGATATAGTGGGCATCACAGAGACATGGTGGAATAGAGGGAGAACCAGTGGGATGCTGTTATCCCAGGTTACAGGCTCTACAGGAAGGATAGGACAGAGGCATTATTGGAAATTGGTGGCCCTCTACATCAAGGAGAGCATGGTAATGCATAAAATAGACAATGCAGGGGGGAGCTGATTCACTCTACAGAAGCACTGTGGATATCAATACCAGGGGTGAAGCATAGTTTAACATTAGGAATATATTATCATCCCCTGATGACCAAAAGCACAAGAGGATTCTGAGATGGAAAAAAAAAAAATTAGAGAGGCCAACAAAAGCAAAATATGCGTTGGTGTGGGCTGATTTTAACTATCCCCATATAAAGCTGGAAAAATGCATGTTCAGGTCATAGTAAGGAAGAGAACATTCCTGGATATGCTAAATGACTGTGGCTTAGAGCAGATGGTTGTAGAACCAACCAGAGGAGATGTGATCCACAGATGCTAATTCTATGTGGGACCCAGGACCTGGTGCTTGGGGAAGTCAGTGTTGTTGAGCCGATAGAGAACAGCGACCACAATGCTGTCAGATTCAGTATCTCTGCATGCCGAACAAGTGACAACTACTAATGTGGTTACATTAAGCTGAAGGGAAATTTCTCTCAAAGATGAAGAAGGGATAGTCTTGAGGAAGCTGAAAGGGAAAATCAAAGAGAGTCAAAATGTCCAAGATGCTTGGAGGTTATTTAAAAACACAGTCTTAAAAGCTCAACTGGAATGTGTTCACAGGTTAGGAAAGGCAGCGCCCAGTCAAAAAAGCCACCATGGTTAACAAAGGGGCGTTTGAGGAAATTATTAGGGAAAAAAAAAGATGTCTTTTAGAAAATGGAAGTCCAACAACGCTGATGAAGTACCAGAGAACACAAATGGTGGCAAGAAGCAAGTTAACATGAGGAGGCAAAAAGGATTATGAGGCATGGCTGTGAACATCAAAACCAGCAACAAACATTCCAGTACATCAAAGCAGGAAGCCAGCAAGGGAGCGGTAGGCCGTTAGATGACAAAGGGAACAAAGGGTGTGCTAAAGATGACAGGAAGTGCAGAAGCTGAATGAATTCTTTGCATCTGTCTTCACCCAAGAGGAGGTGAACATTCCTGCACCTGAACCAAGCTTCTTAGGAGAATCGAGGAACTAAGCGAAGATAGTGGTAGACAAGGGAAGAAGTTCTGGCAGCCATTGATAAACTAAATGCTACCAAATCCCGGAATTTGAATTGCATTCACCCAAGAGTTCTTAAAGAGCTCAAGCATGAAATTGCTGATCTTCTCACTTTTAATATGCAACTTATCCTTGAAATCAGGCTCCATCCCTGAGGCTGGAAGATGGCCAATAATACCCATCCTTTAAGAAAAGGATCTAGGGGACCGGGAAATTACAGGCCAGTCAGTTTGACATCTGTTCTGGTAAATTAGTAGAATCTGTCATTAAAGATAAAATTATAAAACATGTAAGCAAAACCTGCTGAAAGAGTCAGCATATGGCTTTTGCAGAGAGGCAAATCGGTCTTACTACAAACTTACTAGAGTTCTTTGAGGATGTAAATAGGCATGTGGATAAGGGAACCAGTGGACATTGTCTACTTAGTTTCAAAAGGCTTTTGACAAGTTCCTCACCAGAGACTATTGAGAAAACTCAGCAATGAAGGAATAAGAGGAAGTCCTCCCTGGATTAAAACTGGATTTGAACAGGAAGCAAGAGTGGAGTGTAAATGGGAAATTCTCACAATGGAGAGATGTAGAGTGTGGTGTCCCCAAGGATCCGTGTGGGACCAGTCTCTTTAACCTATTCATAAGCGACCTGGAAGTAGGGGTGGGTGGCGTGGTGGCCAAGTTTGCAGATGATACCAAATTATGTAGGGTGGTGAGAACCACAAAGGATTCTTGAAAAGAGCTCCAAGCGGACCTTGATAAATTAGGTGAGTGGGCTAAGAAATGGCAAATGCAGTTCAATGTAGCAAATGCAAAGTGATGCACATAGGGGCAAAAAATCCAAACTTCACATACACGCTACAGGGGTCAGTGCTATCAGTCTGAACCCAGAAGAGTTAGGCGTCTTCAGGTGATAGTTCCATGGGAATGTCAACTCAATGTATGGCAGCTGTGAAAAAGGCAAACTCTATGCTGGGGATAATCAGGAAAGGAATTGATAATAAAACTGCAAAGATTGTCATGCCCTTATATAAAAGCATTGATGCGACCACACTTGGAGTACTGTGTTCAGTTCTAGTCACCACATCCCAAAAAGGATATTGAAGAGATAGAAAAAGTGCAGAAGAACGAGGATGATTGAGGACTGGAGCACCTTCCTTATGAGGAAAAGGCTGCAGCGTTTGGGACTCTTTAGTTTGGAAGGCGTCTGAGGGGATATGATTGAAGTCTATAAAATTATGCATGGGCTAGAAAATGTTGACAGAAATTTTTCTCTCTTTCTCACAATACTAGAACCAGGGGGCATTCATTGAAAATGCTGGGGGGAAGAATTAGAACTAATAAAAGGAAACACTTCTTCACGCAACGTGTGATTGGTGTTTGGAATATGCTGCCACAGGAGGTGGTGATGGCCACTAACCTGGATAGCTTTAAAAGGGGCTTGGACAGATTTATGGAGGAGAAGTCAATTTATGGCTACCAATCTTGATCCTCTTTGATCTGAGATTGCAAATGCCTTAACAGTCCAGGTGCTCGGGAGCAACAGCCGCAGAAGGCCATTGCTTTCACATCCTGCATGTGAGCTCCCAAAGGCACCTGGTGGGCCACTGCGAGTAGCAGAGAGCTGGACTAGATGGACTCTGGTCTGATCCAGCTGGCTTGTTCTTATGTTCTTATGTTCTTATGTAAGGAAAAAGAATAAATGAATCTGTGTGGGAATATCATATGGATGACCTTCTCCCATATGAACCTACCTCCCCACTATGGTCATCTTTGGAAGCCCTGCATGCTACTATCACCTGATGCTAAATGAATGGTGACATGAGAAAGGGCCTTCTTGGTTCCTAACTATGGAATTGTCTCTCCAGGAAAATTCATTTGTCCCTTTTTATTCTTGACTTCTGCCAGAGGATGAGTGCTTTTTTTGTTTTGTTTGGCATTCCCCCCAGTGGTGAGATTCAAATAATTTAACAACTGGTTCCGGTGGTGGGATTCAAATAATTTAACAACTGGCTGTTTACAAGCACCATTTTAACAACTGGTTCTGCCAAACTGGTGCGAACCTGCTGAATCCCACCATTGATTCCCCCCGCCCCGTTGGTCCCCTCCTCGATTGTGTTTACATGTTTTTATTGATTTGCCTTTTTTATACACTTTATGTAAAATACTGTTAGGCAACCCAATCCAGAGGGGGTGGGGGTGGAGGTGGAATGGCCATAGGAAGCAGCACAGGTTCATGGTGACATGTTTGCCAACCTGGCTGGTGTTAAGTAGCACTAAGGTCAGCCAGGAGAGCTAACAGGGAGGTGGGTCTGCTTTGGGCTCCTACTTCCAGAGTCTCATTGGCCTAACTTGTAGGCTGACACAACTGGGGGCCTTCTGAGGGACTTCCCATTGGGTTTTGGTCTTGATATTGCCTTTTGTTTCTTCTGCCTCCCTGCACCACAGGAGAGCCCTCTGAAGGAAGTGTGGCAGCAACACCATCCTCTCAGCTGCCTACCAGTTCAGGACTCTTCTGTTAATGTTTTGAGTTGGCCATCTTACAGACTCTATTTTGGTGGAAAAGCAGCATTGAAACATTTAAATAAATACAATAAATCCCATTATATTTTTGTGGAAGCTCATTTGCTCCTCAGACCCCTTCTTAACAATTGTCAATTACCTTGGACCATTTGTGGTAGGTATCTGCTCTCTATACAATTTACTATTTAGTGGGCTTTATAGCAGTTCTGATGAATTTATGGCAGGCTTGATCTGATTTTATAGCTCATCTGAATAGTATGTGGCTGTGTTCATGGTTTTATTTTACTCTGGATTATTTGTTTATTCTGTCTAGAGCCGATTCCACACAGACCAAATATAACAGTTCAGATCCTTTTTAACAGCATTATGGGGAAGGAGTTCCCACAGAACTTGCCCCCGAAACACTTCTAACCCATTATACTCGTCTGAACCTGGGTTAAATGAAAGTCACTAAATTGGCAACCTTTTTTCTTCAACCTAGGGCTCATTCCGCACATGCAGAAGCTGTGCAGAATGGCAAAATCCACTTGCAAACAGTTGTGAAAGTAATTTGAAAACACATTATTTTGCGTGTGCGGAAGGGGCCTAGGTTTCAAACTCTTTCTGCTTGCCTGTGAAAACTACAGCAAGAAGGAAGTGTTCTATTTCTCCCCCTCCTGTCACCATTATGGTGGATTCCACAGGTGGCCACCATTAGAGTGGATTCTTACCTTCTGAGGGACCCCATTACACAATGGAAGGTCTCTAACAAGACAGAGAGTGCTCTTCAGTCAACCTATGGCTTTGCCTCACATACAAGTGAAAGTGCAAAAGTTCATCCGTAATTTTGAAGTCAACATCTTCTGGGTATGCTTCCATCAACATCTCAACACCTTGCTGAACTTCTTGCTTAATTGCTGTCAGATTAGCAAGACAGAGAAACATTTGTGTAATATCACTGTACACAGCACCTCTTCTTAAACTGGCTTGAAGTGTATCTAGTAAAAGAATAAAGGATTTGATCCCAAACTTATCTCTTGAAGAAAGTTCAGCTAAAGCATCAGGACCAGGTGCACTTGGACCATTTTCTTGCAGTTTCCTTACTATTTGTCTCCTTGTGACAGTTCTGTAGTTAACATTTGGCAAGATGCCTTTTGCTTGTCGCTGAAGCTCATCAAAATCTTCTTTAATTTTGTTCTAAAAATCTAAAAATCCTGAAGTGAACTGTACAATCTTGCACAAGTACTCAATAATGATTACTGAATGGCTTCGCTGACCCTGTGAAAATGACCTAGCACATGGTTCCAAAATGCAGCATAACCATAAATTCCAGCTCTTCCATTTCTTTTTTTTCTTTCTGTTGGAAATAATTGGTGAAGACTTTCCTAAGCAATTCAGAAGTTTATTTATGTATGCGACAACTGTAGCAAGGACACTCTATGCACAAAAATGGAAAGACAATAAGACACCAACAAAAGAGAACAGGATTCTAAAAGTTACATGATATGCAGAAATTGCAAAGCTGACAGCATTATTAAGAAATAACAGTTTGGACAATTTTTTCACAAAACTATAAACCATTTACAGAATACCTTTTGACAAACTATTCAAACAGAGGAGGAGGAGGAGGAGGAGGAGGAGGAGGAGGAGGAGAAGTATCTTTTGTAAGGAGACTCCTTTCTTTTCCTCTCCCCATAACAGACACCTTGTGAGGTAAATGGGGCTTAGAGAGTTCTGAAGAACTGTGACTACCCCAAGGTCATCCAGCCGAAATGTAGAAGTGCAGAAACACATCAGGTTCACCAGATAAGCCTCTGCCACTCAGGTGGAGGAGTGGGGTATCAAACCCAGTTCTCCAGGTTAGAATCCACCTGCTCTTAACCACTACACCACACTGGCTCTCAGTGCGCTGGCTCTCAGTAGTGTCAGGGTTTGAAATCTAAAGAAAACAGTAGATTGTAATTACCAGAAGACATTTATGAAAGAATCAACACGTTAATTATGTGCATTGAAGTTAGAGTTAACCTGTAGTCAATGATGAGATAGCTGGAAGTCACTATATGTTGTGAAATGGGTTGTGTTTTGTTTCTTTCTTTTTTATATGCGTATGTGTTTTGTGTGTTGTCTTTTTATGTGAGATTTTTTTTAAAAAAGATTGTTATGTTGAAGCCTGGACTACCCTTCCCATTAACATCTGAGCATAAATGACTGAGGGCATCAGTGATAGCACTATAACTTTCCAAAACAGCTTCTGTGGCTTTGCACGTGCCTCCCACCTAGCATCTGACAAATATTTAGGCACTTTTGACTGAGGTTGCAAAATGATTTTAGAACTGTCCATCTCTTGGGGGTGGATGAAAAGAAGGTATGAATTTCATTAATAAGGGTAAAAAAGTTCATTGCATCAAGACAGCAGTCAACAGCCGAACGGTCCTCCAAATTTAAAGAATGGCCAGTGCATAGAATAAAGCATGGAATAAAATGGAATTTAAAAAAAAAAACCAAGCTAACAGCTAGTTAATATAAACACAATCCTACCTTTATAGTAATCAGTATAAGAAATTCTGATACCTAGAATATTAATCCATAGTTTATGACAAGATTGGGCTTCCTCTGAGGGGAACTACCTGCAGCGTCAGGCCCTCCAGTCAAGCTGAGAAGTTTGCGCCTTTTCTTCCTTATACGGAATATCCAACTCTTTTGTTTCCCTCATGGACTCATGGTTACACAAAGAAAATTATTGATGTTGTTTAGAGGTTACAGTGCATTATTACAACATGTGTAAGAAAGCACTGTAAAAGTGTCAACAGTATTATACTCCTTGGCCGGAGTCACCCTAGATTTTGAGGTTTTAGGCTTCAGCCTTGCTATCCTATAGATAAATCCAGCCCTATCTTCTGTTGTGGCATTGGCTTCCTCTTCCACTAACAGTTCTGCCTGTGCAAGAGCTACTTGGAAAAATATTGCTTTTGCAGAAGAGGAGCTGCTAGTAGCAGAGGAAGAGAGCACCACAGCAGAAGAAACCCCCTGCAGTAGTGACAGAGAAGTGCAAGTGGCACTGTGGGATCCAAGCTCATTTTCTGCTACTTAGCAGGAAATGGGAGCAACATGACCAAATCCCACTTTCTACTTCACCTCCCTACCAGTTATCAGATACATTGTAAACTGTTACATTCTATTCCAGCTGTTGTGTTGGACTACCATTATTAACAAGAGGAATTCGCTTGCCGTTGTTAAGAGAAATAAAGAACTGTCTCCTTCCATATGTCCCTGTATGCCAAGTGTGGTCATCTATTGGCTATCCCACCACTTAGGGTGAATCATCTGACATCGATCAGAACTGGGCCCTGTTACGCTGTGGCTCCAATTCTGTAGAATGGGCTCCCTGAAGAGAAGTGAAAGATTCCCTCCTTGGAGATCTTTACAAGGAAAGGTGGGATGTAAATATTTGTGTGTGGTGTTTGATGTCAAGTCAGAGCTGAGTTATGTCTACCCCATTAGGATTTTCAAGGCAAGAGATGTCCAGAGATGGTTTTCCATTGTCTGCCTCCCCATCACAACCCTGGTATTCCTTGGAGATCTGCCATCCAAATACTTCCCAGGATTGAGGCTAAAACTGTGTGACTGACCCAACAAGTTTCCATGGCAGAATGAGATTCAAACCTGGATTTCCCAGATCCTAGTCCAACACCTTAACCACTACGCTACTCTGGCTCTCAAATGTTTAGGTAAACAAATAAAAATAGAACATGGGCATTGCCAAAAAGGTGCATGCAAGCTTTAATTGCATTTTGAGGGAAATTCTCGGTCTCTCTGATAAATGGAAATGTGTTTTAGTGACTGGTCTTTAGTCACAGTTTGAACTCACAAAAATCAATCCATTGCAGCATCTAGCTGCTTGGTTATTTCTATACATTTGAATTTTATGTGACTATGCAAAGGAACTGATTATGAATATGTAATTCATGTTGTATGCTTTATAAAATCCAGTTTTCAAACTGGGACAAGGCAGAATATTTTGGTAATGCTGAATGTGAGAGGTAATTTATTCTAGTTATTGAATTTACTGTGGCAGATTAATACTGACATTCTACTGTCTTAATATACTGGACTACCAGAACTCCTGTTCCATAAATAATCATTGGAGTTAATACCAAGAAATTATATTTTCCACGTTACTGAACATGTCTCATTTCCCTCCTGCTATGCTTTACAGAGAGCGAATAAATGAAAGATTCGCTAGAGAAATATTATTCATGGATTCCTTATTATTCAATATTATTCAGAAAAAGTCTCATGGATGGAAAGGTGGTTATAGTGCAGTGGACAGAGTGCTGGACTTAAAATAGGGAAGCGAGTTCAAATCTAGGTCAGCCCTGAAACTCCTGGTTGACCTTCAGCCAGTCACTTTTTTCTGCCTGTAGGCCTCAAGAAGATAATATGAGATAAACTATATGTATGTCATCTTGGAGCACAGCAGGATTTTTAAGTCTCCCAGTCTAAGATCAATTCTCTATTATACTGGCAGTGAATCCCTAAATGGTTATATCTTTCTAAGTCCATTGAAATCAATGGCCTTGAATTGTATAACTCTGTTTAGGATTACACTGTTAGCAAATGGCATATGAAAGCTAAAGTGAATTTCCAGCTCTAACAAGGAACATTTGCAGAATGGAGAAATCTGGAACTGTAGAGACAAATTAACAATGCAACCCTGTGCAAAATTACTCCAGTCTAAATCCATTGGAATGAAACTGGAGTAACTTTGCATGAGATGGCATTGTGTGCTTGCCATCCCATCTGTACATCATTATGTGGACAGAGAAGAATTTTCCTTCCTACCTGCCTTCCCTTGCTGTTCTGAGCATATATCTTTATTGGTTCTGTGGGTTTTAAAATCCATGCAGGAGTGGCCTGTGATTTGGTACACAAGTTGCCTTTCATATTCAGAGGGGTTTCAGCAGATAGAGGTAGAAATGATTCTGAGGTTCTCACTCTAGCTTTATTCTCCTGTTTCAGGTTTGCTTCTCTCTTGAGTAAAATGGAAACCAAGACATGATTCTTGCACCCCTTTCTGTTTTCTCACACGGAATCTTTCCCATAAAATGTGCGCATTTCACACCATCAGCTGTGCATAAGTAAATCCATGTTATACATTGTACACATTCACAAGGGACACTGTATCGACGAAGAGCAAAGACGTGACATCTGAGATCTGGATGAGAGTATGGCATGCAAAAATCTGATCTACGAAATCAACACTGAAAAGCAGAGACTTGAAAGTGTGGACAGAAATATACACCAATAGAGAAAGAAAACAGTGACCCCATCTCTGGTGTGAATAACATCAAAAGAGAAAATATGGACAGACCACAACACTATAGGGAAAGAGTCTAATATTGATTGAGTGACACTCCTTATAAGCTTTGCCTGGTGTATCTGAATATCCTATCTCAGAAGGAAGGAAAATGACAGCACATTCACACAGTATATTTTCAGATTATGGTCTCAGATTTTTTGAGTGTGCACCCACAATGGTAATGCAACCAACATTTCTTTGTGAGCTCTTTCATAGCTGATTTAGCAGCCCATTATGCACAGAGCGCTTAACCAAGGGCTCTTTGTGGCCCGGTGGGGTTGTAGAGAAGTCTCTTTGCATTTCTCTGTTTACACACAATGAGGCGCGCACTGCCTGATGAACTGCTTGTCTACTGAACTCTCCTGGGGCTGCCTTTTCTGGTTCTCTTACCTCCACCCATCAACTGACTCTTAAAGGCACATAATTGCAAGATTGCTGACTTTGTTCAAGCCCTATAAATTATTGTTATATCAATATTGCTATTTTTGCAGTTATTTCAAAACAAGCCCCCCCCCCCAAGTGAAAGAGGCAAAGCAATTCCATGAACCATACTTTGCTGAAGAAGGGGGCCATGTCCTAGAACTTATATTGTCTTCCCCTCCCACAACAGAAAGTGCCAAAAACACAACTACAACTGAACATCAAGAAGACAAAAGTTGATGACTGCAGAATTACTTAATGTTAAAACTGGAGTGAGGAAATAGAAACTGCTCAAGGCATTGTATTCCTTGGCTCCATCATCAACCAAAAGAGAGACTGCTGCTGAGAAATCAGAAGGAGATTGAGTCTAGGAAGTGCAGCCATGAAAGTGTTGGAAAAGATTCTTCAGTGTAAGGATATGTCACTGGCAACCAAGATCAAGTTAAGAGAGAAGAGGATTTATACCCACTCTTTTCTCCTGGAAGGAGACTAACAAACTCCATTTCTTTCCCCACAACAAACACCCTGAGAGGTAGGTGGGGCTGATAGAGTTTGGAGAGAACTGTGACTAGCCCGAGGTTACTCAGCATTCTTCATGTGTAGAAGCAGGGCGACAAATCCACTTCACCAGATAAGAGTCACTGCTCATAGGGATGAGTGGGGAATCAAACCCAGTTCTTTAGATTAGAGTCCACCTGCTCTTAACCACTACACCATGCTGGGTCTCCATAGTATTTCCAATTACTATGGCATTCTGTAATATTCCCCATTACTATATATGAGTGTGAATTTTGGACAATGAAGAAAACTGATAGAAAGAAAGTAGATTCCTTTGAAATTAGATTTCTTTGGTGTTGGAGGACAGGTTTATGGACACTGTGGACTGCCGAAAAGACAGATCAGTGGGTTCTAGATCAAATCAAGCCTAAATTGTCCCTAGAAGCTAAAATGCCTAAACTGAATCTATTGTACTTTGGTCTCACAGTTCGGGCTATCAAGGTCAGGATATGGGCAATGAGAATTTACCACAGTAAATGGGAGCAGTGGTGCCTAATGTGGGCCTGATTTATCTGCTTTTTTTCCCTTCTACTCATCACATAGGAAAAAAATGAAAAGCCATCTCCATGGAGACCTGAGGTGGGGCTTTTTCAGTGGTGGCCCCAAGACCATGGAATGATTTCCCCCATGAGGCACTTCAAGCATCTTCCCTATGTGCATTTAGAACACTGGTACAGACACATCTATTTACTTTGACCTTTGGCTGAAGAGATGGCTTCCCCTTTTGGAAATTTCAGGGTTTTAATAGATCTGTAAGAATTTTAATATGCTTGTAGACATTTTAACCCATTTTTACTATGCACATTTTAAATTGTTTTTAGGGGATTTTTGTGTCTTATGTTATAACCTGCCCTGAGATCTTCAGGTATAGGGTGGGATATAAAAATATATAAACAAACAAATAAATCTCCCTACTTGAATGGCCAACTGCAGAGTGACAGGGCTTGGCAAGTCCATCTGGACACCCCACTCATGGCTACTAGGGAGAAGTGGTGGATCAAAGCTCTGTGTTTAAAATGGAGTGAAGGTGCTTGCTGCTCCCCACCCTTTTGACCCTTTAAAGCTTTCTCCCCTTTCTTCCCCAAGTTAACATTACATCACGGTACAGTAAGGGAAAAGGAGACTTCTAGATGGAGGGGTCCTCTATGTGATTGCTATTGAAGCAGGCCTTTTTGCCCAGGTACGATGGAGAAAAGGGGGAGGAACAGACGTGGGGATAGCGGTAGCAGTGACCCAAACCCTGCTGCCCGCAGCAGGGCTTGCTTTCACATCCCCATGTAGACGCAGTCATGTAGGTGCAGTTAGATGCAGTCCTTCAAGAACAGAGGGTAGCTACTGCTCTTTGTGGAGTGTTTCATTTGTACACTGTTGGCTTTTGCATAATGTGCAGAATGGCTCCAAATGAAACCACCAAGACAGTGATGAAATATATTGTCGAAGGCTTTCACGGCCGGAATCACTTGGGTGCTGTGTGGTTTCCGGGCTGTATGGCTGTGTTCTAGCAGCATTCTCTCCTGACGTTTCGCCTGCATCTGTGGCTGGCATCTTCAGAGGATCAACTAAAGATGCCAGCCACAGATGCAGGCGAAACGTCAGGAGAGAATGCTGCTAGAACACGGCCATACAGCCCGGAAACCACACAGCACCCAAGTGATGAAATATTCCATTCAGTCAAGTTTACATTGTTTCGGGTGATTACGTTGCCGAACTCTTTTATGCCTTTCTGGGCTGAAGCATGCTGTTTTTGTTTGTTTGTTTCCTCCATAACTGTCATCAGATTTTTTCTCAACATTAAGCAGCAGGGAATGTTAAATGTGCCTCTTTTTAAATGGATTAATATCCATTTATGAGGTTGCGGGAATCCTCTATCTCAGAATGCAGGAATTACATAGCTGTGGTATTATAATATTTAGATCAAATAAAGATAAACAAAGAGTGTTTTGGTCCCCCCTCCTGCCCTTCGGACTCTTAGATTTATCTGTGCCATCTGCTTAGAAACCACTGCTTTATTAGAAGAGCAGGATAGATTACTAACCACATGGGAAGTAGTGGTTAAGAGCAATGGACTCTAATCTGAAGAACTGGGTTTGATTCCTTACTCGTCTACATGAGCAGCGGACTCTAATCTGGTGAACTGGATTTGTTTCCCTACTCCTATATATGAGGTCTACTGAGTGACCTTGGGCTAGTCACAGTTCTCCTAGGACTCTCTCAGACCCACCTACCTCACATAGTGCTTAGTGTGGGGACAGAAAGGGAAAGAAGTTTGCAGGCCTCCTTGCAGTGGCATACCAGGGGTAAATGGCACCCGGAGACAGATTGTCTCCAGGACACCCCCCTGGCTCTGCCGCCCACCACCCCAGCTCCGCCCCTGATGCCCCCAGGCTCCACCCCCCACTGCTCTCGACCCGCCCATGTCACTATGGACATGGGCAAGGTCTAGAGTGCCCACCTCCCTGTCCCCTCTGGCTGGGCTCCCAGCTGGCAGCCTGCAGTCTCTTCTGACCACCCCTCTGGGCAGGCCAGAACAGACTGCAGTCCCAGCCTCGGAGACCTTCTTTTATAAGAAATGAGGCTAGGGGTGGGGCTTGGGGAGCAGGAAGGGGTGGGACCACCCAGCCTGAGTGCTTATAAAAGAAGGTCTCCGAGGCCGGGTCTACAGTCTCTTCGGGCCTGCCCAGATGGGAGGTTAGAAGAGACTGCAGACTGCCGGCTGGGCTCCCAGCCGGCAAGGGGGGGAGGGAGTCCAGGGGGGTTTGAGGATGAGACAGCAGGACTTCCTGGTCACATGGGGGGCCAATTTTGTGCCCCACACGTGACCAGAAGAGTGGTGCCCGGGGCCCTTGTCCCTAAGCAGATATGCCACTGCCTCCTTGAGACTCCTTATATATGTAAATCCAAACACTTCTTCTTTTCTAATGTGTGCTATTTCTATGTTGATTGGAATAGATATAGATTGCAAATAAGTATGGTCCAGTTCAGCAGAGTATTCATCCATTTCTCAATGTAATGCAAAACAACTGCTATATTCATGAAAAGATAGTTAGCACATATTCTTTTTTTTTCTTCTGAAACAGTGCACATTTTGTGGAAAATATAGTACTGACTCCAAAACTAACAGAGACCTCTACTGCATGTCTAAAATAAGGTGTGAGGCAGATGCTTAGCACAGACACCATCTGGAGCTCCACAAGCATGGTTGCCTGATTTACAGAACTCTCCTCCACGAGGGAAGATATTCACTTGATTTCAGCTAGACACCACCGTTTTGATGTGGATGGTAATTTCATGTGGTTGGCCTCTTTATGCTATAGTGGTGACACTGGTAACTGGAAAGGACTGCATAGATGATGGTGTTGTTTGCTGTGGCGAAACAGGCCCGCTTTGCCTGGCAAGCCTATTCCACTCCAAGCCTCCAAGGGGTAGCCACCTTTTCCTGAAAAGGCCTTGCTTTCTCTCGCTGGGTAAACCACTGCCACCACCCGACCATTTGAGGAACTTCCTGCTAGGGAGGGTCAGGGCTCCCCAGCCTCCTTTCGAACTCTGAGGCCTAGCCTCTGTTTCCTTTGTTTTCCTCTCCTGGGTTCCACAGGGCAGATTGGAGGCCCTGGAGGAGCAGCTGCTTGCCAACTGCCAGCCTTCCTCCTGGTGCCCTCCATTCACAATGGCTGAGGCCTAGATGGTACAGAGAACTGTTCCCCATGTCTAAGGTTCAAAAGTATTTATTAAAATAGAATGGTTACAAGTATGTTTTAACACTGCACTAGATTGAGCAAGGGTTTCCAAAACAAATGAGATATAAATGCAATTTTTCCATCCCTTTCTCTGCATGTACCCTATGTACTATTACAATAGGGTAGGCTCTTAAGCTTAGAAGGTAACAATCCTTACAGAGTTCCTATTACCAGGAAGACTGGGTCAGCTCCCTAGGCAAGCACATGGTCCCAAAACTGCTGCTCTCTCCAGAGCCCAGCCAAGAGCTCAGAGCAAGGGTATTGGTCTTGACCTTGCTAAATAATGGGTTGGGTTTATGCTTCATTCCACTCATGAAAGTTAAAAAGTGCACTATAAACATATGAAGCAGCCTTATGCTGAGTCACATCTTTTGTCCATCAAGCTCAGCATTGTCCACTTTGATTGGCAGCAATTTTTCAATTTCTGTTTCACATCACCTACTACCTGATCCTTTTACCTGAAGATGTTGAGGATTGACTTCAATATGAATCTTCTACCTTCTCTATGCCAAGTTACCAAATTTAACTAGACCTAGTGCATGTATGCACCATGGGCTATTTACAAACTGATGATCAATTATTGACAAATGTTGCAATTTCCAAAATCTAGTTTCTGATAAAGCTTGGACTTGGGACAAAACTAGACTTTCTACCAGCAGCTCTCCTTGTCCACCACTGCTCTGAGTGGCAACATGACAAAAATTGTTTTAAAAAGGGCAGTGGCAACTGCACGGTGATTTCACTTCCAGGGATATTGGGTAGCACTAGGAATTACCAAAAACTCTATGGTTTTATCATAGGAATCACCAAGAAACTATATGGTTTTATGATAGAGTTTCTGGCTATTCCTGGAGATACCCAATGTCACTTCTGGTTGTCCTAGAACAGGGGTAGGGAACCTTTAACACTCAAAGAGCCATTTGGACCCATTTTCCATGGGAAAAGAAAACACTTGGAGCTGGAAATAATTTTTGACATTTAAAATAAAGATAACACTGTATATATTGGGTTTTTAATCTTTTACTCCGCTCATTCTGAGAAGCGCATGGATGCGTCTGCCCTGCTGCCTGCAGGGCGGGCAAGGATGGGGCCAGTGGCTCGGCCTCGCCGCTCCAATGGGGCGGGCGAGAGGGGAAGCCGGGCAATTGGTGCCCCCACCTTGCTGCCTGCAGGGCTGGCAAGGATGAAGCTGGTGGCTTGGCCTTGCCGGCCGCCGGGAAAGCGCCCGCCCCGCTTAAACGGGGCGGGCGAGAGGGGAAGCCCGCAGCGCGACCCAGCCAGCCAGCGGCAATTGGTGCGCTTGCCCTGCTGCCTTCAGGGTGGGCAAGGATGGGGCTGGCGGCTCGGCTCATGGAGCCAAAGTGCAAGGGCAAAAGAGCCGCATGCGGCTCTCGAGCCACAGGTTCCCTACCCCTGTCCTAGAAGAAACATCATGGTGCAGCCAATATGCCCTCTCATGTCCCTGCTCCTGAAACTG
Organism: Sphaerodactylus townsendi; assembly: GCF_021028975.2. Classification (NCBI taxonomy): domain Eukaryota; kingdom Metazoa; phylum Chordata; class Lepidosauria; order Squamata; family Sphaerodactylidae; genus Sphaerodactylus; species Sphaerodactylus townsendi. The sequence goes on along the minus strand of NC_059428.1, from coordinate 125,090,999 downwards.
CCATCCATTGTCAGGCACAGCTCAGCAACTCTAAGCAGAGCTGATCCAAAACTTTGTAACAATACTGAGTAATGTTTACAACATGGCCATCAAACACTATGGGAGTGGTGGAACCCAGGGCAGCTATTTCCTGTTCCATAAGGAGCCAGTGTAGTATATTCTGGTTAGAGTGCTTCACTGAGACCAAAAGGTCCTCAGTCACAAAGTACCTTGGACCAGTCATAGTGTTTCAGCCCAATCTATAGTCTCTCTACTTAACCTGCATCATAATTTTTTTCTGAAGATGAATCTAAAGACAGATCACATGTGCACCCTAAGAACTTATGAGGAGAGGTAGGGCTTTTTTTAAAAAAAATGATAATGCCATTAACTTGGTCTCTGGAAGCAACCATTGGTTAATTAATACGAGCGAACATGATCACCACTGAGTGAATATCACTAGAAAAGTAGTCACTTCTTTAATGTTTATTGATCCTACATGTGTCTTCAGTTCGATATTAGGATCTAATAAATTTTGTGACATGGGCATTATAGCTAACGTCAGCATACGTTCCAGATGTTTTAACAAAAATAAAACTCTTCTTCCTTCTCTCTCTCAGTCCCTGGAATGGAGTGGGTCATTGTCCCACTTTGGAAATTCTTTCAAACTCATCTTCTTTCATTCAATGCTGCCGGGGGGGGGGGGGGCAAAATAAGTGGGTTTTGTAAAGTATAATCAGAGCAAGATAAAAGTATAACTAGAAATGTCATCCATATTGATTTTACATCAGGGCAGACTATTTATTTTGAGGGTTTTTTTAATGGAAAGAGGAACAATGTCTAATTCTAAAGAGGCTTCCTTATAAAACAAGCATGGCAGGTTTGGTGCAGGATCAATAGCTTGGAATAAAAGTTGTAAAACATAGGAACATAGAAATTGTTATTTGGGATCACATTTTTTTAAAAAAATGCATGCCATAAGAAAACTCATTTTGCCTGAAGAAAGTGCAAGAAGGCACTACTGAGGAACAGTCAAGCTAATAAATTGGAAGGCGGTCATTTGTCAGTTACTCAAACAAGGCAACAACAAACAGCTTAATTATACCTCAGTCATTATCCAAGCAGTGAGTTGCTAAGTTGGTGAAACTACATCAGAAATACAAGTTAGGTTGGACTGTTAATGTAACCCCTATGTTCAGAATGGGTTGACCCGGAAAGGGGCGGAGACTCAAAGCAGCAGGAGGCTGCAAAAACTCATGAAATTGGAGGAAGCAAGGCTACCAGGCTGGGACCTTGATTTATTTCTTTATAAGCTCTTAACACCTTGTTTAAGGTAAGTGCAAAGTTGTTGGGAACTAGTGGGAAGGGAATTGTTTATTTTTGCTGTATTGTAAATGTTAGAATTTATTGTTTCAGGGCTTTCTGTGTATGTAGTTGATGGGAGTTCTTTTGGGGACCTTCATCATCTTGAATCCAGTTCACCAAGCCTCTGATGTCTTCATAAGCCAACCACCAGCAGGAAGAATTGGACTTGGCATTATCAATAGACTGTAAATATAAGGACTTGGGATTGAAACTTGAACAGGACCTTGAAGTGTTATATTAACTGTTAATGTTTAATAAGTGTCACATGTTAAGGAAAAGTAAACCATTTTGTTTTAAAATTAGTTGTTGCAAACCCCTTCCAAGTTCTGCCCCACAGAACCCACAAGCAGAGGTTACATTATCCTCTGATGGCTCTGACCTGGTAGGCCCGGGCTAACCCTATCTCGACTGATCTCAGACACTAAGCAGAGTGAACCCTGGTGAGTATTTGAATGGGAAACCGCCAAGGAAGTCCAGGGCTGCTAAGCAGAAGCAGGCAATGGTACACAGCCCCTAAATGCCTCTTGCCTTGAAAACCCTATTCAGTCACTCTAAGTTAGCTGTGACTTGATGGCACTATGTTCCCTAGTATCTCCTTGGTGGTGCTGAACCATAGTGAAGAACAAGCTTTTTTAGGCATTTCTTAAATATTAATGACAGCAACAACAAGCCAGTAACTCCTCCATTCAGCAAACAACCATAATGAAGATCCCTTAGACTCACTCACATAGCTCCCAGTTTCACATTTCTAACACTTTACACTCACTGAAGACAGATAAGAAATCACAGGCTCACATCAGTTAAATATTGATGGCCGAATGTTTGTTAATGGTAGATTTTTAGGAATGAAGTTAGCAAAATAGTAATTGAAGAGGTGAAGTTATTTCTGCCTTCAAAGTCAAGTCAATTATTCTATATTTTAAAAAGCCCCATTGAGCTCTTTAATATTAAATCACTCCACAAGCTTTACCAATGGCTGTAAACAGTTTCAGAGGCTTAACCAAGAGGTACAAAATCTCCATCCTCATTTTAGAAAAAAAGTAACAATAAAATCCAGAAGGAACTGTTCTTTATAAGTGGTAGTTTTAGCTCTTAACTTTTTGCCAGCATCCATGACTGGAGTCAAAGTTCCAACGTGGACTTTGAAGTGGTAGCAACACCAAGCCATGGACTCTGAACCAAAACTCCAGCCCAAAATAGGTGTTTTTTAAAAAAAAATTAAAGAAAGGTTGTAAAACAAGGTTTAAAACAGTGAAACACAAAATCAAAGGCGCAATGCAGATACATAATAAAACAATAACACTAAAATCTACTGACAAGAAAAAAAACCTGCAGGCAAAAGGTATAAGAAGTCATCAGTACATATGCAAAGTTCTTAAAATATCTTCAAGTAGAATAGAGGAAAAAGCTTAGACAAAGGAAGAGTAACAGTAAAGGCAAAAGATAAAGATGGCTCCAAACACTGATGTAACTAATTTATGGTCTAAACTGGCCATATCAAGTTATCATTAATTGACCAGTGGGGGTATACCTTAATCAAAACATTCTCAATGATGAGCACACAATTGCTTATCAAATTACCATTCTAACAAACCAGTTACAGCTGGCCTAAAGTAATGAGGATGATTTCATACCCTAACAAGAATGATGGCCTTGGAGGAAATTCTCCACATCTCTAACTTCTGACACCTGCTTTCCGAACTTTGTGAGCTCATGAGAAAGAAAAAGTATTTATATTAGGCCTGCTAGCAAATCTAGCAAACAAAATGGATTCTCTGTTCACAACTGGCACCTTCAGAGGCAGTGCCCCAAAGAGAAGCACATCTTACCATGACATGCCAGCCATAGATGTAGGCTCAATGTTCGCTGCTAAAACTACCAGACCACAGCCACACAGTCTGGGAAGCCTACAACAGCCAGTTGATTTCAGCCCTGAAAGCCTTCAACAATATATTATCCCTCCTAAGGTTGCCAGTGAGTTCAAATCTAGATGTGCCACGCCCTGGCATCCCCAACTTTTTGTTCCCTGGATGAGAATGCAAGACTAGGCCAGGCTAGGAGTGTCAGTATCAAGGGTTGGGCCTGACAAGACATTGGTTCTTTCCACACACCCAAAATAAAGCATTTTGAGGTAGGAAATAAAATGTTTCTTCTGTGGAGTTCCTCGTGGTTTCCCCCTCCAAAAAATGTTTTATATTCCCCCTGAAAATTAAAATGCTTTCAGTCCTCTCCTTTTGTTTGGACTTGCTCCCTTGAAACAATTTCTGGCTGCCATTTTCTGTTTTTCCCCCCTGTTTTTTACCTCACAGCCTTGGGCTGCAGTTCCCTGAGTCTTCTGTAGTTAATGTTCTGAAGATTAAGCCCGTTCCCCAAATCTCAAAAACACTCTGAAATGCTCCAGAAACAGGGAAAGGAGCTTTTGCAGGCAAGAAGAGCTCATAAAATGGCATCTTAAAAGTCCATTTTGTACAACCTAAATAAGATGTCCTGGGGATGCTTTAAAAAGGTTTCCTGGGAATGCACTCTGCACAACTTTCTTCCAAAGATGTCCTCAGGATGCCTTATTTTAACTCAAGGCGTCTTTTTTGGAGAACAATTTAAAGTGCACCTTTTCCCTCTAAGTCGCCTGCAAGACATTTCCTGCCTGGCTTGTGGAATGCAGGGCTCAGGAGGGATCTTGTTTTCCCCACCCAACCATTTTGATCTCTGGTCAGTTTCACTCTCAGCTTGCATCTGACATTTTGTGTGCAGCTGAAAGGATTCTCCCTGCCGCCATTTGCTGAAAGTTGCCCCAGGATGTTTGTTCTGCAGGCTCTGATACTTGGTGCCTTTTCAGGACAAAAAGTACTTAGTTGTACTCAGCTGGTCCTGCCAATTCCGGCAATATATAGTTTTCCTATTTTTGAAGATACTCAGACACGCATAAGAGAATCTCAGCTACTTGGAGAACTCCCATTGAAATGTATCAGGACTACAGAGAACAGGTCTACCACTGATTGAGAAGCACTAGATAGTGCTTCTCAATGGGTGGTAGACCTCTTTCATGGTCCCAATACTTTTCAATGGGAGTCCTCCAAGTGGCTAAGGTTCTCATATGCTTGTCTGCATATCTTCAAATACAGTTCCCCCAATATATAGCCAGAATCAGCAGCACCAACTGAGTATAACCATGTACCTTTTGGGCTGAAAAGGTTCCCAGGATCAGAGCCTGCAGAGCAAACATATTGGATAAACCTTCAGCAAATAGCTGCAGGGATACTCCCTTTAAAATGTAGGGCACAAGCTGAGGGTAAAACTGACCAGAGAGCAAAACGGTCAGCCGGGAAACAGCTTCTTTTCCTCTCTGAAGCTTTTGCTGTCCAGAAAGCACACCAGAAGCTACCTCTTTTTAAGACATCTCCCAGATGTCTTATTTTGGGTGTGTGGAGTGAAACGAGGCAGCCACCTCTTTTTAAGACATCCCACGGCTGTCTTTTTTGTGTTGTGCAGAACAGACACATCTTCAGACATTAACAAATCACAAACATACAAGGTCATTCATCCTAGCTGGACAAGATAATGTTGTAATAAAAGACTAAACACAATGATGGAAGGAGAACTTGTGCGATTCAGAGTGAAGACAGCCTTCTACCCCAAGAGAAACTCAGACAAGATGGAATAGATATATCTTTCCATGCTGCACAGGCTGGGGAATGAAGGGAGCGAACAAACATTAACAGATGTGTTCCTGCCACCACAACTAATTACAAGGGATCACTGCAACCACTAAGGCATTAACTTCTTAGCTCACAAGGTGCTGGTGATTTGCGTTGCCTCGCTGACCGAGATGAACAAATTATTCTCCGACTTTGGTAAATTATGGTGCCAATTGTATCTCGTATGTTCAGGAAAGAAATAAATGACATTCTTGAGAGAAAAAAAATCCACTTCCCCAGACGCAAAGCTAATGAGCCTGCAATTTTATATACTTCTGTCTTCAAGTGAAACAAATGGTGCAAATAAATTCAAGGAACACTCTAGGGGGAGAAAGGGGACCCAATGGAGTTCTTTGGTTGCGTTCCTGATAACTGTTTCCTCTTTCAATATTATTAACATTTCATAAAAATATATGAAGGTGCAGCATCCTTTCATGCAAACAATATTGGTATTATGTATCAAATATAGCTCTGCTTCATCAGTACTGCTTTTTGTTGTCCTCCCCCACCCCCCCACATGACTACTCCAAAGTAATTAATATCACCAAAAGATGGCCATTAGGAATACTGGCTTCATTAAATATCTTGTAAGTTCATTTATGCAGAAGCAAGTCCCTCAATTGCAACACAGCTTACTTCAGAGTAAATGAACTTCGGTGTCATGGCTCAAATGCTGAATTTCCATACAAGTTGCAAAGATGTAAATCTTCATGCTATGTGAACAACTACCACCAGCCCCTGATTGGACAGTGCCTCTGAGGTCATCACCTCAAAACAAACCCCTCCTGTCCAATCACATATTCATACACCATGGAATTTTAATAAGAGTTTTAAAAAATTCTTTGCCTGCAATATATTGTACAGAATGAGCTCTTCCCCCATCTGTGTAAGAATTTAAAATGAGAAATAGAACGGTAAACTTAAGAACACTTTATCTTTCCTTCCCCAATGTTTTTTCCCTCAAAAAACAGGAACTCTTCCCCACTCCTCCACTGCCTATGAAAGCAATAGACAAAATCCTCAGGGAGAAATTTCTTGCAAAGTGGCTATTAAAAGACTCAACTATTTTAGATGTTCACAAAATAAGATTATTTATAAGTGGTTGTAGCAAAAAATGCACAGTTGACGTGGGTAAATTTAACTTTGCTGTTTTTTTAAAAAATCTTAAACTCTTTTGGTGTATGGCCTATGGGCTAGTAAACCTCAGTACAGCAAATGAAAAGCAAACCCCCCATTGAAGTCCATGACCCCCACCCTTCTTCTGGGATGAGCCCCTGTGATGCAGAAGAATACGAGTTGGTTTGTATACACTAGGTACTTTTCTGTACCTTCAAGGAGTGTCAAAACAGCTTATACTCACCTTTCCCCCACTACCGTACAAGACCTCTTGGGAGGTCAGTGGGGCCGAGAGAGTTTTGAGGGAACTGTGATTAGCTCAAGGTCACCAGCATGCTTCCTGTGGAGGAGCAGGAAATCAAACCCGGTTTACCAATTTAGAGTTCACCATTCTTAACCACTGTGCCGCTCCAGCTCCCATGCTGCATTACGCACACATCAACTGCAAAAAATAAGTTGGAAATAATAATCATTCCAGCAAAGTTCACCCACCAATTTATGGGCCTAGACTACCAGTCACATCCAAACCATTATCCAGCAACATGGGGGACATGCTGGGAGTTGGATGGTGATGATGTGGGTCTAGCACAAGGGTCAGCAACCTTTAACACCCCAAGAGCCATTTGGACCCGTTTTCCACAGGAAAAAAAAACATTTGGAGCCGCAAATACTTTTTGACATCTAAAATGAAGATAACACTGTATATATTCTCATGCAGGGAGAAGTTTCATTCTTTGGGGCCCATTTTTACCCATCAAAGCCAAAAAGGGGGGGTGTAAAAAGTCTGAGTGGGGAAAAAGACCCCGGTTCACCAGACCACTACACCACATTGACAAGTGTTGGTGTAACCAACGGTAGACGGGGGCCATATGAGAGATGGTGGGGGAGAGGTAAATCTGCTTGCCCACCTTCTGACCTCCGATCTATCCCAAAGGATGAGGGCTGTGGGGTTCAGGTGTTAAACCCTACTTCGTCCTTGGTGTTGATTAATGCCAGGTCCATAAACAATAAGACCATAACGCGAAACCTGGCCTGTATCACCGAAACCTGGCCTGTATCACCGAAACCTGGGTTCGTGAGGGCGAGACTGTGGCCTTGGGTGAAGCCTCGCCCCCAGGTTTCGCGTGTCTCCACCAAGGTCGAACTCAGGGCCGGGGGGGCGGTGTGGCTGTGTTAATCCGTGATTCAATCCCCTTCAGGGCTGTCCCCGTCCCGAGGATCACTGGTCTGGAGTGTGTTGGGCTAGAGTGGATGGCCAAGGAGAAGCTGGCTGTCTTCCTGGTTTACTGGTCGCCTAGCTCACCAGGGAAGAGCCTGCCACAGCTGCTGGAGGCGGTGGCTGACTGGGCGCTGCGGTTCCCCAGGCTTATTGTCCTGCGGGATTTCAACGTCCATGTTGATGCCGCCTCATGTTCAGCGGCTGTGGACCTGGTTTCATCCAATGCGACACTGGGCTTCTCCTTAATGAACTCTGGCCCCACTCATGAAGCTGGTCACACTCTAGATTTGGTCTTTGGGTCGGGAGTTGATGTGGTCATATCCTCTGTTACCAGAGTGCCATGGTCCGACCACTATGCCCTGAAGGTTCGGGTTGACTTGCCGCGCCAACCCTGTCTAGGCGACGGGCTGATTTATGCCCGCCCATGGAGACTAAAGGATCCCACTGGTTTCCTGAATGCTCTGCGGGATCCTGAACCCACTAGCACCCTCGGACGAAAGGCAAGTGAAAGACTGGAATTCCAGGCTTTCCGGACATGCTTATCGAGGGTGATTGCTCCCTCGCGCCCTCTAACAGCTGCCACGCCGGGCTTGCTCCCTTGGTATACTGAGAGGGAGCTGCTGCCGTGATGAAGCTGCGAGAGCTTAGGGATGAAAGCTAGAGCAAAATGTGGAGGAAGTCTCATGGACGCAAGCTTTCGCGCTGGTGCATCCTTATAAGGACATTTATGAAAGTTTCCTATGAGATGGCGCAAGCAAAGGGGGGGCAAAGAGAGATTATTTTTCCTCACTCTCTCGCATCCGCTAGCTCTCGCCCATTTGTTCCCAATTGTTTCAGATCATTCCCGGCTCTTTGTCCTCATTAAATGAGGGTCTAAACATCCCTCGAATTGGCTCTTGGCATGTGAGGTTTTATGAGCTTTTCTAAGGCGGATGAAAGTCACGTCAGCTCCGCCTATGACCTTCCTGCACCACCCTTCTTGGATACAATAAGTGAACTGGAGGTCTGCCGCGGCCGTCTTCAGGTCCTTTCTTGGACCAGTTTTCCTTGCTCACCGAGGCTGATGTTGACAGGGTCCTAGCTGCTGTTAGACCTACTACCTGTCCTCTGGATCCATGTCCCTCATGGCTGATTAAAACTTGCCGTGAGGAATTACGGTCCCACCTGTTGAATATCATCAACTGCTCCCTTGAGCAAGGAGTGTTTCTGTAAGGAATTCCATAGAAGCAGAAATAAAAGGCTTTTTGGGTGTAAAAGTCCGTTTATTAAGACATCTTAGAAAGCTCACGTACACGTAGTGGCAGGAATGACACTTCCCGCCAGAAGCACAGGTTATAACACCATTCACCCCATCCCCCCCTCCTATGCTTCCTATTAGCGGAACAGGTCTTCATCTCCAGCCGCTAAAGAGATAAAGTCTCCGCACCGATGAAGCCTCGGCTCCATCGTCAGACTGTGGAACGCACACTCAAGGTTACTTCACCATCAACACTCATTGAATCCTTTTTTACACACTCTGCCTCCCTTTAAAGAAGACCCTCTCCTGGTAAGGTTTATGCGGAAAAGCGCGGTGGAAAGCAGAATATAAGGGTGGGAAGCGTCAATATTTTTCGAATAAACCCATTTGATTATACCCAGAGGGAATATCCCACCCAAGAGACTAAATAATATTGCAAGCGTTTGCCATTACAAGTGCTGAGAGTCCAGGATAAGCGCCAATTTCGTAGAGTGCTTTGTGACTCATCAATAATAATTCGGTAGGGGCTCCTTCTCGAATTAGGTCGCGATACCAGGCATCGGAAGCGGGGAGCCTCGCGCTTGAGCAAACTGGAAATGGAAGACATGTGATGAATGCGTTACTAAGAGAGTTAGGCAAATCTAAGCGGGCAGTGACATCATTAATCACTTTAGTAATCTGAAAGTTAGGTCCCACGCGAATCTTTTGCCAAGCTTTGGGTAACAAATTTATGCCGCGCCTCACAGATTTCTTTTGTAGATAAATACACCCAGCCTCACACGCAGAGGGAAATCCGGTGCCGAAATGTGTTTATCCGCTTACAGCTTCTTTGGGAGAGTCCTTAGCTTGTTGTAGAGGCCCGGTCTGGACCGCTTTTCCATCCCTCGCCAGGGATGAAATCCATTGTTGAAAACTCTTGAGGGTCCAAAGCTGCCGCTGGTAAGCTGGTGGATTTAATGGCTGCTTGTGGGAAGCGATGCGTACTCAGACCTGGTAATTTCAAAGGGGTTTTCTTTGTAATCGCTATGAACCGCGATATTGTGCTATAGTATGCATTACGCATCCGCAAACGGGATAATAAGCTCGTGACTACTCCAATTGTCTTGAGTGGTAAAGTTGGTAATAACGTAAATACTGCTCTAGGGTTCTGTTCGCTCTCCGTCCTACGCCACTCACCGGGTCACTTGAACGTAGGGTAGGCATGACGGGCCGGGCGGCCCTTCAACCCCTTAAAACGCCTTCCAGAACTTCTTTGAAATGAATTCGGGGGCATAGCTGGGTCGGAGACCATCCTTTTAATGCTTGGCGGAATGGAGGCGGTAAACATGTTGGAATGAACAGTCGTGCCAACTTTCTAGGAGCCCGGAGGGGATGGAAGAATATGGAATCAAATGGAAACTTGTTTAGAAAATAAGTCCACCACTCACCCAATAACAAAACCGTTGCGGTTGCCATGGCTTCCGGGCAAATCCGGGTAATAATAAAAATCCATGGAGAAGTGACTTCCCAAGGGCGTGGAGGCCACCGGGAGAGGTTTCAACAGTCCATGGGGCTTTCGGGATGGTTTTGGCTTCTGCAACAAACCGAGCAGGTTCTTAATGTATGCCTCTGTGTCCTTGGCGCATTGCGCCAGCGCCATGAACTTGGTCAGTGAACCCAAATGCAGAGTTTTCAGAAAGCCAAAATGTCCAGCCCGGCGGACATCGCATTGGCAAACCTCAAGAACCTGTTTTTGGCGGAGGGGAGGCAAGTACCTTCAACATTCTCCCTCCGTAAACCTAATCCATTTCTCCAAAGCGCGGTGGGGAGTCACCTTCTTCCGCTGGAGGCTCGTGCAGCCCCGCCTCCTCGAAGTTCCCCTTCGGGAAAAGGAGGGAGACGACTAGGAAATGGGGGGATGGAAAGGAGGGAGTGGACGCTTGAGATCAGGGTGAGCAGCCAGCCCCAACTGAGGGGAGAGAAACAGTGCTGTGGAAATGTCTCTCAGTGAAGGCAGCCTCCGTACCCCCCTCCCGGGTGAAGTAGCGGTAGCACGATCAGCCAGTTTCCATTGGTTTTTTTTCCGGGAAAAAAATGGACTGTAAAAAGAGAAGCGAGAAAGAAACTGCCCATTACGAGGTTGTTTTCTGGCGACATCTTGAGGGGGGGGTGGAAAGAGCTGCCAGGTTCTTTGTGGATCCTCGACCAAACCTGAAAGGGTGTTTAGCCCCTCCAGCCAGTGGCCAAGGGTGGAGTGCTACTTTAATGGTACGAGTCTCTTTATCCCCTTACAGTCCAGTTGGGTTCAACAGCCCAGAAACGGAATTTCTTAGACAAATAAGCTACAGGCGGAATTGAGCCACCATCTTTATTTTTCTGCAACAGGGCTGCCTTCTGCCAAGTGCTTTGTCCGTAGGCATCCAATTGAACTTCCTGGCGGGAGATCTGGGCTGGCAGGGTGCTTTAGGATAGGTCTTAGGTGAGTAAAACATAGACTTCCGTAAGAGTTGAAAGCGCTTCGTTTGACACTCCTTTCGGACCAGGAAAGGGGAGCCCGGGCTTGGCCGGATTAAGTGGATCTTTTACTCCTTAGTGCTGTAGAGGTCTGTGAGAGAGGGAGAGTCAGTTCAGCGAATTGGGGTATAAAGTCCGCGATAGAAATTAGCAAAACCAAGAAAAAAAGATTGGAGCTCTTTGCGGTTGGTGGGGTGCAGGCCATTGGAGGACTGGCGTCAGCCATGCTTAGCAGGACTGCCATTTCAAGGCCCCTGCGAGGCGAGATCCGCAACCCAAATAGTCCAATCGGAGGTCTGGGTGAAAACAGCATTTGAGAGTTTTAAGTGCAAAGAAGAGGAGAATTGTCGAAAGCAACAGCCGCTTCATCAATACCCTCTCTCGGAACCAATGTTTCATGCTCCTTCTATGGTTTGTGAGTAAATCAAAACGCACGTCATCTAAGTATGACTACAACTCCCTTGTGGTACAATAAAATCATGCGGAGAACTTAAAGTTGATAAGGGCCATAAAAAGCCGGGGGCCCACTTGCCGTACTTAACTACCGACATCGGCATTATCAAGTATTCAAACTGTCCAGAACCTTTTGTGTTAAAAGCATGATCAAGTGTTCATAGCCTTCAGCAATTCCTGACCCTGTAGTAAGCTTCTCTTAGAGTCAATTTAGTAAAAATCTGCCCTTTGCCGAAAGTGCATCGGGGTGCTAAAGGTCCTTTGATCAAAGGCAAAAGGATATTCCCATTGGACAGAGAGACGCGTGACATTGAGACTCCTCGGATAATTCTGTGCAAAGCCATTAAAGACTCCATCTTTCTTTTTTTTTTGGCAAACAAAGAAAGCGTGGAGCAGCGTGGTGTGTGTTTGGTAGCTCCGCCCGTGATGAACCTCGCTATGAAATGCGAGGTTCTTGGTCCAAGAAGGCACGCACGAGTTCCTTCTCTCATTTAGGACTCGTTATGCGCGTAGATCTCTACCTTTGGGCAAAGTTAGCCCCTGGTTGTATATAGCAACGATTCTTTTGGCAGTCAGTGTCTCTGTGGGGTGGCAAACTGATTCGTGATTCTTTTGCTCCCTGAAAAACTCTGGCTAAATCTCATGATACATAGGTGGGATGCCAATAGAATCGAGCAACTGGAGAACAGCTGGAAAAGAAAGCCAGGGGAGGGTGTGTCAGAACAGGCTCTTCCCCTGGGGTTGTTGGGATCTTTCCCCAATTCGTAATGTTCACCGCAGGGAGTGGCTTTCAGATGAATTCTAAGATCCGTTCTTTCCAAATGAACTTTGGTTCATGGGTAACAACAATAACCATGGCATGTTTTCCAAAACTATGGAGTGTTTTGGCCACTGGCGCAAAAATAAAACTAATTTTCTCCCAATGGTCGGTCAGCGTGGTAACGGAGGAGAACTCCGGCTGGTTGTTTGAACTGGGCGGTCCTTCTGCTTTCGAGGAGCTGCCGCCCATTTGAGTGAATGGTATGGGCTTAGCCAGGGGAATTTGTGGTCCAGACCCTAGCTCCTCTGAAGGCCTTACCTGGGGCCGCATTAAACAGTGGGGATAAGCAGCAGAATCCACAAGGGCCGATTTGCGCTATAATGCGAGTGTATTTTAGCGGCTGGTTGGCCAGAAGCGCTTGGACAGTAATACCGGAGCTGCTGCCTTCACTCACCGCTAGTTGGTCAGGAGGTCCGGGCCACATGTCCATGAGGGCGAAGAAAAGCGCAGAAACAGCTGCTTCCCTCCTCTCCTCTGGGTAAGCCATTGACCGCTTTAAGGCGCTAGCCGGTCGGAGGCTGACCCCGATCATGCGTGGTGGCTTGGCAGATCGTCTTGGCAGTAGCTGGAAGCGGTTAGTTTTGTTTCTTGGACCCAGTTGGCGGCTGGTAGACGGCCTGGTCTCCGCGAGTAAAAAAAGACACAGCCCCAGTGGCTTGGCGCTCAGAGGTATGGTATTTCCGGTAGGGCGGCTGGGCTTGGCTTAGTGGGCATAGCAGCGGGTTTAGCGCATGCGGCCTCCGCACGCGAAGCGTATTCCAAAACGAGACGCCACCTGGGGACCCTAACTGGATCCAATCTGCAATAGATACGAGGGCCCGCATAATTAAAAAAATACCACCCGTTTCACGCGAAATGGCTTGTCCGAAAATCCACAGCATCCGAGAAGTATTGGCTATTTCATGCTGCTCAGGCCACTCATAGAGGAAGTTCGAGCAACGCGCCCGCATCGTGACGTAAATTCACAGACAGAATTTCTGCAAGCAGGCGCATGTTGCCTTGCTGGATAGTTTTGATGGTGCTTGGATAGCTTCATTCTGCGGCCTGGATCTTGGAAGCGCCAGCTCTTGTAAGGCTTAGGAGGAATCACGCGGCACCCGTCACGAGAGTCTTCGGCCTCCTGCAAACTCCAAAAAAGAGTCACGTAACCAATCGGCCGCTACGCCCCATCCAGGACTGATCAGGCGATGTCCCCCATTTGATTTTCGCTCAGACCGTATATAAAATCATCAGTAGTCTTCCAAGTGGGCCATTGAGTTGCCAAAATGGAAGTGGTAGGGAAGTTTCTGAGCCGTCCCCATCAAAACGGGCTGGTATCGAGGGGCGATAGTAGCCCTGCTCTACGACTCTTAAACCTGCTGGGGCGGGCGTCAGTTGCGCCGAGTTGAGCCAGGTTGCGGGCAGGCAGCTGGGTTGCAATGCAGGTAGGCTAATCCCGAGGCGCTTTGGAGCGGGTGCTGCTGGCGTTTGGGTGGCGGTGGACTCCAGGGTACGCATCCTGGCCCTGGCGCCCGGCGTGGTCAGTAACAGCATAAAGCTCCAACTTGGGGCTTCCTGATCAGCTGCTGCCTCATAGGCTCCCTCTCCAACGCTTAAGCCAGCTCCTCTTTCCCTTGGCGGGTCCAATGCGTCACTGGTGCGATCGCATGCAGAGCAGCTTTTTCTCGCTTCAATTTAGCCAGTTAGGTCCTTTCGTTTAATAGCTTCCCGGTAGGCTGCGCTTTTATGGCGTCGCGCAGAGTTTCTCTGAACGCAGCTTTGGCGTTGCCGTTGTAAATCCAGTCTGAGTGTTCCAGGACTTTTATCATGGACCGACAGATTCCAGGGCATATTAGCTTGGGCGTGATGCTATCTGGCACGCGGTCCAACTTCGAAGTTGGACTTCTTTTGCGCTGTTGCTTCCGTTCAGTCCGCTGCAGGTGGTTTCAGCTCTTGCTGCAGAACTGTGCCCTCGCTCTCCTCCTCCCTGATAGCCTGACGCTCACCGGGTCCATGCTTCTTGGGCATCTGCCAATTAAGCTTCCCACTTCTTCATCCCAGGTCTCCGCTCGAGGGGAGAGGAGGGAACAGATCCGGCTGGGGAGTGCAAGGCTTTCAGATTCTTAGGTCATCTAGGCGTTTTAGACGCTTAGACATCGGAGTTACCAGGTAGCCACCCGGTGGAGCCTCCCGGGCAGCTTCCTCAAGTGCGTGTCGCTTTGGTCCGGGATCAGGGGGTCCGATCGGAAGACGGACGCGTACACGGATACCCTCCTGTCCCAATCCCAGGGTTCCAATTACGAGTATCGCCGGGCCGGGCCCCAGTGCTATGCCACAATGTGGTTCAGCAATCTGAGGTAGTCCAGGAATCGTTCAATGGATCTCCTGGAAGTTGCCGCATGAAAGGTAGCTCAGGCCCGGTCTCCTCCATGACAGGTTGCATCTGAGGTTTGTAATCCAATGAACTTAAAACGCGGGTAGAGATCCGGATCTCACAGGCATTTCGATCCATAGACAATACTCCAAGCGCCTCTTAAGCGGCTCATTAACAGAGTCCCCATGGTCAGCGTTGCCACGTCCCTCGCTCCAACGCGGAGTAAAAGGAAGACTTCGTGCTGATCACGAGGGACGGGGAAAGACGGTTTTCTCCAGCTGGCGAGGCCCGGCTTCTCCTGCCCGGTTCCTCCAGATCCAGAAGGGAAAGGTCGAACCCCTCTTTGGGGGGCTACCGCTTTTACCTCTCCGCGAGGTAACATCTCAACCTCTCCAATGTCAAGACACCAGAGGTCCACCTGCACTAGGAATATAGATGAATTCAAGGATTCCTGCTCACAATGTAAGAGAATCTCCATAGAAAAACGAAATAAAAGGCTTTTGGGTGTAAAAAAAGTCCGCTAGTTGCTATATAAGACATCTTAGGAAAGCTCCATTACCACGTGAGTGGCAGGGAATGACACCTTCCGCCCAGAAAGGCTTGCAGGTTATACCACCATTTCACTACATCCCCCTCCTGGCTTCCTACATGGGAGCGAGGTCTTCATCTCCCAGCGCCAAGATAAAAGTCTCCGCCCGATGAAGCTGGCCCATCAGCCCTCGGGCTGTGGAATGCACTGTCAAAGGTTACTTCACCATCAACACTATTGAATCCTTTACAGTTTCCTGGTGGGTTGAAGGAGGCAGTGGTCCGCCCACTCTTGAAAAAACCATCCTTAGATCCTACAGGTGGGATCACAATGGCCACATTACCGCCCCGCCCGAATCTTTTCGTTTCTGGGGAAGGTAATGGTGGAGAAAGTGGTGTTGGAGCAGCTTCAGGGCTTCCCTTCTGGAGGAGCCACATCGGCCCTCAACTCCTTTCCAGTCCAGCTTCCATGCTGGGCATGGGACGGAGACTGCTCTTACGTTGCCGTCACAGATACGCTCCAAGCGCTCAGCTTGACCGAAAGCGGATCGCGGGCGCATTGCTGGTGCTCTTAGATCTCACTCGCAGCGCTTTGATGTGCCAGTGCGGGACATCACGATCCTTTGAGCTCCACCGCCTGGCTGTTGCCGGAGTGCGGGGCACAGCCTCTTCAGTGGGCTTTGCCTCATTCCCTCCGGGAACGAAGTCAGCAGAAGGTGTGGTGTTAATGGGGACCGGAGCTTCCCAACGGGCACCCACTCTTTCACCTGTGGTGTGCCTCTGAGGAAGCTTCTTTGTTGTCCCCCCCCCTGTTATTTTAATACACATCTATATGCACCCCTTGCCCGGCTGGTGCGGGAGCTGTTTGGGCTGATCTGTCACCAATATGCTGGATGACACTCAGCTTCCATTCTGTTGATGGAGGCGGGGATGGCCGCCAGCGCTCCTGCTGGCTCTAGTGAGCAGCATTGTTTGGAGGCGCGTTGCGTTGGTTGGTTGAAGCAGAGCAGGTTAAAACTTAATCCAACGAATGACGGGAGGGGTCCTCCTGGGCTGGAGTCGTAAAGGGGGGGTTGAGGGCTTGCGGCAGCCGGTGCTGGGAGGGGTCCCTTTGACATCAGGAAAAATCTCCTTCTTCCGTTTCGCACTTCCTGGGTGTCCACCTGGATGCATCTCCTGTCCCAGTGGAGATCCAGGGTGGGCACATGCTAACCCCTGGTTGCTTTCTTTTCCATCTCCTGCTGCCCAAGCCCGGCGGCTGCCCCTACCTCTCCCAGACCGCACTCTACAAGCCACAGTGATCCATGCAACGTGCACTCTCCAGACTGGATTGGCCATGTCGTAATTGCGGCTCTACGTGGGCTCCTTCCCTTGGCGGCTTGATCCGGAAACTGAAGCTGGTCCAAAACGCAGCGTTTCTGCAGCTTTCTCTCTCAGGGGGGTCTCAAAGTTAGAGATCACGGGTCATCCCCCGTGTTGTGCCTGCCTGCATTTGGCTCCCAGTGGAATTCCCGGATGCGTCTTCCTAAGGTGCATGGTTCTGACTCTTTAAGGCCTCTTTATGGTCCTGGGGCCCTCATACTCTACGTGGATTGTCTCACCCCTTACATCCCAAGTTGTGCCCTCACGGCTGGCTGCATGGAGGCTGCACTTTACTGGTGGTCCCCGGCCCCTCCCATGATCGCGTGCTGGCCCTCCACGGATCTCAGGGGCGTGCGTTACTGCTCCTGGCCTCCCCTGCCCTTGGTGGAACGCCTCCCTTCCTCCAGTGCAGTTAGGGCCCTGCAGGACCTTGGAGAGTTCCGCAGGGCCTGCAAAACGGTGCTGTTCCACCGGGCTTTTGAGGGAGCCGGCCGCTGAGCCCGCACCTCATGTTGTCCTGCACACTGGCTATCTATTGGAACATCTGCCAATCCCCTCCCTTCCCAGGGTTTGATCACTGGGGTTGGGTGCCAGACGTCTTCCATTATTAATCAAATTATTTATTGAAGGCTACTACTGCTGCCGTAGTTTTATAGTTTTAAGGTTTTGTATTTTAACTGGGGTTATTCGATTTGTTTTATTGTATTGTTGTTTGTTGTGCACCGCCCTGAGCCCTTTGGGGGGTAGGGCGGTTTACCAAATTGAATAAATAAATAAAATAAATAAATAAATAACCCCTATGTTCAGAATGGGATGACCCAGAAAGGGGTGGAGACTGAAAGCAGCAGAACTTAGGCTGCAAAGCTCATGACATTGGAGGAAGCAAGGCTTCCAAGCTGCGACCTTGATTCCTCCAATGTCATGAGGTTTGCAGCCTTCTGCTGCTTTCAGTCTCCACCCCTTTCTGGGTCATCCCATAGGGGTTACATTGGCCCCCTCCTCATTGTTGCTCCAAAATCCAAAATCCAATTCATATGCTATGTCACCATCCGGAATTGTTGAATAAACAAACTGTTTCATACCTGAAGGAAATTTTGGCTATCCTTTTCAATATGTTGTCAAATAATTATAACCTACATGCTGTATGGCTGTACTCCAAAGAACCACTCAACTTGTGATGTGTGCCTAAGGGAGCTTTGAAAAACAGCAATGAGACACGTTTTCTGCTGTCCCAGATTCTTGAAGTTTAGAGTCACTAATAGGACTAACTTCTCTCTTACCAGAATGAAGGCCTGACCGAAAGCAGAAACAGATCCACTGCCCTGTGGCTCAAATGCTGCGGCTGCTAGACACTCTCTGAAATCTTTCAGCAAACTGGTAAACAACAGCACTAAGCAACATTGCTGTAAGAGCTGCCAATGTTTTTGCCTCCTTGAAATGGTAAATGTGTGAAGGGTGCCCTGAACTGAAAAGAGAGATTTACTGAATACTTGCAAAAAAAATCAATTTTTGCTTTCAGTGTTTCTCACTCTCTCTCTGTCTCTTTGTCTGTTGGGTCAATATGTTAGCCACAGTTTGATACTTTAGTGGCACCACTAAGCAGCACCCATTATGCTGTCTAGAAGTACAAATGGGAGACCTACAAGATTCATGGGGAGAATCACCTTAGCAGTAGCAGATCTCTTCTCTCTCCCAAGCCCACCTGCCCACTTGCAGTGCTGCCACATCCTGACTGCTACCATCATTCTGCTACCATCATGTGGTAGCAGAAGGGCAGTGGCCTCAATACCACCCCCTTCTGTTCACCAGCAGCATCACCTGATTTATATGTCAACGGCAGATGCTCCCACTCCTCCTGCTCCACCTTCCTGTTTCAAAATAGGACTTAAGATCTTGCCATGTAGCACCATGAGGTCTCAGTTTTTTCCCCTCAACTCAATTTGTGGTTTTTTTTGGGGGGGGGAGGATGGAAGGCCCAGAATTGTGTGTGTAAAGTGCCATCAAGTAGCAGCTGACTTATGGAGATCCCAGCGAGGGGCTTTCAAAGCCAGTGAGAAGCAGAGGTGGTGTGCCAATTACCTTCCTCTGCAGAGCCTTCCTTGGTGGTCTCCCTTCCAAGTACTGACCCTGTGTAGCTTACGAGATCTGATGAGATCAGGCTATTCTGGGCTTGCCAAACTCCCTATTTTACCTGACTTTTACAATGGCTTTTCAGGGCTGGTTCAATGTCCACTTCTCCACATGAAATGAAGACTCTAATCTGGTGAGCTAGGTTTGTTACCCCATTCCTGCACATGAAGCCTGCTGGGTGTCCTTGGGCTAGTGACAGTTCTTTTAGAGCTCTCTCATCCCCACCCACCCTACAATGTTTCAGATGTGGTGAGGGGAAGGGAAGGCAATTGCAAGCCACTCTGAGACTCTTTAAAGGCTGAGAAAAGTGGGGTATAAAATCCAACCCTTCTTCTTCTACCCAGAAGGATATCAAATTGGTAGGGAGTTCTGGCATGGTGAGGGAGAAGGTGATGGCTGGGGCTCATGCTGGTAGCCTCTTCTTACCAGATGTTTGCCATTGCCGCTTGGGTCAACAATAGCTTACAGAAGTGCTACAGCCTATCTGGGAGGTCATGTTGGTGGCCTGGGACGAAACATTTTTCTGATCCTCCCACCACCAGTATCCAACATGGGATGCAGAATACCGCTGTGGCAAGCTTTGGCATTCACATCTCCTCTCCCCTCCACCCGTGGGCACACTCTTCCCACCATCTGCCTCTGATATTTATAGAGGCATACCGTAATCTGTTCAGGTGGCCCAAGGTGTTTAATTTTTCTTTAAAAAAAACCCTCATATCACTTTATTAATTTAAAGTTCACTTCATTAATCAGATACTGGAGTCAACTACAGACCAATTGAACAGATGTGCCATTGATTTCAATTTGATATAAGAAATATAGAATCCCACCCCCCAATGCCATCTCTGTTTTAAAACTGAGTCCTTGAACAATGAAACTATCAAAATTAAACAAGACCCATATCTTTAGTGATGGGTCTTTGCTTCAATTCTTCTGTGCAGCCTCTAAAAAAATGAGCAACAAAATACCGGTAAGTATGTTCAGGGCCAGAGTTCTCTAAGAGGAACTGAACCTTTTGATTGAGAAAACGTAGACCATTTATTAAAGCATGGCATAAACCATTTTAGCCTAAGGTGGGACACATAGGAACATTGCAAAAGGATGTTTACCAAGGAGTCCACTGGTTGAAGAGGGCAGGGATATAGCTGGTCTGAAAAAGAGATCCTTAGCACACAACTGAGCAAAACCATTGAAAAAGAGCAATTACATTTTGACTGCATAATGGTTCTACATAACTTTACACTAACACAGGGATCTGCAACCTGCTGCTCTCCAGATGTTCATGGACTACAATTCCCACCAGCCCCTGCCAGCATGGCCAATTGGTTGCAGACCCCTGCACCAAGTGAGAAGGAAGATTGCCCTTAAATGTAAGGTCCAAGGCAAATAGAGAACATGTCCTTTGAGGATCAAAATGAGCGTAACTGTTACTTCTAAAACAGACGAATTGGGCTTCCTCTACAGAAAATAAAGTCCATACAAACCTCAATCCTTTACAGTAATATTTAGTGTAGTAATCTGTTATTATTGGCAGAAATAGTACACTGGATCCCGCCAATGTTTTTTCCTAATCATGCACCAATCTCTTCTCATTGTGGCCTCCATGGTTTTCATCCACATGGCTACCTTAATTTCCAACAAAAGCCATATTCTTTTCAGTAGCCAGAAGATATCTTTCCTCCCATTTCAACCACCAGAAAAAGCTGGTAGGATCCAACGTGGTATTGGGTGTTTTTCTGATGATCCCCAGCATTAATTCCCAAGGAGTCTTGTTGACAATACTGATACTTTACTCATGCATATTTTCCTTTAATGCAAAGCCTCTAGGAGACATGAATGCACAGCCAGCTCTAAAATTCTCTTTATGTTAACTATTGCAGCACCTCAAACCCACACTGAATCAGTGCACAGAAAGTTTTCATTATATTTTGCCCAGTGAAACCCCAGAATAACTCGGAAATCCATTGTCCCATTGCCCTCCCTTTTAACTGCAATCAGCTGACTTTGATGTCACGTAAACAACAAGAATAACAATACTTTTAAACACACACACACACCATGGGAGTAGTTTGAAACTACAGGACAACTAACTCCATTATTGCAGGAGAATATATGGCACATGAGGTCACAAAGATTACGGGAAAACATTTTAAATCTTATTTATTTATTTACTTTATTAATTTATACTCCTTTGGGTACACTATTGTCCCAGATGTGTACAAGGATGATAGCCCATAACTTTAGTAGACTGAATTAAGTGTGCTGTTTGATTTTAGAGCTCTTTTGTTTTGCTGCTTCTTCAAGAAAGATGCACTGCAGCCATTCTCTTTATTTTGTGCTCGTATCAAATGACAATATTATTTTTGAGGATGAGTTTTTAAAATTTTATTTTATTTTATATGGCCATTCTGAAGCTTGTTAGTAACTCAGTGAATTGTAGAGCCATTGCTGGAAAGAAGGTGGAAATGCTTGTTTAGTGCCATTGCTACAGGATTTGGCTTTGGAATGCCAGTTTAGGGGGTAAAATGCATCTATTTAAATATAAATGAGCTGAGCTATGAACTCCACTGCAGCCAAAAGTTCCGTGTCCATATGGACAGTTGCCATGGTTGCCAGCAACTACTGGGGAGTTACAGGACTTGATAGCTCGTGATGAATAACACTAAGTTGACAGTCAAATGCTATGGATAGCTTACTTACCTTTGATTTATTTAAATACTGCTATGCTCCCTTTCTGAAAAAAAGACGGATCCAGCCTGTTCATGGGATTTAAAAGGAACAGGACACAAAAGAGAAGTAAGACCTAAGCATACCAATTTTTAATTCAGATTCCCATTTATATATTTCATTTTTTCCCATGGAATTTATATTTCTCTGTATGAACAGAGAAGTATTCAGAGTATCTCATTGTAATGAAGCAAAACAAATGTCAAGACAATGGGGCAAATCCAGCCGCACCGTTGAGCAAAGTTTGATGCTTTCCTCCAGACTGAGATGCCACTTCAGTTGGAGTCAGTGGCATACCAATAATGGGGACATGGGGTAGCCTGAGCTGCCTGCCACCAAGGCCTGACCCCCTGGCCTCCCTGCAGACCGGCTTTTGCCCTCCCCAGGCACTGGGAATGGCAGGAGCCGGCCTCCTGGGAGGCAGGGGTGGGGCTCAGCAGCGTGTGGCCCAGGAGCCAGCCTGCCACTGTGGTGTCAGTCTGAGCCCTGCCCCCTGAGCCCCACACTCCCCTGGCCTTCCTGCTGGCTTCCTGGCTCCCATAAATGGGGTGGGGGTGTGAGGAGCTGGGTGGGGGGCACGGGGAGGCGGTCATGACCCCGAGCACAGTTTAGCCCCGGCACTGGTTGGAGTAAGTCTCATGAAAGGGAAGTCTTAATTTCTTTGTTTAATTTCAATTTGGTGCTTAGGGATGGACCTGCCAACACTGAAAAGGACCTGCTTTTTGTCATCTTAGCAGGACCAGAGATGTCTGCAGTGAACTTCTCTACCCTCTGAGACTGAGTGGTTCCTGCAACACACAGCTATAATTTATATTCATTCATTCATCTTTTTAGGAAATTTTTATTTTGCAGTTTTTGTGTGTGATGATGTGGAAATTCTCAGGTAAATCCCCCATTTCTGAAAGGAAGTCCCAAGAAGGGACTCCAGATGGTACTTACAGGTGGTGGGTAGTCAATCATATCTGTAATACTCATATTTTACTTGTTTAGACAGTAGTAAGTCTTAAGTCAGTTATAAAAAAGAACCTCTTTTTGTTCAAATCTCAACCTGTTGCAATGTACCATTATCCCTTCCACATCACAACTTTCCTCATTATAGTTTTGATATATCACAGGTCAGTATAAGAAATCAAATGGGAATATTTGGGGAGTTTTGCAGAAGCCGCGGACAACACGCGAAGGCCAGCAGACAACACAAAAAAAGTGTAGAAACTCAGAAATACGTACGTGATATGTTTAGCACTGTGTAATATCAACATTTTACCTTTTAATACCATAAATATACACAACTTCTTTTTTAAAGTTAAAATAAAAGATAAAGAAATAAACAAAAATAAGATCTTTAGACAAACTGCTCTTTCTATAACATGTTTCTCTTCAGTGGTATACCGCACTCTTTTGGAACTTGCTTAACATCAAGATACTCGAATTTCAAAATATAGAACATCATTATATTTATTTATTTATTCCATTTATACCTCCCCTACACCGAAGTCCCAGGGCGGCTTACAGAATGCGGTTAAAAGCCCTGTTAAAACATACAATCCTAAAAGCATAAAAACATCAACATTAAAAATCACCACAAAAACAACTTTAAAAAACAGTCAATAAAGCAAAATTAAAAATCCCCCATTCTCCCACCACCCTTTAGCTGGCATCATTGCAGGTCACACATTGAAGGTCTGGGGAAAAAATTTTAACCAGGCACCAAAATCCATAAAAGTGTTGGCACCTGGCAAATTTCTGCAGGAAGGCTATTTCACAGTTTGGGGGCTACCACAGAAAAAGCCCTCCAAAGAGCCCCCTCCCACCACAACTCAGCAGCAGAAGAGATCACCAGCAAGGCCTTCCCACTTGACCTCAGTGCACTGGCCAGCTCATATGGGCATATGGGCGCTCCTTTAGGTAGATGGGACTCAAGCCCTAGATATTATATCTAGACGTTCTGCAGCAATCCTACTGAAAGCTCTCAATTGCTGCTTTATTATCCTTTTTTTCATAAACATCATACTTAAAAAAATAAAGGAAATGATTTGACATTTAGGTACTTTGACATTTCCCATTTGCTATTAATATACCCATAAAAATGTCCTTTGGGTGCTATTTGCAAATGAATGGATGCTGATTAATTACAGATAATATCTATTCTATATTAGATATAAAAGGTTAGGCATTATGTTTGCTTCCTCTTTTGAGGACATCTAAAGCTAGTAGACAATGCAAAACCTTTTGAGAAATAAAATGTGAACTTTGAGCAGGGTTTTTCATCTCCCCAGAGCTTTCAAACAGCAAAATCCCGCTGCCCAAGAATCCAGAAAACATTTTCTGCTAGTAATGGTTCCTTTAAAAAAAAGAAAAAAAGAAAAAAAGAATGAATTCTTTACAGGCATATTTCCAGTGCATGACAAATAACCAGTTCTGTGGTGTAAAAAGTTTGCAATTCATGTGCTGTTAATTACATGCAAATAGAAAATGCTTTCCTACAGGGCAAAGTTATGAATGTTAATGAGTTCTTTCTCAATATTTGACATGAGATATTTGCATGCAGCCACTAAGAGAGATTCTTCGTCTGTAAAGATGATACTGTTTAGAAGTGAATGCGCTCAGGATAAAGAACGACGTGATCAATCAATGCTGTTGCGACTTTTTCGACCAATCTGTGTGGTCATTCATTGATCCCCATGGCTGTGGAATCAGGACAAGCAGTCAGCAACATTTGAATGGGTTCCACATTCTGCCATCTAAGATCATAAACAGGATGCATGGGAAAACAATGAGATTATCCACACTGGAGAACTCAGAAAGAAAGGCATATAGGCAAATTCCATTCTGTACTCCTTCAAGAGGTTGAATGCTATTATGAAAATGCAATCCTCACCGGAAGTCCTCCTTGTTAGGCTTGTAACTTTCCCCTCAGGATATACATTGATGAAATCAACAATTCTACAGAACGATGGGCTGAAAATAAGAGGTGAAGATGCATGACTCATCCTTGTTTCCATGGATGAAATAAGATCTTGGGTTTCAATCTCATCCAGCATTAGTTCTACTCTACTGTCATTGGTTGAGTGTGTCACACAGCTACTCTAGCTTAACTGACACCTCTTTTCACTGAATCTGGTGCTATGACAATTTCTCTTTCCAACTTTTATACATTTCTTCTCGGTATTGAAGAAGGTCAGTGTACCATTCCATGCCTCAGAGGAAGTGAGCTGAGACTCACAAAGCTTTGTGCTGAAATCACTATTGTTGGTCTTTACAGTGCTGGTTAACTGCAGTCTCATGACTAATAGCATGGTGAAAAGTTCCATCAAATGTCAGCTGACTTAAAGGAACCTTGTCAAGAGACTAACAGTGGCGGTTTGCCATTGTCTGCCTCCAAGGACGTGGGTAATGGGGGTGGGGGGTTCCTGGGTTTAACCCTTCCCCAATTACATGTCCAAAGCTCTGCCCCACGTTTGTGGGTTTTTTGTATTTTTTAGTGTTTTTTTTCAGTTTTTAGCCTGCAGGGGGTGCAGTTTTTAGGCTAGCAGCACCATAATTTCAGGGATTTGTTGGGAAACTCTTCTGAGGACACCACCCAGGTTTGGTGAGGTTGGTTCAGGGGTACAAAGTTATGGAGTCCCAAAGATGGTGCCCCATCCCCCATTGTTTCCAATGGATGCTAATAGGAGATGTGGGCTACATATTTGAGGATCCATAATTTTGGACTCCCTGAACTAAACTTCACCAAACTGGGTGGTATCATCAGGAGATTCTCCTAAAGATACCCTGAAAGTTTGGTGCTGCTAGCTTAACAATTGCACCCCTGACAGCAGGCAACCCCCAAATGTACCCAGATTCTCCCTTTAAATCCAACCTGTGGTCCCCAGTTTAAACATTGAAAGTGATGCTGTTTCAGGGTGGGGGAGAATCCATCCCAAAACAGCATCACTTTCAAAGTTGTTTCAACTGGGGACCCCAGATTCCCCCTTTAAGGTGGATTTAAAAGGAGATTCTGGGCTCCCTAGTTTAAACACCATTGAAAGTGATGCTGTTTGGGGGATGGATTCCAGCATCACAGTGGCTGCCCATTGGGAGGGGGTGCAAAACTCAGATTTTGCCCCAGGCTCCATTTTCCCTAGCTATGCCTCTGCCCATAGGGGAGGCAGAAGGGACTGCTGGCTGCTGGCTGGGAGCCCAGCCGGTGGGGGGCGAGCGTGGCAGCGGAGTCTGCTGTCCCTGGCCTCAGAGAGCTGCTTGTATAAGCCCTGAGGCCAGAGGCAGGGCTTGTGGGGGCATGCCCATGCCCCGAGGGGTGGGTGGGAGCGTGGCCCTGCCCCCCAAACCCACCTCATAAAAATCTATACCTACATCACTGTCTGCCTCTATGTGCCAAGCCAGCTCTTCCTTGGTAAGTCTGGCCCTTCTTAGTTTCCAAGATCATATGAGACTGGGCTAGCCTGGACCCTTCCAAAGCTACCCTTCTAGAACTCTTGAGTTCCCAGTTTCAGTGGTCAGTTTGTGAAATGGAAATAATTCATGTAGATTTCTAACCCATCCCATCTCACAAGAATGGAACAATATGCTTCTCCCATTCCTGACTGCCAAAAGTGACTCATTACACACTACACAATTCTCTGGCACATAGCAGTTGCACACAAATAGGAATCTTAGACAACTGGGCCTTAGAGCAATGATGTCAGGGATGCTGTGTAATCCTGGGCAACATTTTCTGTAAGCTACATGGCCACTCAGACACCATATTGGTGCTGTGCAGATCAGTAGGTGGCCCAGCAAGAGGAGCTCTCATAGGCAGCAAATTTCTGCTCAGTTGTAGGGAACTTCCATGGAGAGGTAGGGAACAGTTAGAGGGATTATAAACCCCAGGATATTGTTGCCAGGATTATTAGGTTTCCAATCGTAACAGTAAAATAAGAAAGGTGGAGTGCTTACCAAAAGAGAAAGAAGTAGTTATACTGTCAGGTGTAACTGTATCTATGTAAAATAACACAATATCCCTGAAGCAATATTATATTGAAACTTCTTTGTGAAGAAGAAAGTGCTTTTAGAGGGTATTTCACCAGAGTTTGTTTCTTTCTCTTTTGAACACCTTCAAGTGTTTTGTGATTTGTTATCGGTTCCTTTATGAATTGCCATAAGGTTGGAAAAAATCTGTGAATCTGTTGTGTGATTGGGTTTTTTTCTTTTATCCCCCCAACCCTTGTTTCTGAAATTGAAACCCAGAGTGATAATAACAATGCCTGTGCTGATCTCTCAAATGTAATCATCACGTGATTTGGAGTAATTTTCCAGAAGTTAATAACCGGCTGTTTATCTGCATTAGTCAAATATTTAAGCCAATTTAGTTAAAGCAGAATATAGAAAGTTTTAGGCCAGTTGACAAAGTATGTAGGTCTTGAACAACCCGATCCAGATGGAGGAGTGGAGCTGCATGGGTGCTGGGAGTGACGTAGGGGAGGTGACACCATGCAGACTTTAATGGAATTCTGGGTGGCACAGCAAACAGCAGAGGGAAGAGAACCTGCTACTGTCTGGAAAACCTCATTTAAAAAGGGACTCGTGCCATGTGTTTTCAGGCCTGTGCCCGTGGCATTCTTGGGCTGCAAGGTCGATGGAGGCTGACTACTGCTGGCTCCGTCCCTGGAATGTCACCAGCCTGCCCCCAGCAATGCCGGAGTCCTTCTTTACGCTGATACAGCTTGGGGGGTGGAAACCTGTTCCAGCTTGAGTGCCATGGAGTTCTGCTGCACCCGCCCACCACACTGTTTGCCCTCCCCATAAGCATAGGTGCCACTTGGCAGAGGCGTATCTAGGACAAATGGAGCCCAGGGACAAAATCTGAATTTTCCACACACACACCCCCTGCAGACGCCCAGGTCTACTACCCAGAGCTCAGGTCTACCGCCTGGAGCCTGTGCTGGCATCCAGGTCTACTGCCTGGAGCTCACGCCAGCATCCACATCTACTTCCTGCAGCCTGCGATGGCATCCAGGTCTACTTCTTGGAGCCAATGCCAGTGCCCAGATCTATGTGCGCCTGGGGACATGAGCTACCCCATGTCCCCACAGGTGGTGGTGGGGTGGGCAAGCCTGGCAAGCATGGGCCTGCACCAGTCCCACAGCCCCCAATTGGATTGGGCTATAAAGGATTTTATGAGGGGGTTTTTTTGGTATTCTTTCATATTCCTTTTTATTGGAGATAAATTACATTAAATTACTTCTTTAAAAAACTGTACCCTACACAATTTTTATCCTCCGTCACTCTGTGACTACTCCTAGACCTGCATCGTGTGTTTTTGTTTTTGTTCTAACACAAGGATGGTATGACTCCTGTGTTCTCTTCACTGATGTTACAGGACCATAAAAGAGACACAAGCTGAGAGAAACCACAGGGATTATGTAATGGGTAATGAGACCCTTGGTTTAGATAAGGACATATTGTACCTGCAAATAGAAGGTGCAGGAATGGGCGACTTTGCAAATGAAACATCAACAATAGGTTAAAGATAACATTCCTACAGACTTTCTGCTTTCATTCACGTAGTAGAAATGGTTAATAACAGTTTTGAAAGTTGGTAGGGCTGGAATCAATAGGTTAGCTTTTTTTCCTCCGAGCCATTTCTTCAGCTACCATATTAAAAAAACCCAAACTGCACAGAGGAAGATTAAGGAGCTGATCTAAAACACCATACCTTAAATTAGATCATCAGGTCTGAAAAACAAATGTTCCATTTTCCATTTTCTAATATAGTTGCTGCTGAAACTTATAACTCAACAAGGGAAAACTGCTTACCCTTATAACTTCTTACAACAATAGCTCTTAATGAAAATGAAAGAAATACATCTTGCCATGTAAATAACATTACCTCGTTCTTTGTAGGCATTAAACGATAATCCTGTTTTGTAATGTGAAAAGGTTGTGGGCAAGTTTTCTCCCTTCTACTGATACCACAGAGCAGGGAACACCATCGAAAGAACTGGAAGTTCACCAAAAGTAATAACAAAGCAAGAAAGAGGATAAATCTTCCTGGCCTACATTAAGTCAGGGCTGGAAGAGTAGGAAGCTGTCTCCGGCAGCAGATTTCAACTGCTGCTAAAGAGTGGCAAATTGTCACTCATTTAATTTACTATATGTTACTAATAGCAAATTCAAATTGCTTGCCGCAGGCCTAGATACATATTTCTATTTGCCAGTCCCAAACTTGATTCAAATGGATGCAGGGACAACAGAACCCTCAAGGCTCAGCTATGAAACACACTCTGTCCTGTATTAAAAGGCATCACCTGAATCTTCCTCAGCACGGTGTAGCAGTTAAGAGTGGTAGACTTTAATCTAGAGAACCAGGTTTGATTCCCCACTCCTCCACATGAATGGCAGACTCTTATCTGATGTACCAGGTTTGTTTCCCCACTTCAGGCATGAGTGGTGGACTTTAATCAGCAGTGGCAGCAGTGGCGTAGGAGCAGCAGTGGCGTAGGAGGTTAAGAGCTCATGTATCTAATCTGGAGGAACCGGGTTTGATTCCCCGTTCTGCCACCTGAGCTGTGGAGGCTTATCTGGGGAATTCAGATTAGCCTGTGCACTCACACACACGCCAGCTGGGTGACCTTGGGCTAGTCACAGCTTTTCGGAGCTCTCTCATCCCCACCCACCTCACAGGGTGTTTGTTGTGAGGGGGGAAGGGCAAGGAGATTGTAAGCCCCTTTGATTCTCCTGCAGGAGAGAAAGGGGGGATATAAATCCAAACTCTTCTTCTTCTTCTAATCTATACAACTGGGTTTGATTCCTCACTCCTCCAAATGAGTGGTGAACTTGGATCTGGTGAATCGAGTTTGTTTTCCCTGTTTCTCTACAAAAAGCCTGCTGGTGACATTGGTTCAGTAAGTACTCTCTTTAAGCACTCTCTCAGCAATACCTACCTCACAAGGAGTCTGCTGTGGAGAAGGGAAAGGAAGGGAAGGCAATTCTAGGCTGCTTTGAGACTCCTTAAAGGTAGACAAAAGAGGGTTGTAAAAAACTTTTTCTTTCACAGACTCTGATAGGTATTTTCCTTGGGGACCATTGTTAGCCTTCTTTCCTCAACTAAGGTCGCTTGAGTCATAATGTCCAAAGAGACTGTTGGACTGGACTGCATCAACAATAAGCTTTTCAGTGACAGTTGCTCTCTTTCTCACACCCCTCATCGCTATTACTCCCCCCATCATTTGGTAAAAATGGTGCAGCAAGTAGTGTGCACTCTAGATGTACTCTTGGGTGCTCATTCATTGACTTCCTCTTACAAAAGTGTGTCCACAGTTTTAGATGACTGCCATCAGACAATGCAGAAGGCTGACCAAACTCTTTTTTCAAATGAAAAAATCTCATGAGAGGTTGAGAGCCTAATCCAGAGTGGGGGAGGGCTGAAAGGAGTTGAGGAGGTGGTAGGCCCCTATTCTGGGCACTTATGCCTATGGAGCAGCAAATCCACTCGTGGGGTCCACCATGGCCTCTTGGGGTGCCCCACTGGGGCACAGAGTTCCACATCAGTGCTCTTGCACCTTGGCCAGCTCTACCTGCATAGCATTCTGGTGGCATGCCCAAGAGTGGAACCAATATTAGTTGCCCTCCAACCTGGCATTGCCTCCCAGGATGCCAGTGCCTGGGGTATGAGCTCATGCCACCCTGGTAGCATAAGCCCACTGAGCCCGTAGAGGGCTTTTTGGTGGCAGGGAGACCTTTTGTGTTTTTTGCTTCCCCACACAACCAAAAAGCCCTCTGGAGGCGGTAGGGTGGAGCACAGTGGTGCTCTCCCTGGCTTCCCAAGGGCCATGGATTTGTCTGTGAGAGCTGTGAGATTTGTCTGTGAGAACTGACATGATATATTATTATGTCCTTTAAATATCTAGGCCCAACCTTCCATCATAAAGCCACATGGGCCAGACATAAAGATATTGCTGTAAAAGGAAGTTATCATGGGCCGTTTCCGCACGGCCCAAAAACGACGGCCTGGGGGAGGTAAAAACACCGTCCCCAGGCCGCCGTTCGCACAGGCAGCGCTGCTGCAACGCAGCAGCGCCGACCTGACTGCGCTTCCTTCCCCCCAGGGCGGCGTCAGGCCGCCCTATACAACAACCCTTTAAAGGGTTGTTGTTGGAAGGCGTCTTCCCGGTGGCCCTTGGTGCAAACCCGGCGCCCGCCCGGAAAACGCTGTCTCCCCTCTCCAGCCCCCACTCACTCCGCGATATCGCGCCCGTCGTCGCCTGCACTGGCGTGGAAGCCCAGCCCACACACTGTCCTCCGACCTCCAGGGTTGGAGGGCGGCGATGAAGCCCGGAGCCTTCCGACTTTCAACCAGCAAGCTGGCTGGCAACTGGCTGTATATGCGTAGTGAAAATGAGAAAAAAAAAAAGGAAAAGAAAGCGACTCCCACGTCTTGAGCTGCGCACTCTCCCTGCCGAGGAGCCTCTGCTTGGCCTGCTTTCGCAAAGCGCTGGCGTCGCGAACAGGCTTACCTCGCTACGCCTGACAGAACTGCTTGGCGGAGTAAGAGGCGCCCATGGCGGCGCGCTACCACGTCTTGAGGAAGCTGGCCATACTGTTTCAGCAGTGGTAAAGTTTTTTCACACCAGGGGAAGGGGATATGTCCCAGCAGCTCTAAAGGTTTTCAACTCCAAGATAGTTCAGCAACTTCTCTATGGAGTTCCACTTATGGACTAACTGCATGGAACAATTCCTGTTTGAAAGAATACAATCTGGCTTCCTCTATAAAATACGTTTCGGATTACCATACTCACTGGCACCATATGCTGTACTATGCTTAGAAACTGGTCCAGAACCTACTTGAAACAAAGAGCATGGCTTGAATACATTCCAAGTATTTGTATCCAAAATTATGTTTTAGCAGCAACTCTGATGTGCGCCAGTTTAATACTTAATGTAGTAATGCACGCTGACCCAGCAGCACACCGTGGTCGGTCGGCTGGAACACCCTCAGCTCCTACACGACCTTCTGGTGCACGCGCCTACTCCTCATCCCCTATGAGTCCGCGGGTCATGAACTGTCTGGCTCGGATCACGGTATAGGGACAATGGTCTTGCCCCAGGTGAGTTAAGAGCTCAGGCAGCTTTCACGGCTCCCCTCTCCATGCGTATGCCAGGTGAGATCATGCATCACATGATGATCTCCGGAGTCTCCGGTCTCCAGCTCATCGTCCCTACCCACCTCGCTTTACCGCCCACAATGGAAACCCTAATAAAGGTGCCGAAGAGACCAGCACCAGGGCAGAGTTGTCAGGATCCGCGAGGAAATCAGCGGCAGCTTCCTGGTTGCTGGCAGCTCTCCACACCAGATGGAACCTCCTCAGCGTTTAGCCTATTCCTTAGCGGCGACCCTCGCGAGGGGATGACTACAAGCTGGTGCGAAACCCGGGAGATCCTCGAGACCTCCACCCCTGCTCACCGTGCAGCCTGGGAAAGGGCAGCCGGTGCGAAGTCCGGCTGGATCGGCGGCATCCAGGGGACCACCCCGTTTCGGTATGTCGCCTGTCCTCTGGATCGGCGCATCAGGGAACTTTCAGCGTCCTAGGACTTGCTCTCTGCGTCGACGACCCGGAACACCGGTGAGTATGGGGAGCTTGCAAAAGCAGGGGCTTATGACAAGCACGTTAACGAACTTCGGCGTTAAGCGAGAAATGCGGCAGGGTCCCGGTAAAGAGAGGGGAGCTTCTGCGCCAAAATTGGTTGAGGAGATTGAAGCTCAATGTCCATGTGGTACCCAGAGGGGGGGGACATTGAATCTTAAGGACTTCTGGGAAAACATCGAGCGCACTCTTAGCACAGAGCACTTAGCGGCGCCCGATGTCACTGCCTACTGGCGGATGGAGACAATGTTATGTCGCCATCAGCCTGCAGACCCATATGGCTCCCCTTGCTGTAGGCCGCCCTCGCTTTTACGATCTTTCACCTTCAATTTCAACCCGAGATTTTCTCTATCACAGCTAGAATTGGACGCCTTGTCCTGTCCCTTCTGCCCCCCTTGCTCCTCCGCCCATTTCAAATTCTCCCGCTGGCTCCAGCCTTAGCCCCCTCCTGCTCCGCCTTCATTTTTTCCGAAGCCACACGCACTTTTACCTCCGTCAGCGCCACGTATTAATGGCGCGGGTTTCAAAACTTTCGCCAGGCGTATTAGCCCACGATCTGCAAAAGGAAAGAGAGAAACCCTGGCGGAAGAGCCCGATGCCGATGATATTCTCGCATTGTGCCCGTCCATTTCACAGATACCGGGAGGGGATGGCATTGTTGACGAGGTTGTCCGGTACCGCCCTGCTTATAGCTATAAACATCCTCACTGAGCTCCGCCAAAGCGATGCGGGGCTATTGAGGGAGACCACCCAGACCCCTTCGTGAGAGGAGGGCATGCTGGAGGCAGTCGCGAGGAATCACCTAATGGTTCCGGACGACTGGAAGACCACCTTTCGCATGCTCCTGAGCCCTGCACAATTTGTGATCTGGGAAGCGAAGAGTTCCGCCAGCCGGTGCTTCAACAGGGCAACCACCTCTGGCGGTACCTACACCGCCCAGCGCAGCTTTACTCACGACTTCGATGTCCTTCACCAACCCTAGCGATCAGATTGTCCCTGCCTGAAGGCCACCCTATACGCGATTGCAAAGCCTCACTGGAATGCGCCTACAAAGAGGCGTTTATCAAAGGTTCCCCAATGCCGGCCAGCCAACCCAGAGTTTCTCCACCATCCGGCAAAAAACCCCAAGAGCCCTATGCGAGGTTTGTGAACAGGCTCCAGGAAGCTCTCAAAGGCAAGGTTGACAACGAGGAGGCCAGGGCGAACTCCTTAAGCGCCCTACGCCAAAGAGAGCGCCCTCGCTGAGTGCGCCAAAGCAGTCACAGGCTTAGGTAGGAACCCTGAACTGGCCGACATGCTCCAAAGCTTATGCCGGGACATGGGGTCTTTCGCCCACATCAAGCCAGCTTATTCCCCTGGCTGCAGCCCTCTCCGGCTGCCCCTGAGACAGCCCGAGGGCGAGTGTTTCCAATTGCAGCAAAACCAGGAACACCTCCGGTGGGACTGTAGACTGCCCGGCGGGGGGGCCTACAGCGAGCGGAGGGTCTCCCCCCAGAGGGTGAAGACCCCCAGGGAGGTCTAAGACCGGGTGCTCCCAAAGCCTGCTGGGAAGGCCCGCACCCGGGCATCTCCCCAGCCCGGAACCAAGGCCCGCACCTCAGAACCCTTCCCCAGAGCTCCCCCGCACCCGAGGATGCTTCGGCTGCTCCAGCTCAGTATAGTGATCCCATCCCCACCCCGGAGACCATTAGGCTGAGTCTTGCCAAGCTTCCGCCCCGGCTGAACAGGGGTTGTTCATCATCCCAGGGGTCATCGACTCCATGCACCAGGGGAGCCATCCCACATCCAGGTATGGACAAACATCCCACTTGAGAAACTGCCAAGTTCATCCTGAACACCCACTGCCTCTATGCTCTCACTTTCGAGTCTAATCTAGAAGTTCAGCTAATCTAAATCCTGTTTGCTTTCAGCTCCCCTCTTTCGTCTATACTTCCTGCTCTGCTAGCCCCTTCTATTTCCAAAGTCACCATGCACCTCCGTAGCCAGTGCCACAGAGTGGCACGCATTTCAAAATCTCTGCCAGGAGTCCACAATCACTGTGAACTACTGAAGCAGCTGTAAGGATCAAATCCAGATCTCGTAGCCTCTGAGCCTGTGCAAAGCCCTAAGCTCCAAAGCTCCCAGTGGCAGCAAAATCGTCGAGGTGATACCTCAGAGAGCAGGATGCTTGCAGCCTGCAAAGGGAACCGCCCTGCAAGATCCAGAGAGCAAGATTCTCGAATCAGAGTTGCAATCCTCCTCATTTACTTTATGCGGCTCTGTATGCCTATATATGCTCTGTATGTCTTACCCCCTTTCAAGAGACCCCTAAAATTTTCCCTTCATCAGAGGGATTTGTCCATTGCTTCTAAAGCTATGCTCTTATGCTTCAATTAAAGTCTCTCTCCCTTTTGATTATGTGTGCCAATGCCTTGAAAGGCTTCACCCATTACAGCATCAACCTTAAACAGGGCCCTTGGCTTCGTGCATGTGCTCCCTAGGAGGCGATGGGACCTGCTTCAGGCAGCCTCCATCTTAGTTTAAACCCTCAAAACTCTTCTTCAAACCTTTCCTTGAGAACCTTTTCGCTTAGATCCATCTGAGCCTACACTGCACACATTGGCGTGGCGCCAAGTTCCCCACATATGAAGCCAAAATCATTTTCATGCTCCCACATTTCTCTGCTGAGTAGCTCCCTGGCTGAGTCACGCGGAGTGCCCGAGGGGGGGGTCTCTCAGCCACACCTATCTTACAGCCTCCAGCTGTGAAGGTAGGAAGCGAGAGCTCAAAACCGGCCAAAGTCCCCACTTACAGGAGGTGAAGGTGGGAGCTGACTTCCAAACCCTTCCCCCCTGCCTTCCCTTTCTGCACACCCCTCCCTCTCTTTCTAATGGGCTAGTAGCACCCCACCTCTAGATCTAGGATCTGATAAAGGGGTGTTTGCAAACCCCTCTCAATTTGCTCCTTTGATCAAACCTCAAGCCCAGGAACTGTTTTCTTTGCATCTTCTCTACATCTTTTCCTATAGATTAACTATATTACGATGGATGACTATAATTGTGAGATTGTTTAAAGTTGCTTTGCAAAAACCCACACCTTAGATGAGTGATTGGGATTGTTTTACAAACAAACATCCGACCTGGATGTGACCTCTCCCTTCTCCCTAAGCCTTCGGGCAATTCCTGCCTTGTATCTCTGCTTTGATATGTTGCAGAGTGATGCGATTTGTCCGAGATGGAGCCAACTAAGCCTAGAGAGAAGCTTGGCCAAAACAAACCAGAAAGAAGGGAGTAGTCCCCCTATCCAACCCAATCCAAGGGTCTCATCCAGCAGACCATATCCAAAGTATCGTTCTCTATCCAATCATTCAAAATTGCTTTCGCCCCTCAGGGCTCCCAGGGTCCTCTATTGTCATCCTACTAACCCAGCCAGCGCGCAAACCCCCTGGAGAGGCGTTGCTTGTTTTCTCTTCCATACAGGAGTCCAGCTCGCCATGCCAGGCCAGCCCCATCCCGGAGATGGGCCGGGCCTCCCTGGAGGATCCAACCCAGCAGCCCTGTCAGAGAGGGCCCGATTGCCCCCAGCCTGGGCCGAGATGGGAGGGATCTCTCTGGAACCAACACACCCATTCTTCCCACAAGGATCACAGCCCCACAGCTGCGTGCTCACCCCCCTGGGAGCGGCAGCCCTGGAGCCAGCTGGCTCAGAGGTTGATGCCAGCGTGTTGCTGCTCCTCATCTACAATAAGCTATTCTCTCTCCCTCTCTGCAGCCCCCCTGGCTGAAGCTTGGAGTTGCAGCCAGGGGACATTCCTGATAGATTAACCCTTGGAACTCTCCGCTGTTCTCAGCCGCTTGAATATTGTTGGAACCGCCTTCTCTCCACAACCTTGCTTTCATTGTGAGAATCACTGAACCTGCAATTGCTGAAGACTATCAGTAGCTCTCCCTACGCTCTTGAGAAATCCATGGACTCCTAGCATGCATCGCTCTGTAGCTTTGGTAGTCAAACAGCAAGAGCCATGCATTGGACAATTATGCAACCACGGGTTGCCTTCCTTCCGATACATCATCCAGCCTATGTATCGTTTAGCCCATGTTTTGTACTTGCTTACCTGTGAACCAACTATTGCTGAAGTTATTGCATGCCTTAATTTTTTAGAAGTTATGTTATTTGTTGTTTGCTGCATTTCCGCCTGTGTCTGCCGGAACTCTCTGCTACCGCCATACTCACCATCGTTCTGCCTCAGAGCTTCACCCCGGAAGCCCAAGCACAGCTCACCGCTCCATCCCTTCCCCTCTCGACCCCCCCCTTGCCGGAGCGACGCGGCAGCTCTAATGAAGGCGGTGTGTTTCCCTACGCAACTTCAGCAGCCTTGTGGGAGTCCCGGACTTGTTTCCTGTAACACCAAGACTATTGGCCGGCTGGCCTGTCCCCTTGCGAAGTCCATCAACTCCCACCTCCATTGCTCTGGATGCCCTGGCCTCCGAGGCAGCAGGAACTTCAAATCAAAGCGACTTTGGAATAATGCGTGCAGCCATTTGATTATTTGTTGTTATTGCATCACCAGAGGTTGTGAGAATGTACATAATATGTGTTGCTTTAATCTCTCTGATGATAATTCCCAGTTGATTCATATGAAAGTGCATGAGTTGCAAGAAGTTGTATCCAATCTGAAATACGATGTATTGCCCCATTGGTGGTCAGCCCTCTGGAGCTGGCTGCGGGGAGGATGGTTGAGTGCTATCGTACCCACAGCTCTGCATTGGTTTGATTGTATGACCCATGCGTCGGGGTCTTGTTTTGTTCAATGTGTATCTAATATTGCCTGTAGCGTGTGTAGAAGCCCCTCGAGCTTTCCCCTGCCCCGCAGCCAAGTTCTAACGTTGCACAAGCAGCTCGGTCAACTTCGACCAAACAGCGGAGGGGACAAGCGTCCCCCTAAATCGCCCTCAGCATTTCCCCGGCCTCAGCTTCTAAAATGTAAAAAAAAAGGAGGAAATGTAGTAATGCACGCTGACCCAACAGCAACACCGTGGTCGTAGCGCTGGAACACCCTACAGCTCCCCTCTCTGACCTTCTGGTGGCACCGCATACTTACTCCTCATCCCCTATGAGTCACGGGTCATGAACTGTCTGGCTCAGTCACGAGCAGGGGACAATGGTCTTGCCCCAGGTGAGGAGATTAGGCTCAGGCAGCTTACGGCTCCCCACTCTCCATGCACGTAGCCAGGTGAGATCATGCCTCACATGATGATCTCCAGGTCTCCAGCTCTCCCGCTCATCTCCCTACCCACCTCCTTTGCGCCCACAATGAAACCCTAATAAAAGGTGCCAGAGACCAGCACAGGGCAGAGTTGTCAGGATCACGAAATCCCGCGCTTCCTGTTGCTGACGCTCTCCACCAGATGGAACCTCCTCCGCGTCTCGCCTATTCCTTAGCGACGACCCTGCGGGGATGACTACAAATATACACAGCGCGCCCAGACCTATTTGCCTCCGAATGGTATCAACTTCTCAAATCAAAAATTTACTCAATAGGTTTATTACTGGAAGATCTCTGTATGCTGACACCCAGAGAAATTTTCCAAACCTTGAAAAGTAAACTTCTAGAACAGGAATATCATATCTTGTTGGGGCAAGCAAATAAATCATGCTCACCCCTCTCTGTCGGAATAATACCGGAACAGGGGCACATAGCCAAATATCTTGAATTATTAACTGAACCCCAACAGAGATGGATTATCACAAGGGCCAGACCTTCCCATCGGCCATTACAAAGGGTCGCTACTTATCCATACCTCTCCAGGATCGGGTTTGTCCACACTGTAAAAATCAAGTGGAGACTCTTGCTCACATTATTCTTGACTGTCCGATATATGTGGGCATTAGGAACTTCTATCCCAGGCTGGCCCTAGACAAATCTCAATGTGACTCTGACTGTTCTGTTGTGGAACTTCTGTTAAACAAAACAGATGTCATGCTCTTGGAAAAAGTAGCAAAATTTCTATTACAAGTGACAGAACTTTCTAAGTAATGTATACTGCTTTATAGTCTTCCTGTCTGTGCTTTGAATGTACTCTTGATTTGTAT
The DNA here is from genome assembly GCF_021028975.2 of Sphaerodactylus townsendi. Lineage (NCBI taxonomy): Eukaryota > Metazoa > Chordata > Lepidosauria > Squamata > Sphaerodactylidae > Sphaerodactylus > Sphaerodactylus townsendi. Next base: position 125,052,828 of record NC_059428.1, on the reverse strand, counting down.
TTCAAAAATGTCTGGCAATGCTCTAGAACCTATTTTTAAATGCCAAATAAAGGTTGTTGTTGTTGTTGATAATATGAAAATACCTTAAGTTTGGGAGATATCATTTCATATTCCCTTTATCACGGAACAGATTTGTAAATCTCCCAGCTTTGTATTTTCTATGAATGAAACTTTAACTATTCATGCATCATATTTCAGCTTTGTAGGATATGTGGATAGAGTCAGTGAATATGTAAAGCTGACAACATAGAGTAGTAGGTAATGAGCAGTGGACTCTAATCTGGTGAATCATGTTTGAATCTCCACCGCAACACATGAAGCCTGCTGGATGACTTAGGGCTAGTCACTTGTAAGCCACTTTGCTTGTAAGCCACTTTGAGACTCCTTATGGTTGAGACAAATGAGATATAAATCCAAACTCCTCCTCCTTCTGAACCAGACCCTTGGTCCATCAGAGTCAGTATTGTTGACCTGAATTGGCAGTGGTTTTCTGTCATGACATCCAGTTAGTCTCTGTACCCCAAGTTCCCTGAGGGTTATCCATTGAGGGCTAATAATTTTTGCCCCCTCTTGGTGACTTACTCCACTGACTCACCCACAATTCTGTTCCCAAGTACTGAGGATCCCCCGGGAACAGCAGGAGGGTCGAAGTGAGGGATCTGCACTGGGAGAGAAGGCAGAAATTGCCCTTCTTCTCTCTGCCAATGCAAGTGCCATTATGGAAGCAGAATGGGCCCTGAATCAAAGCCAGAGACCGGTGTTTGCATACTTGTTTGTAAGAAATGGCCTCCTTCCATTTCAGGTTGCTATAGTGTTTCCTGGAAAACAAGGCAGCAAGAGCAATATTGCTGGAATTGGCAGCTGTGAGAAAAATTTCTGGCTCATTTGGGTCATTTCTTGATAAGTCTCTACAATGCTATTTGAGTCCAAGTCCAACCAGATCTTTCAAAATAACCCCATGGACTTATGCATAGTTTATATCAGGACACCGTGGTCCGTAGAGTGGGAAACGAAAGAGCTTTTCTCTGTATTTCCCTTTGTTTGATTTATGCTTCAGCAGAAGCACAGTCAAGGGTTTTTTTTCCCAAGCTTTGTCGTGTGCCTGAAAGAGAAGATGTCAGTCTGAATGATTTTACTCGAATGGTGATAACATTATACAGTGCCCAGCTCTTGGGATTATGCTATTGTTTCGCATTTAATTACCAAATTATCACATTTTTTCCCCAGCTTGTGTTCATAAATTGATTCCTTTGTCAATCATTTGACTTCTCAAGAATAGCAGAACGGCGCCGGCTACATCCACAGCCAATTATTTTTGGGTTTCATTTTTCAGCCCAGCTGCTTCCGTACTGGCAAGGAGAGATTTCGTTACTTGCGAGCGCCATTCCAAATCCCTTTTGTTTTTGTTTGTCATCTACCGACAGAGATGTTTGCCTTTCAGGGCAGCTAGTTTTTAGCACATGAATCTTTCAAATGGTTTCGGGAAGGCCAGGGAAGAACTTCCATTATCGCAGTCAAAATGGGCTTTAAGGTGCAGCCCACTGCTCGCAAACTACAGTGAAAATTACACACTTTAACGAACGGCAATAAAGAGCCCTCGGCTGCCTTCTTTAATCTTTTCCAGAACCATTTTGAATAAAAATGCGTCGCTTGCCTTAATAAAAGGAATAAAAATCTAAAGCAGTATTCTTAAGTTAATCAGGTGTCATGTGGGCTTGTTAACTGGGAGGAGATTTCCTATCTGGTTTAGTAGAATTGGACTCAGCAGCTTAGTACGGACTGTTGGGGATATTTTTTTTTTTAGTTAATGCAGAGCCAGCGCAGCATAGTGGTGAAGAGTGGTGGGCTCTCATCTGGAGAAGTGGGTTTGATCTTTCACTCCTCCACATGAAACCTGCTGGAAAAATGTTGGTATTTCTCTCTCTGGTAAGAAGAAAAAGAAGGTTTGGATTTATGCCTCACCTTCCTCTCCTGTAAGGAGCCTCAAGGTGGCTTACAAACTCCTTTCCCTTCCTCTCCCCACAACAGACACCTTGTGAGGTAGGTGGGGCTGAGGGAGTTCTGAGAGGACTGTGACTAGTCCAAGGTCACCCAGCAGGCTTCACGTGGAGGAGCGGGGAAACAAATCCAGTTCACCAGATAAGAGCCCAACGTGCATGTGGAGGTAAGAGATACCTTTCCATTCCATCAGAGTGCACAGAGGCAAAACAAGGCAGAGCTTACCCAGGCAAGCATGTGTGCTAGAAACAAAAAAAACTTGGAGCCAATTCATAGTTTATAACTAACTAGCAGGGCACCCGTGCTTCGCTACGCATACTTCATCACAGGCTCTCTATGATTTTCAGGGTGACATTCAACATACCTCATCACAGCCTGTCTGTGAACTTCGGGGTGACATTCAGCATACCTCATCACAGCCTGTCTGTGAACTTCGGGGTGACATTCAGCATACCTCATCACAGCCTGTCTGTGAACTTCGGGGTGACATTCAGCAAACCTCATCACAGCCAGTCTGTGAACTTCGAGGTGACATTCAGCATACTTTTTCACAGCCTCTTTATGAACATCTGGGTTGTTTTTGCATATTTTTCAGCAGCTTCCTGTAGTTGTCTTTTTCTAATCAAATCTGTAAATCACTTTCTGCATTTAATTCCTCTCTTCCTTTTAGCTGTTTCAACAGAAGGAACAGGTTCATATGCGGTGAGGAGGTCAGTGGTAGAATCCAGTTGGGCCACCATTGGCTCAATTGTGCTTTTTGTTTGGTGGGCATTTTTGTTTGGTGCTGAGTCCTGTCGGTTCGACACATGGAAGTAGAGCATCAAAGTGCCCTTCATTAAAATCTCCTGTGAAATGAATAATTTTTACTCCCTGTACTGCATCCTTTAGCTTGGCAAGCAGATTTTTAAGTGTCACCTTTAGAATGTTCGTGCAGATGGCCAAAGTTCAACAGTAATGCAGATGACCAGAGTTCAACAGTAAATGTGTCATAACTCGAGTAAAACTGAATATTTTGAAAAATTCTTTCTTTGTGAGCACCTAAACCACATAATGAACCAGTGTGCCAAATTTCAACCTTGTAGGTTTGGTGTTTTTTGAGTTCTTTAGATGAGTCAGTGAGTCAGTGAGTGGTATTTCACGTTTATAGATATAGATAAGAGGACTCTTTAGTAGTGAACTCCATAGAAAAGTGGAGAGACAATTTCTCTATTCTAATCTACATAATTGGATGGTGAGGGATGCTGTCTGCTGGTGAAGTGGAGGGGTGTGTGCAAGAATGATGGAGAGGAGAGGAGAAGCAGGAATGAAAAGATTTCCCAAAGAGCAGCTATCTACACATCAAAGGGATAGGGTCAGAGCAGAAGAGAAAAGGTGCCCAATGTCTCAACCCCCTCTATCTATATGACTCACTGACCAAAACCCTTCTGTCATTGAGGCAGGATACAGCACAAAGTCCTTCACTTCCAACATAAAAATACATGGAACTTTTGGAAGGGGGGGAGTCTGAGAAGTTAGGGGAGGGAGCACAGAAGTTTTATAATACTACTAGCCATACCCGGCCACATGTTGCTGTGGCTCATCTGGTGAAATGCCATCTGGTGCATGTCACCCCTAACTCCCTCCCATTCCTTTGCATGCCACCCCTCCCCCTCCCCCCACCCCCTCCCTCCGCTAGGGTGGGTGGGCCATGTCCAGATGCTGGGGTCCCTTCCCCCTCCCTTCCCTCCCTTGCATGCCACCCCTCCGCCTCCCCTCCCTCTGCTAGGGTGGGTGGGCCATGTCCAGATGCTGGGGTCCCTTCCCCCTCCCTTCCCTCCCTTCCCTTCCTTTGCATGCTACCCCTTTGAGGGTCCATAACTTGAGGTCCACAACTTCCTTTGCATGCCACCCCTTTGAGGACCCATTTACCAACAGCATGTGAAGGAAGAAGCATGAATCCTGGTTGGCTTACACAACATTGTGTCAAAATTCAAAAGGAACGCATAAAAACACGCGTGGAGTTGGATGGAATGTTGTGTCCAAATTTCAGAGCAATTGGTGAAGGACTTTTGGAGATTTGGGATTTTGAAGCCACCCCTTTGAGGGTCCATTTACCAACAGCATGTGAAGGAAGAAGCATGAATCCTGGTTGGCTTATGCAACATTGTGTCAAAATTCAAAAGGAACACATAAAAACATGCATGGAGTCGAATGCAACATTGTGTCCAAATTTCAGAGCAATCGGTAAAGGACTTTTAGAGATTTGGTAAAGCAATCGGTAAAGGACTTTTAGAGATTTGGGATTTGGAACAAATGAACAGTTACATTTTTATTAATATAGATAGAGTCTGTCTGCCAAAGCTTGTATTTTCTCCAGGAGAACTGATTTGTATTATCTGGGAATCGGTTGTAATGTTGGAAGATCTCCAGGCTCCACCTGGAGGTTCGCATTTATCCAGGTACATTCTGCTCACATCCAGGTTGCAATCAAAATGAGAGAGAGAGAGAGAGAGAGAGAGAGAGAGAGAGAGAGAGAGAGAGAGAGAGAGCAAGAGGTGCCTAATATAAAGAATGTCATTCCCTGTTACAAGTTATCAGCAAATTCAGTAGCACATGAGTGATGGTAAAATGGCATGACTTCTATAGGAAAGTCCTGGAGATGCAGGTCCTTGAGGAAAGAGAGAGGGAAAACATGAAAGGCCACTGGAAGAGAAGGAGTCAGAGAGAAGCTTTCAGGTTAGAGAAAGAGGCATCTCATTTGTTAAGGAGATAAGACACATTCACATCTAGAGGGCAGGCCCCATTTGGTCATGTGGGGCGGAAAATCACCCCCATGCTCCTCCCCCTTTTGCCTTGGCTGGCCCCGCCCCCGCTCCCGCCAGGCCACTTTTTCAGCCAATAGAGGGTCTGCCAGCTGAAGGAGTGGCCTAGGAAGACTGCTGCAGGGTGCCACCTGGCCCTGTCCTGCCAGTCCCAACGGAGGCTGCAGCCGGGCAACCCTTGGCCAGGCTGCATGGGACCACCGGGCAACCCTGCCAGGCTGCCTGGGACCACCACCAGCTCAGCTAAGTGTGGGGTGGGGGTTACAGAAGGCCTTAGGGTTAGGGTTTCAGTTGGTAGGGGATGCCATTTTGCCCCAGCCACCATTTTGCCCTGCTACTCCTCTGCCTGGTAGTGACATCAGTGTATTTCTGGCAACAGAGGCCTAGGCCTCAGTTTGCTGCTAGTAAGTTTTTCCAGAAAGAGGCGAAGGTACAAGGGGAAAGGGGGTGTGCATTGCACTGGGCGCACGCCTGAGCGGGTGGGGGCGACGCAAAAAATCAGTTTTTAGTGTTTTTTTTCAATTTTTGGCCTGCAGGGGATACAATGTTTAGGCTAGCAACACCAAAATTTCAGGGTATCTTTAGGAGATGCTCCCGATGATACCACCCAGGTTTGGTGAGGTTTGATTCAAGGGGTCCAAAGTTATGGACTCCCAAAGGGGGTACCCCATCCCCCATTGTTTCCAATGGGAGCTAATAAGAGATGGGGGCTACACCTTTGAGGGTCCATAACTTTGGACCCCCTGAACCAAACTTCACCAAACCTTGGTGGTATCAGAGGGAGAGTCTACTAAAGATACCCTGAAATGTTGGTGCTGCTAGCCTAAAAATCACACCCCCTGCAGGCCAACAATTGAAAAAACACTAAAAAAGACAAAAAACACAAACGAACATGGGGCCCCCACAAAACTCAGATTTTGCACTGGGCTCCATTTTCCCTAGCTACACCTCTGTTCCCAGACCCCCATCCCTCTCCCCATTGCTGACCCTACATAATTTCTAAGATCTTATCAGATCAGGCTACACAATGCTGCCTTCCCTCCACATAGCAGTACTGCTTCCCCCCAAATGTAGGAGCCTGTAGCTCTTAGCCAAGTGACTGCATTTCAATTATTTATTTTAGCCTTTCGCAAGATGGTTTGGAATTTCAATAGTAGTAGCAACCTTCCAGTCTTTAGTTATGAAAAGAGTTTGGATTTGTTCATTGTATGTTTTTTTTTTTTGCTGTCAAGTCACAGCCATCTTATGGTCCTCAAACGGTTTACACCTGTGGGCACATTTGGAATTCTGACACAGTGGAGTGCAACCATAAAATGAGTGCTATAAGAGGTAGAGCCACATGTGTGCAGCCACAAAATGGATGATGCAGGAGGTGGAGCCACAGGTGCACATGCACACCCACAGAGAAGTCCAAGCATAGGGAAGTGGGTATTTTAAAAAAAAATACACAGGGAAAGAGGAGTGTGAAAGAGAATAAAACTAACACTGTGTGGCATCTGCCACTAAAACTTATTGTTTTAACTTTCATACTTGAACAGGTTTCCAGTTGCTAATGGGATACTCTGCTGGGCAAAAGCAGCTTATCTGGCCCCATCACCTTTCTAAAAACCATTTGGTGGAGATCGGCAAAGCGATGTTGCAGACCCCTGCCATAGGGTTTTCAAGGCAAGAAACATTCAGAGGTGGTTTGCCATTACCTGCCTCTAAGCAGAGACCCTGGAGTTCATTGGTGGTCCTCCATCTAAGCTCTAGCCAGGGCTGACCTTATTTAGCTTCTGAGGACTGCTGAGATCTAGCTAGCATGAGCCATGCAGGTCAGGGTGTGCAAAAGTCTAGGAATGAGTATTTCTTCACTGATGCCCTGCAGCTGCCTTTCTGTAATAATAACCTCCCTGTAAAAATAACATTAGCGAATGGCATTATTCATCCAAACTCCCTCCAACTCAACCAGCAAAAGCACATAAAAGTTTTCTGCTTTCAGCCCCCATTCCAGCAGAGCTAAATTGCTTTGTTCACTTTAATATAGCTCGCTGGCCCTGCGTGCATTAGAAGTGGGGGTCACCAAATATATTTTTTAAATTATTCTATATATCATAATAATGTCTTAGGAAGTCGTTTTGATATATTGTATTAGAGCAGGCTCCTGCGAGGCAGCTACTGCACGGCCCCCATTGAGTACAAATGGAAGACCTGTAAAAACTAATTGAAAATGTTTCTGGCCAAAGTGGAATACAACTTCCTCCAATTAGGAGCCATAGACAGAAATGGCATTTCATTATATTTCATTTAAGACTGGGAGTATTCATGAATTTTTCTCAGGTATAATACGAACAGTTGAAGGCAGCCCCTCAGGTCCAGAAATTCAGCTGTTATTTCGCAGAGGCCAGGGTTGTATTATCCATATGACTGACTAGGCTGAAGCCCAAGGACCTGCAGGGACTAAGGGCCCATCAATTTTGTTTTCTGAGACACTGTTACCAGCACCTTACAGTTCCAATGGTTAAAGGTCCTTTGCACTGCACCATAGCAACAAGTGTAGATATGTATTTATCCTTATATATACTCTCACTCTTTGAGGCTTGTCTTGAGTCAATGGGAGCAGGGGAGAGACAGCAGGCCAATAGCGTTCCAGTGTCAGGGTTAACTTGTGATGTCATGCAGGACTGACCATGATGGACTGACAGCCTGAATAAATTTAGGGCAGCATTGAGTGTGTTCATGTGAACCAGCTTCCTGACCAGCAACTCTGCAATGACTCTCAACAGGCTTACTCAGACATAAGCCCTGTGGTCCATTCCCCACAGCACAAAAGAGACATCTGTGGGATGTCCTAAAAAGCAGTGACTGCCTCTGCACTCTGCACATCCAAAATAAGATGTCCAGGGGACATCTTAAAAAAAGGTGGCTTCTGGTGTGATTTCCAGACAACAAAGGCCTCAGAGAGGAAAAGAGGCTGTTTGCTGCCCAATTATTTTGTTCTCTGGTCAGTTTCACCCTCAGCTTGCACCTAAAATTTTCTGTGCTGGTGAAGGGATTCTTCCTGCTGTCATTTGTTGAAGGTTTCCCCAGGAAGTTTGCTCTGCAAGCTCTGATCCTGGGCATCTTTTCAGCCCAAAAAGTATATAGTTATGCTCTGCTAGTCCTGCCAATTCTGGCAATATATAGTTTTCTATTAAAAAAAATTTTTTGGAGGAGCTATCTTCAAAGTTACTAAAACACATATGTGAGAATCTCAGCTACTTGGAGAAGTCCCCTTGAAAAGCACTGGAACTGTGGAGGACAGGTCTATGGCCCAATGCTTCTTAATACTTCTGCCAGTGCACAGAGGCTGGGCAGGAAGTGGAAGCCAACTTAGGTTGGCTCCACCCCCTGCCATGCTCCTGAAAGGCCCTCAGCCATGCTGACACAGCATTCTGCATCAGTAGACCTAGACATGGACAACAGCTTCCAGGTTCGGCACTATGGAGCCACACAGTGTTTGACTGCCTGGGTAAGTTGACCTTTTGCCAGTGCATTTGCCCCTTGTGCTGGTGGGATGGGCACCCACAATGGTGCAGGGCTGCTTTGACTCCAGAGATGGGTCCCTTCCACTCTGTATTGGGCTGCCCACATGTGATTTTGTCATGTCTGTTTTAAATTGTTTGCTGTCATGGTGGTCCTTGTAAGAGCAGAAAGACAGGATACAAATTTGATAAATTAAATAAACAAATGAACCTTAATAGGAAAAGCAATTAAAAACATTTTCTACAGCACTCTCCAAGTCTTGTACTGGAACAAACTAAGGTCAAGTGATCTTAGAACAACTCTACAGACTGTATCTTTGTAAAGCACCTTTCAGACAAAGTCGATTCAAGATGATTCCTTACAGTTTTCAAGCAAGAGGCGAACTAAGATGGCACACCACAGGCTGCCTCTGTAGAGCAACCCTGGACTTTCTTGATGATCTTCCATCCAATTACCAACTATCAAGAAACTGTTAGATAAAATGAATATAAGAACATAAGAACAAGCCAGCTGGATCAGACCAGAGTCCATCTAGTCCAGCTCTCTGCTACTCACAGTGGCCCACCAGGTGCCATTGAGAGCTCACATGCAGGATGTGAAAGCAATGGCCTGCTGCTGCTGCTGTTGCTCCTGAGCACCTGGTCTGTTAAGGCATTTGCAATCTCAGATCAAAGAGGATCAAGATTGGTAGCCATAAATCGACTTCTCCTCCATAAATCTGTCCAAGCCCCTTTTAAAGCTATCCAGGTTAGAGGCCATCACCACCACCTGTGGCAGCATATTCCAAACACCAATCACACGTTGCGTGAAGAAGTGTTTCCTTTTATTAGTCCTAATTCTTCCCCCCAGCATTTTCAATGTATGAAATAGCTAGATAATAGTATTCGTGGGATGATTGGATATACTGGTAAAAGAGAGGTGCAGTGTGTTCTCCAGGGGTTGATTTCCACCAGACATGCTTGTGCATAGGTCTGAACCAAGGTAGATTAGCTACAAATAATGGCAAAACTGAGATATGGTAACCTATACTAAGGGATGGGAGTGTTTAATAATAAGTTATGCAAATCAACTATTAATGATAAATCTCCATTTAACGCTTTCATAAGTTGTGTGTCTCCATGCTGGGACAGGGGCAGTTGTTCATCTCCAGCCTCTCTCTTTACCATTGTTTCATGGTAGCTTTCATTTGCAGACCAGGGTCAGCCATAGTTACCTTTTTTCCAGTCTCAAATGTGATATTCTAAATGGAGAAAGGAAGAATTGAAGGCAGCAGGAGAAGAGGAAGATACACCATGACATAGATTGGCTCAATAAAGGAACTTGAGAGCTCCAGCATGAAGGTACTAGGAGAGGCAGTAATTCTTCTTCCTGCTTTCCCTTTAGCTGCACTGCCTCTATGTTCTACCTTGGCTCCCCTCCAACAACGATCCACCAACTGAGTTCATCAATAATAAAGTCTCTTCAGTTGCACTCCCAGTGTCACCTGGAAAGGAGAAATTTTGAAGAACGAATTGAGCAGCTGCTTCATAGCAGGCAGGGAAATGGGTCGCTTGACGCTTAGCAACTGTGTCTTTCTAGCAAGCTGAAGAGCTGAAAAGGGCCTGTCAGAAAAAAACCAGGCAGCAAATGTGTATGTACTCTTTATGGGGTGTTTTGTGTTTTCCTTTCTTTGAAAAAAAGTAAACTGTTTTTCTCATGGACTCAAGGCACTTCACATAATTTAAAATACAACCCCAAAAGACAACTTCAATCTTGTTCACTCATGATAGCAGATCTTATTTTCTTACAAGTTGCCAACATTTAAAAGTTTTAATTTTCTTGGTTAAAGTCCATGTCTGTGTTTGTTTGTTTGTTTGTTTTTATTTTGATGCAAAGCAGATTCCTGCAAAAAAAAACTGTTGCTTTTCTCTATATTCTGACTACAACTGCCTTTGCAGTAGCTGGAATAGCTCAATATCTTTGATATTTAAATAGGCATTATGAGGAGGAATAGATATTTCCACACAGATCCAATTTATTGGGATGATTTTGGGAAGATGACTCAAAATAACAGCGATATAATTGTCTATCTTCCAATCACCATCTTAGTGAGAAATATATAAAAATCACTTCTGAGTTTGCGGTGATAGCCAGATCTCAGGGTCTGACCTAAACTTGTAGTGTTACCATAATTCTCAAAGTCTTCAATAGACAGACTAAATATCAAAGTGAGGTGTGGCAGGAAGGGGATAGGCCATCTGAGGTTTCATTACAAACAGGAAGTTCTTTCTCTGCAGTGCTGCACACCCTATCCAATCCCTCCTTTTAGGCTTGAGAATATTGTTATTATTAGTGTAGAGGGTCAAGGGAGATTGATACAAAGTTCATGTCTTTGGGAGAAAGGCTACGGTTTGGGAGAAAGGCTACGGTTGCCAACTGAGATTTGGGTAATACCTGGAGGTTGGGGATGTAACTCAGCAGCAAGCATATTTGCTGATGTGTATCTTCTCAAATCAAAATATCAAATCTTGAATAACTTCAAAGCATATGTAGCAACTATTAAAGCATGGAAGAGCACCAGGAATTTTATTCTCAGATAGACACAGTGCTAGTAAATTCCAAAATTATTTAGAACAAGAAGTACACAACATTCAAGATCAGTGATATACTCACCTCCTCAAAATGGTCTAGCAGAATGCTTTAATTATATAGTGGAACCTCGGTTATCGTTGCCATTGGTTTTCGTCGGTTTCGTTTTTTGTCAAGTTTTTTCAATGAAAAGTTGCCTCATCACCTCAGTTTTCGTTGGTTTTTGTTGGCGCACGAGCACTAATTTCGCAATGAAAACCAGCAACCCCCTGCTACTCCATTGCTTGCCAATGGGAGCCTCAGTTTTCGTCAGTTTTGGTTTTCGACGAGGTTTCCCAGACGAATTGCCAATGAAAGCCGAGGTTCCACTGTACAGTAATTGAAACTGCACATAGTTTATTATTGCAGGCTGGGTTACCTGACACTTTTTGTGAAGAAGCTGTCTATATAGCTTCATATCTCTATAATAGAATCCCGTGCAAACCTATTGGAAGGACTTCTTTTGAAATATGGCATAAGAAGAAAACTGGTTTAAAACACTTAAAGCTATTTGGAACAAAAACTTATGTACAGATCCCCAAAGAGAGAAGAAGAAAACTATATCCAGGAGCTGAAGTAGGAATATTTGTTGGCTACAATCCAAATTCAAGAGGCTACAAAGTCATGAATCCTAAGAGCTACGATGTCCAGATATGCAATGATGCCTGTGAAGATGGAAGAAGCATTCGGTGTGTGTTCCAAAACAAAATAGCTCCATGAAAGAAAGCAGACATGTTACTAAAGAAGTTGCATTTACAAAGTGGATAATACCATTGCCTACTTAAACTGCATTCCAACAAGAAACTTCCCAACCAAAAGGGGAGGAAGATGGAGCCAAACCACCGGAAAGAGAGTTTGGAAGTCAGAAAGAATCCCAAAGCGGGTGCCACCAAAGAGATACATCCACCACATGAATGTGCAAAGCCATAATGAAGCCCAAAGCTGGGATGAAATGATGAAGTTTCCTCCTCATGAAAATGAAACACGGATGATGACAGTAAAACAGGAATTAGAAGAATTAGACTCTTTACGCACGCAAAATGACAGCAGACATATTTACAAAACCACTTACCAAGATGGAATTTGAGAATCTCTGTCAGAAATTAAGCCTGGTTGACTTCAGAAGCTGACATACAAGAAGGGGTTTGGATTTTACATGAGTGTTTCATTCAGTCAAGCAACAGTTAATGATCACATGAGCTTCTAGAAAGATCTCCCCCTCTTCTTCCAGAAAAAGAGGAGAGCCACACACACAGGCCTAGACAGAAGGCACAGATACCCACACTGAGCACTTGCATAAATAGAGTTTGCTGTTTCTATATTTAATGTACATTCATTTGTTATCTAGTAAAGTTCTACAAAACAACACACTTGCACCTCTGCTCTATTATTTGCTCTGCTAATTCATTGCAATACAACCAGAAGGCAAGACCTGAATGCGATAAAGTTTTTTTATACCTTTATCAGAGCAAAGCTCTGTCTCCAGAGATGGTCTGGGGTAGTGACTGTTGTATCATAGCATGTTTTTCCTGTAACTCCAACTACATATGGTTACATACATCGCATGTAGCTCAAAATGCAAAAAAATGGTATGAATTTTATCATTTAAATGAGCTATTTCCCCCATTACTCTTGACCTGACCCCTATTGTTAGTTAATTTGACGGTGTAGCAAGCACTGTTAAACCACAATCACCTGCTTCCCCAGCAGAAATCCTCAAAAGTACTGCTTTGTAAAGCCTATATTCTGCTTCTTATTTGTGCTTGTTGCTTGCAATAAGCTATTTGCCTTTTTCCAGTAAAATCTGGGGTTTTTTTCTTTTGCAGAACCACAAAGAACAAGGAACTATGTATATCTGGACTCAGGCATACCCACTGTTTTCTGGCTTTCAGCTTGAATCTTCATTGTTTGACTAACTTGCTTGCAAAAACCTTTAGATGAGAGACAGAGAGAGAGTCAGAGACAGAGAGAAGGCAAATGACTTCAGAGGTGTATCTAATTCACTTTTCCACATATAAGATGTGGGATGGGTAATTTGTTTGCTGCCAGTTAGATTGATGTAATTTCAGATCTCAGTTCTCAGGGCTGCCTTCCCAGACTTATCAGGCATGAATTACAAAAGTTATATGAGTCTTTTAAAGGTGGGAGGCAATCAAGATCTTGTCCTTCTACCTCCCACCTTCATTCTTTTCTTGTCCTCATGGCTCATTTGCCTCACGGTACTGAAAATGGCACAACATAATGTAACCCCCATGCCCAGAATGGGTTGGCCCAGAATGGGTTGACCCAGTAAGGGGGTGGAGACTCGGAGCAGCAGAGAGGCTGAAAGAGCTCTTTTGCAGAAGAACAAGGCTACAAGACTTCGGACCTTGATTTCTATAAGCCTTAACACTGTATTAAAGGTAATTGCAATATTGTTGGAAACTACTGGGAAGGCGTTGTTGTTTTTTTTACTATGTTGCCAAATGTTGGAGTTTATTGTTTCCAGGGTTTTCTTGTGTGGTTGTAATGGGTGAGAGTTCTCCTGGAAACCTTCATCATGTTGCAACCTGTTCATCAAGCCCTTGGAGTCTTCAAAACCAACCACCAGCAAAGAAGAATTTGGACTTGGCAATATCAGTAGACTGTAAAATGAAGGACTTGAAATGCAACCTGAACAGGACCTTGAATTGTAACGTTAAATGTTGATGTTTTACAAGTGTTAATTGTAAAGAAAAGTAAACCATTTTGTTGTTTAAAAATTGGTTCTTTGCAACTCCTTCCAAGTACTGCCCCACAGAACCCACAAGCTGAGGTTACAATAACACAGGAGATGAATCCCGTCCAGAACCAGATCAGGGCTCACAAGCGAGTTAAGTAGGGTTATGGCCTACTGGCTTTTTTTCTTTTGCATTCCCCAGCATGTTTTTTTTTCAGCTCAAATCCTTCAAAAAGTTTCTTTGAGGTCAATTCAATTAATAACTAGCAACAACAATAATAACTAATAATAATAATAATTACTTTCTTCATCTCTTTATGCTCTTGACCACTATAGCTGATAGAGGATATAACTTCACTTGTATACCAGGGCAAGAATATTTCTAAAGATTCCAGTCTTCAGGTGGAGCATGGGAATCCCTTGGATTTAGATCTCCAGATGTGTAGCTGTACAAAATGGTGCCTTGGGCTCATCCTGGGTGCTGCCTTCACCACAGCTGCACCCCACCCCCTTACAACTGCACCCCATCCCTGAATTCCATAAGGAGATCAGGAGCAGGATCAGCTCTAGTCTCCTACATACCCCTCACTACACCACTGTACATATCAACTTCAGACTATGGATATCAGTTCCTCTTATTTATTTATTTATTTATTTATTTTATTAGATTTTTATACCGCCCCATCCCCGAAGGGACTCAAAGGGGCTTACAAACTCCTTTCCCTTCCTCTCTCCAGTTGCATTTTCTTAAGAAAATGGCTGCTTTTGAGGGTGGCTTTTGAGGCACCATACCTCACTGAGGTCCCTGTCCTCCCCCAAATCAGTAGAAGTTTCCTGATCAGGACCTGGCAATCGTACCCCCATCCCCTTGCCAGGGGCTGGAGGGAGGGGACTTGGTAATTTTAGATGTTGCTACTTATCGGATGGTGGAAACTGCTAACTTTGATATAGTTCTTCTTGTACTTGCACAGGGGACTACCTTTACTTTTGTCTTAGAGAAGAAAGGGGGCATCCAGCACACATCAGAATTTAACAGTCTCAACTTCTGCTTCTCATGGTATTGCCAGTGGCTTGGGACACTCTGTGGATCTGAAAGGAGCAGGAAAATTCTGCTGAGCGTCCTTTTGCTGAATTAGGGAGGCATATCAAGTTAAGCTTGGGTTTAGAAAGTGGGGAAGTTAAGAACATAAGAACTAGCCTGCTGGATCAGACCAGAGTCCATCTAGTCCAGCATTCTGCTTCTTGCAATGGCCCACCAGGTGCCTTTGGGAGCTCACATGCAGGAGGTGAAAGCAATGGCCTTCTGCTGCTGCTGCTCCTGAGCACCTGGTCTGCTAAGGCATTTGCAATCTGAGATCAAGGAGGATCAAGATTGGTAGCCATATATCGACTTCTCCTCCATAAATCTGTCCAAGCCCTTTTTAAAGCTATCCAGGTTAGTGGCCATAACCACCTCCTGTGGCAGCATATTCCAAACACCAATCACATGTTGTGTGAAGAAGTGTTTCCTTTTATTAGTCCTAATTCTTCCCCCCAGCATTTTCAATGAATGCTCCCTGGTTCTATGAATGCCCCCTGGTTTCAAGATGTACTTGAAAGGGCCATCCTCCAAAGAACCATGTCTTTTATGAGGTTGATGTTCTTCACCTGTGTTTCAATAGCAGACGAAGCATGGGATGAAGCACAGAGCTGCACATTGCCTCAAAAGAAACCTTCCTTTTTTCACAGTGTGTCCAACAGTACCATTGAAAAACCCAAGCTACAAAAAAGAGATCTCCCTTTACTCTGAATAAGTCTTCAAGAGGTTGCAGAGAATTTTAATCTAACAACTAATTCTAAGAAACCAACAGGGGAAAAGTAGGCTTCTTGTTGAGGGCATGGCTGAAGTTCTGGACACTATGTTTGGTGCTGGTCTGCAGTCCAAAACCCAGGAACCCTTCCTTCTGCTTTTCATTGGCCTATATCCTTTTCTATACCCATGCCAAGTGAGTATAGGATATCTCCAGTTGCATTTATCTAGTTACAATATGTGCATACTTCCCTTCCGGAGATCTTCTTGAGGCAGCTAGTAATAAAAGATCCCAAAAAATACAATTAAAACAGTAAATCATAACTATTTTGCTACAATATAGCTCTTTCAGTAATATAAACCATACCCGCAATAGTATCTTCTTCTTCTTCTTCTTCTTCTTCTTCTTCTTCTTCTTCTTCTTCTTCTTCTTCTTCTTCTTCTTCTTCTTCTTCTTCTTCTTCTTCTTCTTCTTCTTCTTCTTCTTCTTCTTCTTCTTCTTCTTCTTCTTCTTCTTCTTCTTCTTCTTCTTCTTCTTCTTCTTCTTCTTCTTCTTCTTCTTCTTCTACCCGCAATAGTCAGTAGCCAATGGAATTGTTAAAATCTCAGCAGCATACAATGGCATGAACCAACCAAATAAAAGGCAGACTAAAACTTCAGTTAACAGCCTGGATGACAGGAATGTTCACACCTAGTGCTTAATAAGGTAGGTACTTGGAAGGTCTCTAGAGGGAGAGAATTCCTAAAATAAGCACCGCCTCCGAGAAGGCTCTGCATCTTGTTGCCATCTTCCTTACATCAGTGGGTGACGCCACAATGACCAGGACTTGAGATGAGATTCTTAACAGCTTCAGTGTCAGTGATCTCTCTCTCTCTCTCTCTCTCTCTCTCTTTCTCTCTACTTCTCACATCTGTATGCACTGTTCTGTATATTCTTCCTATGAGGGAATCTTTAAGCAGGAGTTTGTCACATTAGAAAAAGAAGAAGAGCTTGTATTTATACCCCACCTTTGTCAACCTGTGGAGACTCAAAGGGGCTTACAAACTCCTTTCCCTTCCTCTCTCCACCTTGTGAAGCTAAAAGAGTTCTGAGAGAACTGTGACTAGCCCAACAGGAATGTAGGAATGGGGAAACAAATCTTGTTCACCAAATAAGACTTTGCCACTCATATGGAGTGGTGTGGAATCAAACCCTGTTCAGATTAAAGTTTGCCTGCTCTTAACCACTGTACTATACTGGGCCTCATTATATTACAGCTGCCCTAGGGCCAACATAAAGCTGACATGTTTCCAATATTATCTCAGGACCACTTCACATGCTTTAAACCCCTTCTAGTCATCGTTTCTGTGATCTGTCTGTTAGGAATTTCCCATAGGAAACTTTGTTTCATTTTATTAGGTTTGCTATCCCACCTTTTTGTGGACAAAGATGGGTTCAGGGCAGCTATCATATATAATTATAGAATATACAAAAATATCAAACAAATACTAAAAACATTAAAATACTAGACATCAGCTCAATGCAAGATGACAATTAACTTATTTCAGAGTACCATTCAAGGCCCCAATGTAGCCTAAAAAATTATTCTCTTATCTCATTACACTGCAATTCAGACAACTGGGGGAGGAGAAGAGGGACAGATCAGCAGACCAAGAAGTTGAAGGACTGCCAGGAGGTTAGCACCAGACGAGCAAAGCACCTTCTGGGGGCAACATGGGGAGATGTGATCTTGTACATAAGGACCCAGACTGCTCAAGACCTTAAAGACCTTGAACGTGATCTGGAATTCAACTGGTAACCAGTGCAGCTGGTAGAGTACAAGTTGCATGCGCGCTTCCACCAGAGTTCTGGTAAGAACTCTTGCCACAGCATTCTGGAGTGATTGCAATTTCCAGAGCAGTCTCATGGGCAGACTGGCATAACAAAATATTTTGGTGTGTGTACCTTTTTGAATACATAAACTGAATGGAGGACAATTAAGGAAGTCTAATGTGGGGTCTTGCAAGAATGGAAAATGAAGACTTTTCAGCTAATTAAAGACAGCATCCATTATATTCATCTTGAGAGCTGTGACAGATTCAAGCTTCTTTAAGTTTCTGAAAGACAATTCATCTTAGTTACTTCCCCTCCCCCTCCGAACAACAGCAATTATACTAATTGGGAAACAAGAGCACAGTCTGTTGTTCTCTATATTATTTCAGTAATCACAGCAAATCTCAAGCATTAATTAAGATGGTTCAAGGATTCTGCTTTGACTAAAAACTCTCCTTAAGTACAAATAGCATCAAATGAACACTAAATACAGTGAAATAGTGGCTGAGTGAATCACATTAGCCTCCAAATAGAAAGGGTTAACAGAGGAGATCTGGTTGCCAGCAGAGGGCAGAAATCATAGAAATCACCCTCATTCTCCCCAAGGTCACCTAGTTAACTTCAAGACCAAAGCAGGCTTTGGACCCCTTTCTAGCTCAATACTATGCACCACACTGTCTGCTACCACTATACCACATTTTTCATGGAGAATCTTCAATTTTGTTTAGCAGTTGCTACTTTCCATCTGCATCTTCTGCACTTCATTCTAAGCCAGCCCCTAACATTCTCTAATCCTGTAGGGTTTAAAAGGTATTAAATAAGGAGGTGGAATCAGCAAAGATCCATTTTGTGAATATGCTCCATTTTCATAAAACTCCTCACAATCTGGGATTTTAAACCTCAGTTTAAGCCGTCCCCTATATTTTATTCCATCTTTGGAATTATATCTATAAGTGACCGCTGTTGAGCTGGGCTACCAAAATACTGAAATAACTGAAATTGTAATGTTTTTGGAGTTACTGGAATATTTTAGACTGATTTTAACTGTTATTTATTGTTTTATTGTGGGTTTGTTGATTTGTTGTTATTGATTTGTACACCGCCCAGAACCCCTAGGGGATAGGGCGGTATATCAAGTATGATGAATGAATGAATGAATGAATGAATGAATGAATGAATGAATGAATGAATGAATGAATGAATGAAAATTAGCAGCTCAATTCATCAGAAAGAAACCAGTTCGAAATTTGTCCAGGCAAAAATTCAGAACAATTCCAACATTGTGAATAACTAGCAGTTATTGGAACCTTTCCCAAACTAGGAAATTTTGAATTGCATTCAAGGAGAAGGAGAGAAACATGCAATCATAGTGATAAACTATTCATGCCCATCTTGGGCAAGCATAAGTTTGTCGTGACATGTGAATGCAACCTACATCCTTGGGGCTTGAACTTGATACCCTTCCCTGGCTCTTCTCACTTCCTAGGCTCTCTAAAGATAATAACTCAAATATAGCTGGGAAAGAGCTAATTTCTTTTGCCATACAGAACAATCTATGCATATTAAATGGACTTACTCAATTTAGTAGCTCTGGAGAGGCCACCTTTGCCATTAGGAAGGGGAGCAGTGTGGTTGATTATATTTTAATATCCCCCAACCTTTTTGAATATGTAGGTGAATTCCAGGTATTATTCCACCATTTAAGTGACCATCTGCCTCTTTCAGTTATTTTAAAATATAAAACTCCTCCCCATCCCCAGCTGACAGTTGAAGCGCGTAGTTAAGCGCCAAATCACTTCTTACTTCCTAGAAGTTAGATGGTCTGAGAGGCATTGGAGTACAAAATTACGACAGCTTCCTCAGCTCCCTCAAGAGCTGTGAAGGCAACTGAGGTTAAGGATATGCTAAGTGCTCCATCCCTGGATGAGATGGTTTTAAAACTTAATGACATCACCAAAAAAAATTTAAGGATTTAATCCAACTTGGTCCCAACACAAGATTGTATCCTCGCCCAATGAAATCTCCACGCAGGTTGGAATTGCTGCTCTAGGAGTATGGCCATAAAACACTCACTGCGGGAAATTTACAAAAACTATCAAAGCCAAAAAAATGGGATAGCTCTGCCCACATCTTACTTTACGTTAAAACTCAATTAGCATTGCAACTACGGGACTAATCAACAAGAGGCAATTGAAGTCGTTTGCTGGAATTATTCCTTGATTCAATCAGTACAGAACAACGACTCCAGAAGATTCTGGAAAAATAGTCCTCACTGGTGGACTTAGAGATAGCAGCATCCCTTCCTTCTAGTATCCTTCTGCCAAGATCACAATGGTATGAGGTTTTTTTTGGAAACAATGGGGGGAGTGCCAGAATTCCTCATCTCCACCCTGGTTCATGTTCATACCTTCTGGACAACCCCTGGCCTCCCGTGGTCCTCTCTTGAGATTGGGAAACTTAGTGTAAGCCAACTTAAGCACGAGGTAAAGCTGCTGGTCCTGACACTCTTCTTCCAGAGTTGTTTATAGTATTTAGGGAATGGTGGTCCCCTATATTGGCACAATTGTTTTAAACATGGGTTAACCAAACAGGCATAATTCCCACTGTGTGGAGCTACTCAATTATCATCCCTATCTATAAGAAGGGTGACCCTAACAGTCCATCTAATTATAGACCAATCAGTCTTCTCTCGGTCTTGCAGGAAAACTTTATATAGAAATACCTCCTTGGGAAATTAACTGATTGGATTGTTGATAAAAATGTCATAGGAAGGAACAAATTGGATTCCAAAGGGGTAAGTCAACCCTCGACTCACTGCCTGGTGTTAAGTTGTTGATAAATCCAAATATAAGAGGAAAAAGAGCCCCTTGTATGCAGCCTTTATTGATCTCCAGGGCGCATTTGATTCTGTTAGTAGAGAGATTCTCCTGGAAAGAAACTCAGCAGCCAAGGTGTAGAGCCAAAGGTTGCTTGAATTAATTAAGATCTTGCACACAAACACCTATTGCCACGCATAGATGTAACATGGAGGGATTGTTAACCCCAAAAATTCAAGTTACTAAAGGGTGAAACAAGGTTGCGATATTGAAGCTCCTACACTCTTTAAGCTTCTCCTTATTAACGCTCTAGTTTCCACACACCCAAGTGCGAGGCCCAAGTGTTACATAGTCCAACTCTGGGCTCAACTTCCATACTCCCTGCTTCTGTTTGTTGATGACGCATGGTTGTACTTTCAGCTACCACGAAGTCGGACTAGGAGAGAGCTTTAGAGTGTTGTATAGAATACTGCACACTCAACGATTTGCAACTTAACTTAGATAAATCCAAAATTGTGGTATTTACCCTATAAATGGAAAGCCACCAATGAATTGTTGGATAGGCCACGAAAGTAGTTTTCCGAGCAGGTAGCAGTCATATAAATACCTAGGGCCATACTCTACCATTACCATAGGGCCTCCCTGGACACTACATAGGAATCAGAACCATCTCCATACCGCTAAATTAAGTTACCTCTCAGCCTATTATACGCTTCCTCTATAGGGAAAGGCCGGAGGGATACATCCCTGCAGCTGTTAGAGAGCATTTAATGCCAAAGTGAGTCAACAAATCCTTTATGGGATCCCCATCTGGATAGGGCATGGAGCAGACAGGTTGAAAGGGTCCAGTCATACTTTCTGTATAAAATCCTTGGCTTGCCCTCTATTCTATTCCCTATGCTGACCCTGTGCTTAGAAAACAGGCCAGCATCGGCTGGAAAACTCTGGCCACTGGTGCCGCATTGACATTCCAAGTTTTTTTTTTGGGGCCAGGTAGATTTGTGTTAATCGAGGTGAACTGGACTATACATCCAAGGGACGCTCCATCCTCCACACAACCCAGTGGTGGAGTTTAAAAAAAATCTGAAGCCACAACTTAATGAGTTGGGCATTTCCTTGGAGGACCTGCTAATGCTAACAAGAGCAGGAGGTCTGTGGGGGCTATCATCAAGAAAGAGACTTTTGACAGAGAGTTTCAACAGATGCTAGAAGAGGAAGCTAATAAAACACTGTTCCCCGATCTCTCTGGGAATCACTCTGTGGATAGATTAATTGTAGCCCAGTACCTTTATCTCCTGGTTGAGGCCCGGTGGCGTAGAGCAATCACCTTAGCAAGGTGTAATGCCCTGCCTTCTTCCTTTAGCCTTGGACGCCACCTTGGAATCCCGCATAAAGAAAGGAAATGCCCGTGTGGCATGGGTTCTGTGGAAACAGTATCTCATATGCTGTTGAATTGTCCTTTTTATGAGATAGGTAGGAAGAAGCTCATAATCCCCTTCCTACATGGAAGTGAAGGCATTACAGATAAACAGAAGGTTATATATCTTTTAAACAGACACAACTACGAGCTGTTGGAAGCGGTGGCTAAATTTTTAAATGGTGTTATTTTAACTCGTCAGAAATTGTAAAGTTGTAAAGGCTGTTATTATCTTGCTAAGTTAATCTTAAACTATTTATATGCCATTAAAGGTATTCGAAATCGAATCGAATGCAACCTTTTATCATATGCTTAACTTTCCAATTGGCAACACTTATTTATTTATTGAATTATTTTCTGCATATTTATTTCTTGCCCATAACCAAGTTCCTTGGTGGGGTACAATCATAAAACACCATTAAAATGCAATAATATAAAACCATCGTAAAATCTCCCTCATAAACCATCTCCAACTCCTACCCTAATCCACCCTTCTGAAAATACAGAATCACCCAAGCCATATAGAGCCTACTTCAACAAGTTTCAGAGTTTAGGCTTGGGTTGAAACCAAGAAAGAGCTAGTATGGGCAAAAGCAGGTGTCAAAATAAAAGGGAGGCAGAATGTACCCATAAGCCCAGGTACAGAGGGTGGTCTTGCCCAGGTGCCTAAATTCCTGCAGAGTCAACACCTTGTAGACCTCCAAGGGAAGAGTGTTCCAGAACATGGGGGCTACCACAGAGAAGGCCCTCAGGGTGGACCACACCCCCTGAATCTCAAAAGGCAATAGGGTACCAGGAAGGTCCCCACTTGCTGACCTCAATCCCCAGGCAGATCTTTATGTAAGGAGATGTTCCTTCAGATATATAGGGCCCAGGCTGTGTATGGTTCTGTACTTCAGTACCGACACCTTGAATTGGGTCCGGTTGCAAATGAGAAGCTAGTGCTTGGAACATTAAAACATCTGTATAATTTGGCTGAATGATACCCAATAATAGCAACAAAACTTTAAGATATTTTAAAGCCAATATTTTATGACAAAATACATAGCAGGTCATTCCTTCAAGGGGTACATGATCTCATGATCTGTAAAGTATTTCTACAAATCTAATCCAACCATGAATCAGAATTGTAGACTGGATTTTTTTGAATTTTCACTAATGTACTTAGGGATAACCCCCTGATTATTCTGTCAAGTGTCCATCTATATATATAAAAAGCTAACAGTGATTTTGTTAGTCACGCCCTAACACCGAAACAGCTGGACGGATCGCCCCCAATTTTTCACATGACATTCCTCCCTGTTCTGGGCAGGTAATCAGACCTTCAAATCACTGAAAGTCCATACCTGAGCCAGGTAAAATGTCAACACAACACAAGCCTTTATTGGCATATAAAACAGGACAAAATTTTAAAACAAAACAAGGTTAAGAAATACAGTTAAGATTGCTAAAATTACTAATTTCCAGTATAAAATTTGCAACAGTTTCACAAAAGAGCACATCAGAGCTGTTCAGAAGATTGGGTATCTTATAACACTCATGCCACTGAGAACATTTCAAGAAAATGGAATTCATGTATTTCATGCGTATCTTATTGTATTTAGGGCATAGAAACAAAGAATGGTCAAGTGTTTCAACCGTATTCCTATCACATGAACAAACTCTTTTAGAACGTTCCATATTCTTAAATCTTCCCATCCAGCAAGAGCTGATGGCAGCATCATTACATCCTTGCAGTAGCCAAAGGCTCTCCTCCTCTGGGTGGGATTAATCAGCAGACGAAGATATGCCGCCATAATTCCATGCCTTCGCATGGGATTTCTCAATAATGTGAGAATTCAGAGAACAGGTTGTCTTGGCAAGCACGAAGGTCAAATTAGCATCAGAAAATCAAGATCCAAGAGCCTATTCTTAACTAGTCTTGAAGGCTTTCACCTTTGTGAGGCATAAGGAGTGATTCCAAGGGAAACCAATAGCTTCAACCTTTCTAAAGATCAAAGTATACCATTCTGAAATAAAAGTGATCTGATAACAGGGAGAGGGAATATAGCTATTGGATCCCACTAGGAAAATGTATATGCAATAGCCAATATTTTATGGCCCTTATCCATGCCAAGGTTTCTAGAGTTGTTTGGGTCCCATCTCAATGCTACCAGCGCAGCATAAGGCACACATCTAGGGAGCCCCATTAGTTTCCGGAAGGGAATTTGGAATGTAATAAATTAAATGATTTATTTACGTTGCCAAAATCCAAATGGGGGAACCGTTTACAGGTAGCAAGGAGCCAATCCTAGCCTCAAAAACCTTCAAAGCCACAGGAATGTATTGGATTGCCTTTACTGTTAAAAAAAAGTGCGTGATATATTTGCTGTCATGTTGGTATGTGCCGCAGGTAGTTACTGCTAGTGCGCCTGTGAGGACCATGACAAATTATACTCTATGAAGTAAATACCAAGGTATCGGAAATATTTGACCTGCCTCAATTTTGTGGCCCTTAATCTCGGCCATGGACGTGGGCTTCCAACTCTTAGCAAAAATGAGAACTTTAGTTTTAGTATAGTTAATTTCCAGTCTGTTCTCTTCGCAATAATTAGCAAAACTGTACATTAGAGCGTTTAAGGCCAATACTGGACAAAAGGGACAATAACACTGCATCGCCTGCATACAACTTATTAAGGGAACATGGGTAAGATGTAATTTAGGACTATGCCCATTCACAGACACCAAAGTATGAGAGGAATTAAATCATTGAGGGAATAAATTGAATAAAATGCTGCATTGTGCATTGAATAAAGTAGGAGCCTCAGCATGCAACCTTGTTTAACCCTCACGAGGAGTACTAATTCTGCTGGTTGAACTGACCTTCCCCAGAGCATCTTAATCTTGACAAATAGTGTTGGTATACAACTGTTTGATCAGGAATAGAAGTCTAGGGGTCAACATTCACCATTGACTCCTCATCTTGTCCCACAGAAGATTTCTTGTCCACGGGTATCATCAAAGGCTCCTTTTAGGTCAATAAAAGCAGCAAATAATTTAGAAAGCTTTGTAGTAGCATACTTATTTTACCATGATGGGAGAGTACTAAAACAGTGATCCGCAAGGGTTGACTTATTTTCTACAAAAAAATCCCAGTGCTTGCTCAGGTCCAATGATTTTAGTTTGATCCAGCCAAGTTTGCAATCTAATCAATAATAATTTTGAATAGAGCTTTCCAATTACCGATAGTAGACTAATTGGCCAGTAATTGGAAGGATCAGTACAGTCTCCCTTTCTGTAGATTGGTACTAATACGGCTAATCACCAGCTGTTTGGGATAACACCTGTGTTATTAATGATGGTAAACACTGCCACCAGGAGAGGGGTCCACCACTCCAGATCTGATTTCAAAATCTCCGGGATAATTGAATCTGGACCAGCCGCTTTCCCATTCTTTAGACCACTTATCAGATCAGCAATTTCCTGTACTGAGACAGGGGGGCAGTCAGGCAATTCAAGAGGGTCTACCACTGGGCACGGGGTTTCCAACTCATCAGCATAGAAAAGGTTAGAAAAGTAGCTATGCCAATTAAGTGGGGAAATTGATGATGTCAGGCCCACATTACATGGTCCATTAATTAGATACCAGAACTGCTTGGAATTATTTGTTGCGGTCGCATGAAGCTGGCTGTGTTTAACTGTCACCCTTAGAATGTTCGTGCAGCATGTCTGTGGCCTGAGGGCTTCATATGAGGGCTTAGAATGTTCATGCAGATGGGCAGAGATGAGCAGGTAAATAGGTAATACTGTTAGGTAATACAAGTGGAAGTGAAACACATACACACTTTGCCATGTGAGACGTCAGGTCAGGTCCCCCCCTCACACGCAGGTAACTTTCACTCTCTGTGCCTCACCCACTGCTACCACACAATACACATCCAGCTCATCCTCACACACCTCACTCTGCCCTCCCTCACATTCAACCACCACTTACCCACTTCCTCACCCATATTCACCACAGCTCTCTTTTACTAAAAGTGGAGCAAATCAACACTACTGGCTCCGCTTCTTTTGCACATGGCCCTTTAAGAACCCAGAGAGCTGGCCTCGATCTGAGCGCCTCACCACCCTGCCTCTGCTGTCTGACTGGGATAACCTCCTTGCCCCAGTTCTGCCTTACCCAAGCCAGGACTGTGCGTGTCAACCAGCCTCATGGACAGCGGGATTCGCACTCTGGACAGTTCCGTTGTGGAAAGGAAAGGGTTACCTTATACTAAAAAACAAGACAGCACCATATAACAATGTGAATTGAAAAGGGAAAAAGGGATTCCATTTGACCACCCCAAAAGGCTATGCTGCGGATCATTGGACCTGCATGGACATCTGTGTGTGGGTTGTGGACTGTGATGAGAAGGACAATTGCCACAGCAACACGTGGCCGGGCCCCGCTAGTGTGGTCATACAAAAGGTGACCATCCCCAGTTGAAGAGAGGGGGAAGGCATGTGAAGAAAGAGTGGCAACTGTAACAGCTTGTTAAAATTATGTCAAAAAATGAAAACATGAATGCGTGAAAATCTTGGCTACTTTAAAATGGGTTTATTTTTTAAAAAAGAAAAGAAAAAAAGAATAGCATGGAATCATTTTGATGAGGGCGTGAGACAGGAACCCCAATCCAGAGCCCTGAGCAGACAGAAATGGCACTGCTGCTGTGCTGCCCCCTACCTCCAGAAGACTTTTCAATAGTGTGGGGAGGCAAAAAATAAAATGAAACTTCCCAGCTTGTGGAAAGCCCTCCATTGGGCTACATGGTCAGAGGCCTGGGATGCTACGACTTGGAGGCAGTGCTAAAGTAGAAACTGACTAACATCAGCTCCACCCCTGGTCATGCCTCCAGAATGTCCCCACTACACCAACAGGGTCAACAGTGGTGCAGGAGCACTGACATGGTGACTAGCACTACATCCAGGTGTAGATTTGTCCCTCTGAAAGAGTGTCTCGGGGAAGGCAAATCTACTGGCATGGCCCCATGCCACCTCCATGCTTCAGCCCCGCTCTCCCCAGACTGAGCTGTCAGTTTCCCCTAATAACCACTGGCACCTTGAGCAGATAAGAATCCTTTTAAACCCATTTCTTCCAAAAGAAAAATCAAATTCTTTATTTGCTGTAAGAATGGAGACCAGAACGACACAGCATAATGCCAGTCCTTTGACCACTCTGGGGAAGAGAAAAAGGGTTTTTAAAAAACCGGTGTTATTACTACGTGCTCCAAATTATGTTCATTGTGATGGCTGCTATGTTATGTTTTATATATGCCATTAAAGGTTTAAGAAATAGATGTTTTTTTAAAAAAAATTGCTTTACTGAAACATTTTTAAATACATTTTAAAAACAGGCATCATAAACTCAATGACTGAAAAGTGTTTAAAAAGTGATATAAGAATAAAATACTCACCCAAATTCATCTTTTTTTAAAAAAAATAAAGTATTTGGGAATGTATGAAGCAGAGTGCCTTGAATACAAAAAAAAACACAAAACAAACCCCTGAAAATGTATGATGTGCTCATCTCAACTATATGAATCTACTACTGTTGTGCATACATCTATTGCCTAGAAAAAGAGGATCGTTTGCATTTTCATAGTGAGATCCAGCAGCCACATGCTTCCTTAGTACTGTGTGTGCAGGGTGACTTAAGCATGAGCACTGTGCACCCTGAGCCTTTCGCCGGCTGGGATGCTACTGCATGCTGTCTGAACCCAAATGAGTCTTTCCACAGCAGCAATGAACAAACACAGACAATTTGCATATAGTGGTTGGTAGAAGAAGCAGCAGCGTTGGATTTATATCCTCCCTTTCTGTCCTATAGGAGACTCAAAGGGGCTTACAAACTCCTTCCCCTTCCCCCCTTACAACAAACACCCTGTGTGGTAGGTGGGGCTGAGAGAGCTCAGAAGAACTGTGACTAGCCCAAGGTCACCCAGCTGGCGTGTGTTGGAATGTACAGGCTAATCTGAATTCCCCAGATAAGCCTCCACAGCTCAAGTGGCAGAGCAGGGAATCAAACCAGATACTCCAGATTAGAGTACACCTGCTCTTAACTACTGTGCCACTGCTGCAGTAGGAAAATATGGTGCCATTTGATTGTATGAGCCCCATGAAAATCCTTTAGTTTATGAGCAGGGTTGCATGGATACAGAGTGGAAGTCACTTCATATAACTTAAAGAAAAGTTGCCCATAGTAGGTTCTTGAAAGAGACAGGAAGTACCAAAGTCTTCATTCTGGGCACTTTTACATTTTGACTAGGCAAACCTAAGGATGGAAAGTGGCATGGTATAGCTTGAGCTTGTCAGGTCTTAGCTAAGCAAGATCAGTATTTGGAAGGGAGACTACCAAGGAAGACTCTACAAATGGCTAACCACCTCTGCTTTTCACTTGCCTTGAAAGCCTCCTGCTGGGATCACCCTAAGTCAGTTGCGATGGCACTTTGCACACACAGAGCCCAGTAAAATGTTCTTTTCAACATATATTACAAAATTGGAAGAAACCAATCAAACATGGATGTAGTGTGAACTGTGTACTAAAAGCAAGAAACTCTTCAAATAGTTTTTTACTGGATTTTTCAGACTTTAGCTTTTAAAAGTTATCATCTCTGGGTTTCAATTAACAGGAGATGGACATTCTCCCCCCACCCCCATTTAACTTGGGGATACCCCATACTTTTCTTATATTCACTGTGATAGTTTCATACACTTTGCACCAACCAGATGAGAAGTACTTTGAAGGGTCCTAGGGTACTGAGTAGGGATCCCAGATTCAGTGGCAAAGGGAAGGGGAACTGTGCCTGGGGCATGAGCTGCCCGAGTACCCCCTCCTGCCCCCATTCCACCCTGACGCAGCCCAACACGCCCCCGGCTCTGCCTGCCCCCAACATGTGACAGCAATGGTGGCGCCTGAGACAAGCCACGCCGCATGTCCCCATTGCCGCTATGCGTCTGCCCAGATTAATACATTTGTTTTATTAAAAGCTGAATGAACACACACACATGAAATTCATGGAATATTTTGAAAGGTCAAAACAATAGCTTTTCAGTGCTCTTAACAGTTTCGAGTACAGACTTATTTTAATCAGCTGGATCATTTCCAATGGCTGAAAAGCCTCTCAAGTTGAGTACATTTAATAGCCAATGACCTTTTCATTTTTCTTTGTACAAATTGTGTAGCACGTGAACTAGCAATGAGTTTGGTTTTTCTCGGGATGATTTCTTGACTGCCTTCCTCTGTTTAGGCCTAAGCTCTGATGCTATTTGTTTAACTGGTACTGGTCCTGTACTTCCTTTGTGCTTTTTGTGGTGCTTCTCCACCAATGAGGTGACCTCTCTTTCATCGTATCTATCACATTTGCTTGCTTTTGTCTTGTCAAAGAATGTCTAAGCGTGCTTTCTGTCTTGAGCTGGTTACCTTGCTTTTATCCCTATCTGATGAGCACCAGCGATTTCCTTTCTGGCTTCAATATATTTGTGCGTATAAAGAGATTTCAGTATAATCGGAGAAGATTCTCAGTAAGGTTTAAAGACTTAATCTTTGATAAATTCAAGATTAACTTGCTAACAAAAAAACAGACTTACCATTTTAACATTTTCTTCTGGTCTAACATCGTTCCAATACATGCCTCAAGGATGCCATTATTGTAGATTAGAATCTCTAGAATACATTCAACCATCCCCAAAGCATCTAAAATGTGTGAAATTTAGGCCTAAATAAAAAAAATGTACAACAGAAAAAACTATAATGTGTAAATTTATTTACTGGCATGGTATGTCACAGTTGTTTGATTTGTTCCCCCATTTTTGATAGGTGTGTATGAAACCACCTCTAAATTTATTTTATTTACTTCATTTATACTTCACCTTTCTCCTAAATCGGGATCCAAAGTGACATACATTATTGTCCACTTCTCCATTTTGTCCTCACAACAACCCTATGCAGAGATTATGTGACGGATGCAAGCTTCCATGGCAGAATAGGAATTTGAACCTGGATCTCACAGAACCTAGTCTGATGCTCTGCTCATTGCAGTACATTGTCTCTGTTCTGCTTGTGTCTGTGCTGATTCTGCTCTCCCTTTTTGGCTGTCCATGAAAAGCTCACAAAGTCTCATGCATTCTTGTTTTTTGATGGCTTTTATCTTCATCTAATAGCAGCAACCGACTCAGCGGGGGCAGCCATTGCGACTGTGGTGAGCAGAATAGGCAAAGGGTGGTTGAATGCAAGGGCAATGCTTGCAAGGGCTTGCAAGACCTGCAATGATTGGCTCCCGGCTGAAAAGGTGGGAGGAGCAGGGGTATATAAAGCGCCACACCTTGAGCTCGGCCTTCTTGGCTGCCGAGACTCAGGACCATGTAAATAATTATTGTTATAATTAATAAATTGGGCTGTGGCCCAATCCATTTTCCAAGCCTGTCGTGGTTGTGTGATGTTTTGCCGGAGAAGGGTCTCACCATCTGCACGCAATGTGTATTAAAATATGAAAAGACCAGTCGCATAAATGACTAGGCATTCTACTAGAGAGCTGGCACATATGACTGTTGCTATTTTGCATGAGAAATGTGTTGTGAATATTGCTGGTTGTTTCCGCTCCAGTTGTGGGCTTGCAGTGCTCAATTTGAATCATCCTAAGATAAATATAAAAATTAGAAACAAACATGGCTTCTTGCTTAATCACAAATGGGAAATTAATCTAATGGCAATTTTATCTGATTTTCACATCCCAACTGACTCGGATCCAACAGAACTTCCTGACCTGTTCCTTCAGTGAGAATTGTAGCCGTGTCCAGAACTGAGTGACTCCTCAATCCCAGATAGGCCAGATAATTGAGCTGGAACAACTTTGTTTTAATTTAGCTCACTGAAAAGACAATAATACTAGGAAAAGCGAGAGGCAGAAGGAAAAGACATGAGATGGTTTAAGCCATGGCTTCAGCTTGAAAGACATGGGCAAGGCTGTTAACAATAGGATGTTTGGGTAGACACTGATTCATTTTTCCATCCTTGGCCCCCACCTGGTGGAATGCTCTGTCTAGTGAGACCTGGGCCCCATGGGACCTGATGCAGTTCTGAGGGCCTGCAAGGTGAAGTGGTTCCACCAAGTATATGGTTTGAGGCAGCTGAAGTGATACCCTCTCAATAGCCTTCTTCTTCCCAGTTCTCTCAATGGATTGTCTTAGAGAGCGATGTATAAGGTATTTATTATGAAATAATTTTAATTTCCGTCAGAGTTTTACTGACTGTATATTTTGAGGCTCTATGTTTTACACTGTAATCTGATATGCTGGAAGCCATGCTGAGCCCCTAAAGGAAAGGGCAGCATAAATGTTTAAATGATAGGTAGATAGAAGGTAGAGGATAGAGAACGGATGGCGGGCGGGCGGGCGGGTGGTCGGACGGACAATCGGATGGATAGATAGATAGATAGATAGATAGATAGATAGATAGATAGATAGATAGATAGATAGATAGATAGATAGATAGATAGATAGATAGATAGGATCAGAGTCAGAAATAGGGCCCCAAAGGGTCATGAGACAAAAGACACTTGATGACACTTGACACAAGCACACATGATAGCCAAAGTTCAGAAAAAGGTTTTCCAACTAGTTTTTTTTTCTGGTTTTCTCTAGTGAGTACAGAATTTTGGCTCCACTATAGGGCCAAAGTTAACAAGGGTAACAGTGGAGTAAGTACAACCGTATCTGGTATTTCATTATTTTAACTGGAGCAAAATATTCCTGTCCAGAATAAACCATGCATTGCATTCCCCCATGTGGCACCCAAGTGCCTTCCCTCTGACCAACAGTGCCTTGAAGGGATTTTCCCTCCAAAAATTTCAACTCTCACATACTGTTTGCCTGAGTAGCCCTTTGGTCTATTAACATCATGATGCAATAACATGAATGTGGTATTTTACTTTATTGCTGTTCACTTTGTGTTCTCCCACCTTTAACTTCACTAGACAAAAGGTTGAACCATCAAATTCCAACGTATTTACAGCCCAATTGAGAAGGCTTCCAAAAGGTGTGGGTAGACAAGAAAATCTAGGAACCCACCCCCTCATAGGCAAAAATGACTTACCACACCAATTTGGGTGGCATACATCCAGGGCCTGTGCTGGGAGCAGTCCTGGCTCAGAACTTGAGGGAAGCTGACTAAAGTCAACTCCATCCCTAGGAATGTCTTCAGCCTGTCCCAGCTGCACTAGTGGCCAGGTTTAAGCCAGGCCAGTTCTTAAGGTGGCAAGGCTTTCTGAGTTTGGCATTGTGACACCCACCTTCCTCCTTTTTTGCTGTCCCCACTGGTGTAAGTGCCACTTATGGTGATGGGGTGGACCAGTGGCGTAGCGCCAAGGGAACGGGGGTGCGACACACCGGGCATTCGTCCCTGCGGGGCGTGGCAGGGGCATTCCAGGGGCATGATGGGGCAGGGACGGATAGGGTCATGGCAGGAGCACAGGGTGCATGCGTACCCCGGGTGCAGGGGCTCCACCCCTGGGGTAACAAATGTGCCAGTGGTTCCTAAAGCCACACATTGGTTCCTAAAGCCACCTTGTCCTCCCCATCTGGATTTGACTGTTAGTATGTTTGGTATCATGTTCATTCATTAGCATGCTCATTTCTGAATCATTTGGGGGTGGGGGGAAGGAAAACAAAAAGAAACATTACGAAACATGCCAAGAAAATCAAAGCCTTACAATTCACTCTTCTAGCAAAAGTTTTGCCATCTTCGCTTAGGACCCCAGAGATAAAGCACAGTTTTAATTAATATGTACCTTTGAGACATTTTCAGTTGCTATTCCGCTTCAGAGGCTATTGGTTCATCTACATTTTTGTAAACAATCACAGCAAGAACAGCCCTATGCTATCAAAATCAGTCGGAGGTGCCGAATTCACAGTCTATCAGCCCTTCTCCTCCAATAAATTGTTCAGATAATGAGAAGACATATTTATTCCTATGGGGCAGCTGTAGAATATGACATTGCCTTTGTTGTTATCTTTTAAGTGGAAACCTCACAGTAAAGTTTATTTCAGGAGGCAAAAGTCGGGGCGGGGGGAGTGGACAACTGCTTTCTTCCGAAAGATGCACTGCTAATGATTTGAATAGGATTATTAATGACATTCCTTGACATGCAGTGCTGGTGTGTGAAATTAAAGTGACTACCTCCTGGAAATTGGTCTCCTTGTCTTTCAACTGTCAGTCGCTTCACTCTGACTGTCACCAGACTGATAGGAGGTGGACTTTACTCAGCAAGTTGCAGTCTGTCTGATTAATCAACTTCAGGCTCCCGAGGGCAACGGTGGACATCTTCAGCCAGTATTTTTTTTTATGAAAATGCACTGCGAAATGCCACTCAAACAGCTTTAAAAAAAGACAGAGAAGCACACAGGACTGCAAGTCATTATGGAGAATACGTCTCGAACTCATTGCTCATGTGCCCAACGCTTCAAATGGAGTAGCAAGTGATGTAGGAGGCTTGTGGAGCGATTGCGGTGCCAAGGTGCTTCCACAGTTATTTCAGCAGCTAGGCAGAAAGAATAAATATCTAAGGAATGAAGAGGTCTGCTAGTTCAGGCAACAAGTAGGCATTCCACACTTTGGCACCAATTCCATTCTTCCTTCTTTTTTTCACATCAAGTCTCAGCTGACTTATGTCAATCCCATCAGGTTTTCTAGGCAGAGAAACATTCAGAAGTGGTTTGCCATAGCCTGCTTCTACATCACACCTATGCTGCCCGGATGAGTTCAAAGAAGACCAGACTATAGCTGGTAGCAGGCACGGAGCTAGAGAGAGAGAGAGAGCTAACGCTTACTGGAAGTCCAGGCAAACCAAGTCTAGTGCAGAGACCAAATGAAACAGCCAGGGGTTATAGCATAGTTCAAGTAGCACAGTCCAGTTCTAGGTTATTGATTCCAAAAATATCAGTCCAAGAGCAAGGACGGCAAAAATCACAGGCTTTCTGCAAAGTTACTCCTGCAATGTGAGCATTCCAACACCTGCCTTTTATGGGCCTTCCCTTCTACCTGCTCCTGTTCCTGGAAAGACTTAGAGTGTTCTCTGTGGCATATCCGCACCTTTTTGATTGTAACTGCTGATGCCTAATTGTTGTTCAGGCAAGCTGGGTGAGTTATCAGTTCTGGCATCTGTAACTGGAGGTGAATCAGGCCCTTTCCACACGGGCCAATAAGCCCGGGTGAGAGGTGGGTTACATGAACCCGTCCTTGCCCTGGGCCATTTGCATGGCAGCTTTACAGGGAGGCAGGACTACCCCCAGGGCCATGTTATGGCCTGTTCCCCCTGCATGGCTGCGCAGGTGGAAGTCAGGGGTTGTGATCATCTAGTTTGATCATGGCTCTCGAACACAGCTCACAGCTTTGGCTGTTCTCTCGGGCGCAACTGTGAGCTGCATTAAAATAAAAGAATAGCTGAAAATGCGATTCTCAAAAAAAAAACCCTTGCAGCCAATAGCGCGGGTGAGGAGTGGGTTAGACCCATGTTAGGGGCAGGAACTGTGCAAAGTTCCCACCCAACATGGGTTTTATCCTGCCCTTCACCTGAGTTTATTGGCCCTTCACCTGAGTTTATTGGTTATTGGTTAGTTTCGTCTCTGCCTTGTAAGACTTCTGGTTGCTCTTGAACCACAACCAGTTGGGGCTCTGGTGAAGCTTGGTCATCCTGCCAGTATTCTTTCTCTGAGGATTCTTCACTGGCTGAACCCAGACCCTTGGTATTCCTTGGAAGTCTGTCAACCAAATACTGACCCTGCTTAGTTTCCAAAATATGATTAGATTGGGGTAGCCTGTTCTATCCAGGTCAGGGGTCTTTTGTCTTATAGACAAGTTTACTCCCAGTTTACTCACTGTGCTGGTCAGCTCGAAGGCCTATCTCAAAGGGAAGCTTATGATGATGATGCTTTGGATGCCACCTTAGATATGAACATATGCAAATAATTTTTATTTTTAAAATTCATAGTGCTTTCTGGAATTGGAGCCAATAATTTGTGGTTAAGTCTTGCCACATTCCTTAATTTGTTCACAAAAAATAGTTTTCATTTGTGCCTCAAGGTGGCTTCCAATTCCAAATAAAATATCCAAAGTAAAAAAAAAAAACACCCAAGAAACCCTTCCTCCAAATTTCCTGTAGAGAAAATGCCACTAAAGCCATACCAAAGAAAATGCACTGTGTCTCAAGAAGCTACCAGGACACAAGATATGGGGCAATTTTGCATTCTAATTTTCATGGTTCGTGTCCCTCTTTATTGCTTCGGGGGGGGGGGTGTTTTTCCATATGTGTTTTGCTCCCTCTAGTGGTTGATTCAATATTACATCACTGAACATCCAGCACATTTTTCACCATATCAACCATAGATTGTCTTCAACGTCTCAAACAGTACATGACCTAAGAAATCAAGAAGATGACTCGAAAACAGGGGCTGCTCTTGGGGTCACACATGTAGATTTTAAGCATAGGGGTTTTTTTTTAGGGTGAGGCGATTGGTGGTCACAGAGGATCACTTCTTCCCATTTCACTTGCAGAAAATTATTTGGATCCAGCCCAGTGGAAATTAATTTAATCTGGTAAAAAAACTGATAAATACACCTTTCACCAGATCTTAAATTGCAAAATCTA
The DNA here is from genome assembly GCF_021028975.2 of Sphaerodactylus townsendi. Lineage (NCBI taxonomy): Eukaryota > Metazoa > Chordata > Lepidosauria > Squamata > Sphaerodactylidae > Sphaerodactylus > Sphaerodactylus townsendi. The sequence goes on along the minus strand of NC_059428.1, from coordinate 125,017,727 downwards.
CAACCATATATACGGGGCTTTAAACAAAACATGTTAATTATGGCATTTAATCTTATGTGGTAACACATTAGATATTATGTGGTAACACATTGGATATTATGTGGTAACACATTAATGTGGTAACACATTAGAATAAACAATGGAAAATTCTGCTCATATTCTGCTCATATCATTCACCTGATGAAACTGGCATGGAAACAATAAATATATCCTCAGCATGGCATAGACATGATAAGAATGCTATAGAGATCGCAATGAAACATGCATTCCTCATAATTGCCATCCTCATATTCCTATATGAAAAGTTTGAGAGAAACAATCTGGTCTTTCTAAGTGAACACCAAGTTATGATAAGAGCTCATTTTAGTAAAGCAAATGGAACACCCACTTGTTTGAGTCAACTATACTCTCTTTTTTTGTTGGAAAAGTGGCTGAGAGGAAAAGAAAATATTGTCAGAGGTCTCTGTGATACCTTCTAGATCTTTGTGCCAAATGCCATCAGATTTTTTTAGAGAAAAAAAGTCCCAGACTGTGAGGCACATCTGCTACAGGGACTTTACAGCTTCATTTCTCAGTTTTTATAGGCAACTCTGAATGAGAGTGTGAAATCTGCGAAGAGTGTCACCAGGCTTCAGGGGAAATGTGGTTTTGTATAAGTTGTTTCTCATGGGTTGAGGACAAATGTGCTTTGAAGAGCAGTGACAGTATACTTGCACGTAACAGCAGGATATGTGCTTTGGGTTGTTCACAAATGGAATTTGGGGTAACCTGTGTAGTTTTCCAATAACACTGGAGCATGTGCACAAATGGGTAAGTTCTGGTTGACTGGACAATGTGCATAATCTCCACTTGGGAACTATGAATGGGAAATGTACAGTACTGACCTAGAGGATATGCAACAGAACTTCACAATGTATACTACATCTCCAGTCAGTTTCCATTCCTGATTATTCATATTGGCCGGCGGTATCAAAAGGTCAGCATCTCCTGTCATCACAATCAAAACCCATTTCCCCATCCAAGAAACATACAGCTTGCTTTCTATTCAGCGTTTCTTCCCAATGAACATGGGTTTTATTCCCCCACAAAGCTCTTATCTTCCATTCTTGTCTTCCAAGGCAAGCAACCACACTCAACCTTGATTGTCAGAAGCAATGCAGGAATTCGTTAGCTTTGTAAAGAACTTGAACAACCAATGATGTTTATGCAAATTCACCAGTCAGTTTAGATTAACCCCAATGTCGGTATTTCTAACTTTTGATAGCTTCAGAGAGGGGGCATGGCTTGGAGGTGGAGCATCTGTTGGTCCCAGATTCAATCCTTGGCTTCTCCATTTAAAATGATCTGGAAGTGGATGATTTGAAAAACGTCTACCTGAGACCTTGGAGAGTCATTACCAGTCTAACCAGTCAATACCAAGTACGGATGGCAGCCTCCAGGTGGGACCTGCAGATCCCCTGGAATTACAGCTCATCTCCAAACTACAGAAAACAGTTACCCTGGAGAAAATGTATCCTTCGGAGGGTAGACTCCATGGTGTTGTGCCCAGCTAATGTCCTTGACCTCCCCAGGGTCCATCCCCAAATCCCCAGAAGTTTCTCCACCTGGCAAACCCTACTGGCCAGGGGAAACCAGGCAACTCTAACTGGTCTTGAGAAGAAGGCTATCCTGGGAATGCTAAAGTAGAGATGTTGACCTTCAGGTAAGATCTGGAGACCACGCCCCCCCCCACAAAAAATACACACATGAAGCCTGCTGGGTGACCTTAGGCTAGCCCAAAAAGGTAAACATGGTTCAATGTTTTTAGCTGGACCTCAAGCCCCCACACCTCCATACTTGACATAGTTTCCCAGGTCCTTGCGGGGGGATGTTTTAACTTAGAGTTGGATTGGAGACCACCATTCACTTGAAGCTGTCCCCACCACTGTTTCCCAGGCCCATGTAGACTTGGGAAATAGTGGCAGTGGGAGGAAATCTTCAACTAAATTATGGACTAGAGTTGGAAAATGATGGCAGGGTAGAGATAGAAGAGCTTCAACTAAACGCTAGACTCCAGCCCAGCATTTAGTTGAGGTTCTGTCCACCACCATTTCCTAGGTCTATGAGGACTTGGGAAATGGCACTTGGGGCAGTGGTGGGAAGGGGGTGTTAATAGGTAAATTTTAGGTAAGTGTTTTAAACATTCAAAAACAGTAAGAAAATCAAATAAAGCCGATGTGTGTACTCCAGATTAATCCCACTGAAATGAATGGACTTAGAATGGAATAACTCTCTTTATGACTGCACTATTAAGATGGCGTGATTCCAGTAGGGTCAATGTGGATTAAATCCTTGCAATGGGTCAGTGGGTGGTCATGATAGGTCCTTGCAATGTGGTGTCAGTAGGTGGTCATGGTAGACATTGTCAAGTAGCAGCAGACCTTTGGTTAACATATAGGATTTCTAAGGCAAGAGATGTTTTGGCAAGAGGTGGTTTGCCATTGTTGGTTTCTGTGCAGCAACCTTGAACTTCCTCAATGGTCTCCCATCCAAGCACTAACCAAGGCTGACCCTGCTTAGCTTCCCTGATCTGAACAGATCAAGCTAGCGAGGGGCATTCATGTCAGGACTTGTGTGCAGGTGTGTGTGTAAAAATGCCTGTAAAATTTTTGCTCTTACAACCAATCAGTTACAGGGAAATACTTGCAAGTTAACCAGCTTCATTAATTTTAGCCTGACATGTCACACTGCAACACAGCAAAGCCACCAAGACAGCTCAGTGGCTTTTACATTATCCTCCACAGAGTGGGGATTTTATAGCCAAAGCCCATCTCCATAAAATGGCAGTGTGCCATCATGATTTGTGACTTTATTATCGAATTGTGCTCTGCACTCATCCTAGGTACATTCTCGCTGCTGTACTTTTGCCAAAACATTGCAGTTGCTGCTGCAACTGACTGTGTTCTCCTCCTCCTCCAAAGGAAATTGTTAGTAACTTATATATCAAAATCATCCTTTTGTGAAATCAGTAATACGACTAAGTCACGTGGACAAATGTACATTTAAAAATGGGGATCTGATAGGGCCAAAAGACCACATGAATATACCTTCTACTGAATCAGACCACTGGTCCACCAAGGTTGGTGTACCTTACTCAGGCTGGCAGCAGCTCTCCAGGGTCTCAGGCAGGTCCTTCACATCACCTTCCACCTGATCCTTTCAACTGGAGATACCACAGATTGAACCTGCAACTTTTTGAATGCCAGGCAGATGTTCTACCACTGAGTCATAGGTCCTACCCTCCAGCGCAGTCTCTTGTGGTTTGGGGTTGAGAGCATTGCACTATCTGGGAGATCCAAGGTCAGATCCCTACTTTGCCATGGAAGCTTGCTGGGTTTCCTTGGGCCAATCACATACTATTAATCAGACCTACCCAACAGGATTGCTGTGAGAATAAAATGGAGGAGAGAAGAACAATGTAAGCTGCTTTGAATCCCCCTTGGAAAGAAAGGTGGGGAATAAATGGAGAAAGTACATAAATACATCTTTTGCCCCACCTCTTAGAAGAAGAAGGGTTAAGGAGTTAAGGAGACTCAAAGGCAGAGGTGGGATCTAGCTGATTTTCACAGGTTCCCGAGATTGGGTTACTAATTATTTGTGTGTGCTGAGAGGGAGTTACTAATTGGGTCTGCTCAGAAGCAGTGGCATATTTGCCTAGGGACAAGGGTATCTTATGTCCCTGGGTGCATTCATTGCAGTCACATGGGGGTCGCCAAAATGTCCCCCACACAGACTGATTTTGCAAGCCCCAGCAAGCCCGGAATTGAGGAAGCTGGCTGCTGCAAGAATTAAGGAAGTCTGACATAGCCCCACCCACTCTCTACGGTGGCCCTGAGTGTCCAGAGGGCAGGGGGGAAATACCACTGTGCTCCCAGGATGAGGACTGGGGAGCTCCGCCTCCCCTCCCTCTCACCCAGAGTGCAGTGCCTTATTCTCCATTAAGTTGCCATTGCTCTCAGTCTCAAGCCTTCTCCCCAGCAGACGGGTGCCGGCCAGCACAGGAGAAGTCCATAGGCCAGCTAGGGAGGCAATCTCTGCCCCACCTGCAAGGTGTTTGTTGTGGGGAGAGGAAGGGGGTGTGCGTTTTGTTAGCTGTTTGGAGACTCCTTAAAGGTAATGTGCAAATCCAAACTGCACTTCTATCCCTAAAATCTTGTTTGCAGTTGTGAATGGCCTTGATGGGGGGGGGGGGATGAAGCACCTGGCTTCTTAACTTTTGCTGTGGGGGTGGGCTGTAATCTGGAGAGCTGAGTTTGATTCCCCACTTTCTCTGTCCCACCTGCTGCCCCACAAGGTGTTTGTTGTGGGGAGAGGAAAGGGGGGGGCTTTGTTAGCTGTTTGGAGACTCCTTAAAGCGAACTGCACCTGGGGGCACATGCCCTGGGTCCTTGCCACAGCCCCGCCCAGGAATGCCCCGCCCCCGGAATGCCCGGCCACACCCCCAGAATGCCCTGCCAAGCCCCATTGGGGCTACGCCACTGTTTGAATCCCACCATCATGGGAACCTGTTACTAAAAATTTTGGATCCCACCACTGATAAAAAGGATTGGCCAGAAAGGATCAACAACCAGCTATAAACAAAAGGGGGGGGGGGTTGAACGGGCAAACATGGGCTTCCCTAATTGCCTTGTGTTCTATAAAAAATACCCAAGGCATAATCACAAATGAGGACAAATACTGGATTTGTGTCTCTGTCTCTTCCACCCCCAATAGCAGAGGGACTCTCTGCAGGAAGGGCAGAGAAGTCCATGAACCTCTCCTTGGAGGACTTTCCTACCTGCCATGATCAGCTCAAATGAACAATATGGAAAGTCCTAACCAGACCAAATGGCCAGTGAGGATGACCCAACAGAGGTGTTGTGATGCAAGATTGTTTACTGCCATCGCTATGGAAACGCCCAGACTTCAGTAGCCCTGTGCTAGCCTGATCTCCTCTGATCTCTGGAGCCAAGCAGGGCCAGTCCTGGCTAGTACTTGGATGGACAATGTCAAGTGTGCTAAAGTTGTGAAGTTGCGAGGGGGAATGGGTGCAAGCCTCCCAAGCCAGTTGACAGTTTTTTGCACCACCCTGGATAGGTTGGAGGAAGGGTTAGGCCCTCTTTCTGGGGTGGTCTTGAAAGTCCTGTCTGTAAGATGCGCTTCATCTATAAAGAGGAAAGAAAATGGATGGATGGGACATTGAAGTGGTGAACCTTCAAAGGACCCTAAGCAACAGTCAGCTGACAAAAAAAGACCAAGCCGCCTGAATCCATTGCAGCTGGGAGGACTCTCACCCTTGACCTCCACACTTCACACAACAGCAGATTTGGCTAATGTGGTTCATCCCTATGATGTGGCAGGAGGGCCTGAGGCTGGAGTTTTTGCTGCTAATATCTATTTGAGGACTTTCCTACCTGCCATGATGAGCTCAAATGAACAGTAAGACCAGTCCTAACTAGACCAAATGGCCAGTGAGGTTGACCCAACAGAAGTATTGTGATGCAAGATTGTTTACTGTCATCACTATGGTAACACCTAGACTTGGATAGCCTCAGGCTAGCCTGATTACCCCCACCCCCCACCCCCACCCCCCGCACACACACACACACCCAGCCATCTCTGAAGCCAAGCAGGGCCAGTCCTGGCTAGTACATGGATGAAAGGCCTTCAAGGAATACCAGGGTCGTGCTGGAGCGGGAGGCGATGGCAAACCACCTCCAAATGTCTCTTACCTTGAAATCTCGACTAGGGTTTGCCATAAGTCAAATGTAACTGGCAGCAAAAGAAATTTTTCTTAAAAGCTGTGAAGAAAACATAACTATGCCCTATGCCACAAGCATGTGGAATTTTTTGCACTAAAATAGAAGAGACAAGTCAGGTAGATCTAATGCTCTATGGGCACAAGCCACTAATGCTCTAGTGACCACAAGCCACTGGGAAATACCAGCCCACAACAAGGTCCCATCGTAGAGGGGAGGAGGCATCTGAGATTGCACCAGCTTCCAAAAGGAGGCTCAGATTCCAAAGGGGCACCCTAAGAAAAATGTAGCGCTTAGACTACTGGAATGATGCACATTTGCTCTGTCTCACAAACAAAGAAAAACTAATCTGGACATCCCCGAACGGCGACGTGGACACCTAAAATGAAATTCTCTTATGGTGTCACCTATACGCATGTAAAAATACCAGAAATTACAACTGTGGAAGCCAAAAAAGCTACCACTTTTGGGAAATAAGGGCTCTCTCAAGAAGGCCAAGGAAAACTTGGACATTTGGAGGTGGTTTGCCATCGCCTCCCTCTCCAGCACGACCCTGGTATTCCTTGAAGGCCTTTCATCCATGTACTAGCCAGGACTGGCCCTGCTTGGCTTCAGAGATGGCTGGGTGTGTGTGTGGGGTGGGGGTGGGGGGTGGGGTAATCAGGTTAGCCTGAGGCTATCCAAATCTAGGTGTTACCATAGCGATGACAGTAAACAATCTTGCATCACAATACTTCTGTTGGGTCATCCTTACTGGCCATTTGGTCTGGTTAGGACTTTCCATACTGTTCATTTGAGCTGATCATGGCAGGTAGGAAAGTCCTCCAAGGAGAGGTTCATGGACGTCTCTGCCCTTTCTGCAGACAGTCCCTCTGCCAATTGGGGGTGGAAGAGACAGAGACACAATCCAGCATTCCTCCTTGTATGGGATTATGCCTTGGCTTTCTTACAGAATGCAAAGAGATTAAAGGGGCCCATGTTTTCCTGCTCTGTTGTTTTCCTCTGCTTCCAGGCCAACCCTTTTTATACTGGTGAGAGTCCTCCCAGTCCTAACTAGACCAAATGGCCAGTGAGGTTGACCCAACAGAAGTATTGTGATGCAAGATTGTTTACTGTCATTGCTATGGTAACACCTAGACTTGGATAGCCTCAGGCTAGCCTGATTACCCACCCCCCACCCCCACCCCACCCACACACCCAGCCATCTCTGAAGCCAAGCAGGGCCAGTCCTGGCTAGTACATGGATGAAAGGCCAGTGAAATGTGAGGATTATCTTTAAGAAAGGGTCTAAGGAAGACCCAGGAAATTACAGGCCAGTCAGTTTGACATCTGTTCCTGGTAAATTAGTAGAATCTATCATTAAAGATAAAATTATTAAACATGTAGAAAAGCAAGACCTGCTGAGGAAGAGTCAGCATGGCTTTTGCAGAGGCAAGTCCTGTCTTACAAACTTACCAGAGTTCTTTGAGGGGGTAAACAGGGATAAGAGGGAACCAGTGGACATTGTTTACTTGGATTTCCAAAAGGCTTTTGACAAAGTTCCTCACAAGAGACTGTTGAGAAAACTTAGCAATTAAGGAATAAGAGGGGAAGTCCTCCTATGGATGAAAAACTGGTTGAGGAACAGGAAACAAAGGGTGGGTATAAATGGGAAGTTCTCACAATGGAGAGATGTACGCAGAGGTGGGATCCAACCAGTTCTCACCACTTATCTAGAAGTGGTTACTATTTTTTTCTGAGTGCCAAGAAGGGGTTACTAAAGCAACCTCCCTGCCCAATAGGGACTGGAGGTGCGTGTGTGCAGCGGCGCCACTGTTTGAATCCCACTACCTTCGGAACCTGTTATTAAAAATTTTGGATCCCACCACTGCTCAAAGTGGTTTACAAACTCCTTCCCATCCTCTCCCCACAACAGACACCTTGTGAGGTAGGTGAGGCTGAAAGAGTTTTGAAGAACTGTGGCTAGTCAAGGTCATCCAGCAGGCTTCATGTGGAGGAGTGGGGAAACAAATCCAGTTCACCAGATAAGAGTCTGCCGCTCAGATGGAGAAGTGGGGAATCAAACTCAGTTCTTCAGATTAGAGTCCTCCTGCTCTTAACCGCTACACCACACTGGCTCTAATTAGACAAGGTCAATGAAGGTGGCCTGATTCATGTAGTATGCTGTTAAAGGTAGACTTCATTTATTATTTTTGTTTGTTTATTTAAAGTTTGTATATCTGTAGCTATCTGTTGGGTGTCCCTGTACCCAAGGCAGGTTTTTTTAAAAAGTGAAAAGATAAAACTAGATAAAACTATTTAATAAAAATGAATAACAAAGCTAATGAGCAACAAAGTTAACAACAGCTTATGACCCCACCAGCAGGGCACTGCCTTTTAGCCTAGATTTGGGCTACCCCCCCCCCCCAGCTCTCTGGAAATGTTGCAGCCTTTTCAGAAAGCCATGTGCTTCCATGTCCTGTTCTGGGAGACTGTTCCAGAGGTAGGGGCTGCCAGGCCAAACTGGGAAATTCCTGGAGATTTACTGGTGGAGTCTGGGGAAAGTTGGATTTGGGGGAAGCGGCTTACAAACTCCTTTCCCTTCCTCTCCCCACAACAGACACCTGATGAGGTAGATGGGGCTGAGAGAATTCTGAGAGAACTGTCACCCAGCAGACTTCATGTGGAGAAGTGAGGAAACAAACCTAGTTCTCCAGTTTAGAGGCTACTGCTCTTAACCACCACACCACACTGACCCTTTCCCCATTAAACTTGCCAAGCAGCTATTTTCTCCAGGGGAATTTATTTCTATAGCCTGGGGATCAGTTGTGACTCTGGGAGCTCTTGTGAACCCACCTAAAAGTTGGAAACCGTACAATGAGGAAGCTCCTGTCAAGGATTGAGTTCAGACTGTTGCCTAATGTGGCTAAACCAGTGCTAGTACTGACTATATTCCTTGCTGGAAAGAATACCGTAAATGCTGCTGCATGGAAATACGTTTAAAGACACAAAGGAGGTTGACAGCGTTTTCCTAAGCAAAGTTAACTGCATTGATGTCAACTGGCTTTGAAAGATGTTACTCTGCTTAAGGCTGTATTATTAAAATCAAGATCCATAATAACCCTGTGGAAAAGGGTGTGGTCCACATTTCTCAGGTAAGCATCCTTTTTTTTTTGGTCTGCAGTAAGACTCAATATGAGATGGATTGACTCATTTAAGCAAGTCACAGCCCTCAAACTGCAAAACGGTTATGACAGGACATTTTGGAAGACATTAATCTACAGGGTTGCCATCAGTTGGAAGTGACTGGATGGCAATTCACACACACACACACACACACACACACACACACACACACACACACACACACACACACACACACACACACACCCTGAATGTTTGTTCTAGACCCTGTGCACTGGGATGTGGCGTTTGCAAGAATCAGCATTGCACTACAAAGCTGGAAAGGTCTAGTCCCAGTCCAAAGTTAGAAAGATAAAAGAAAGTAATGAATCTTCAGGACTGTCAAGGAAATGGATTAAATTGCAGGGCAGGCCAGCATTAGAACATTATGCAGAAAACAATCCCCACTGCTCCAAAAACTATTCTTCTCCGGTGTATTTGCACACCAAGTTCGAGGAAGCTCATTTCGCCCGCCGACTTAACTTTTGATCTCGCTACAATAACTCTTGATGTTGGGAGGCGATCCATTTACATTTTCCTGGAGCGTGTTCTCCCTTGTTTATGTCGTCCGGCTTTCACATTTGCTGCCAATCTATTTCACATATTCATGTTCCGCATGACACGCTTCTCTCTCTCTCTCTTTTTTTTTTTTTGCTGAGATGCGGATAAGCAGGATTAATACTCCTCGGTAGCCAAGATTAATACAGCCCTGAGTGAGAAAACTGGACAGAAAGGCAAGTCAGCTTTTCAGAAGCCACTTATCATTGCCTGTGGACAACACAATATTCACATAAATTTTACCAAGTAAGATAGTACCCATGGGTGCTCATGAATTTACAATTTCTTCCACTATAATCATATGTATCCTCCTTTAAGTAACCAGTTCTTTCCATTTATCACAGAGCCTCCCTTAATAGTCATATTTCTTGGCTGACACTCTCGCCATGCTGCTAAATCAGCTAAAAAACTTTTCTTGTGGAATACCGAGCAGATTCTCTCTTCAGATACTTTCAGCCACAGCTTGACCGAGCCCTGGCATTCAGAGGAGACAACTGGGACCCTACGTGCCCAGCTGCGCTCCAAAACGGGGTGCATTTGCCAGGAGACAAAATTGCAGCCATGTTGCCCTGTTGAATCTCACCACCCAGTGGCAGAAAGGGCACATTGTTGCCTTCTTAGAGAATCAGCATTTCAGAGTCGGTGTGATTACTTTGAAAGCTTTGAAGGTCGATGCGGAGAATGTCCCCTGCAGTTCCAGATATTCACAGCAGAGTCAAGTGTGAAAAGCCTCGACTGAGGTTGTTTCTCCCATCGGGCCTGGGACAAATCATCCAGATTTTGCCTTGGAAATGACGAGCGATCCATCATACTGTCGTTCATACAGGCTGTGGGCCCAAAGACTGGAAAACTGAAAAATTAATTTAATTAGCACATTTCCAAGGCACTTCACAACAAGTTAAACCACGCAAATTACAAAAAGTGTATAAAACAAAAACACAAAATCATACATAAAGTACAGGAAAATGAACATCAATAAGTGCTCACTCAATATCAGTCTGATTTGCAGGCTGTGGTGAGGATGCTGTTGCTAGACTGACCTATAATGGAACAATAGGACCCTGTTTGGAAGACAATGGCATCTCTACCCACCTCAGCCAACACTTGGGGTGCCTTGCAGTGCAGTGCCAAAATGGAGAGCCCATTCCTTACATTGGCTCAGCGCATCCATGAGGAGAAAGAACTAGATCTTGATTTGTCTCCCTCCAAATCAGCTGGCATAATGCTTCTCTGACACTCTTCCTTACAGGATTAAGTGAACACAGAGACCTCACCCTAGAGGGCATTCTCCAGCCCCCTGGACCATTCACCCTGGTGAAGACAATGGATGTGTTAATGTGTTTGCCCGGCCAGTGTTGTACTAACCCAATGCTTCTTCCTCTGACTAATATCTTTAACAACCATCTCATTTATATTGTCATTGTTTTACAGCTGTAATTTCATCAGTTAACTTCCCCCTTGTGGACACTCCCAAGTCTGGAACACTGGGCTGACATCTCAACTGATTAGAAGGATGGAGGAAGGATTAAGGGAGTGGTTAGGAACTGCTGAACCTTGTCGGAGTTTTTCTCTTCTCAGGTACATGTGAAAGTGTGCTTGTCTTGGTCATGTGGTCATGACCTGCACTCAAGAAACAGTTGCAAGATGATGTAAGTCAACATTGTACCTTCCCATTGGGAAAAAAAACAGAAGCTTCCAGTGGAGTTCCGGATCATCCACAAGGTATGGGTATTAACCTTTAAGGCTTTGCGCGGCCTGGGGCCCTCGTACCTTCGGGACCACCTTACCCCATATGTCCCTACACGGCCTCTGCGCTCAGCAGAGGCCAATTTACTGGTGGTCCCCGGCCCCTCAACGGTACGGCTGGCCTCCACCCGGGCCAGGACCTTTACGGCCCTGGCCCCAGCCTGGTGGAATTCCAATTCTCCCACCATCTGTCCGAGGCCTCTCGCGGGGATCTTGGAGAGTTCCGGGGCCTGTAAGACTCGAACTTGTTCCACCGGGCCTTTGGGGAGGCCAGCCACTGATGAGTGTGCGCCCCTCCTGCTCCTCCCTATTACCACTCTGGGAGTTACAACATCTATACCGCCCCCCTCTCCGGGAGGGGGTTCTTATTGTTAGCTTAATGTTGGACGCCATATAGTTTATGGCTTATACGAAACGCTGTAATTTTATGTAATTTTATGCAATTTTATATTTAATAATGTTATTGCCCTATTGTCGAAATGTTTGTTGTGCACCGCCCAGAGCCCTTAGGGGATGGGGCGGTTTTATAAATACAATTATAAATAAATAAATAAAATAAATAAAAATTATAAAGAAGTATTGTCTTTAAAAGTAGACCATCTAACCAATGGAAGCTTAGACAAAGCCAAGGGTGGAGAAACCCACAGAGAAAGATACCATCCCACCTTGTTTCCAGGAACAAAGATGGACATAAGAACATAAGAAAGAGCCTGCTGAATCAGACCATAGTCCATCTAGTCCAGCACTCTGCTACTCGCATTGGCCCACCAGATGCCTTTGGGAGCTCACATGCAGGATGTGAAAGTAATGGCCTTCTGCTACTGTTGCTGCTCCTGAGCACCTGGTCTGCTATGGCATTTGCAATCTCAGATCAAGGAGGATCAAGATTGGTAGCCATAGATCAACCTCTCCTCCATAAATCTGTCCAAGCCCCTTTTAAAGCTATCCAGGTTAGTGGCCATCACCACCTCCTGTGGCAGCTTATTCCAAACACCAATCACGCATTGTGTGAAGACATGTTTCCTTTTATTTGTCCTAATTCCTACCCCCAGCATTTTCAATGCATGCCCCCTGGTGCCCTTTCAATCCATGACTCTGGTTCCTAATTTTAGCAATCTCATGTTTCACTTGGAGTTCTCCCTTCCTGCCAACAGCACATGGGATTATGCTTTTTCAGCTCTTCCTGAATTGAATTGCTGTATGGAGTTTTCCCCCAACCCTGCAGTCTGCAGGATCCATTTTCTTCTTCAGTTAAAAGTAATCACCTTGCCTCAACACCAATTGATACTGTGCATGAAGGGACAGCAGAAGGAGGATTCTGGCTTTCATGATCTCCCAAGGTTTTCTTATGACCTGAAGGAAAAAATACCCATGAAAAGAGAATCAAAACCTGTATGTAACACCAACTGAGCTTAGTAAGAAAGCCCATCACTGTGCAAATGATCAAGATCCTGCAAAGATCTTGACAGCAAGGGCAGCAGAAACAATGACAGCAGTCAGGTCAGCAAAAAGCTTCAACAGTCCCTATCTTCCACAACTTCTTTCCAGCTAACCCTGATTGGCTAACCCTGATTGGCTAACCCAATCAGCTGATTGACTTCCCCTTCCCAGAAGGGCTGCAGACTGTTTTTGGTCCTTGAGCAACTGGCTGCTCTAAGCCATCACATCGGCAAAGCCAATCAGGGTTAAGTGCTCCCATTTCACAAGCATCATGCACAAAGACGTCTGTGAATTATCACAAGACGTGGTTGCTGCTCAGGGTGGGGGGAGGCAAAACCAGCTGATGCTGCCCAGGTAAGGGTGGAAGGGGAAGAAGACCCATGCTTGGCAAGGGCTAACGTCACCGGAGGAAAGGAGGGGTGAACCGAGACTTTAAAGGGGCTCACCCTCCTTTGTGCCGGCCATGTGCTCGTCAGCTGACAATTTCCCACCCGCCTCTCCCAACATTTTCTTCTATGTTAATGCATGCTTCTCTGTCATAGCCTAGATAAGTTGGCAGTTTGGTGCATGGGTATTGATCTGGAAGGGCAAGGGGAAGGGAACTAGGGAGTTAGGCCTTCCCCTTGGAAACGGCGGCAGCGGCAAGAGGTGACCGCCCCGGCCAAACAGGGCCAGAGGGGAACATCTCTTGCCAGGAGCGTCCGCCCAGCAGAGCCCCGCAGTAGAGCAAAGCTTTGGTATGGGGCGCCCACCCTGAGGAAGCTTCAGCTCGATACCCGCATGACCAGATCCAGACCCATGCTTAACCTCATGCTTCCGCTCAATAAAATGGCTATGGCCAATTTATTACCCCAGCAATGGAGTATTATTGGTAAAGAGTTTTGCACAAAAGAAAAATGGGTCCACCCTCGGACAGCAACAGATGGACAAGCAAAAGGTATCAACTGAAATGCTGACCTTTTTTGCCATCTTTTCATTCATTCTCTTTTTTAAAAAATGACCAATAATAATAAAAAGGGCATAAGGAAAAACAAAGCATACAGATAAGAAAACAGATCTTTTCTTATTTGCAATTGTAAACATTGGAGACCCAATAAGTTTATATAAAAATAATTTAAAAAGTTTTACACACATTCCAATAAGCAAACTATATTAAGTTGGTATATAATTACTATCTTTATTTTTCTGAGCATATTTCTTCCAAAATGTATCTCATCATACTAAATGATCATCTTGTTACTTATTTCAATTATTCATACAGTTTTCCTTTAAAAGAAATAGTTATATCAAGTGCATTAAAACCCACACGTGTACTTATATCATTTCGATACGTCTCTTCAATCTGTCTTCATTGTTAATCTTATTCTGGTAAATAGTATCAGAAGTACATTTTCCATTTATCTTGGAATTCTTGGTCTCAAATTCACACAAAAAAGTTTGTTAATATTGCCTTTATTGCTTGTTTCCCAGATTTATGTCCCCAGTTCTTGGGTCTCCTTATTCTTTCTGATACAGAAATTAAACAGTATATTTGAATTAACTTCTATCTACCCACATTTAGTTATTATACAAAAGAGAGGATACATTGGAAGTTTCAGCATGGCATTTGGAATATTACATTCGAATATATTCATGAATGTTTTTGCTGAGCCCTCCTATTGTTAGATAAGTTAAGTAGCCATGGGGCATGTTTAACACAGAGACATTTGCCACATACCAGTAATTACAACTGTTCCCCCCTGAGAGTGCATGAATCTAGCGAAATTTTTGGGATGACATCTGGCTGTTAATCATTGCAAAGGAAGTCCTGGCATTTTGGGTGTATTAAGAGGAGCGGAATGAATCATTCTAATTTATTCATTGAATTTCCTCTCTTCCTGCTCATGAATTCTGTGTGATCCGATTACAACGGGTCTCAAATTTATTTATTTGAGAACATTCATTAAATGAGGTTAATGTGACTGATTCTTGACCTTCAGGTTATTTATGAACAATATGGATTGAAAACATTTGATTCCTCAAATTTACAAAAAGAAAAGAAAATCTTATTTGTGCTCATTAAGTTTCTTTGAAAACACCATAGGACAGTTACAAAACTATTTTTTTTAATATAGTTTCTCTTGCTTATGTGTTGGGTGCATATGAATGTTCACAAACCATTCTATTGTGCCAAAACATTACTCCAGTTATTAAATTATATATATAAACACCTCTAATGGCATTATTAAAACAACAGCAGAAAGATAACAGCTATAATGGCAACACCAGTATGATAAGTACGATCTCCAATACAGTTATGACCATTTGCTAATAACAGAGCACAAAAATTTAGCCAACGCTCCCAATACTCTTGCAGATCCACAATCCAACATGGCAACCACAATTGATAAATCAGTATAATCAATGGGAGTTCTTAGCCATGGGTCTAGATATTTATTTCTAGCTAAGCTATGTAATGGGCAATATAATATCACGTGTTGGATTGATTCTTCATAGGCCAGTTATTAAATTACAGTAAACACATGTACAGCCTGTGTACAGTGCACAGTTGATTTTTCTTCATTCATGCGCTGAGAAATTCTCATGTTACGTTTGTCGCATGTCCTGCTCAATGTGTGATTCAAACATAAAATTTATCTGTAAAGTGAATGCATAAAATTAATAAAACTTCATTCTAGACCAACTGAACTTTGTCAATTGAGAACATCTGTCTGGTTTGGTCACCAAAAACAATAAGTAGAATCTGATCTTCTTCCTCAAGGGATTCGTCCACTGGTGGAAAGGGTCGGAATTGAATTTGTTTTCAATAGTTCTATCACAGCTAATCACACACAAAAAAATTCCTGTAGAGATGCAACAAATACCCAGTTTTTGTCTCCCAAGGTGAAAATAACATATTCACGGAAGCGGATCAGAATATAACAACACATTTCCAAACATTTACCACTGATCTGCAAAACAACTTACCCCAAATACAAAAGGGGATAATTTGCTGTGCATAATATTGTGTGCAACTAATCCTGTTCCACACCCTGTGAAACGACTGGGCCATCAAGAGATTTGCATGAGAAACAGTGTTGACTCCAGCTAAGCGCTCTCAAATTGATAAAACAGAAAAGAAAACTTTTGCACAGGAAATGTTGTGTCCATCCATGCTGTTCTACAAAAAAAAAGAATAAATCTGCTAGAGCTCTGATCGTTTAAATGGAGAAAAAAAATTCATATATGTAATTAAAAAAATTCAATTCAGAAAAAAAACCAACAATGAAAGTAATTAAAAAGAAGTATACATCTGTAACCTCCTTTCTAACTAGGGTTGCCAGCTGTGGCTTGGAGATGTTAGGAGTGGAGCCTGTGGAGGACAGGATTTGGGGAGCGGAGTGACTTCAATGGGTTATCATGACATAGAGCCCACCTTCCAAAGTAGCCATTTCCCCCAGGTGATCTCTGTTTCCTGTAGATGAGTTATAATCCCAGGATATATCCAACCACCACCAGGTTGGCCACCTGATTGGCAAACCTATCTCTATCTCAAACCCTATCTCCCACTAAATTAACATCTCCTGAACATACTTTTCTGCATTTTCACATCTTCCCAAAAAAAAATTCCTGTCAATTTCCCTTCTGTCAACTTCATGTCAAAACCATCCTGTCAATTTCACTTTTTTTTACAATGGACTATCCTTCCCCAAGTCCACATATATTTGTATAAAGATATCTTATTCGTTGTCCATATATACCACACTTTGTTTGACCATAATCCTAGATGTGACATCAACTGGTCTTTCCATTTGTCATCACCATTCTCGCTGGTATAAACAGTTGAGATAAAAGACTTTTCTGAGACCAGTTCACAATCACAGGGCAGTCAATCAGTAAGAACCAATCAAATGAACATTGCAATATGACTTCAGTTTCTTTATGTACATTTTCTCAATATTTCACAACCACAGAGCAAATCCACCGTGGATGAAAAATGAAGCCCTTCTCCTTTCCACATTTCCAGCATGCACTGGATCCTCCTGATGTTTTAATCAATCTTGCTGGGATGTTTTTTATAATTTTTTGCTATCCAATTGCAGCCAACTTATGACAACCCTGTAAGGTTTTCATGGCAAGAGATGAACAAAGGTGATTTGCCATTGGCTTCCTCAGTTTAAAACTCTGGACTTCCTTGGTGGTCTCCCATTCACATATTAACCAGGGCTGACTTTTTAGCTTCCAAGATCAGACAAGTTCAGGCTAGCATAAGCATAAGCATAAGCATAAGCATTTTATTGTCATTGTGCACGCACAACGAAATTTACAGCAGCATTCCTCGATGCAGACTCATACATCATCCTCACTTTCCCCTTCCTCCACCCATCCCTACTAGATAGCGTGGGCTATCGAGCTAAAATCCTCATTTATTACAGACATTTTAAAAGCCCTATCATCATAAAAATTCCATATCCTT
This sequence comes from Sphaerodactylus townsendi, assembly GCF_021028975.2. Lineage (NCBI taxonomy): Eukaryota > Metazoa > Chordata > Lepidosauria > Squamata > Sphaerodactylidae > Sphaerodactylus > Sphaerodactylus townsendi. The sequence continues at coordinate 125,000,588 of NC_059428.1, read as the reverse complement.
GTAGGTAAGTGACCCAAATATGTCTCAGATCACTTTCAGGTCACCATAAACAAACACAGAATTGAATGAAAAGGCTTTGCTCATCCCAGTTTTCCAGTTGGAATGCTGGATCCCACACTTATGCACGTAAGTGCCAACAATTCACAACCAACTTGTGTCAACTAATTTACAGTGACCCCAGCAAGGAACATTCAAGGCAAATGAGAAGCAGTAGAGGTCATCTGCCATTGCCTTCCTCTGCAGAGCCTTCCTTGGTGGTCTCCTATCCAAGTACTGATCCTTCTTAGCATTAGAATTACAAAGGTAGAAGATAGTCAAGAAAGAATCCACTTTGAAGGAATTTTCCAGCCAAAATTCGTTCCCTGACTCTTTTCAAATGCTAGTTACCACACACCCCCACACACAAAATGGTTATTCATCAAGGACATGTTCTCTAGCAAGCCAGTTCACACCCACAATTCAACTGTGAATCTGGTATGGGAGGAAGAGCTTGTTCCTACTCTGGAAAGTTCCATGAGTACTGCCCAACGATTGGTTGATGAGGACAGGAGATTTATGGTCAGCTTTTTTGCTATAAGTATAGCTAGAGAGATGAATCCCTAATCCTTTCACCTTTCCCCTCAGTCCCTCTTGCTTCCAGAAAGATACTTGCATAATGCTCTGAAAACTCATAGGCTAGCAGCCCCATCCACAGCTGCATCACCCTGCCACTCGCAAAGGGGCTTCCTGGTGGCACAGGGAGGCCTCACAGCACAAAAGCCACCCAGCCGCCAAGCCCCATTGGCCTTCACACATTTATGCCCCCCAAAAGAGTTGTGTTAGTGGTTAGCCTGGGCTGTTGGCGTAACAGCCATAAAGGAGTTGACTAATGTTGGCTCCTCCTTGGCCATGCCCCCACTGTGCCAATGGTGGCAGCAGGGGAATGCTGGCGCCACAGCTGGTACTTCATCCCAGCACCAGGGGAGGGCGGTGGTGGCCACCCACTGGCAAATTTGCCCTTCTGCTGGGGTAAGCAGATTCAACACCACTTTTTGGATGGGGCTGTTCGGAACCAACTGCTGTGCTAGGACTCCAATAAGTAGGTTTGGCAGTCAGCTGTATTATTTGGGGGCATTCTATTGCTGTTGAACTACATCCCTTGTTTCTAACACCTTTCTTAACGTTTCTTCCATAAAGCTTTATTTTGCTTTATGGTGTGTGTTACTCAGTAAGTTTCTGGTACCAAACCCAGGTAAGCTTGGCTATATTTACTGCACCGTGGCAGGGCCAGCCATGACAAACACAGGGCAGCCAAAGCCAGATGGTATCCAAAACAGTAGTTGCAGTGGGCTATAATTACTGAATTATTGAAGTTAGTTTTCACTAGAATCATTTACAGACTTCAAACTGGGGTTTCTTAAAACACAAAGTATTTTCAAAGCCTATCGCTATGAAGAACCAAACCTTGATTCCGGGAAGTATTCCAAATAATAGCTGGTGTCAGCAAGAGATATAAATGTCAACAATAACAGCAACAGCAACATTGCTCCTGTAAAATATTAAACCACTGTGACAATGTTGTGTGAAGATACTTGAAAAAAGACCTCAGAGATCAGCATGCAAATAAGTCCAAGCACAGCGACAGAAGCAACGTGGCCAAAATTAAAGGTGTGTGTCTGTCGGATATTTTCCATGGCTAATGTAGTACTGGGGAGAACCACAGCTGGAATCTGTCTTCCTTCTCGAGCAGTAAGAATTTCCTGCTGTAATTTTCCTCCTTCAGACAGAATAATCTCATTTATAACTCCGTGTTTAAAGTTGCAAAGCAGAACCACCGAAGTGCTGAATATTCTTATCTTCGTGCCATCAGGCAGTCTAAATAATAATCTTGGAGGCGAAAAAAATACTTAGGTTTTTATACTTACCGGTAGCTCTCCAGTTATCTGCAAAAATAACTCTATAGAACAGCTGTGTTAAAATCAGGGTTTAGCAGATTGCATAGCCTGATAGGATACCTTCTGTCTCTGAGGTTGCATAGTTGAAATAGATATTCAAGTGAGGGGTTTGGTTTGATATTCAATCTCTGTGTGGAATATCGCTGTACATGATTAACAGTTGCTGTTGTTTTTAATGGGACATGAAAGACCATAGAATAGAACTGGAAGGAAAATAAAATTATTGATATTTTCTGATAGCATACAACATTTTAATCACTGAGACCTGCACCAAATGAAGACACTAAACAACAATACGGGTTTTATTTGTTTATTTAGATGGCGTATCTTATTACTTAATAAAATATATTAAGGAAAGACCATGACGGACATTTGACAGCTCCAATCTGGCTCCAAAATTGGCCAGCAGCTACCCTGGTTTTGTTTGTCCTCATTTGCACAAAAAAATGTGTTAAATGGTGGCAAGCTTTATCCTCTATCCAAAACATGACATACAGACAACTAAGGGATTTGTTGATTCTGCTCAACACTAGGGGTAGAAACCCAGAAACATTGAGCTGGAAGTGACCTCAGGAATCAGCTAGTCCAACCTCATGCACAATGCAGGAAATCCATGACTGCCTCCACTCCACTCCTCCAGTGAGCTCTGCTCAATGCCCAGAGGAAGGCAAAAAAACATCTCATTGATCTCTGGCTAATCTAGTCTGGAGGAAAATTCCCACCTGAGCTGCCCACCTGAGCCACCTGCCGCTGAGACCTGTCCTCACTGGCTTCTCTGCTGGCTGCCATAAGTGGGGCAGGGGGGGGGGGTTGGGGAGCCGGGGGGGGAGCCAGCAGGGAGGGAGCTGGTTATACCCCAGATGCCATTTTTACCCAGCACACACACATACCTGAAAACAAAAGACTATTCTTTACATTTAATTCAGCTTCTAGGCCACCCTTCCCCATACCAGATCAGAACAACTTACCACAAGGAATATTGTAAAACATTAAAACCAGCAGCAAATTCTATCAGTATCTCAGTACCGCTCAAATCGACCCAAAGGGAATGCAACATTTTCAGAAAAAAACCAATACAACAACCTTTATTAGGCATTTAAAGATGTGAGGGCGATCTGGCTGCGACATCTGCCACCCCATTGATCACCAGGGTTGATTCCAGGAAAAAACCCTCAGAGGCACAAAATAGGAAAGTGGAAGATCAATACAAGCCAAACATTAAAACAAAAGCGATGAGCAACATGGTACCTCTCTCAAATTCCCCTCCATAGCAATCAAATGTGTTCCCCCTTATTAACCCTCCCAGGGAGAGAGCTGAGGAAAAGCAAGCTAGTAGTCATAATAAATTAATCAGATCAGTCTGTTGAGAGCCATCCATGCAGGTTCCAGACCAACAGGGGGTCTAGCAAGGAACCCCCCCCCCCCCGAAATTGCAGCACATACATGGTACAAAGTGGTCAATGTAATGGATGACTGTTATTTAAAGTTTCCCTCCTCTCCAAGAAAGACAGTGTGGTCTTCCCTACAGTGTGTGTACATTTCCTTCAAGGCTGATTTCTGGATGCACACAAGTTTTACCCACCCTCCAGTCAGGCCTCCACAGATCCCCAAAGCCCCAAATTTCTGAACAGTGGGGAAAGCTTGAATTTTCCCCTTGCTCTGAAGGGAAAGTGGAGAAGATGGGGCTGCATTGCACACTTGTTGGCTTTTCTCACTTCTCCCTGCCTTCCCACCTTCCCCATCTAGAGATCAAAAGACTTTTAAAATCGATTCCATCCAGTGTTCTATCAATTCAACATGCAAATGAAGCAACAAAGCAATGAGGTATTAAATCAACAAAGCAATGTTGAACAAAACATGCTCGTGCACACAGATACACGCACACACAAAGCAGGCAGCAAAATCAAGGAAGTCACTGGTGGGTGGTAGTTGGAGGGGGAGTTGAGGAAGGGGCTTCTTTGCAGGAGATCCTGTGGGGATTGACTCCCAGAAGCTGGGTTTTCAAAGGGTATGCTCGGGAAAAGTACAGGAAGCTACAGGGAAACCTCACATAACAGTTCTGATATAAGTGGGTAATGCATAATGGGCCTATGTGATTGGCAAAGGCACCTCTAAAGATTTGTCCTGAGGTCTCCCAGCTCCTAATCTGGCACTCTTAACAACCAAAGCCCACTGACCCTTGCAATAAGGAGCTTCTGCTTAAAGAGAGGTAATTGATGTATCTGTCAAATGTGTTTGCATAGACCTTTTGATGGTTTTGCTTCGACTGAATGAATCATATAGCTGTGTCTATCGCACAGACGATTCTAAATTCAAACAGCTTGGAATAGGATTACTTCATAATCTTTGAGCACTGCCACTATGCCTCTATTGTAGGGTGCTGCAATTACAAGGGCAAGCAAAGTCACTGTCCTGTTACACACACAGGAAGACCTGCCACTTTGTTCCATCCTCAGCTTTGGCGGGATTCTGCTTATCTAATTAGGTGCCTCTCAGTGGCCAGCTGGTCTGTGATCCCCGATCAGTCTGCTAATTAGCATTGTGAAGAGTAATTTCCTACCAGAGAAGTCCAGTTGTTTGCATTGCAATTATGGTGATAAGAAATGGCACCATGCATATTTGTCAAATTACGCAAGATGTGGAGAGTCTGTAAAGTGGTGATTTTTTTAAAAAAAAGCCATTCAGAACTGTGTTTCATATTTTATAACCTACCAAAAGACAGGTGACAAGATAATGCCACACTAGGGTATATAATGCTTTCAGGTCACACTGCGTTGTTGTATTTTAGGTAATAAAGACCATTTAATTCTAGTCTTGTTCCACCAACACTGGCTTTCAGTTTTCTTCTGGGCCCAATTGAAGATCCTGATATTGAGCCAGAAAGTCATATATGGCCTATGGCCATCTGCTTCTACTTGACCGTTATAGGGTGCCCTTGTAATCGAGGAAAAGGTGGGTGAAAACCTGGAAAAAGGTGTTTGCACCAACATTACGGAATTTCCTTCCTGGGGGTGGGGGGGTCTATCTGTCATCAATCATTGTCTTCAACCAGCAGCAGGTTTCCCAGTATTCTGGTGGGGGCAGGAGATTTCCCTTTTTTAAGGTCATTAGGTCAGCAGCATTACATCACTTCTGGAGGAACTCGGAAGTGACCTCATGAATCTCTAAGAACTGCTGGAAACACTAGAGTAAAATGGTAACATTTGTAATTACTAGAGAGAACATTTTAAGTGTGCAGGCCCTTTTGGAATTCTCATTCAGAGTAGTAGGGAAAAATTACAAAATGAATTCTGCATGAGGTTGAGGCAATCTCAAAATGGCGACCACAGGAGGCAGAGTTACAAATGTTGTGCATAACTCTAACAGTATTCTCGACATTTCAGGAAGACGTTCTGTTTCACAGGATGCCTTTTAAAAATATTTTAAATATGTGTGTGCCAGCGTTGACCCTGATTAACTTCTGATATCTGACAGGATCAGGCTATCCTGGTCTATCCTAGACTGACATATGAACTTGTGTGTATTTGTGTTTCTTTCCCTAAGACACACAGCCCATAGGCTTAAATGGAACAAGAATGTAACTTTTATTTATGGTATGACCATAACACTGAAGAAAGTAAGGGAGAATTTACAATGTTTTGTTTCCATTGAAATTTTGAATTGTGGTCCTGTTCCCATAACTGGGATCCTTTGGTTATAAAAGGACTATTTTTAGACCATTGTAAGCAACTCTTCTTGATGGTTTCACTCAGACATTATCTTTTTTTCCCCCTCTCAACTTCCCTGCTGCCAACTCCCAATCAGCTGGAGAAGAATCCCTACTTCTACTTTCTTGATGTATGAAACACTCCACAAAGGAAGAGGAGGCCATCCTTCCCTCATAGTGAAATGATTTCTGCTGGTTTTCCAAATTTGGATATTAGATTTACAAACCAATCCTAAATATATCTTCTGTGAAGTAAGCCTCCATCATTTCAGTGGCTCTTACTTCCTGATCATACATAGAATAGCTGTTTTCTCCTGTGTGAAAGGAGCTGCGTGGCGTAGTGGTTAAGTGCTTGCACTGCCACTCACACGGTCAGGAGTTCCAGCCCCCTGTGGATCAGATATCCTGGCAGCTGGCTCATGGTCAACTCAGCCATCCATCCATTTCTTGGTCGGTAAATGAGTACCTAGCTCATAGCTAGGGGGTAAAGAATAGTCGGGGAAAGCAATGGCAAACTACCCCACAAAGAGGCTTGCCTATGAAATCACTGCTTGCAGTGGTACCCCAGGGTTGAACATGACTGAAGGGGAAACTACCTTTTTACCTGTGTGAAATGTCTAGTCAGAAAGAAGCTGGCTATAAAATTAGGATTACCAACTCTGGTTTAGGAAACTCTGGGCATGGTACCTGGTGTGACAGACTTAAGGAAAATGTGTATAAAAACTCCATCCCATATAATGCTACTTCAAAGTTAGAAGCATGAAAAGGCAGAAAAACCTGACTGTGACTGTCAAAATAATAGGTTGGCTATTAACCCAGTGAAATCCAAAATAGTGGACCCATGAGATGGTCCATCCAAGGGGTAGACATCGAACAAATTAAATTGTTCAAATACCTTGGAATAACATTTCATTTTAAGCTAAGCTGGACCACTAATAGAAACAACACTCTCAAAGGCTGCAAAAACCTGTCCGCTGCAGTATTGAAATTTTTCAACATCCATGGTGGTAGGTTCATCCCAGCAGCACTGAAGGTACTTAATGCAAAGGTAGCTCAGTACCTTCTGTATGGTATCCCTGTCTGGATTCAAGCTTGGCATCAGAATTTGAAATGTGTTCAATCAAATTTCCTGTATAAGATATTTGGCACCCCCACGTTGTGTCCCTTACAGTGTTCTTTGTCTGGAATCAGGACAGCATTTACTAGAAATTAGGGCATGGGCTATAACATTCAAGTTTTGTTTGCGTTTATGTTTCTGTTCAGATCTGAAAAGTTTAACCTTGCTAGAAATGGGGGAGCTCCAGCTTTCGAAATGGTGGTTGCATATTGAGAAAAAAATCTTCTCCTTGGGTTTTTCATGGGAGTCTCTGAATATGCTTTATGCCATGGAGATTTATCACAGTCTAAAGACCAGACTATATGATATGGAATATCAATTGCTCCTGAACTCAGCGCAAAGCTCTTGCTCCCCGCTATACCTTGGGATCATTTCCCAGAAAACAAGCCTAGCTGTATATCTGGAACAACTAGTTGATTACAAGAATAGATGGGTCATAACCAGAGCGAGATGCAACTCCTTTCCCTCAGTCTACCTCCAAGGGCGCTTTCTCAATATTCCACACAATGAACGTCGCTGCCAGTACTGTCCCTATAGATCGGACTCAATCTCTCATATTTTGCTGTATTGTTCAAAGCATAACAACTTTAGAATTGACTTGTGGGCACTGTTACCAACAGGATTCACGCTTCTCCCATAAAGGAAAAATGTTTAAGCTCCTGAACAATTCCAATGCAGAAATTGCGGAAACAGTTGCCAATTTTGAAGGAGTGTTTTACAATGTAACAATGAGTGATTTTTTAATTTATCTGGAAATGTCTGACATTTTCTTGATTATATGCCTAATAAAGGTTCTGGACTGGACTGGACTGGACTGGTGAAGGGTTAATGAATCACAGAACCTGTGTTGATAAGTGACATGCTGGGACTGGATAGAGTTTAGAAGTCAGTCAGAATAGGATTTTTGGTTGGAATTCTTGGAACCAAAGGGTTCAAACATGTTTAGTATCTATGTTTAGACCTGTTAGTGATAACAGGTAAATAATGTTTGGGAGAAAAGATCCTACTCTAGCCAAAGAGGGGGATACACTTCTAGGGAAAGCAGAATTCCTAGCTCAGGTTCTAAAAACAGAGCTAGTTCATCTTTTGAACTCTTTGTGTAGAACTGAGGAAACTGGCTGCAAGATAGCAAGAGAGATGGTGTCAGAGGGGGACCAATCTTGAACTAGGAGGGGAATTTAAAATTTGTGTGCGAGGTAGATTTACTTCAAAAGCTCTGAAATGATCCTACAGGTTCGGGAAATCTGAAGGAAAAAAGGGACTGGGTGAATACTCCATTCTTTTTAGATATCAGGTATGAGTGTTGACACATGAACTTCTAAGTGCAAGGCTGAGTCCAAGCTGTATAATAACTAGAAGATCTATCCTATTCCAAAGAATTTAGAAATCTGTAACAACCTGAATTCTTATCAAACACTCAAATACCATCTGAGCTGTAATTAGGAACATCTTTATATTTGGACATAAATCTGTTTCTTTAATTTGTACCAATTTTCCCTCTTATCCTAATCTCCTGAGGAGTTTAATAGAATTCTAATATTTTATTGTTGACCTTTGAAAATACTTTATCATGATAATCTCTGTGATAAAATAGAAGAAACGAGTGGGAAATCACCTCAGTTCCTTAAGCTGGTTTGTTTACATTTATTTTAGGAACGTACAGAATGGGATATTTGAATAAAATCCCCAGAGCGTTAAATATAGTAAAGCTGACCAATGAGAAGATCAGAAGAAGCAAAGATCTGAAGAATTAGGAAACATTTTTGCCTTTGAGTCAAGGGGAGGCAGAGGTACCCCTTATGACATCTGAGTTAGAAATTCTAGACTCTGAAGTTGGCATTTTCTTCAGGAAAACTTGTATCTCTCATCTGGAGATCAGCTGTAATTCCAGGAAAAGTCTAGGTGTCACCTGGAAGTTGGCAACCCTACTTGAAATATTATAGAAATCTCATCTATGCATATCACATCACAGACTGATCCCATCAAATCTGCACTTGAGGTTCAATTCCAAACCATTATACACTTCTAAATTCATTTACTTCAGTGGATTTAGACAGGGGTAACCCCGTTAGGATCATGCTGTTGGTCAGCTAGAAAAACAATTGCCTATGTAAACAGATTGTGAAAGACTCAGCTTCAAGAACTACAAATAATATTACCATGACAAATAAGTTTAATGATTATTTCGCAGCTGTTCTGTGATAAAATTAGCTTGATGCTATTAATCTTGGAAAAACCTATTACAGCTTCTTCAGATGAGACTATCAACCACACTATTTTTGTTTATTGCCTAATTCAGTAAGCCTGGAAGATGTAAAGGTGGAAAAGTACAGACACGAAACCAAGGAAATACATAAGACCTAGTGCTATCTAGTAATTACAGTGTAGGGCTAGGAATCAGGAAGCCCAGGTTCAAACTCTACTTACCAGGGAAGCTTGCATAGTGACCATGGGCCAGGAATTAGGATGACCCGGTCATCTGCTTTGACTAGGGCAGAAGGGAGAGAAGGGGGAAAGGGGGAATCAGCATCACCATGCATTTCAATGCCACTTCTGGTGCAAACTGGAAGTGACATCAATGTATTGGGGTAACACACTCTAGCCTTCACTCAAAACTCAATAGTAAAACAAGAGTTTATGGTGCATGAGAGAGTGTCACTTCAACACGTTGATGTCACCTCCAATTTGCACTGGAAGTGATGTCATGATCCTGGGGGATACCAGGCACATAGGTCCCCAACCTTTCCCTAAGTGGAATGTATTTATATATTTATTTAAAATATTTATATACCTGCATTTCTCCAAAGCATCTGAAAACCCAAAGGAAGTGGCAGCAATTGGATTTTTAAAAATATAAAGCAATAGATATAAAGCAAAAAAAATAAAGCAATAGATACAGTCATTTTGAGAATAGTCTAAAAATGTTGTATGGTTACTAGTGGTATATTTTTCTGGAAGAAGAAGAAGAAGAAGAAGAAGAAGAAGAAGAAGAAGAAGAAGAAGAAGAAGAAGAAGAAGAAGAAGAAGAAGAAGAAGAAGAAGAAGAAGAAGAAGAAGAAGAAGAAGAAGAACAAGAAGAACAAGAAGAACAAGAAGAAGAAGAAGAACAAGAACAAGAAGAAGAACAAGAACAAGAACAAGAACAAGAAGAACAAGAACAAGAACAAGAACAAGAACAAGAACAAGAAGAACAAGAAGAACAAGAAGAACAAGAAGAACAAGAACAAGAAGAGCTGCTGCTGGTGCTGGTTGTGCTCAAGGCAGCTTACAGACTTTTTCTCTTCCTCTCCCCTTAACTGAAACCTTGTCAGATAGATAGGACTCAGAGATTTCTGAAAGGACTATGACTAGCCCAAGGTCACCCAGCAGGTTTCTTGAGGAGGAGCAGGGAAACAAATCCAGTTCACCAGATAAAAGTCCTCCATTCATGTGAATAAGTAGGGAATCAAACCCAGTTCTCCAAATTGGAACCCACCTCCTTTAACCGCTACACCATGCTGACACTCAATTTATTTTGCAGCCTCACCAGGAATCCAGGAGGTAGACACCACCCTGACCTCTTCTTGCTGTTATATGGTCGTGGGACAGCTACAGAAAAAATAAATAAAAACACCTTAAGACTGGGTTGTTGCAGAACATGGTTGAGGCAAAGGGTGTACTTACAATAGTCCTTCAATTGTATGATCTCTAGTCATGAAGAACTTCAAAGGGGAGCGCCAGTCCCAAAATCCAACAGTAGCCAATGAAGGGATTTCAGGGTAGGAGCAATATGATCCCACAGACTAGCCCCCAATAACAAACCAACTGTTGTGTTTTGCATCTGCTGCAGTTTTCTGATGCTATCATAACCAGAGATTGTTCTTCTCCATGCCATCCTGGATCTGGCAATCCTAGCACCCCCAGAGGTGGATACAGGAATTTATCAAAGGCTTGGCCAAGGCAAAAAATCCGCAAACTCAAAGCAGGATCCGGAGCTAGATTAGTGTGCTATATACCCCCCACAACCCATGGACAAGGTGGACTCAGAAACCCAATAGTCATGCAACCAAATCATGTATCATGCAGGGAACATGATGACATCATAGTACTATATATCTAAATCTCATGTAGTTATAGGATAAAGTCAGTGAGGGTAACTGATGTAATTCAGAAGAGAGGGAAGAGTAAACATATGTACAAACATTTTCACAAAGAGTGTCAATGGATCCTTGTTCTCTTGTCCTTTCTTCTGTAGCCAACTGTTCCCTCCAACGGTCAGGCATTCTGCAAAAATTTGCACAAGAGCAGGAGGAAAGAAATATCTCCCAATTCCCCTCTGTAGTCACAGGGGTCACCTATTCCTGAGATACCCCACAACATAAATGGCTTTTGGGTGGGGCAGAGTGCTTCATTGGTGATGGAAAATTAGTCATCTGAGTCATCTGAGCTATGGGAAAAGTTCACTGGATCTAGCTCACTGAGGCCCTTTCCACACAGCAAATTTAGACCAGGTTGCAGCCAGGATAAATGAACCTGGCATAGCCTCAGGCCCTTTGCAGGGCTGGCTGTCCTGTAGACAGCCAGCGCATCAGGCAGGGCATGTGCCTTTGCATGGAGGTGCTTTTAAAAAAACTTTAAAAAACTTACCTCCCTCCAATGCACAGTTATGCAGGCAGGCACACATGCTCTCCCAGAGCTTTGCTGGAGCCAGCAGTGCCTGCATGGCTCTGCAGACAGGAACCGCAAAGGGGGGGAAGCACAGTTGCATAATGCAGAGGCATAGCTGGGCCAAACTGCACCTGGTGCACATTCTACATTTTCTGCCCCCCATGCCCTCCCGGTGCCCCCCGGCACCACCCCCTTCCCCCTTCCCCCCTCCCCCTTTCCCCACTTACCTTAGTTCCTTTCCTTGTTCAAAACTTTTTCAGGCTTCAAAAGGCCTGTTCTCAGTAAAAATGGCTTTATGGGAACTATACTTCCCAGGAGACCTTGTGAGCCCCAAGGGTTCCTGGGAACTGTAGTTCCTCAGGCTGTTTTTACTGCCGACAGGCCTTTTGCAGCCTGAAAAAGTTTTGAACAAGGAAAGGAACTAAGGTAAGGGTGGGGGTGCTGGGGAGCACCGCGGAGGGAGTGGGGGGCGCCACGGGGGGAAGGAGGAGGGGCCTGGGGTGATTTTTTGTGCCCCCCAGGCATGTGCCTGATGCCCAGCACCCCCCCTCATTCCCTTGTAGCTCTGCGACTGGCATAATGCGCCTTGCAGCCGCGGCCGTTTGCTCAACCACGGATGCGAGGCGTGTTAAAAGAAAAGAATCATAGAAATCGCAATTCTTGTAAAACTCAGGTTGTGGGAGGGGATGAAATGTGGAGCGGACTCATTTCAGGAATGGGATCCATGTGAAGCCCCCCCCCCCCCCGACCTGGGTTTTATCCCGCCCTTAACCCATGTTTATTGGCCCGTGCAGAAAAGGCCTGAAAGAAGGGAAGCACTTTTCAGCATTGTTGAAAATAATGCGAATAATTGTCTGTAGTTGAAGCTGAACATTATTTCTGGGAAATGATGGTTTTGTTATAAAATATTTTATGATGATTAACTGGCATTCCACTCAGTCCTTTTAATAGCATTCAAATAACTGTGGAATAGGTGGAAGATGGGTTTAACAGCACTTTAAAAAAATAGAATTGGATTTTTTTTTCATAACAGAGGACATTATTAAGTTATTAGCAATCCTCCAACTGTATCTTGTGAAACTGTCTGTAATTTATAATGGTAGTATGGCAAAGACTAACAAATTTATTTTGGCAAGCAATTTGTTTTGTGGGTCAAAGGTGAGTTAGTGATGGGTAGCCCATATTGTTTGCAGGTGCAAACTTTGGCTAAATATCCACTTTATTGCTTGGTGTCCAACAGAGTAAAGTGAAATTGTATAACAAGCTTCACCTCTGAACAAGAACTTCAAATCAAACATCTATTGCCATCTTGTGGACAGATGAAAAGAACAATTTTTCCTATGAAAATCTATCAGTGGTAACTTTATCCTTTTATGTGCAAAAATATTATTTTGCCCTTTCTCAAATGCTTGGGAAATTTTTTATTCATAGTGGGCAGCATGCACAGATTAGTTCATGGTGATGTGACATTGCAGACAGGCGATGTAATCTTAAGGACCACCCGAGTTGCATCTAATAGTGGCACTGCTACTCCAGCCCTAAAAGTAAAAACTAGGAGGCAGGCAAAGGGTGGAGAAGTAGGGTCACAGAGGCTGCAACCACCAGGTAAGGGGCGTAGGGAGATGACAAAAATAGCACATCCAACTAGTTGTCTCCACCATTCACCTGCAAAGGCTCCTCCTGACAGCCCAGCTAGGCTGTTGAGGGCATCCTGGGTCACCACCCAGCCATCCCTACTAGTGGCAGCAGGAGGGGGTTATGGGGAGACTCAGATGTGCAGGCCTGCAGGACTGCCACCAGATCTCCCAGCACCCTTATCAATGGAGCACAGCTTTTCTGGAACTGGAATGACCATTTTTCCACGCAAAGTGCTGTCATTCCAGTCTCAGCAATCTATCTGTGCCCAGAGACCATTATTTTCAATCCATTCTGCATTCATGGTAACCTTTGCATGCAGTAATGTATTTCAATGGAGCCCATGCAAGTCAATGGGCATTCATGGCTTCCACTATATCCAATGGAAGTTCCAGCATCTTCCATTATTCCCAACAAGCAATATTGTCGTTGGCTTTCATACATCCGCTTTCAATGCACATCTGACTGTTCCCAGCATCCCTTGGAACATTCAGCAACCCATCCAGATGCCTGCCAGCTGCTACCATAGATGCTGCAGGGGTGTGTCTGCCAGAGGGACATGGGATGTTGACCCCGGGTGCCAACCACTAGATCATGTGGGGTGCAAAATTGCCCTCCACACACCTCCCGCAGAGAGGTGCCCCCACCTGGGCCAGGAACCTGCCACAGGCCTGCTGGGCACCCCTCAGCTCAGCCCTAACAGGCCTCCCAGGACTGCCACCCTCCTATGCCGGCTGAAGGAGCAGCGGGGTAGGAATCCTGCTGCAGGCCTGCCAAGTGCTCCTTGGCCTGGTCCTGCCAGGCCTGGCCCTGGCTGCCTGGGACCACTGCCGCCCTCCTCCACCAGCTAAGGTAAGTGGGGCGCAGGGGAGGGCGCAGGGGTGTGAGGACACGAAGTGTGCGGGGTGGTGCAGGGGTCACAGGATGCAGGGGGAGGCACAGGGGGTGGGCTTACCCTGGGCACCATTTGTTGCCAGTATGCCTCTGAGATGCTGCCAATTACTCCTAGACCCAGGAGAAAGTGTCTCTCCCCTATGGCAGTTGCCCAGCTGTTCTCACTTGGTTGCCACTCCAGGGGCTTGGCAAAGGCTCCAAGTCCCCTGCTCCAGCATTTTGGACCTGATTCAGTTACCTGGCTCCCTCACAGTGCCTTCACCACCACCCTTCAAATGCAGGAAGTCTCCCCACTGTATTGCCCCCCTCCAGCCATTGATTCTGCTCTTATAGTCAGCATCCTGAGCAGCTCTGAGACTTATGGGTGTATTTTCCCCAGTGGAGGGCATTTCATTTTTCACTTCCATGGGCTACACTGTGTTTTTGGATGGTGTAATTTTCCACCTCTGACAAGGCTGAAAAGGCAGCATTGTGTCATGGTTAAGAGCAGATGGGCTCTAATCTGGAGAACTGGTTCAATTCTTTACTCCTCTACATGAGCCATGAACTCTGGTGAACTGGATTTGTTTTCCCACTCTACCACATGCAATTTGCTGGTTGACCTTGGGCCAGTCATAATTCTCTCAGCACTCTCTTAGACCCACCAACTTCACAAAGTATCTGTTGTGGGGTGGAGAAGAAAAGGCACTTGTAAGTTGCTTTGAGACTTCTTAGAGATAAACAGTGTATAAAAACCAACTGTTCTTCTTTAAGGATGACTAAATATGGGCACACCCCTAGGTCTGCCCACAGCCATTCCTACACAGGTGCCAACATCTCTGACACACACTGGCAGGTGGCCACTGCAAGTCTTCACTGGTACCCAAGAGCATGCTGGGGCATGCATTGCAGTAACTGAGCCTTATGTCAGTACTTTGAGATATGCTGGTGTAAAGCTCAGTTAGATCCCTATGATTACTCTCATAATCTATGCATCAGAATATGTTCAGAATGAGTTGGATTGGCTGGATGGGCCAGGTTAGCATAATCATGAAAAGAAAAGCTAAACAGGTTCATTCTTTATTATTATTATTATTATTATTATTATTATTATTATTATTATTATTACTATTTCTTGCATTTAATAGACCGCCCTATCCCTGAAGGGCTCAGGGCAGTGTACAGTAAAACCAATAACAGACAATAAGCCATAGCATGCAAAGTCAAAACTGCATTAAAATCCATTAAAATAGTAGTAACATCATACTTAATTAACCCATATTTAAAAGAGGCATCCGAATCACAAACATCCTATTCCATACTCCCCCCTTGGGAGGGGGTCGGCAGAATGCCACAGATGGTATGTCCAGATGGTACATGGGGCATCAAGAGGGGGCGGACAATCCGCACCTAGCCTCCCCAAAAGCCTGATGGAACAGCTCTGTTTTACAGGCCCTGCAGAACTCACCATGGTCCCGCAGGGCCCGAACAGCTGGAGGGAGAGCGTTCCACCAGGCAGGGGCCAGGGCCGAAAAAGCCCTGGTCTGGGTAGAGGCCAGCCACATCATTGCGGGGCCAGGGACCACAAGTAAATTTGCCTCTGCAGAGCGCAGAGGCCGAGTTGGGACATATGGGGTAATACGGTCTCAAAGGTATGAGGGCCCCAGCCCGTGAAGGGCCTTAAAGGTCAACACCAACACCTTGAAGACAATCCAGAATTCCACTGGGAGCCAATGAAAGCGGCGCAACACGGGGGGAGCTATGGTGCCAAGCCAAGCCACCCATGAGAAGACGATTAGTAACTGATGGGAAACATGAGAAAGTCCAAGGTTGCTATGGCAAGGCAGGTAATGGCAAACCACTTCTGAACATATCTTGCCTTCCAAACCCCATGAGGGCTCGCTGGTAGATCAACCAGGGTTTCTACTACAGCACAATCCCCAATTTTCTTTGCTAGGGCATCAATGTGTTCACATTGCACCTTGCATCAAAAACAATTGCCTGCTGATGATGTTCCCTGGCCTGAATGGACCAGACTAGCCTGATCTTTTTAGATCTTGTAAGCTAAGCAGAGTCAGCCCTGGTTAGTAACTGGATCGGAGATCACAAAAGAAGTTTAAGTCTGCTATGCAGAAACAGGCAATGCAAACCACGTTTGTTCCTTTTTTTGCCTTGGAAACCCTGTGGGGTTACCCTAATGCAGGGGTAGGGAACCTGCGGCTCTCCAGATGTTCAGGAACTACAATTCCCATCAGCCCCTACCAGCATGGCCAATTGGCCATGCTGACAGAGGCTGATGGGAATTGTAGTTCCTGAACATCTGGAGAGCCGCAGGTTCCCTACCCCTGCCCTAATGGGTTTTGTGAATCATCATTACTTTATCTTTTAACCCAATAGGTCATCACAATGATGTTAGCATAGAATGCCAAAGATTGGTCATGCAAAATAATTTGTTAAAGACAGTGCTTTTTTGTTTTGTAAAAGTGCCAGTTCTCATATATGGTACTCATATATAGCACTGACCTGGATGGCCTAAACTGGCTCAATCTCACCAGATCTTGGCAGATCTTAGAAACCTAAGCAGCATTGGCCTTGGTTAGTGCTTGAATGGAAGATCACCAAGGAAGTCCAGGATTGCTATGCAGAGGAAAGCAATGGCAAACCACCTCTGTTTGTCTCTTTCCTTGAAAACTCTACAGGGTCATCATAAGTTGCCTGCGACTTGATAACACTTTCTGAAAAGGTAGCATAAAAATTTGCCATGTAAAATTAATAATTCCTGTATCAGGGTTGTGAGGATAATATAAAGAGAGGTGGAATAAACATGTTCTACATTTTTGCACCTAAAAGTTAGTGGAAATCTAAAGTTATAGAAATGAAAATCGTATCTTTAGATGTGCCTACATTGACCTGCAAGGCAAAATGGTGGGAGTGAGTGAAAGTCAGTATCTTCAGCTAATTTGTCAATTCCTGGGTGTTCCTGACAGAAAGCTATTGACTGTAGTTTACTGTGTAATCCTAAACACAAAGGAAATGCCACTGAAGTCAGTAACTGTGTTTAGGACTACAGACTTGTGATATAAGCAGACACAGCTCCTCTATATTAGAGGTAGCCAGCCACGTGTTTCTGATCTTGAAAGTTCATCTGAGAAAGACTGCTCAAATGCATTGGGAATTTTAATACATAATTCCGAAAGGCAGAGGATAGAAATTTAAGTGGTGAATGGTGTTTTCGAATAACTTCACACAAGATGGATAGCCTATGCAGGTATCACTTCCAAGTAGGAACTTGTATGAACTATACATGCTAGAGGGGGATAAATAATTATATTTCTAAAGAAAGGGGAACCACTTTACTTCTGCACAACATTACAGCAGGAAAACAACAAGAAGCAGTAAACAGAAAAAAGCAGATAACATCTTGAGGGAGGAAAGAGTTGAAGTGACACATGAGGGGCGTGGTTAATTCCAGGGGCAATAGTTCTGAGTAAACAACTCCCTCCCTCCAGGTACTGCAGACATTCTATCACTCAAATCAGACTTCATTGTTTTGTTTGCTTCCTCCTCCCATACTGCTCACTCTTGCTGTCTTTTTTGAACCAAGTTTTCATATTTCAGCTGTTCACAGACTCGTTTCCTTGCCCCGCACTATTGGTCTTCCTTTATTCCCACAATGATAGCAGTTGAAGAGCTTTGCTGAACCAGACCAGAGTTGCCAACGTCCAGGTGGTAGCTGGGGACTTCCTAGATAAATGACAGCACATCTGTTTTACGTACAGCTGGCAGAAGATGCCAGGTTTGATTTTTACTTTGTCAGTTAAAAGGTTCAAGTAATAAGTTACATGAAAGACTTTCACCAAAAATCCTGGACAGTGACTCCTCATTGGGGTAGACAATCCTGACCTTCATAAATCAATGATCTTACTGAGGTCATCTGATTAAGGCAGCACTGGCTCTCAAAAGCTTATACTCCCTAAATCATGTTAGTCTCTGAAGTTCTACTGGACTTAAATGTAGCTGTTCTACTGCAGACCAACCCTGCTACTCTCTGAAGCTCTCAGGAAAAGACATCTCTATATGTTCATATCTTCTCAGATCAAGATCTCACCTAATGTTATATAGATCTCACCTTCGATAGAGGAGGGACTATGGCTCAGTGATGGAACATCTGATTGGCGTGAGGAAGAACCCAGATTCAATCCACAGCTTAATTGGCATTGGAAGAGGGCTCTATCTGGGATCTTGGAGAACCATTGCCAGTCTGAGAAAATATTGGGTTTGCTAGGTCAGTTCAGCATCAGGCTATGTGAAGACATGAAAATGTATATATATATTTGTGTGTGTGTGTGTGTGTGTGTGTGTGTGTGTGTGTGTGTGTGTGTGTGTGTGTGTGTGTGTAACTGTAAATAGAAAAGTATATGTATTGGAGTGAATTGAATTTAAGATCTGAGTATGTATTAGAAAGCTGAACAATCAAGCAAATTCTTGGTTTGTACAGCTAACAAATTAGATATGAAGGAAAATAGAGCTGTCATGTTGATCCTTTAGTGTGGTTAGAGAGGAGCCAATCAAACAGCAGAGATAATGTACCAATTCTATTGGCCTCTTTAGCAAACTTTGGTTGGAGCCAATCAAAAGTTGGATTTTTCAATCCCCTTCAATGTATATGTAGAACTAGCTTGGTCAGCAAGAGGAGACAGGAGGAGAGTTCTGAAGAACTTAAGAAAACTGGGGCAGAGCCAGAACCAGATATCTGCTGTAAAGAATTCGCTCAGGAAGTGGAAGATGCTGGTGAGCTGAAAGAGTTGTAGACCAGGGAGGACTGAATAACCATGGTAAGAACAAGGCCTCGGCAGTCTGACAACAGCCGCACTCAAGGCAAAGCCCATAAAAGGAGCTGCCATATTGATGTCCAGGGGAAAGGCAATTCCTCCCTCCATCAGAACTGAAGCAGAGAAGACCTCTGAAGACTATAAATCTAAATCAATGTCGATTAAGAACAAAGACAGTTCTCTTGTATCCAGTTCTACATTTTGCCATTGTTCTTGTCCAGTTGGTGTTGAATATTAAGGAATGCTATTTGTTTGTATCTGAGGAGAACCAAAACCAAGGAAACAAATGATGCTAAGGAAAACACATTATTTCATAATTTCTGCAACCACATTCAGGGGGAATCTTCTAGATTCTACTTAGCAATGTCCCCATGCATGCATTAAAGTGAGAATTAAAGCAGAAGACTGCTGGATGTAAAACACGCAGGGAGTGCAAAAATGGTTATAGAATTCATTTCACTCTGTGCTAGTTGTTTTCTTGCCTTGGTACAACTCCGTCCTTTTCTTTACTAGATCTGAGGAGAAACAAGTTGTTCTTTTACTGAGGAAGAAAACACCTAAGGCCTAGCTAGGCTAACAACTCTGAGCAACCTGACAAGCACTTTCATATGTTCAGATGTTCAAACTACCCCTGTTCAGTTCTGAGCCTGCCATCTGCTTCAGAAAAAAAATCCTTTTACCTCAGGATTCCCTTCTTTTATCTAGCAAAGGTCAATCCCTCCCAAATATTTCATGTTCCTCCACAATGTCTGCTACTTTGACATCTTTACTGAAATCAAGTCTATCGTAAGATCCCAGGGAATGTCTTAACCTTTCAAGTCTTCTCCTTTTTTTCTGAGCAGTATCAGTAAAATATAGTCTGAATACAGCATTATTATTCTGATTCTGCTATTCAAGACAAAAGTCAAGCCTTAATTTTAATTAGCCAAGGAAGGTCCGAAATGCATGAATTAAAATATCACACCAAACTTAATGGCTTCAGGGGGATTTTTACCTTTTGAAAGCCCTTTTAATATCTGCTTTTTCTTCTCCTGCTGAGGATTCTGTGCAGGATTCTGGGAGGATTCTGACATGTTTCTATGGCTATTCATCAGTAAGTGCTCTGAACATTTGTGAAAAGAAGGCAAGTCAAGAGTAGTGACTCTTGCAGAGATGCAGTGGAAACCTCTGCTGCACATCTGAGGAGGCCAAATGAGTCAGTCTCTTGAAATGCAGAAATGAAAATTGTTGCACCTTTGTGTTTATGGTACAAGGCGGGGAACAAGGTGCTAGGAATGACACTGGGCAAGGGAATGCTGTTTCCATCATCCTTCAATGTAACTGAACCTGTGATATGTTAATTGAACTCTTTTCTATTTGATCTGTCTCTATACACTTACAAATGTAGATAACTAGGCTAACCCTGCTCGGCGCCCCAGGAGGAGAGGGAAGTACTGGAACCCAAGGGGGCAGCCTGGCAGGAGGCTATCTCTGTACCGGCCTTGGGGTGCTTAGCTGCAAAACAAATTATTTCACACCTCTCACACATTTTCTGGGAAAACAGGAGAGGAAGATTCAGGTGAACACAAAAAAAGGGATAAATGTAACTGTGAAAGCCAGAGCCAGCAGAACTGGCTTCCTAAAGCCGAGTGTTTGATGTCAACTCAATAAATACTACTGTTCCTGAATCCAGAGTCCATTTATTGCCCACAGGTCCCAGACCTAACAATGTGTTAATGTGTGGAGACATTGTAGCAGTTCTGGCCATAGCACGCTGAGGACCGTTATTTCAGCATGAGTCTCTCTAACAAACCATCCCAAGTAATTGTATTCCGGCCACATGGTTACCCCTGTTGACCAAGCCTACACTGGTCAAATCTGAGGTTAGGGGGAAGGTCCATGTCTGTGTGGTAGAGTCTTTATTTTGTATGCAGAAGGTCCAAGGATCAGTCTCTGGCATCTATTGTGATGGATAAAGTAGAACCATTGTGGCTTAAACAAGTTTATTATTATCTAGCAACGAGGACTATTAAAACAGTCAATAGTTACTCAGAAGCTCTCAGTCTTTTCTCCCAGATCTCAGATCTAACTGCATTTCCTGATTTGGGCTAATTCCACCCAGTAACTTAAACCCTTAAAGGCACACATCTTGTCACAGCATCTCCAGCTAAATATATGAGGATTTAGGTGATGTGAAAGACCTCTGCTTGACACCCTGGAGAGAGTGACCTAATCCAGGTGAAGCCCAGGAATCTTTCAGAATTAAAGCTGATCCCTAATTAACAAGAACCAGTTCCTCTGCAGAAAATGGCTGCTTTGGAGCATCGACTGTATGATGCTTTACCCTGCTGAGGTGTCTCCTCTCTCTATACCCTGCTTACCCTAGGCTTCACCCTCCAAATGTCCAGGAAATTCCCAAGCCAGAGGTGCTAACCCTAATGGTCAGCCACTGCTAGTCAGAGTAGACAATACCATCCTTGATAAAGCCATGATCAGACTCAGGATGAGGCAGTGTCACATATTCATGTACCAGGTAAGTCTCCCTTGTAACTGTTTGCAGTGACAAAATGAGCCAGATGTGAATCTCTCTCAAGGGTTTGTCTGGTTCAAGGCCATCAGTGGCACAGAGTTGGCATGAACTCTAGACTGACACTAGCTCCATCTGAGTCAGGAAATGATGGAGGTACCTGGCTCGAGTTGACAAAATACCTTGTAACAGATCTGTCCGATTGCCTGGCAAGCAGCTCAAAATTTGCTTCGTCTTCTAAATTCTAAAACAAGTATGGTTATGCAAATAATATTGCAAATACCACAGGCATATCATTCTTTCCCTCTCTATCTCCAAAGGCCGCAAATTACGGAAATCCATAGGCTTAGCTACATGATGCCCATACTGTCACTGTCTGCAAAGAGCAGTCTAAGTTTCAGAAATAATGTTTTCAAAGTTTGCAAGAGCTATTAAGTCTTAATCCCCGTAGTTTATTGTTACAGATTGAGCATCATGAGCACTTTCAATATCCCCGCTGCTTTTAAACTAATAGATATTGAATGAAGCAGACCTATAACTTAGGCGAAAGGGCCTTTTAAGGTTTATTGTGCAGCAAATTTGCACCACTCTTCTCAAAGTGCTTTCCCATCGGTAGGTGCTTGCTTATAAAATTCTATTACACAGTGGTCCGGCCTCTGGTTGTAAACCTGCAACAGAACACACAGAAAAAGTGCTCTGTGTCTTGAGGCGTTATCCTCCCACGTCGGCCTTGGGATGATAACATTCATCGTCGAGAAACCTAGTCAACTAGGGCAAGTAAATGTACATACACAAGGACAACCAAACCCCCTCGTGACCGCATCCAGGCTCCACTACAATATATTGCATTACTATTACTTTGGAAGGGAGATGCACATGTACACATTACCTTTGACCCTTCCCCTTGATTTTTATTATTTTCATTCCCATTCATATCATTATCAGTGAGGTCAGTCTTCCATTTTTTTGCTGCTGGTTTCACTGCCTGCTACGTGAGGAACCCTCTTCCTAAATATACACATAGCATTTCGTCTGTCTTCCCTTCTAAATCCTTCCTCACAACCTATCTTTTTGACATGGCCTTTGGCTTAATCCTTAATCCTCATTTCCAATTGTATCCCAACTAGGACTGCCAAGTTCCAGGAGATCCATGTGAGGGTTAGTGCAATAAGTATGCAACCAAATGCAATTGCACAAGGACTGTTTAACTTAGAAAACTTAGAAAACTTAGAATATGTTTAATGGTATTTACAACACGAGAATTTCTCACTACAGTTCCAAACAAAGTGTATGGAACTTCCCTCAGTCCCCAAGACACATAACAAGTATGCTTGTCACCAAATCACTTGATAGAGAATGTGGGGGACTTCTCTCAGTCTTCAAAACACATGTAATATTCAAACAAGAGTCCCTAGACCAGCAGCACAATCGTACAAGTCTCTTTTAAGGTGCTGCATGATTCTCAGGTTTCAAGTTGGCTCCCAGGTTGATGCCTGACCTCATAACTTTGAAACCTCGAAATATATTCATGGTCTCTGAGTTTCACAATGTCTCACAAATTCATAGGCATTGTCTTAGACCACAATCTATCACAGAGTCTCTTCACTGTACCACTGTCACAACGGATATCCAGGCGGCAGAGATCAGTTCACACCAAAGCCATCAGAGATCTTCAGTGAGGATTATTGTCAGGGGGCTGCTATCTATGACAGGGGGATGCTATCTAGTGATTGAGATACATTCCTGGAATCATGTAACTGCTAAAAATAACAAATTGCTGCTACTATTAAGATACATGTAACCAGCCTGCTATAGGTATCCACTGCCATCTGGGGCGTTCTTTCCTTGATCTTTGTTTTATGGCTTCTCATGCTTGTAGACAACTAGGCTTCTCTTGACCCTCTTGTCTCATAGGGACAATGTTGCATTCGTTATGTCGTGGGGCAGGAAACCAGGTGGGTTTCTCTTGCTATCTGCTGGCAACCTTGGGGTGCCTTGTCTCCAAAGGCTGTTTTTCACAATTTTATGGGAAAATGGGAGGGGGGCTCACTTGGGGGTTAAAGGGGACTGTGAATGCCAACTTTGTCAGAACTGGTTTTACCAGTGTGGTGCTTTGATGCCTACTCAATAAACGCTACTGATCAATACTTCACAGTTCATTTATTGGCTTAAGGGTCTGAGACCTAACATTTATACTGTCCAAACAATGACCTGATGTCCACGTTTTGATGCCTGTGGGGCAGCATTCCAAATTCTAGCCTGACTTCTCACCTCAAGCAGTTCAATCCACACGGTCTCTTCAACATTTGACCATTTCATTTTGCTTCATGTTCAGATCAAGTTTGACACAACTTCAGAAGGAAGGTAGACAAACCCAGCAATGATAAATCTTTTATGGGTCTCATACACTGTAGCATCTCAGTGGAGTCTACATATTCTAGGCAAGTATGTCTGAGTAATAGGGTTGGTCAATACTAAAAAAATTCGGTATAATTCGGATTTGGGTATTTTGGGGCATAGAATGATTTGTATGCCCGAATCCAAATCATAGCCGATTCGGATATGCCCGAAAATTTGGGTAAATCTGAAAAATTCGGGTCCGTTTTATTATTTTTTTGAATTTTTGGTGTTTTTACACGTTTTGGCCTGCAGGGGGTGCAATTTTAAAGCTAGCAGCACTAAACTTTCAGGATATCATCTGGAGACTGTCCTGATGATTCTCCCCAAGTTTGGTGCAGTTTGGTTCAGGGGGGGCAAAGTTATTGACCCTCAAAAGGGGTGCCCCATCCCCCATTGTTTCCAATGGAAGCTAACAGGAAATGGGGGCTACACTTTTGAAGGTCCATAACTTTTGACCCCCTGAACCAAACTTCACCAAACTTGGGGAGTATCATAGGAACAGTACTTTTATGATACCCTGAAATTCTGGTGACAGTAGCTCTAAAACTGCACCCCTCATAGTCACCCAAAAAATTTCCCCAGATTCTGTGCTCTGTAGTGGCTGGCTGGCTCCATTGCAGCCAATGGGAAATTTCTGTGGGAGGGCTGTGGAGTGCACATTTCTCATGGTAAACCCACAAAACTTTCAGGGTGTCTTCAGGAGAGTCTCTTCATGACATCATCCAGGTTTGGTGACCATTGCTTCAAGGGGTTCAATGTTATGGGTAGGGTCCATCTCCCACTGCCCCCATAAGCAAAGTTCCTCAAACCTGGATGGTGTCATCCAAAGACTCTCCTGAAGATATCCTGAACATTTTGTGACTGTACCTTGATAAATGTGCACCCCACAGCCCTCCACCAGAAATTCCCCATTGACAGCAATGCAGAAGTCACTGCAGAAAAAAGAATCTTGGGCAAATTTTTGGGGGTGCCTGCAGGGGCGCATTTTTAGACATATCAGCACCAAAATATCACGGTATCATCAGGAGACTGTCCTGATGACACCCCCCAAGCTTGGTGCAGTTTGGTTTAGGGGGGCCAAAGTTATGGACCCTCAAAATGGTAGCCACCATCTCCTTAGCTCTCATTGGAAACAATGGGGGATAGAGGCCCCCCTTTGAGGGTCCATAACTTTGCCCCCCCTGAACCAAACTGCACCAAACTTGGGGGGTGTCATCGGGACAGTCTCCTGATGATACCCTGAAATTTGGTGCCACTAGCTTTAAAAATTCCGGTTTTCATGTTTCACCGCTCCTGCACATGAAGCCTGCTGGAGTGAGTGAGCGGTGAAACACGCAAACCAGCATTTTTAAAGCTAGTGACACCAAACTTTCAGGGTATCATCAGGAGACTGTCCTGATGATACCCCCAAAGTTTGGTGCAGTTTGGTTCAGGGGAGCCAAAGTTATGGACTCTCAAAGGTGTAGCCCCCATCCCCTATCAGCTACCACTGGAAACAATGGGGGATAGTTGCACCCCTTTTGAGGGTCCATACCTGAACCAAACTGCACCAAACTTGGTGGGCAACATCGGGACAGTCACCTGATGATACCCTGATAATTTGGTGCCACTATCCTCAAAATGTGTCCCCTGCAGGCACCCCCAGAAATTTGCCCAAGATTCTTTGTTCTGCAGTGACTTAGCTGTATTGCTGTCAATGGGGAATTTCTGGTAGAGGGCTGTGAGGTGCACATTTATGAAGGTATGGTCACAAAACTTTCAGGGTATCTTCAGGAGAGTCTTTGGATGACACCATCCAGGTTTGGGGAATTTTGCTTCAGGGGGTTTAATTCTATGGGACCCAAAAAGGGTAGGGTCCATCTCCCACTGCCCCCTGAAGTAAAGTTCCCCAAACCTGGATGGTGTCATCCAGAGACTCTCCTGAAGATACCCTGAAAGTTTTGTGGGTTTACCATGAAAAATGTGCACTCCACAGCCCTCTATCAGAATTTCCCTATTGACAGCAATGCAGCTAAGTCACTGCAGAACAAAGAATCTTGTGCAAATTTCTGGGGGTGCCTGCAGGGGGTGCATTTGTAGATGTATCAGTACCAATATTTCAGTGTATCATCAGGAGACTGTCCTGATGATACACTCCAAGTTTGGTGCAGTTTGGTTCAGGGGGGCCAAAGTTATGGACCCTCAAAAGGGTAGCCCTCATCTCCTTAGTTCCCATTGGAAAGAATGGGAGATAGGGACACCCCTTTTGGGGGTCCATAACTTTGGCCCCCCTAAACCAAACTGTACCAAACTTGGAGGGTATCATCAGGACAGTGCGGATATGTTTAAAAATGCGCCCCCTGCAGGCCGAAACGTGAAAAAACACCAAAAAATAAAAACGCAATTCGGCTGGTGATCCGAATCCCATGGATTCGGATCTGTTAGGATTCAGACAGCTCAGATTCGGCCCCTGCTCGTCCGAATCCGTCCGAATCAGTGCAGATTCGGTAAAAATTCGGATTTGGACTGTCCGAATCTCCAACCCTACTGAGTATCCAATCTTGGGGGCAACCAGGAGAAAGCTGTTGTCATAAAGCCATGCTGGTGAGATCCCAGCAACATCTGGCCAGCCATATTAGTAAATGGATGGATTATTTGTCTGATCTAGCAGATCTCTTCCTCAACCAGAGAGCAGAGATTGTCAAACCTCTGGAGAGGCAGCCATGAGACCAGACATGCCTCTGGCCTCAACCAGTCTTACTGCTCCTGTCCAGGTATTCCAGAAATTCCTTCTGTCTTTGGCATCCAAGGTTGGACTCTTGTTCTGTTGAATTTGGTATCCCTCAGTATGGAGGAGAGTTGTTTCCACTAAGTAAAATAATTACAACCATCACTCTTTGGTGTTTTCCTCATGCCACAATTACCCCGGGGTAGAACCAAAATCATACATACCAGGTTGTTTGTATCTTGGTTTCTCCATTTGCATGGCTGTCCATTTCCACAAAAGAATAAAGCTGAAGTACTCCAGTAAATGTTGCACGAGCCCCTGGTTTCTTTGCATTTACAATACAAAACAGGCCATTTTCTTTGTATTTACAATGCAATGGGCAAGGGGGGTTCCGCGCTGGGTGCTCCCTTCGCTACTGCCCACCTCAGTTTCTTCCTTTTGCTTGGCTCCCCCCACCCCACCTCTGCCACTCATCCAAGTGCAGGAGGGAGAGGAGGAGGAAGGCGCTATCCTGCCCCTCCAGCGGGACAATGCCCATCTTGTTTGCCAAATGGGGTGAACATGGGTGGCGGAGGAGGAGGAGGGGGTGGTGGCGAGACCCTGAACGAGTGCAGGGGTGAAGAGAAGCAGGCTGCAAGGCAGGAAAAATAAACCGGTCATTCTCCCACGGTGTTTGCATGGCAGCGGGATCAGCGTGGGATATTTTAAAAGAACCGCCAATGTAGCAATTTAAAAAAACCTGGGATAAGAGAAATTCACAGGGCAGGCCTGATTTAGGACGGGAAGCCATGTGAAAATCATGCGCAGACCGGGATATTTTACCTCCCCATCCCATGATATTTAGACGGTGTAGAAAACACCATCATGTGTTAAATTAGCATTGTATTATCAGCAGCAGCTGCTGTTGGGAATCAGGTTGTCAACTCCAGGTGGGAAATTCCCGGAGATTCGAGGGTTGCACCTGGGGAGGGGAGAGTTGGAAAGACTTCAGTGGAGTACCGTGCCAGAGATTTCACACTTTAAAGCCACCATTGATCCCTGTAGTGTACAGATCAGTGGTGATTCTGGGAGATCCCCAGGTCCCATCTGGAGGTGAGCAGCCCTCATTGTGAATGGATCCATTTTTCAGCTGCATGCTTTTGGGCTCTGCAGAGTGACAGATCTGCTGCTAACACTAGCACTTCATTTGGATAAAGTTCTTTACAGTTGCTTTCTGCTTCTGGGTATCCTTATGCATTCACACATGCCCGTTCAGGGCACCATTCCATGTATCTGACAAAGAGGGATTTAATTAGGTTTTCTGGCTCTGGGTTGGGAAATTCCTGGAGACTTGGAGGTGGAGCCTGAGGAGGGCAGAATTTGGGGAGTGAACTGGCCTCACCTGGATATAATGGTATGGAGTCCACCTTCCGAAACTGCCATTTTCTCCAGGGGAACTGATCTCTGTTGCCTGGAGATCAGTTGTAATGCTGGGAGATTTCCAGGTGCCACTGGGAGGTTAGCAACCTGACTTCTAATTCACACTGGTTAAATCACACTATATTTGTCTCTGCCAGAGAAATGTTCACTCTAGGCTTGAAATAGCAGCCCATTGCCACTAGAGGTCAGGGTTGTGCTTTGTTGAAAATTGGAAATAGCTGATTGTGGCATGGGTGATTTGTGGAGAGGCCATTGCGGATAGTGAGATGTTCAGTGCCCAGCAGGACACTTCCCCTAGAAGAGGAGAGGGGCTCAGCCTGTGCAATTGCTTCTTTGCTGTAAAGGACACCAAACTGACCTTTGCAGAAGTGGAAGGCACTTCTGACCAGAACAGGAGAAAATCTCAAACACATACTCGTCAAGCTCTATGTAAAATGAGCCTGTTAGGTCAAACCAAATGCAAATAATTTTGTTGGATTGGCAGGTGGTAAATTCATCACAGGTGGAAAAGATGGCATCCTTCTGAATGGCCGCTCCAGTGAATTTGAGCTTTTTGTTCAGGCAGAAATTCTGAGGAATTTCAAATGAGTGGGGGTTGTGGAGTATTATTATCTAAAAATAAGACTAGTGGGCAACCTTGAGGAGGAGGAAGGAGTTCACATGATGAGTACTGTGGCTATCAAGTTCAACCTAAAACAATATTTCAAAGTGAATTTGAAAACTCCGTCTTTGGCCAACGCAGCAGAATATGTTAGCAGATATGAAATGTGGTTTGGAAAAGAACAAAAACGTTTTTGGGGTGTCTGCGCATGGTTTGTGTATAGCCACAGCCAACAGTGTCAGGCCATTCAGTACCTGGTATGACAAAACACTAAGGCCCCTTCCGCACAAGCAAAATAATGCATTTTCAAACCACTTTCACAACTGTTTGCAAGTGGATTTTGCTATTCCGCACAGCTTCAAAGAGCACTGAAAGCAGTTTGAAAGTGCATTATTCTGCAAGTGCGGAATGAGCCTAAGATGTGCTAAAAAGTGCTCCCAAATAAAGATTCTCACACAACTTCCTCTCTAGCATTGCCAACTCCTGGAGATTTTGAGGGGCGGAGCCTGGGGAGAGCCTGCTTTGGTTGAGGAGGGGCCTCACCAGGGTGTAATACTGTAGAGTCCACCCTCCAAAGTAGCTATTTTGTTCAGGTCAGAAACTATAGTCTGGAGATCCGTTGTAATCCTGGGATTCCTTCAGGCCCACACCTGGAATCTGGCAACCCTACTTGTTTGGTCAAAATATAGTTTAGCAGAGTAAATAATCACAGCTGCTGCTGGTTAACTTATAATAAAGTTTACTAAGGCAAAAATAGATAGGGAAATGTACATGGATAGAAAACAATAAACAATCCTCTCCTGATTCACATGCTTCTTCTATAATCTATATTGTCAAAAGTGTGACTGACTAGAATGAGGGGAAGTTACCTTTACAACCACCTCTGAGCAAGTCTCATGCTGCAAGTTCTATATGGCAATATTCTGATTAACCAACAAAAATCAGTAAATTACCTCATTAATGGAGGTAACGAGGTATTTGACACCCCATTGGCCATATGTTAACTAGTGATCTATTTACTCACAAACAGCATCTTTACCTTTTTTATGACTGAAGGGTCAACACTTGAATATACCAACACTATTCCCCTCACAGACTAACACACAAGAAGAAGTTTGGATTTATACCTCACTTTTCTCTCCTGTAAAGAGTCTCAAAGTGGCTTATAAACTCCTTTCTTCCTCTCTCCACAACAGACCCTTTGTGAGGCAGCTGGGACTGAGAGAGTTCAGAGAGAACTGTGACTAGCTGAAGGTCATGCAGCAGGCTTCATGCAGAGGAGCGGGGAATTAAACCTGGTTCTCCAGATTAGAGTCCACCATTCAGAGGGGAATCAAACCCAGTTCTCCAGATTAAAATCCACCGTTCCTAACCACTATATTATACAAGCCACATTGAGCTATACGGTTACTATTGTCAGTGTAGTTTGTCTTGCTCTTGAGACCCTACTACAGCTTTGTATCCTTCACTTCCCACCAAACCTCTCAGCAGCCCTGACTGCAGAATAATGTCTTCACTTCTCTCCCTCCTCTCTTTAATAAAGGGAATAATGGGAAGGATCTCTGGCTTCCAACAGGAGGCTGAATTCCATTCTGTGATAAGCCCATCGCTCAGATAAACATTTGTGGCTCATGGGAGTTTGGAACCACCTCGGAGGACTATTTCATTCTTTGCGGCTTCCCTTGAGCCTCTAATTGATTCTGCACCGTTATGCTTTATACATAATCTCCAGAACAGCGATATGCATCTGCTCTTTTCATAAAACATTTGAATATCACTGAATGCATCATCTGGAAATTCAAATTAAATACAGATAATATCTTCTGAGGAGGAAAAAGAAAGCTGTGTTTCATAACAATGGCTTTCCCCCCCCTGCTTAGATGAATCTCAAGGGCAAAAACTAGCAAGAACTGAAAGGAAGAATAAGTTCAGTTGTTGGATGAGGTCAAGTGCCACTTCATTCTGTGGTTACAACAGACGAGAAGAAAGGAAACCTAAATGCTGGAATTCTATGAAAGAACCATTTCATTGAGGAACCGAAGGACTTGTTTTCTTTTTCCTGCTCATGTTTAAAAAATTCTCTTCCTCTTTCCAAATTCTATAGATATTGCAACTTAGAGAACTAGTATGGTGTAGTGATTAAGATGCTGGACTAGGACCTGGGAAACCCATGTCTGAATTCCCACTCCTACCATGGAAGTTTACTAATGACCTTGAGTCAGTCACACTCTCTCTCAACCCTGGATTTCAAAGGGAGACCTCCAAGGAATACCAGGGTCATGACTTGGAGGCAGGTAATGGCAAACTACCTCTGATTGTCTCTTTTGTCGGCTGTGACTTGACAGCACTGTCCACACCCACCAGAGTATCAGTGTGGTGTAAGTAGTTAGTTGTCAGAGTCTTGGAGATCTGAGTTCTTCATGGCAGGATGGGTGACCTTGGGCCAGTGTCTCTCTCACAGCCTCATCCAGCTCTCAGGACTGTTGTGAGGATACAATGTAGAAAGAACCATGTGTCTTAGACCAGGGGTGGCCAAACTTACTTAACCTAAGAGCTGCATAGAATAAACTTCAGGTGTCAGAGCCATAAGATTGTGTGTGTGTGTGTGTGTGTGTGTGTGTGTGTGTGTGTGTGTGTGTGCCTTGAGTCATTTAAGATCCTGCTGACATGTTGTCAAGGTTGCATGGATTTGCTCAGTCAGGTGATGATTTGTCAGAATGGCTTTGACTGTGACTTCACAAACGTCATTACAGAACACAGCGATCCACTGTAGTAACCACTGCTGTAATCCACATGATCTACTACCCTCAGGCAAAAATGGAAATGTCAGCAAGGTCTCTAAAGACCTTCAGCTTTTGAGCTTTAATTCTTGAGCTAGGATAAGCACCCAAGGATGCAATCACAAGGAAAGAACAGCCATCTCTGCAGGGTGATCCCACTCTTTGACAACACCACTAGAGGAAATCTGGTGGATCATGCAGGAAGAAAAAAAGAGGAGGAGGACATTGAGGATTATGAAGTTGATTATGAAGTCTTTGGATACCAGCTGGAACAATTGTGGGCTCCTTAAATAAACTATTTAAGACCTATAATGTGATACCACCAAGAACAAAAAAAAAAGAACAATCATGGACTCCTTAGAGGATCTATTTAAAACCTATATTGTGAGTTTCACTTTATTTCAGCAAGTTATGGCTTGTATTTTGAGTTATTTATTATAAATATTTTAATTAGGTATCGATGATATGTTATTACATAATTTTTAAAAATATTTTTCACTCTGGATCACAGAATGGAGGTTTTGTGGTACCAACTTGAATGGACGGGGTTTTCTCATAGTACACAGAGCTATTTAAGACATTTATTGGGAGCTTTAATATATCTTAGTAAGTAACCACTCATCTCTATTTACATTCTAAAAGCAACTTCTGCTCTGTCTGGGGCTGCTATGTAGAAGAAGGTAATGAAAAACCATCTCTGTTCTTCTCTTGCCTGGAATGCTCCATGGATGGAGTTAGCATGAGTAGACTCAAGGGCATATTCTTCTTCTTGTCATAACCTTACAATTTAGACAATGAAAACTAAACACAGCCTGATAACATCTCAAATCATTCATAAATAATCTCCTAATTGTTCTTTTTTCTTTTTAAAAAAAGTGCTCCTGCTGCCCCCTTGTTCTTTCTAAACTTCTGTGCTGTTCATTTAAGAAGTCCAAACCAAATTCCTGACCAGAAAACATTGTGCCCCAAATATGCCTGATGCTGAACATTCCCATATCCATATAAGACAGCTCCTTTTTTCCTCCCTTAACAAGTACAAAGGAAGCAAAGCACGCCACGTTTTGACATGAATTCTCGATAAGAGTGATTATAATTTTAACATATGCTGCATTGTTTGATGAAACATTTTAGATGCTGAAAGGAAGAGTCCTTGAAGGCCAAGCATGAAAATAATGTGCTACTTGTGGAAAATAAATCTCAATCTTCAAGTACAGAAGCTGTTTATTGCTACCCAGAGTGCCGTGTGGGACAGACATCAGAGAGTTCATCATAAGGCCGGGGATGGTTCTACTTTTCTCTTTCTCAAGGAGTTACAGATGTTTCATGTCTTCTTTCCATTGTCTCTCCTGATGTGTATTTGCACTCAAGTAAATTCCCTTAGAGTTCAATGGGCCATGATCCCAAGTAAACACCTCTATTAAACTGTACAGAAAAATCTAATAAGTATATTAATTTAAATCATGGACAAGATTGTGGCACAGGAAATAAGCATTGTATTCTGTGTCAGACTAAAGACTGCATTCTTCTTGGCACTGCCATCTCTGTCTCTTTCCCAGGAGTTACACCAGGGATGCTGAATTTCATACTACAAAAGTGTAAATTGACACAGGTGGAAACTATACCACAAATGCAGTAAAGAAGAAAACCACACACACACAAAAAAACCTTCTGTACAACACTACCACAAGCTATGACTGCTGATGTAATTTTTTTACTAACGAAGAAATGCAACTAATTCCCTTGGAACAGGCATGCACATGAGGAGGCCCAATTTGCAATATTTTCCCCTGCTGTAAAAAGAGCAAAATTGAGCAATCGCATATTCACGTAGCTGGGTGAGTATGAAAATGCACACCTACTATGCAACCAGGGAAGTTGTGAACTGGTCCTTTTAATTCCTCTGGTCAAATTATGATGTAATTATTCCTTAGTTTTAGTGTGTATCATTATTAGTGAGAGTTGTCATGGTATAGTGGTTAAGAGTGGTGGATTATTAGTGAGAGCCATCATGGCATAGTGGCAAGGACGTAGGTGGGGGGGGGGGTTCTCGGGTTCAACCCACCCTTGCATGTCTGAAGCTCCGCTTCCCGTTTGTGGGTTTTTTGTATTGTTTTTGGCCTGCAGGGGGTGCATTTTTAGGCTAGCAGAACCAAAATTTCAGGCAATCGTCAGGTGACATTCCTGATGATGCCAGCCAAGTTTGGTGAAGTTTGGTTCAGGGAGTCCAAAGTTATGGACTCCAAAAGGGGGTGCCCCATCCCGCATTGTTTCCAATGGGAGCTAATAGTAGATGGGGCTACCCTTTTGAAGTCCATATCTTTAGACTCCCTGAACCAAACTTCACTAAACCTAGGTGGTATCATCAGGATAGTCTCCTGCTGACAATAGCCAGGTTTGGTGAAGGTTGGCTCAGGGGGTCCAAAGTTATGGATTCCCAAAAGGGGTGCCACATCCCCCATTGTTTCCAATGGGAGATAATAGAAGATGCGGGCTGCACCTTTGAAGGTCCATAACTTTGGACCCTCTGAACCAAACTTCACCAAACCTGGGTGGAATCATCAGAAGAGTCTCCTAAAGATACCCTGAGAGTTTGGTGCTGCTAGCTTAACAATTGACCCCTGACAGCAGGCACCACCCAAATTTCCTCAGATTCTCCTTTTGAATCCAACCCCTTCGGCATAGCTTTAAAGGGAGAATCTGAGGTCCTCAGATTAAACATTGAAAGTGATGCTGTTTCAGGGTGGGGGATAATTTATTTATTTATTTATTTATTATTTGATTTCGTATACCGCCCTATCCCAAAAGGGCTCAGGGCGGTGAACAATATAAAAGCATATATAAACATAAATATATAAAAGTTTAAAATTTTCATTCTAAAACAGTATCCCACGAACCCATATGCAACCCTCCCAAGAAGAGTGATGGGTCCCGATGATGTTAGGGACCCTATACAGCAGGGGGAGGATGAAAGCAGGGCACCCTCAGCGGCTGGTCTCTCCGAAGGCCCGGTGGAACAATTCGGTCTTGCAGGCCCTACGGAACTCTCCAAGGTCCCGCAGGGCCCGGACAGCTGGTGGTAGAGTGTTCCACCAGGCAGGGGCCAGAGCCGTAAAGGCCCTGGCCCGAGTGGAGGCCAGCCGCATCATTGAGGGGCCAGGGATCTCCAGTAAATTGGCCTCTGCTGAGCGCAGAGGTCGACTCGGGACATATGGGGTAATGCGGTCCCAAAACAGCATCACTTTCAATGTTGTTTTAACTGGGGACCCCAGATTCTCCCTTTAGAAGGAGAATCTGGGCTGCCTAATTTAAACACCATTGAAAGTGATTCTGTTTGGGGGTGGATTTCAGCATCACAGCAGCCGCCCTTGCGGGGGGGGCGGGGCGCAAACCTCAGGTTTTGCACTGGGCTCCATTTTCCCTAGCTACCCCTCTGCCTGGAGGGGAGGGAGAAGGGACTGCCAGCTACCAGCTGGGAGCCCAGCTGGTGGGGGGCGGGGCGGGGCAGGGCAGGGCAGGGGAGTCTGCGATTTCTGGCCTCAGAGAGCTGCTTTTATAAGCTCTGAGGCCAGGGGCATGGCTTGGGGAGGTGTGGCCACACCCCCAGGGGCATGGGGGGTGGGGCTTTGCCCCCGAACCCCCCCATAAAAATCTATACCTACATCACTGTATAGTGGCTAGAAGTGGTGGACTCTGAACTGGAGAACCAGGTTCAATTCCCCACTCCTCCACACGAAGTCTGCTGGGTGATCCTGAGCAAGTCAAAGTTTTCTCAGAACTCTCTCAGCACACACACATGCAGGCAATGGCAAACCACCTATGAACATCTCTTGAACTGAATATCCTACAGGGCTGCTATAAGTCAACTGTGACTTGATAGCACTTTCCACAACCACAATAGCTGCAAATATTTCTCCTAATTGATTGAAGAGTGGATCAGGTGTTCACCAAGCTATTCATTAGCATTTCCCAGGTGACTGTGTGTCTAGGCAGGGCACTATTATGTTAGGGTTGCCAGCTTCCAGATTGTGCCTGGAGATCTCCTGGGATTACAACTGATCTCCAGGCAACAGACATTTGTTTACCTGGAGAAAATGACTATTTATTTATTTATTTATTTATTTATTTATTTATTTATTTATTTATTTATTTATTTATTTATTTATTATATTTGTAGACTGCCCCATCCCCTAAGGGCTCTGGAAGGACTACTATGGAAGATGGACTCTATGGCATTACACTCCACTGAAATCCCTCCCCTCCCTAAACCTCACTTTCTCAGGCTCCATCTCCAAAATATCTAGATTTTCCCCAATGCAGAATTGGGAACCTTAACTAAGGGACATGCATAATTGGCCTTCAGGCATACACACCTGGGAAGCAGCATTTTCTCAATTTCACAAGTTTGTAAGAGCATCTTGCTTTATCTCCCCCCCCCCCCCATCATTCAAATTGGGGCACTACAAAATGTCGACCTTGGGATGACCACAGCAAGTTAAGTAGCTTATCTTGTGCACATCGGGGAGGGGACCAGACAAACAGAAACACTTGCATCTTTTTCATAAGCAACTGAGCATTAGTTGCTTATGGAATGTTGCATTTGCTTATGCAAAGTTGTCTTCTCTCTTTTGGAAACCATACCTCTCCCCTTTTTGGTGTTCCCTGCCAGAAAGAAGGCAAAGTGACTAACTTGGTTCCTTTTTAAAAAAAATTGTGTAGCCAAATTTAATTAGCAATGTGTGCCTCTGTTGCCATGTACTGACAACATCACCCTTCATTGGTTGAAATTACATCACGATACAGACTGAAATGTCCTATCAAGTCTCTCTCTGTGTGTGTGTAATGAATGCAGCAGTAAACTGGAGAAATAAGCATCAAAATGGAAAACAAATGGAAGGAAGGTTTTGGAAGATAGGTTTTCTGCTTCCCTAAAAAGTTTGTTGTTGTTGTTGTTTCTACTCCCCAAATTTAGTTCTATGTTATTTAAACATGGCCATTTATATAATGAGGCAGTATTTAATTACCGCCAGCATAGTTAACACAGGCCAACACTGTTGTGTCAGATGCATGAAATTGAAGATCTGGAAGTAACTTATTTCCATTAAGCAATTTCACAAAATGTTCCAGTTTGTTTTAAAATTGTAACTTTGATTAACTTTGTAGTAAAGCAAAAATGCTTCATTTGAATCCATATAATCTCCCCATAAGGTTAAATTTTAGCCCCTAAGTTATAGGACATGCTAGGCATCAGTTCTGTCCATTTCATATTTGTTATCCTTTGAAATTCTTTTATAACTTTTGATTCTTGTTTTTAAAAACTTGAAGAAATGTCTCAGCTATGCAGCAGCTGAGGTGGAACCATTTACCCCATTATGTGGTTCCTTTGGTCAGTTTCATTATTTGTGGTCCCAAGTTCTTCCTCCTTATTTGCCCTCAGAAGCATTGATTTTAACAACATACACAACTAGCGATCTACATGATTTTGCTGCTAACGTCATGATCCTTTATCTGAAATGATGGCTTCAGGCGAGTCCATCCCTTAAAAAATGTGTCTCACCAAAAGTGCAATACTAGGCAGAGTTACTCTAGTCTGAACCCATTGATTGTATGGCAAGCCCAACAGATCAAACAGCCATGTGTACATTGAAACAACAAGGAGAGGAATCAGAACCTCGGAGAACAAACTCACATTACACAGGGAGGAATGTTGGTCAGGGTCAATTGTCCCTTGATAATTTATTCGGCTGTGTCTAGGGCGCTATTTTTAAAACAAACACAAAAATCAGTGACTACATGACCACTGTTGGAATAGGGCAAAATACTAAAACTATGTGTATTTTAGGCTCAATATCCATCCTGTAGGTGGCAGCAACTGCCTGAATCTCATGTGGAAAGGTCTCAAAATGAAGTGCTCTCTTCAGAAAGTTATCTGCACCCTAAAGAGGGATATTGTCTTAATAATACATGAACATTATTTAACGGGAGCAAGGGTGTCAGTAGAATATAAACAATAGCTCTCCCCACCACTCGCCACCCAAAAAGCCTCAGCAACCGGAATGAGTCTCTCCCTTTGATGAAGTGAAGGGCTCGTTCAATTTGCTCAGCGTGGGAGTCTTTGTCATTTTAACAGGATGGCACAACTGATATTGATAAAAAAATAAAAGTCTTTAAACATAATAGGAAAGCAAGACAATGGCAAGAAAGTGGAGAATCGGTGATGGCTATTAAAAATGTATTAAAACATTCATTCAGCTCTTTTATTTCTTATAATAATAATAAAAAGGGTCGGCAAGTGCTTACATGCAAAAAATCCTTTTCAAGGCAGAGAAATGAAAGGGGTGTCAGAAGGAGGCCTCCAGATTTAGACATGGGAGAAAAATGAAAATAAAGGGAAAGGGCCCTTTGGGACAAAAGGAAAGCTAAGTGACTGAACCAGAGAAAGAAACATAATCAATCAAAACAATACCTCTGAAGCCCTGCTCAAAATATCATTGGATACTTCTGCCTTCAGCACTCTGCAGTCAATCTTTCTAAACCATCTTTGTAGTTTTTGCTTAGCGTATTTTTTTTCCAAATTCACGGGGCTGTACAAGAGTTTCTCTGCTCTCTGTTTGATCCTGGTCACATTTGCATGGAAACAAACCCCGTCAGCTTAAAACGACAGTCCTAAATGCCCATACACAATGAACATAGCGGATGTAGTTCTGTCAGTACAGTTCTATACAGATTGGCTCCTGTCTGAGCCACTGAAATGAATGTGCTTAGACTGGAGTCACTGTTCTTAGGATTGCACTATCAATATGTTAAGGATCACACTGTGTTTTCCAAGGTAAGCGTGAAGAAAATTGCAAACACCTGAAATCACAGACGTGGTAGCTCTTGGACCTTTACAATAATAAAATCAACACTCATGTTCATCCGAGGAATCTTGTCTTTTGAAATGTATGTCTTTTGCTGCAAGTTGCTGGGAAGGTCGCAAATAAATACATGACATGTCTCAAAACACACACAGAGAGACACTCATACTTCAAAAATCTTACCCCATAAAGAAACAAAGGCATGCCTTAGCTATGTCAGAAGAATGCTGGCCATGTGCAGATAATCTAAGATTAAAGGGCAGAATGTCATCTGCTGTAAGAACTTTCTGATGAAGCCAGCCGGTAAGGAAGGAACTGTAGTTTTATGGTGCCTCGCAGGGTTCTAAGTAGACCTATTAAAGCAACTTGCAGATGTAGTTTTGCAAATTATTAAGCTGGGTGCCTTCAAAACTCACTTTGCTGAGCTGTTTCCATCCTTTCAAAAATGCCTTGAAATCCTGTAAATCCTCCAGAGCTCACTGTCTAATTACGTTGGCCATCCTGTGTACCATCTCATTAAAAACTAACCTCTTATTTTAATGTCTTGATTTTAATCCTTTGAAGATCAGACTGTAACAGGCTCCCTGTTAGTATATCGTATATCGGGTTTTTTTTAAAAAAAGAAAAGGAAACAAAGGAAACAAAAATTAAAAAATAAAACTTCCTTCCCTTCTAACCTTCAGCAAATTCTTTCTTATTTTTATCCAAGGACATACTTTTTCTTGCATGTTCTCTCACATCACTGTGCTCTGAGATCAGCTAAGGCTCCCTCTAAACCTTCCAACAAAGGTCAGGCAGCGTTAAGAGCTTTGGTTCCTCTCACTTAAAAGCTAAGCAGATCTCCTAAGCCAGTATTTCTCCTTCAGCACTACAGGCAACATACAAAATCTGTAGACTTCAGTTTACTTAACTGAAACATTTCTATGCCAGCTTTCCACCCAAATAGAGTTCCCAAGGTAGCAAACATCAAAGCATTATTACATTTCCACATGGAAACAACATTTAAAATAAAGTGCCCTATATACTCTTGTATAAGTCGACCTGTGTATAAGTCGAGGCACCTAATTTTACTACCAAAAACTGGGAAAACTTATTGACTCACTTATAAGTCTAGGGTGGTAACTTCAAAGCAGGCAGGGGCAGGGAAGAGCCAAGGCGTCTGCTCCCCACCGGATCGCTCTTCCCACCGCCTCCCAGATCCCAACAGCAGCCCCAGCCCTTGGCTGCTCTGGCATTTCCTTGCTTGCAAGCAAGGAAACGCCAGACAGAGCATTCACCTAAGCAATCTTTGGAGCATTGCCCTTTTAAGAAAATCATAGAGACAGGCTGCCCGAGAGGCAGCTTCCCTGAAGCTGAGCCTCAGAGCCTGTGGGGAAAGGAAAAGATGAGTGAGCAAGCGAGTGAGCAAGTGAGGGAAACGACGGGCGGTGATAGCAGCAGTGGGGGATGGCTCACGTATAAGTCGAAAAGGGCTTTTTCGGCAAAAAAATGTGCTGAAAAAGTCGATTTATATGCGAATATATATGGTATATATAAAATAATTCAATGGGATTCCCAATATTTTCAAGCTTGCAGGAATTTTAGGATTCTGACACAACTTAGGAGGTGCAGCCACAAAATGGCTGCCCCAAAAATAGCTGCCGCAGGAGGTGAATTTAGCCACAAAATGGCTTCCACAGTTTAACTTCAGTCACTTAGTGAAGATCCTTATGATGTGGTGGCAGGTACTGCCAGAGCAACAGTTTTAATCATCTACTACACAATCAGATTTCCAATGGTCAATCAGAGGAGTTGCTGGGCAAAAGCCCTACCTGGCCGCCCACTCTCTAAAAATACTTGTTGGACATCAGAAACAGTGTCAGTGGGTGCCATGGCACCCCTGAGCACCAGTTGGGGACCACTGATATAAACATACAAATACATCTAACACCAAAGCCGGGGAGGAGAACCTGTCTTTACTTGGGAACAGGAAAAAAATGGTATAACTTTCTTTGGATGTATGACATTTTAGAGCAGTTAGTTCATCTATCCATTCTTACCTACTTTGGGAATGGATTCAACAGAGGTTAGAACAGCCAACTCAGCTTCTAGAATGGCCAACACAACTCCAGCTTCTTGAACACCAACTCAGCAGTAGTCAGATTGTGAAAAGGATGGTATTACATGAACCTTCCACATATTCTCTGAACAGTGAGAAGTTCAGGCACTCATCCATTCCTGGATTGGATCTCATTGGACAACAGAGCATTGGAGACTGTGTGTGTGCTCGCGCGTGCGTGCTTGCGTGTGTGTGCTGTTATGGTGACCCCATAAGGTTTTCAAGGCAAGTCACACTTGGAGATTATTCACCATTGTCTACCACTATGTCATGACCATAATAGTCCTTGGAAGTTACCCATCCAAATTCTAACCAGGGCCAACCAGATTAGATTCTGAGATCTGGGACTATCCAGGTCAGGACCATGTATTAATATTTACATTAATATGTACCGAAAAGCACGAGTGGAAGCAGAGGTGTACCGGCAATAAATGGTGCCTGGGGCAAACTCCCTGCGCCACTCCATATCGTGTTTTCCCCCATGCCCCTCCATGTCCTACTTACCTCAGCCTGCAGAGGAGGGCGGCTGCAGTGCTGGGCAACCTGGCGGGTCAGGGCCTGGTGGGGCCAGGCTAAGGGGAGCCCTGTTGGCCTGCAGCAGACTCCCACCCTGGCTGCTCCTTCAGCTTACAGAGGAGGGTGGTGGCAGTCACGGGCAGCCTGGGGATGCTGGGCTTGGTGGGGCCTGGCTGGGCCAAGGGGTGCCCAGTGGGCCCATGGCAAGCTCCCAGCCCAGGTGGGGGTGCCTCTCTGTGGGAGGGGTGTGGGGGGCACCCAGGGTCAATTGACTCCCATGTCCCTCTGGAAAATATGCCCCTGGGTGGAAGCAAAGACTAAAGGGAGAATCTGAGGTCCCCAGTTGAAACATTGAAAGGGATGCTGTTTCAGGTTGGGGGAGAATCCACCTCAAAATAGCATCACTTTCAATGTTGTTTAAACTGGGGACTCCAGATTCTCCTTTAAGGTGGATTTAAAAAGAAGAATCTGCGCTCCCTAGTTTAAACACCATTGAAAATGATGCTGTTTGGGGGTGGATGCCAGCATCACTTGTTTAAACTAGGAAGCCCAGATTCTCCTTTTAAATCCACCTTAAAGGGAGAATCTGGGGTCCCCAGTTTAAATAACATTGAAAGTGATTCTGTTTCCCCCAATTGGGGGGACTGGATACAACATCATAAAATGTTTTCATAGCAGTAATAACACATTTTGAAAGCATTTTGAAAATGTTTTCCAAAAATTATTTCTACTGTGTGGCATGGCCCATTGCTGTGTTCAGATTTGTGAGTTGGGGGATGTTCTATAATGTGATGGTGACTTTGAAATGACCTGGTGGAAAAAATCATTGTTTGCTCATGGTGGGGGAGGGTGGCCGCCCAGGTTTTGCCCAGGACTCAAGTTTGCTTAGGAACGCCTCTGCTCTGCAGAACCTTCAAGATGGAGTAGTTCTGCCAGGCATATTATTGAGAGCAGTAACAGTATTTTAACTGGATTTTCATCCTTCCTTCCTCTTTTCTTGGTCTTTTCATTTTTTTCTTCTTTTTATGGGTCTATTGCTTCTAATTTACCATGTGGGAGACAAGAGCAACTGCTATTATCCCAGTCTTATTTTCTCCCAGTGAACCCAAACCTTGATGAAGCTACCATGGAGTGGGGCTGATCAGTTCCTAAGAATGCTTTGTGAACTGCCTTCAGATGCATCTTCAGAAATACCGTCCATTGGGCCAGTGACTCCAGTCTGAATGGAAGCCTCTGGTGGCTGCTATTAAATTCAATTGTTTACCTTCTTTAGCCAGTGTAGTGTACTGATTAAGGCAGGTTGTCTCTAATCTGGAGAACCGGGTTTGATTCCCCACTCTTGATGCCTTTATGAGGAAACGTTGGCAGTCTTGTGAAAGGAACACTGGTATAGTCAGAGAAAGGCAAGACAGCAATAATGAAAGAGAACAAAATCAAAGAAAATGATAGGTTTTCAGTTATAGGCTGTTTAGACAGGGAATTTGTTTTGTTTTCGTAGTCATTACAATAATTATGATATGCTCCATTTTTGTAATTATTGTAATTCGTAACAAAATGCACAAGCCTAATTCCATCTAAAAACAATGCAGTGAGAAAAATACAATGCACAAAACGAACCCAGTTATTTAACTATTTGTTTATTTAAAACATTTCTTAACTGCCAGTCTACAAAATAAATGAAATGATTTTAAAAATGCAATTAAACAATATGAATTAATTTTAAAAATTGTGTTGTGTTGACTTATGGCAACCTCATAGGGTTTTCAAAGCA
Organism: Sphaerodactylus townsendi; assembly: GCF_021028975.2. Classification (NCBI taxonomy): domain Eukaryota; kingdom Metazoa; phylum Chordata; class Lepidosauria; order Squamata; family Sphaerodactylidae; genus Sphaerodactylus; species Sphaerodactylus townsendi. Next base: position 124,958,192 of record NC_059428.1, on the reverse strand, counting down.
ATAGATTTGGGAGGTGGTTTGCAATTGCCTGTTTCTGTGTCACAATCCTAGTATTTCTTGGAAATAGACCATCCAAATACTAACCAAGGTTGGCATTGCTTAGCTTCTAAGATCTGATGAGATCAGGCTAGCCAAGGGCTAACCAGATTAGGGCAACAATCACAAAAACACATAAAAAGGTTATAGTTTTTTTAAAAAAAAAATTAGGAAACAACTTACTATCATTGGGTTGCCTTCCTCCAATGGAAGAGCCACTTGGCAGAAGGCTTCTTAGACTAGAAGAAGGCTTCAAACTATGTCCAGTGGAGTGGTAGGAGTGGAGTTAGATCACAGACAATAAACGATGGAGAGCAATAGAGATCCATTACTCAACAGCAACCTTTGTAGTATTTAATTTATCTCAAACATGCACACACACAACTGCAAAAGACACACTGGTATACAGAAAGACAAAATTAAAATATAAAGCAGACCCAAATCTGTGTTGCACAAAATCCCGCTCTTCCTTTTAATGTAATTTCCACCTAATAAGAACCATATTATGAACCTGTAGTTACAGTCAAATACAATTTAGAACTTCAGTTTTAGTTTTATCCAAAGGGTTGTACTCATCCTCCCCCCCCCAAAAAAAAAACCTTATGACACATTTTTTCTGTGACCACTCCTGTCTTTCCCACAATATGCTTATAAGAAGTGAATTTCTTATAGGATGCAGTAGCATATTTGCCAGGTCCCACTCTTCTGGTCATGTGGGGGGGTCTCACTCTTCTGGTCCTTCTGGTCACATGGGGGGTGCAAAATTGCCCCCCAAGTGACCAGGAAGATGTCAGTGGGAGGCGGAGCCAGGCACCCTTGATCCTGCCCATGTCGATGACACATGGGTGGGGTCGAGGGTGCTCGAAGACGACTAGGCAGCAGGATTTTCTGCTGCTGTCATCTCTGAGCACCCTCGACCCTGCCCATGTCATCATCAACATGGGCAGGGTTGAGGGTGCCTGGCTCCACCCCCTCCACCCCCTCCACCCCCTACCAGCTGGGCTCCCAGCCGGCAATGAGCAGTCCCTTCTGCCCTCCCCTCCAGGCAGGCCAGAAGGGACTGCAGTCCCTGGCCTCAGAGAGCTGATTTTATAAGCACTGAGGCCGGTGGTGGGGCTTGGGAAGGCATGGCCATGCCCTCAGGAGCAGGGAGGGTGTGCCCCCACCCCCTGAGCCCCCCAGCCTCAGTGCTTATAAAAACAGCTCTCTGAGGTCAGGGACCACAGTCTCTTCTGGGCAGGGCGGCAGTGAGGGGGGCATAGCCGTGCCCCAAGGCAGGGTGGGGCACCCAGAGACAATTTGTCTCTGGGTGCCATTTACCCCTGGTACGCCTCTGATAGGATGTGACCTTCTTATAGGATGTGAGCTTCCCGCAATATACTTATAGGATGTGAGAGCCAGCATGGTGCAGTGATTTAGAACAGTGGACTTTAATCTGGAAAGCCATGCTTGATTCCCCACTTCTCCACCTGAGCGGCAGTCTCTAATCTGGAGAACCAGATTTTATTCCCCTCTCCTCCACATAAACTCTGCTGGGTGGCTCTCAGATTCACCTACTTCACAAAGTATCTGTTGTGGGGGAGGGGGGTGGAGGTGGGAAGGTGATTGACAGCTGTTCTGAGACTCCTTAGGGTATTAAAAAGTGGGATACAAAAACTAACTCTTCTTCTTCTCCATCAGTATGACATGCCATGATTTATCTCACCAGTCCTTTTCTCCTGGAATTTGCCGTTGCCTCCAAACCTGACCTGTTGTTGACCTTCCTGTAATGAAAAGATTCCCAGTCACATCACTGTGTTCTTTTTTAATAACTGTAGACAGATCCTTCAAAAAATAGATAATTGGTGAATGCGCAAAAGCATAGCTGATTCTGCTTGTGAATGTGTGTATGTGTTTGTGTACTAGGATAATTTTAAAAGACCTGAGAATCCAAGGGAATTACTGTGTCCCAGGGTTTATAGTCCAGAAAGATGCTACACACTTCGCAAATATGATGGCCCAGGGTTCCTAGACAGTTTTGCCATGAAGGCTAGATGGGACCTCTGAGTGCAACTACCAATCAGTAGACAAAATAATGCTAGTTTGACTTGATTACAAGCCAGCTTGTCTTTACCTTCACAGAGTTGACTTCCTCTTCTTTTTCCCCATTAACACCCTGCTTGTGGCCTTTGCTCTTCCCATCCACCACCACTTCAAACTTATCGACACCACCATTTTATCAGAGACAGGTGGTTATACCTTACTGTTCCTATGCCTAGTTTCAGAGGGCAGTTATGCAGGCCCGTAGCTGCAATGGGGACATCTGGGACTGCTTGTCCCAGGTGGTGCCATTGCAGTCACATAGGGGCATCAGCGGCATGTTGGGGGTGTTTCGGGGTGGGGCATGTTGGGGGTGTTTTGGGGTGGGGTGGGAGGGGTCAGGGAGGGTGCTCGAAGGCAGTTCATGCCCTGGACGCAGTTCCCCCTCCCTTTGTCACTGAAGTTATGTTAATTTGTAAAAGAACAATAGTACCTTGGAGACTGGCTAGATTTCAGGGTATGAGCTTTCAAGAGCCAAAGAGCTCAGGAACTCAAATGCACTTTGGAGGCAGAACCCGCAGTATAAACCTAGACCCTGTCAGGCTGAGCACGTGGTTCAATGCTGGGCTTGGTGTAGATGGGTCCAGCTTTAAACTGTAGGCTTCGGAGGCACAGTTTAAGGCTGGACCAGGCAACTCTGCTCCTGCCTTTGACATCTATGTGAATCCCAGAAGCAGCAGGTGGAGCGGATTTACCACTGTTTGTCTTCTGCCTTCTTGACCTACATGGAATCCAGAGACAGGCATATTTCCTGTGTCCAATTTTATTAACTCAGAAATGTTCAGAAAAAAGGATAAAAATACAATACGTAAAATCTGTTTTTTCCATTTTTTAAAGTTTTGAGTTTTTTTTAAAAAATTGAATTAAAAAACCTGATTTTTTGCCCATCCCTAGGTCTAACATGATCCTTTCCAAGACTACCAACACTTGTGAGGCTCAGCTTGTTCCCATGTGCCTGCCCATATACTATCCTCTGCTTTCCCCGCGCTTTGATTTACAGTTAGACATTTTTAAAAGGTTGCCTACCCTATCCTGCATTAGGAAATTGATCAGTCATTTCCTCTACTTTTTCTTTCCACTTCTACCCAGCTTGGATGAAATTTGTAGAGGTGGTGTCCTCCTCCAAGGAAATCGCTGCTAAAATCAGCACTTCTAGACCAGGAAAAGGGAAGAAACTCTCCGCAACTTTCATTGGTGCCTCTAGCAAAAGTGGAGCTTATGAACAAAGAAAGGGGCTGTGGTTAAGGAACGGCTGTGACCAGTGGTGGGATTCAAATAATTTAACAACCAGTTCTGGTGGTGGGATTCAAATAATTTAACAACTGGTTGTTTACAAGCACCATTTTAATATCCGGTTCTGCCAAAGTGGTGCGAACCTTCTGAATCCCTCCACTGACTGTGACTCAGCAAAAGACCCTCTGCTTGGTATGCAGAGGGTTCCAGGTTTAATCCCCAGCAAATCCAGTGAAAAAGATAAGGTAGCAGGTAAGGTGGAAGTCAGAAGAAGGAGGAGGAGGAGGAGTTTGGATTTATATCCCATCTTTCTCTCCTCTAAGGAGACTCAGGGTGGCTTAGAAGCTCCTTTCCCTTCCTCTCCCCACAACAGACACCTGGTGAGGTGTGGGACTGAGAGAGTTCTGAAGAGCTGTGACTAGCCCAAGGTCACCAAGCAGGAATGTAGGAGTGCGGAAACATGTCTCATTCACCAGATAAACCTCTGCCACTCAGGTGGAGGAATGGGGAATCAAATGCGGTTCTCCAGATTACAATCCACCTGCTCTTAACCACTACACCATGCTTTGGAGAGTCACTGCTGGTATGACTACTGACCTTGACAGACCCATGGTCTGATTCAGTATAAGGCAGCTTCATGGAAGCTAAATCTGACAATTTCCTGTAACCCTTCACAGAGTTCCTTTTTTTGTCTTCCAGCTGGGTTTGAGAATTAGAAATCGACTGGGCTGGGGGAAAAGAAGTGCTAACTTGTATGCCCTCCTTTTTCTTTTGAGACATAATGTGCAGAAAGGAACTTCTTTGCCTGTGAATCTCACCATCCAGATTTGATGTGAAGATGGTTGTGGTGGGTTTTCTGGGCTGCATGGCTGTGCTAAGTTCATGGACAATGGACTCCATCCAGAAACAGGATTTGCATTCACCAATACTGCTGCCGCTGCAGGGAATGCAAATGCAAACTACAAATGTAAATGGACTGATAGCCCCACCCACAAAACAATGCACTCAACCACACCTTTGCATAGCAAGTTCCACAGAAACACTTACTGATTGGTTCCCCACCCTAGGACATGGGAAATACATACCCCACTAAACTTTCCCTTCTCACTAGACACAATGTGTAACAGACTTCTCTCTGTGATACATCTCTGAAGATGTCAGCAACAGATGCAGACGAAAAGTTAGGATCTACCAGACCATGGCCACATAGTCCGGAAAACCCACCACAACCAGTTGAATCCAGCCATGAAAGCCTTCGACCATACATTGATGTGAAGATGTTTGGCAGAGGTGACAGAGAAAACTGATAAGAAAGGATTGCACAACAGCTGCAAGGCCGGGAGTCCCTGCAAAAAAATATGGAACTTATTTCTAGGTAGAATGGCTCAGGTGTGCCCTCACTGTGAGCACACTCTGAAGCTGGCCCATTGTACTGTAAAGACAAGGGATGGAAGTACTGAAGCATCTCTAACTATGAAGTTGCTTTCACTGAGTCTATTAATCTATGGGTAATATTGTCTACCCCAACCTATGGGTACCATGGTGCCTGCCAACACCTTTTCTGGTGCCTGGCAAGTTTTTATAGAAATTGAGTGAGGCCTAGTGGGGATTTTACTCAGCAAGGCTTCTAATTGGCCCCTGGAAATCTGAATGGCTGAGTCACTTAGACAGCAACTGCCACTCCAGCACAAGGATCTTCACTGCGTGACCCAAGGTAAGTTGTGTATATGCATGACAGTATTTTAAAATGGAGTAAATTTTAATTGGCATCCTGTTAGAGCTTTGGCCTGCGAAGCTGAAGAGTTACTATTAACATTATGCGTAACTTTACTCCCTGACATTTTGTAGTGGGCTCTGCTCCCTGTGGCAGCCATTTTGTGGTTTCACCCTCCACCCCATCAGATGTCAGAGGTGCCCACGGAGCCTCACAAAAAGCTTGCAGACCCTTGGTCTACTCTGGAGCCTCACAAAAAGCTTGCAGACCCTTGGTCTACTCTGCTTGTCAGAGTAGACCCTTGGTCTACTCTGACAAGCAGCAGGTATCCAGGCACTCAGACTGTGTTCTTTCTCTGACCTTTTTTAGTACAAGATGCCAGATACTGGACCTGGAACCTTCTGCATGCCAAGTGGATCCTGTACCACTGAACTCTGGACATTCCCTCTTCACCTTGGTGTAATGGTTAAGAGTGGTGGACTCTAATCTGGAGGACCGGGTTTGATTCCCCACTCCTCGGCATGAGTGGGGAACTCTTATCTGGTGAACTGAATTTGTTTCCCTGATCCTCCACCTAGGGCTAGTCACAGTTCTCTCAGAACTCTCTCAGTCCCATCTACCTCATAAGGTGTCTGTTGTGGGGAGAGGAAGGAAAGAGATTGTAAGCCGCTTTGAGATGCCTTACAATTGAGAAAAGTGGGGTATAAATCCAAACTCTTCTTCTTCCCTGATAGTGTTCAATTCACACCACAACAGAAGTCATCCCGGTCTAATTACTCTCACTCTCTACTCACATTTCTATCACCCATCCATGCTTATCTGAGGAGATGCAATGAAGGCCCAACCTATCTATCTCTGTGGGAGTTTGCTGAAGGTGAGCCTTACCCATGAAGAGCCAAAGATGTATATCCTCTTAGGAAGTGACTCAGGGCAACCACTGCTATTAGCCAGACTGGAGACACGAAACAAATCCTATGAAAGGAATTATATCAAATGTAAAAGCCTTTTATGCGGAGAAGGTCTCGATCGGCATGCGAGAAAAAGTTCTGCTCATCGAGGTTAATGTTTTATAAGTGCGGCTCTCTCCGATGCCTGCAATGGAAACCAGTAGTTTGGGGGCTCTTATTGGAATGCCCTGCATCAAAAATACAAATAATTTTCTATTAGCCGTGTCAGCAGGATAAATAACTGCTAGGTGGAATAGAGGCTATTATCAGGAAATGTAAGAACATTCTTCAAAACAACCCTGACCTTAATAACTTGTTTAAAGATCTCCTCCTGATGGTTTATGGAAGAAGCCCAACTTAAAAGACAAAAGTGTGCTCGGCGTGCATTGTTAATCACTCTAGACCCTCAGTGGCACAGATACCTCATGGCAATTACTTTTGCGATGTCTGTGACGGTGTAATTCAGCCCCCAAATAGAAGTGTTTTATTTTATCACCCTATTAGAGGGAAAATATCCTCTCCCATTTAATGAATAATAACATGCACTACAAAGAATGTACAGTAGCCCATCTAACCAAATGTCCTTGTACCGCCGTTAGCTGGGGATCAGACCACAAAAATGATGACTGAGCCGGGAGAAAAAAAAATCTCTCCATTAGTGGGAATGATGGAGACTTTCAGAAAGACGAACGCATTAACACTCGGCTTTCGCTGCTAGGTCTATGAAATAATGTTTTGTGCTGTTGCCATTGTTTTCAGATTGTCTTTGGGGAAGAAGAATAGCTGGATATTCAGAACATGAGAGCTCTTTTTTTCTGAAGTGCACAGGATAAAGGAGAGCAGTGCTCAAATTGGGCCAAATAGCCTCCAAAATAAGATGTTGTCTGCTTCAAAAAGACCCCTAATCCTTGTGTGCATCTGTCACACTGGGGCAGATGATTTGTCCACAAGTTGTCCCTCTGAACAGGAAAGGACTTGGCCCCAAACATTCTGGCCCCGAGCATACTGGTCCCAAACACCACTGGCCCCCACTTCCACAGATTCCCCAATGCTTTAGGGGATGCTCACAGAGGAAGTGGTCTCCCACACATCACCCATACACACTGATCACAGAGGAGGAGAATTTGTTCAGGTACTTCCTTCACATATTCACACCATGCAGAGAACTGGGGGATCATGAGGAGGCGGGGGTGGGGGGAGCATGCACAAGACCACTCCCCTTCCCACTTTGTGAGTCAACACATAGGAAGGTTGTTTGCACACAGCTACCTGTGAATATGTGTGAATATATGGTACATACTTCCTGTTGTGTGTGATACAATATTGTTTTTATTGGATAGCAACATTTTTATGGGGATTTTTTAAATGAAATTCATTTTTTATATAGCCACTGATTCCTCTTATTCTTTGTTTCTCTCCCCTATTATTTCTCTCAAAAGTTGCCCTTTCTTAACTTTGCCTTAGCAGCTTTTTAATTTTTTTAATATTACGCACCATAGAGAGCTCTAAAAGGAGGTTAACTAGGTCTGGGAAGACACTGCCTGCTTCTGAGAATACTCAGAGTGAAATTCTGCAGAACCTTACTGCCTGCCTGCCTCTTTTAGTTTCTCTTTTGACCAAAATGGAATTGATTAGAAACAGATTCCAAATTTCTAAAAAGAGGAAAAGAAATGGATTGGTGGATTTCAGGAAGAAATTGAGTAATGAAGAATGAACAGAATTCCTGTAAACAGCAGTAATTGATAGTGACTTGGATTTAGATTATTTTGCGGGCGTTTCTGCCCTCAGTGTGCTACTTTTCTAACTCAATCCTGTACAGCACCCCAAAATGCCTCTTTCCCTAAATCCTGCTCTTTCTCCTACATGAACAGTAGGTCAGGGGATATTTGGTGGTTCCACAAGAGGGGGCAGGCAGAAAAATCACAGAAACTGTGCGCTCCCTGAAACAGTCTGGATCTGAGTGTGTTTTGGGCAATTGTTTGGGGAAATGGCATTGTTGGACTGATATAGCAAAAAAGAAAAAGGAGTCTTGTGGCCTCTTAAGAGAGTAACAGATTTATTAGAGCACAGCTTTCATGTGTAGAGCACACTTCACATGATGCATGAAGTGAAACCACCCTCAGCAAATGTGTGTGTATTCACTGTAACTTGCAAACAGGTTTATTGAGAAATGGGGTTAAAGGGCCATGAAATACAGTAACATCTATATACATATATGTATTATACAAAACTAAAAAAATATGACTCCCAGTTATATGACTCCCATTAATAAACGTAGGGGGGTGAAAAGAGTGTTATCATCTGACCTGTTAATGCATTCTACTTTGGTAGTTTGGCACTAGATTCTGTCTTTGACTTAATTTTTTTGAAGAATGGTGGCTCACAGATTATTTCAGGTTAAAATGGTTAGTTTGATGCTTATATTTGTTACATGTTTCATTACAGTCCCTGATTCTATCCCCTCAAGTCTTTTAAACATCCCGCTGAGAAATCTGGTGCAGTACATAGGTGGGAAATTGTGCCAGCAGAAATCCTGCCAAGTGGGGTCCAGCCCATAGGAAATTTTCCACCAGGGGCACAATGCAACATTTCAGTGCCTTTTGTAAGAATCCTTAACCCACTTTGGCTTCTGAATGCAAACAATTTTTTTAAGGTTTCATACACCTTAAAGATAAAATACTGTTCCCCACATAGTTTGGGTGGGGAAGAGTGGTGCTGCACCATTTTGGCAGCGCTGCCTGTGTGAAACGTCCCCCCTCCCAAACAATATTTTACTGGGCTGCAATCAGTGATTCTGGCCCATGCAGAAAGGGCCAAAGGTCTTTTTGTCAGACATACTCCATAAGAAACGGACTTTCTGATATTGCTAGAAATATTATAGACAGGAAGAGATTGACAAATAATGTCCACTTAGGCTCAGAGGAAATGTTATTTAATTTTATGGGTCCACTGAAAAAACTGGTGATGTCTTACTTTTGGATGCCTGTATATATGTATAATAGGGTTAAAAATGCCCCACTAGATATGTTTCTTGAACTCTTTTTGCTGCATCATTTCTAGTGAAATTTTGTGGTCCTTCACTTTGATATTTTGGCACGTCACCCCTAGCGAAGCACATTAAAAAAAATAGCAAGTAATGAATTCTACTTTGTACAATTTCTCACAAGCCTTTTGGCTCTCTATAAATCTGTAGAAATGATCTAATAGCCTTACATCCCTGAATTTTATCATCTTCTCCTTTTTTTAATATTCAGCTTGATTTTCTACAACCCTCAATCTCTGCCTAATGTTACCTCCAAGGAAATTTTAATTAATTAAATTTGAAATATTGGCTAGGCTATTTTTTTCTACACATCATACCTGGTCTGAATTATTCTACTGAAATGGGGCCAGATTTAAATTTAATTCTAAGTTGAAGAGGGATACTTTAAACTGAAATATATCTGGGAGTTTACCTCACAGAGATGCAGCTAACACACTGATTAAAAGGGCAAAAGGTAAATGTTTGTAAGGAAATATATTTAGGATAGGAAAAAAGGAGAGATAGCATGCTGCTATCTTGCTAGCAAGGAAGAGTCTCTGTTCTAACTTCCAAGAAGAAACAGGATATTAGATCTGTACGTATCAGTCTAAAGACAGGAGGAGGATGGGGTCACTAACTTTACAAAAGGATGTAAAGTATAAAGGGGTCACTAACTTTACGACCCTCTTTAGCTGACTACTTGCCCACCCCCTGCTGTGGTGTTCTTCTCAGTTCCATGCCAATTACCCACTGCAAGCTGTTCCCCTTTCTTGCCCCACTCTGGCATGAAAAGTCACGCCAGAAGTGCTCTAAATTTCCCCACAGAAAGCATGAAGTAAGTGTGGGGCAAGAGGAAGTGCATTGCCCCGATGTGCCTCTTCTCTTGGTATGCCACAAAGAGGAAGCATGTCAGGACAAGATTTCTTGCCCCAAGAAATCCCACCACGCACCAGAGCACCAGTTGGTAATCAGCCCCATTGCACACTAGACATTGCTGCAACCAACAAAAAAGATGTCCACTTACCCTAACAACTGTAGTCTGATCCACAACTGGGCATGAGTCATACAATTACATGTGATTTGTAGCAGAATGTTGATGCACATTTGGAAGCATAAAGCATAGGATATTGTTTATTTTTTAATTATTTCTTGTGTTGGGACTGAAAGTATGACTTTTTAGCATGCCCGGGTTGCTCCTGATTTTGTTGGGAGTTGATTCTGGCTTGGGCAGGGATCTTCCTCATGTCTGCCCCTCTGTGCATTTTTACAGCTGCGAAGTCAGTTTATTTTCTTCTGTTTGTAACTTAAATAATAAGATTTTTCATGGGCGGTCCTGTCATCATCAGTGTCATTATTGGTGGCATCAGAATACTCTTTTTTTAAAAAGGCCCTAAAGTATTGATCAATCTCTACCATGTTGTACTGATGGTCTAAGCAAATCCTCTAAATTCCCAATTTCATTTTTAAAAAAACCTATCTCTTTTTCTCATGGAGATAAGCCTTTTCCCTCATATCTCTGCAGGGTAAGAGACTAGAGACTTACATTTCTTTTAAAAAATGAAAGCTGGGGACTCAGAGAATCACTACAAGACTACAGATATAAATCAATAGTTTAGGGCCTTTAGAAAAAACTGAATTCACTCATCTTCAGGGCACAAGGGGAACGGGAGTGGTTTAGAGATGACAGCAATCCAGTCACTGAAAGGTGGGCTAGAGGTGTAAGGGACAAAGATGATTAATAGAAACATTTTGTACTGGGATAAAGCCAATGCAAAATTGACTTCTAGAAAAACATCAGGGTAAAAGTGGTCTTTAAAAAATCGGGCAAAACAAACAAATAAAATCCAAAGTGAAAATTCATGACCAAAAAACGCCTGCGGAAATCAGAGGATAAACTGTATTGGGCTAGAACCGATAGGGAAAAAATCATGTGGAAAAACCCTGACATACAATGCCATTCTCACGACAGCAACCTTGTGAGGTAGGTTAGACTGACTGGCTCAATGTCACCCAGCAATCTTCAATAGCAGAGTGGGAATTTGACCCTGAATGTCCCATAGGCCATTTCTGCACGGCCCCCCAGGCGCTTCCATGCCGGCAAGAATTCTGCCGGCGTGGAGGTGGAGGCTGTTCGCACGCACGCGTGTGGGCGGCCTCCGGAGAGGCCGGCAGGCGGCAGGCGGCTCCGCATGGAGCTGCCTCTTCCCCCTTCTCCATCCCACTCACCTTGTCCCCGTCGTTGGCCTGCTGGCCGTCGAAGCCCCTACGCTGCCCTCTCCGAGCCAAGGCGGGGCCCGGCCAGCCAGCAGGCCAACAACTAACGAGACAAATGAGACAGAGAAGGGAAACAAAGCGTGTTCCTGATGGCGGTGCTGTTCGCACCGCTCCGCCGGGAACACGCTGTTGCGCGTAACCCTTTAAAAGGAGAGTTGTTTTTCCTTCCAGAGCCCGACCTGGCAGCGTTTTACCCGTTCCCAGAGCGCCATAAAGCAAGGCCGTCTTGGAAGCGGCCATATGGAATTATCTTGACCTAAATTCATGGATGGGGTCTATAGTATGAGGGTCATTAGATAGGTATGAATGAAAAGCCTGGCTGGATCCAATCCCACTTGCCAACTCTAGAAGTCCAACTAGGAGCCAGACATGTGTGGTCACTGCACAAGTGTTTAAAGCTCCTGCAGAATCAAAAAGCTGCTGTTAATTTAATAGCTTGAAATTCCATTCATGTTTCTTACATTTGTTTGTTTATTGATGTTCAAAGGTTTATTTTGGGAAATGGAAGTAAATAAAGAAATACGTGCAGCAGAATCAAACCCTACGTAACTGTAATAAAAAGAACACATTAATTGAGAATGTTTTCATTGCAGTCCTATCAAACTGCCAGCAAGGTACAAGAATTAATAACTACACATTATCTTCATGGGATGCTACAGTGGTGAATGTTTACCAATAGTCAGATTTGTCATGAAAGAGATAAACCATTGAAATAAAAATAGTGATACTTAAAAAGAATCATAATGGAAATGAATGCCAATAGGAGAAAATAGGATTTTATCATATCTCAGAAGAGCTGTTAGTTCCCAATTGCATTGCATTTCTCAGGGAATTATGGGAATAAAGGTCCCCATTCTAACATGGAAGTGATGTCTGTCAAACGTCATAGACATGCTTGTATTTATTTATTGTTGTATTTGGATAGATAGTCTGATATGCTCTAAGATTTAGAACAGGCTTCAACATTTTAAAAAATGGCAATTGGAAGATGTCTCAAAGAATGGAAGTCTGAGTAGCTAGAGGGAGCTATTTCAATGGAAGCTGAGCATAATGTGGCCATTTCAAATTAATTTTCTGAAAGAGTTATGATTTAATGGTACCTAAGGTCTGAATCAAAACTCAGGGGAATGATGTTGAGATTATGAAAACAGTTTAACGTGAATCACTGCAAACTGATATTGACAACTGTTATGCGGCTCTGGTGACATGATTTTACTGCTGTCTTTAGTCTGCTTGAATTATCATTTGGGGAAAGATTAACCTAATCTGCTTTAGGAACATATAAATAATCCTGTCACTATTCTTCATAAAAATCTTTAGAAATGGCTCTATCCAAGTAGATATGGTAATTACTTGAAGAAACATTTTCTATTTGGTGAGATATGCCCAGTATCAATGATGAGGTAAAGTAAGGTGGTCACTTCAGATAACAGATTTGGGGCACTACTGAAGGACATCAAATTCGAATTTATTTCATGGATTAATTTTTTACAATCTATAACACTCTAGTGGATAAATCCCAAATATTTGAGGGTAGCAACACTGTTGTTAAAATGAATTAGGATAATGGACGTAGGAATGGAATGGAACTAGGATCAACAAAGGGGGTTTAGCTATTTATTAAAAATACCTGTATGCCCACTTTTCTCCTCACAGCTCAGAATGCAAGGATGGGTACCAATAGCAAATGTAAAAAAATATATTAAATAATAAAACAATGTATACATTAAAACAACATTCTAATCGACAGCCAAAGACCCTGACTTGAGTTGTTTTCTTATCAAACCCAACACATTGATTTACATGTTCCAATAGTTTGGGGAAAAACTTAGAAAGCATCGATGACTTTGATCCCTTAGACATTTTTCTGTGTCCAGAAGAATTTCCACTCACGGAGTGCAGTTTTCTCAATCTCTCCTCGTGATATCCTAAACTGCCCTTTAAAAACTTTGAAAAGGGGCATTTCAGGCTGCTACGGGGGAGCATGGGGGAGGGGAAAGGCAAGAAAGTTGGCCTCCATAAGGGGAAATCCTGCCTGAGGAGGAAGTCCCTGAGAATAGCAATCTACACATCAAAGGGATAGTGTCAGTATGATCGAGAAAAGGTGCCAATGCTTATGACCCTCGCTGGCTATCTTACTTAATGGTAAAACCCACTCTGTGTTTGAGGCAGGAAACAGTGTACAGTTCTTCACTTCCAACAGGCTCACTGGTGACATTCTACTTCTGATTTGTTCTCCAAAATAAGTTATGTCTAGTCAGCTTTTCTGCTCTTTCTTGCCAAATTCACCTCCTTAACCACAGCCCGTTTCAGCATAGCTTTTGTCCATGTACATCATGTGACCCACAGCACAGTCTTTTTGAGTGGTCAAAGGAGATGCCTCCACTAATTTTCATTAGTGGAAAAGCTGATTAGATTCAATCCCATGTCTATATTTACACACACACACAGCCCAAAAAAAGCATTTAATTAGGTGGATGTTTCAACTTTCTACTTTTTCACATCAAATCTTTGACTCTAACCTAAATTTGATATTGAACTTCTTAAGTTCTCTGAGACACTTAGGATATTTACAGCAGGCAGTATGACTAAGGGCCTTTCCCCACTTACCTTAAGCCCCGCACTACTTGAGCAGAGTAGCGCGGGGTCCCCCACTTACTCCCACAACAGAGGTGACAAGCGCAGCAACGCCCAACACTTACTGCGGCTGTCAATCGCCCCCTCACTGGCCGGCATCCCGAAACGCTCTTCTTAAGCGCGCCTTTTGATGACCCCGCATAGAGCACGGGGTGGTGGGGACGCCCGGGCGTGCGCCTGGGATGCCGCGCGCTGAGAGCAGCGCACGGCATAGGGGGGATGGAAGAAAGTGGGGAAAGGCCCTAAGTAGAGGAAGAGAGCAGTCAGACAGTATCTTGATGAATTGAAAAATACTAAAGCGTCGTGTTTGTGCAGTGGCACTTGGGAAGAAACTCACTAAAGAGCTACGTTCAAGTTGAAGATTGCTAGTGTTTGTGCACTTTTTGACTTTGGCAGTGAAAAGTGCTGGCAAGTTGCTGCTGACTTAACAGTGGCCCCTTATGCTTTTCAAGGCAAGAGACATTCAGAGGTGGCTCTTCATTGCCTGCCTCTGTTTTTCAAACCCTGGACTTTCTTGGTAATCCCTCACCCAAATAATAACAAGGACTGTCCCTGCTTAGCTTCCAAGATCTGGCAAGAACAGGCTAGCCTGGACCAGCCTAGACTTTGACTTTACAGTACTCCTTAGAAGTGTCAATAGTGTGGATGAAAATTAAATACATCTAACCATCATTTTTAAGGTTTTTTTGAAAATAATATAACTTGATGCATTGGCATAATTAAACAATATTAATTGTCAATGAGACAAAAAAATATCAGCTTTGTCTTCAAAATCCTTCCAGTCATAATGGGTAGCATCCTACCAGCTTGTCCACTGGTAAAAGGGGAAGAAGGACAGGGACCCTTTGACCAAGAAAAGGGCTATGTTGGGGATAGTGGGATTAATGTGGATCAATGTAATTTATGATAGTGTATAGAGTAAGGAAGTAAATGGAAGAGATAGCAAACAAAAACTAGCTAGATACAACCCAATGCAAATACACTGCTTCAAGTTTTATCCTTTGTAAGATATGCACAGTTAAAAAGACTAACATTGCATCTGCCCGGCAACAATCGAATGCTGATGGAGTGAAAATTAGAAACCTATATTTTAAAATTAAGATATCGTGGTTCATCTAAAAACATAGAATTGTAACAAAAAATGTAAAAGATTTCATTACTAAAGGAATCAGACTTCACTTGGCAATTATAGGTTTTGAAAAATAAGGAACATGCTAAAAATAACAAAATTCATTGTTAGAATGGCTTGTACCATGCCTTTTTATTTATTTATTTCAAAATCTGGAAAGCAAAAAAAACCCCTCAAAATTCAAAAACTAATTAAAAAAAGAAAAATATGTACAAAATAGAAATACAACTATAAAAGCAGAGGTGGCAGATCTACAGGAGATGAGCATTTATCTCTCCAGTATTGTAATATGAATCATGTTTCAGGAGGACCTTTTATTATGGTTTATTTTAAGTCTCCAAGAACTGGAGACTTCGGAGCAAAGTAAATCTTCTGAGTCATAACTAAAGACCACTTCCTGGTTCTGTGAGAGATATTATAACTCAGTTTAATATTTCACATAGGCAGTGTTATGGTGTAAATCCTTTTGCACTGTTTTAAACCCTTTTACACCATTTTCACACAGCTTTTTTTGGCCCATGCAGAATCTGCCATAGAGTAATCCAAAGAAACTGAAGTAACATTCCCTGACTTTAATTCTAAAAGCAAAGGAGCATAATAATTGCCTTAAAGGAAATCAAGAGAAAATGTCAGCATCCTCTGTCTAAAAAAAGAGGATGCTAAAATATAACCAATAATACTGCATCCTCTCTTTGAAATGTGCTTTGTTATCTCCTTTGTTATCAACATTTTGGTACCTGTTAATAACCACAAGACCAAACTGAACTGGGACCGGTCACCAACATTAACTTAAAGAAAATGCATCAAGCATAACTTTTACGAGATGATTATGGGACATGACTTCCGTGAGAGAATATTCAAGGGATGCAAGTGTTTTGACTGGCCCATGTCCAAAATATGCTTTTGAAAACTTTTTAGAATCTTGACGGGAAGGTGATGGTTTGGAAGACTCACATAATGTGACAAATGAAACACTTTAAGTATAAAGAATTCCTTTCTCCGCATGTGCCCATTAGACCCTCCTGATTACACAAAAATACTGGGCACATTCAAATAAAGCAATCACAAGCATGTTTTCTCCTGCTGAAGCTGCTGCCAGAACTGAGAAGCATCAGCCCAGCAAGATGCTGAACTAATGTGCACTCCGCTCCACAATTCTGGCTCCTCTGAAGCATAATGGACAAGGATCTGAGCCCAAATCCAAATTAAAGAAATGTTAACTTGTTTGTTTATTTTGCAGGTCATCCCAAACAGAAGCGAACTGGAACCAAACAGAAGCAAACCAGATGACAATGTCTTTATTGGAAATTAGCGTCGGAGGCTAAATTTGTTTTCTTACCAGATTGGCAATGCGCCGCGGCCTTTGATCCCTTTGATTGAAACCCTGCCTGTTGTTCTATTATTCCGCCATCCATTTGCAGATAACAATGCATCGGAACTTTTCTCTCCCCCCTTTCACTGCAGAAACAATGCCCTTTAGTGGAGAAAGGACATTGTTTTGACAGATAAAGTAAGCATTTGATAAATTGAAACTGGTTCTGAATTATTTGGAGGGGAAGGCTTGCTACATCTGTCTGCTGATTTTTCCAGTGAAGCAATGCTTAACTTTCTTGTCTGTTTGTGATTTATAGAGCTGCAAGAAAGGTTAGGGAAATTTCATGCCTCTTCTCTTATAATTTGTAAGTGAATCAAAAAGCATTTGTTACTGTTCAGGATGCTCAAAGAGACAAAAGCGGGAAATCAGTTTATTCAAAACAAAAGTGACACATCCTTCCGTGACACCACAATATCAAGAACTAAGATTATTTATCTGCTTTTAGATGTAGACATATTAACAAAAAAAGACTAAGTAATAAAAATATATTAATACAAGTTTGGAGGCTAATATGGAAAAGATATCTAGCAACTCACAGATAAATTGGAAAATGACAGCTTCATTGTACGATATTAATGAGGAACACACAGGGTTATTTATTATGGTGATGCATTTGATCCAAACAGTTTGCTGCTGTCTGCCACGCCCCTGGAATGAAAACACCAAATGTGGGTTTTAAAAAGCTTTGATTTATGACTGAACTCAAGGAACCATTTAAATGCATCTTAGCCTGTCTAGAGTGGGATATTTCTTTCTTTTTCTGGCACTTTTATCCTGATTTTTTTACACAAGGGAGCCTGGGTGGATTACAATGCTAATTAAAATTTCTCTCTCTCTCTCTCTGTGTGTGTGTGTGTGTGTGTGTGTGTGCGCGCGCGCGCGCGCGTGCTGTCAAGTCATAACTGACTTATGCTGACTTCATAGGGTTTTCAAGGTGAGAGACCTTCAGAGGTGGTTTCCCCTTGCCTGCCCTCTGTGTGGGCTGAGAGAGTTCTGAGAGAACTTTGACTAGCACAAGGTCACCCTTCAGATTTCATGTGGAAAAGTGGAAAATTGAACCCAGTTCTCTAGACTGGAGCCCACCATTCATGTAAAAAGTGTGGAATCAAACCTGGTTTACCAGATTAGAGTCCTCTTAAATAGTCAGGATGTCTGTTCCACCAGGTAGGAGCCACCAATGAGCATGTTCTCACTGAAATGTTGAGGGCTGTCATCCAAGTGGAGCCTTTTTTCACCCTTTTGCAAGCTAGTATTCTCTAAAGGCTGTCTGGAGAACTCTAATAGCAACTCTTCACCATTTCAAGCAGATGGTCTGCTTAAGAGAATGCCTTTGAAAATACATATATTGTTTCAAACATATTTTCCTTTATATGCATGCCTTATCATCAGTCAAAAAAATCCTTGTGCTATGATGGCAGCTGCTGTTAAAAGCAACATCTACAAAAAAAATTGACATAGCCAATCAGATTTCCAATGGCCAGTCGGAAGCCCTATTGGGCAAAAGCCCCTTCTGGCCCCACCAGCTTTCTAGTGGGCTTCATGGCAGCCATAAGTGCCATCTTGGGGTCCCCGGCACAGGAAATAGTACCAAACTATTTAGAACCCTGCAGGGTTACCATCTGATTGGGAGCACCTTCAGGCCACCACCATCCAAGCAGCCTGATCCTGGTTCACAGACCAGCATGGGTGCTGGCCCTCACATTTGCCAGCGCTCAAATGTGAGGTGTCAGATATCATGTCCTCATTCCCTCATACTGTACATAATCTAGGATTCAGGTGCATCTCAACCTTCTGGCCATACAGCATTTGGTAAATTTCTGTCATTCTCAGATGGCCTGTATGACCATGAGAGGTCCACTGCTGGATCAGACCAGAGGTCCATCTAGACCAGCATCGTGTTTCACAGAGTGGAAGGTGGTCTCTCATCAGTTCTGAGGAAACTAAGCAGGATCAGCCATGGTTAGTATCTGGATGGGAGATCACTAGGGAAGTTCAGGATTGGTATGCAGTGAGAGGCAATGGTGAACCACCTCTGAATGTCTCTTGCCTTGGAAACCCTGTAGGATAACCATGGGCTGGCTGCAAGTTGATACCACTTTCCATCACCACCATATGCTAAAAATTCAGAGATTAAAACAATGAAATGGAAGGTAATGGGGACAGAACTAGCAAACAAAACTAGATCCTTTGCCAGAGCAGCAGTGGCTTCTTTGCCTTATTCGTCTTCAACAGAATAGAGGCATTCAGAGCCATCAAGCAGGAGATTAATTTTCTCCAGTCCCTTTTTTGAAGTAAAATACAGGACTGGATTGGCTAGACTGTGCTAACCATCAAACCCTAATGGATGCATATGTGTATGGGGAGAATGTCCACACATCTATTGGGAATGGACAATGAAGCTCCATCAGACTACAGCTTGACTAAGTCCCCCATGCAGCTCAGTCAGTTGTGGGGAGCAAGGGAATAGCTATTAAAATCATTTCCACCTGTCGGGCTTCAGGATTTCACCATGGCACCTGCACATATGCTCAACTGGTATCAGGCAAAGCAGGAGTAACCAATTGTTAATGAGGATGAGTGCTGATGTAACCTTCTGTTGTTATGTTGTTATGTTGTGTGATTATGTAACAATCTCTGAATCTGCTAATTGATATTATGTAATGATGGCTAAATTGATGTGTAATTGACAACCTGATATTGGATAGTGTTAAGAGTTTTTGAGATTGTATATTGTTGTTGTTGCTATGACGAGTTTATTGTTTCGATGCATTGTATTTGCTATGTAATACTGTTATATATTATTGTGTGGTGTTGTTCACCGCCCTGAGCCCTTTGGGGGAGGGCGGTATACAAATTAAATATTCCATTCCATTTCATTCTGGGGCCAAAAAATGATTTTTTTCCCCTGTTAGTTCCATACAGGATGATCAGCTGGTGACTGACACTGTGTGGTGGGTACCATCACATCAACAGCATGAGGTCATTTCCAGGCCATACCTGGAAGTGGTGCCATGCTGCTCTAGGATTCAGTGGGTTATCTGTTTTTGTTTTTTAGAGGTTTTACTGAATCCCAGAACAGTGACAGCATTTTATACCCATCTTCCATTAGCCTACCAATTAGTGATAGGGATCAAGGGTTGCCATCAGGTAGTTTTCTAATATAACTGGAGACCTGGCAACCCAGATGAGATTGGCGATCACAATATCCCTTCCAGCATGTGGGAGGAGACATCCAAAAAGGAATTGTATTTTTTGTTTGTACTTTGCACAGTCAGTTCCTTGGTGTTGGGCAGTATTAGGCCAAACCTTAAATTACTGTACAAAATGGAGGAAGGGAGAATGAAGACTTCAGTACACGATGGAGCCAGGATGTGCCCAAATGCTGGCATTCATTACCAGCAGGACTAACAGGAAGTGGAAATGTTAATAATCATGCCAATCACTCATCAATTTAATTCATAGGCTGTGTCTCTCTTGTCTCACAGGGAGTTGCAAGGGCCAGAATATTTCTTCTGCAAAAAAAATTACCCAGAGACATAACAAAAGCATGAGGGATATTTAGCAGCTCAAGAGAAAATCACTTGAAATTGCCTCTTTCTGAAACTGATAACACAGCTACTTCTCATTATCCTGATCAAGCCTTTCAGTCATTATCTTGTAGCTCAGATAAGTCTTTTTCCCCTCTAAATGAAAGTGTTAACTATTATCTGGAACATTATCTTTTTACAGCTTCTCTACCCTTCATCTTTGTTCTTCTCTTTGTGTATGTACAGACATACATAGGGTTTTTTTAAAAGAGCAACTGTATCAATGCATGTGGGGTTTGAATACCTCTGAATACAACTAATTAGCTTTAGCTTTTTTGTTTGTTTAGGTCAAGCCCCTTTACCACTGACAAAAAATACATGCAAAAGTATTTCTTGTATGTGCATGGCAAAACTGTGGGGCGGTTTGAGGGGGGCTTATCAACAGCAAACTGAGGTGTAGACCTCTGCCATCAGAAACTTGGTGACATCACTTCCGGCATGCCCCAGAAATTATGTCGTCACATCGCCGGCACTGGAAGGATGCTCAGATATATGGGCATAAATTCAATTGTGGAACCATAAATTCTATGGTGAAACCATAGAGTTTTGCTCAAATGCTCAAATGCCATAGTATCCACACTAGTCCTGGCAATGCAATGACATTACTTCTGGTGCACACTGGAAGTGACTTTGCTGAGTTAACAACAGAGGTTTAGGGCTCAGCTTTTTTTTTCATGCTCTTCCCAGGGTCCCTATCAAATGTACTGATGGGATGGAGTGGTAGGCCCTTGAAACTGACATAAAACTTAGTGAATAAATTCTAGATCAAAAGACGTCACCCCCTGGGAGGGGTAAAATGGCAGATTTGGCTCAGCTAAGGATACTTTGCAGGGGGAGAATCCCTGTCTAAACAAACAAAAAACACTGGACAAACTCACTGCAAAGCAAACAGCCATGGGGTACATACTGCATGCATAAACGGCCACCATCTGGGGCTGCTAGTCATTCCTCCATTAGCGACCTCTGAATATCACCTTTCCTTTTGTGCACAACAGCACATTTCCTCTCTTATTCTTTTGTTGTTCTTTCCCAGCGCATTTCACAAATCATTCTGGCTGTTCTGTTTGTTTCCTAACTTTTCTAGGTCACTTTGCTTTCTATCTCTTCTCAGTGGTACTCCCAACCTATTGCAGTTTGATATCATCTGCAGTTTTAATTAATGTACTGTTTACTTCTTATTTTTCCAGATAAATTATATATATACATATATATTCTCAGTTCAACAGTCAAACACCATCTGCAACTTCTGTTACTCTCTCTCTCTCTCTCTCTCTCTCTCTCTGGCACATGCAATATTCTGGCCCATCTGGATATCTTTTTTAAAAAAAATACATACATAAAAATAGGGATGTCAACAAATTCACTCATTAGAAGCTCAGCAATTTTGACTTACTGTTGTGGGGGAAGGAGGGAGAGGGTGATGTGGCATCTTACCCATAAGTAAAGATATCCACGCCCAAGTGGAACCTGGGGTCTCCCCAGAATTATAGTTCATCTTTAGGCTATAGAGAAAATGGATGCTTCAGAGGAAGATAAACCAATGCACTCTTTTGCAACTTCAGCTCTTACAGCTTTGTGGGGGGTTTTGGGGTTCTTTTGTACATCAGGCACCACAGAGTTTTCTAGCAGGAAGCCAGGAAGGTTCCGGAAGAAATTGCTGCCTCTGAGCAGCTATCGAGTGAAGCTGCACAGAACCTCCCTTCCTGTCCCTCCTCTTTTCAAATTTCCATTTGCCCAAAATGGAATTGATTCAAATGAAATGCATTCGATGGAGAAAAAAAGAAACAGATCACTGGATTTTAGGGAGAGACTGGGGAAAGGAGAATTAAGTGAATTTCAATGAACAGTGCTATTTTCCTCTGACCATGATTGTTATACTACTTTTTTAAAGATACAGAGATTATTTATTTATAGAAAGTATTTACACCTTGGGGGAGGGAGTGGGAGGGGACCCATCATCTTGTTGTGGCTCACCCACCCTGGAGGGAGGTAGAGGCATGGGAAGGGGGCTGGCATCTGGTCATGGAAACCACCTTGGGGGAAGGATAGGGAGGGGGAGGGGAGAAGGGGGGCATCAACTCATCATGTCCCACCCACCCTAGGGGGAGGGAAGGGGAGAGAGTAGGGGTATAATATTTATATGCCGTCTTTCTATTCAAGGTGACTTATAAAATCCAATATAATACTCTAGCATATACAGTAATAAAATCCAATATAATACTATAAAATCACACCATACCATTTAAAAAATTAAGTCTACAATAAATTGCACATATAAAACTTAAATTAAGAACATAAGAACATAAAAACATAAGAACAAGCCAGCTGGATCAGACCAGAGTCCATCTAGTCCAGCTCTCTGCTACTCGCAGTGGCCCACCAGGTGCCTTTGGGAGCTCACATGTAGGATGTGAACGCAATGGCCTTCTGTGGCTGTTGCTCCCGAGCACCTGGACTGTTAAGGCATTTGCAATCTCAGATCAAAGAGGATCAAGATTGGTAGCCATAAATCAACTTCTCCTCCATAAATCTGTCCAAGCCCCTTTTAAAGTTATCCAGGTTAGTGGCCATCACCACCTCCTGTGGCAGCATATTCCAAACACCAATCACACGTTGCATGAAGAAGTGCTTCCTTTTATTAGTCCTAATTCTTCCCCCCAGCATTTTCAATGTATGCCCCCTGGTTCTACTATTATGAGAAAGAGAGAAAAATTTCTCCCTGTCAACATTTTCTACCCCATGCATAATTTTATAGACTTCAATCATATCCCCCCTCAGCCATCTCCTCTCCAAACTAAACAGTCCCAAACGCTGCAGCCTCTCCTCATAAGGAAGGCGCTCCAATCCTTCAATCATCCTCACTGCCCTTCTCTGCACTTTTTCTATCTCTTCGATGTCCTTTTTGAGATGTGGCAACCAGAACTGAACACAGTACTCCAAGTGCGGTCGCACCACGGCTTTATATAAGGGCATGACAATCTTTGCAGTTTTATTCTCAATTCCTTTCCTAATTATCCCCAGTATAGAGTTTGCCTTTTTCACAGCTGCCATGCATTGAGTTGACATTCCCATGGAACTATCAACTAAGACGCCCAAATCCCTTTCCTGGTCTGTGACTGATAGCACTGACTCCTGTAGCGTATATGTGAAGTTTGGATTTTTTGCCCCTATGTGCATCACTTTACATTTTCCTACATTGAACTGCATTTGCCATTTCCTAGCCCACTCACCTAATTTATCAAGGTCCGCTTGGAGCTCTTCGCAATCCTTTGCGGTTCTCACCACCCTACATAATTTGGTATCATCTGCAAACTTGGCCACCATGCTACCCACCGCTACTTCCAGGTCATTTATGAATAGGTTAAAGAGTACTGGTCCCAAAATGGATCCTTGGGGGACACCACTCCCTACATCTCTCCATTGTGAGAATTTCCCATTTACACCCACTCTTTGCTTCCTGTTTCTCAACCTGAGCCTTTTGGGGGAGGGCGGTTTATAAATACAACAATAAATAAATAAATAAATAAATAAATAAATAAATAAATAAATAAATAAACCGGTTTTTAATCCATAGGAGGACTTCCCCTCTTATTCCTTGCTGCTTATTAAAATCTAAAATTAAAATTGCTGCTTATTAAAATCTAATTGTTAAAAGCTGCTCAAAATTTAAAAAAAAACCTTTTTTCCCTGATGATGGAAGGAGAGCAAGGAAGGATCCCACTGGGCTTCCATAGAAAGGACGTTCCAAAGTCTGGACGCCATCACCAAGAAAGCTTTATCCCAGGTCCCTTCCAAATGTACTGATGGGATGGAGAGATTGGGTAGGTTTATATAGGAATAGGTGATCTTTCAGGTAACCTTCCCCAATGTCATAAATATTCTCTGGCAGCAGCTGACCAGAGAGTTTTATAAAGCTGCTTTCAGGTGAATGAATCAAATGGTGTTTGGGACCAATTGTTGGGCAAGGATGAAAATTAGGGACATAACGACTTATGGACCAAGAGGGCAGAGGTCTTTGAGACCAAATATCTATAGAAAAATCTTGCATGGGGAAATCTAGCCCACCTATATCTGAGAACAAGGTGCGTGCTCACATTAAAGCAATAGGTGGTGGATCTTTGCACTATGTACAATTGTGTGTGTGTTGGGGGCAGTTCCCTATAATATAGAACAACAATGCTGTTTTAGAAATTAGATATTACAAAGGCATCCATGGGAAACTTATGCTTTTGAAGCTGAATGTCTAGAAAGAATTAAAACCTGGAAAGCAAGTGTATTGTATTCATTTAAAATAAAGTATTGAAATTCATTTTTTTTAATGATATCGGGCACAGGAAAAAAAACACTTAGCATGTTCACTCAAACACAAATGTTTAATCCCTTGAATTCTTTAAATCTCTGATCTCCTTTGGGAACGAAATAACTGCAGGGCTCAATTTGTACAGGGAGCTTAATGATTAAAGATGAAAAAATCCTTTGCCTATGCATCTGATTTTAAATATATATATATATATGCCTTGTTTTACTGCAAATCCTATTAAAATAAACTCTGTTGTTAGATGCTGGGAGTAATTGGATCCAATACTCCACAGCGGAAAAAAAAAGCGCCTGTTTTTAAGGCTTTTAAGCAGAAAGGAAATTGACACTAGAGGAGGAGGAGGAGGAAGACTCCATTAAGTGAAAATGTGTATTATAGCAAACAGTGTTACCACTGGGCACTCCCATTCACGAACTTGGGAAAATTCACACTGAAAATGAATTTGATTCTCAAGTGTTGTTTTGTTGCTTTCCACAGTTCAGAGCTTATGACACCCTCTCTTCGCTAATAACACACCAGCGCCCCAACGTGTTGAATGGAAATCAGAGGGAACGTTTAGCAATTATTATAATTAACACTTGGAAATGCTGTTCCTGTGGACAAGCCAAACCCATGAACAGTTGTGTCATTTTGTTTGTTTGTTTCCATTTCTTCCTACACTAAGATGACATGGGCGCCATCCACCATTACGAACAAGACTACAGAGAGAATGTTCCCGTGAGTAGCCGTGTTGCTCTGCAGTAGAACAGCTGAATTTGAGTCCAGGAACACCTCACAGATCAACAAGATTTTGTAGGGTATAAGCAATGTTCCCTGTAAGCCGGGCAGCTGCGCAGGCACCGTATTGATGCCACATAGGTTGGGTGGCTACCCAGCAGGGGGAGCTCTCACTGGCGACTCAGTTCCGCTCAGTGAGAGCAAGCTTCCACACAATGGCAAGGAGCCTTAGAAAAACTATAGGGAATAAGATTTTAAGGTTTATACCCCCCTCCCAACACTTTGTGGTCACTAAAGTGCTACTGGACTTGAAACTAGCTTAAGAAGAGAAAAGGGTCATCTAGAAAAACAGTCACTGCAGCAGGAAGAAACAGAGCCATACAAACAGCTGTGTCATTGGAGAAGAATAAGTTTTCCTGCCACAATGGGAGGACACATTTCCACAGCCTGTCATAAGGGAGGCCACACTCCTTGGCTGCAGAGATGGCTTCATCAGGGTGGAATCCACAATAAAAAGGCAGTGTTCTCTAGACCCAGCAGCAAGACTTTGGAAGGTTAATGGACTTTTAAGGCACCCTTCTTTACACCAAACCAGTGAATCTACCCAACCTGCAAATATACTGTATTTATGGCTCTTCCCTTCGGGCACTTTCACACGTGCATTTTCAATCCACTTTCAATGCACTTTCAATGCAATGTATATCAGCTGAGTTTTACTGTGTGAAATGGCAAAATTTGCTTGGATACAATCATTAAAGCACATTGGAAGTGGATTGAAAGTGCAATATTTGGAATGCGTGAAAATGCCTTCTGTCAACTGCTGAAGTTGCCTGCACAGATTATCTGTGACTGTAGGTTTAATTCTATGGATTTGTCCTGCTAAAGAGCCTCTTGCATTGGGAGAAGGCATCTTGCTGGAGTGTTCCTGTTAATGGAACATCTACGTAGGATCCAACCTACCGTATGTGTGACGATGGAGTGAACTTTCCAGCTTCTTTCCTCATCTCTGAACTGTTCAGCTTGCCATTAAGTGTAGCATATGTTCACTGAAGGAACTTGATGTCTGAATTTAGGTTGTATTACTGCCAGTTCCAGTTTTGACTAGATTAATCCTGGGTTAAAATGGATCCCCGTTCCCCAATCACAAATCCAAAGACACGCATTTGACAAAATAAAACCAAAGTCAAGATTATAGTATATGTATTTTTTTACAACAATGTAGGCATTTTTAACAGATGGAAACATAGCTAAAATAGAAATGCAGAACTTCCACTTCAAGCTCTCGAGTGAAATGCTTTAGAGGCTCACATTTCTAGTGACAAAAATCAACCATATAAATCTTTCTCGGTACAGATGCAATTTAGTGAAATATGCAGTTTTCTGTTTTCCATTACTGTATACAGTATAAATTCTTTCCCCTGGAAGACAGATTGCACAAATTTGCAAACAGCATCTGTATTCACACATTTGAAACATTAATTTATCTGGCAATAAAATTTTTGATTTCCCAAAAGAAGTGCCAAGTCTGAGAACTAATGCCTGGTTTTTTGAGACTTAACTGAATTTTCAGTGTTAGTTATTTTGCTGTGAGTTACAATGCTCTGGTAGAGAAATATACAACTTAACAGCAAGTACAGAGCATTAAAAGGGCTGCACCGAGCATAAATCTCTATGCCTAGTTTATGTCTGGATATAATTTACAATAACAGACAAAGTTCTGAAAAGGCAGAGTTTTCATTGTGGAAAGATTTTTTTGTTGTTCAGACCACAGTTTAAATGAATAACAAGTAAGATCAAAAGAGTCTCCTTTATTTTTCTTTGTGTGGGCTTTAAGTGCCGACATGTTGCTTCTGACTTATGGAGATGCTATGAATTAATGACTTCCAAAATGTCCTATCGCTAACAGCCTTGCTCAGGTCTTGCTGTCTGAGGGCCCAGGCTTCCTTGACTGAGTCAGTCCATCTCAAGGCAAGTCTTCCTCCTTTCCTATTGCCTTCAATATTTCCTAGCATTGTCCTCTTTTCAAGTAACTCATCTTTCTCATAATGTGACCAAAATATGATAGCCTCAGTTTAGCCATTGTAGCTTCTAGATAGAGTCCACGCTTGATTTATCTAGAACTTACTATTTGTCTCTTCGGTTGTCCATGATATCTGTAAATCTCTCTTCCCACATCACATTTCAAATGAATCATCTTTCTTCCTGTCAGATTTCTTCATTGTCAGACTTCTATACCAATACATAATAAAGGGAAATACTATGGCATGAATTACATGATCTTGCTTGCCAGTAACATGATCTTGCTTGTCCTTATACTTAAAACATATTTTCTGGTTTCTTTATGGCTGACCTTCTCAGTCTCAACCTCCTTCTGGTTTCTTAGTTGCAGTTTCCCTTTTGGTTGATAATTGAGCCAAGGAGTAGAAAAATCTTTCATAATTTAAATTTCTTTACCATCATCCTTAAAGTTCTGCAATTCCACAGTAGTCAATACTTTTGTCTTCTTAATGATCAGCTGTAGTTCTCCTTTGGCACTTTCTGCTTTAATCTTCATCAGTAGTCATTTCTTCATTGTTTCTTATCAGTAGTTTTGCTTTACCTAAATGGATATAGACAGACAGACAGACAGACAGATAATACTATATATATATATATATATATATATATATATATATATATATATATATATATATATATATATATATATATATATATATGTATATATATATATATATATATATATATATATATATGTATATATATATGTATATGTATATATGTGTATATGTATGTATGTATGTATGTATGTGTGTGTGTGTGTGTGTGTATACATACATACACACACACACACACACACACACACACACACACACACACACCCATTTTAAAAAACCTTGACAGAAAACCAGTAGCGTACTGCTAATGGGAACATGGGGTATCTCATGTCCCTGGATGCATGTCATTTCAGGCACCCCATGTGATGAAATGGCATGCACTGGGGCTGCCTGCTGCCAAGCCCTGTCCCCTCCCGGTCTCCCTGCAGGCTGGTTCCTGCCCTCCCCAGGCCCTGAGCAGGACAGAAGCTGGCCTGCAGGGAGACGGGGAACAGGGCTTGGTGGTGGGCAGCTGTGGCACCTGCCTGGGCCACCCTCCAAGCCTCCCCGCCCTCCCTGCAGGCCAGCTTCTGCCCTGGGGAGGTCAGAAGCTTGTCTATAGGGAGGCAAGTGGATGGCTGCATTACCTGCTTTGGGTGGGGATGTCAGCAGCTGGTCTGCAGGGAGACGGGGGGCAGGGCTTGGTGGTGGGAGGCTGTGGCACTCACCTGGGCCACCTGCCACAGCTCCCCGCCCTCCCTGCAGGCCAGCTTCTGCCCTGGGGAGGTCAGAAGCTCGTTTGTAGGGAGGCAAGTGGATGGCTGCATCACCTGCTTGGGTGGGGAGGTCAGAAGCTGGTCTGCAGGAAGGCGGGGGATGGGGCTCAGTGGTGGGTGGCTGTGGCACCTGCCTGGGTCGCCTGCTGCTGAGCCCTGCCCCTCTTCCCACCTCCCTGGAGGCAGGCTCCTGCCCTTTTGTCTCCTCCCAGGTGGGTTGCACTGTAAGAGGGCTATCATAAGGAGATCTTCTCAGAATAATACTCAGATGTATTTAGTGGGGTTTACTCCCAGGAAACTGTTTTTAGGATTGTGTTGTAGGATAGTAAAGATAGCAATTGTGTTGTAAGACTGTGAAGAAAGTACTACCCAGATGTGAAAGAATATGACAGATCTGTTTAAGAGGACTTACTGTCAAGAAAGAATTTTTTTTGTCAAAAACCACTGTGAGATTATCTCTTTAGCAAGTGGGAGCTGGATGGCAAAGCCAAAGCCCTCAGGTCATGATTGAATGCACTGAATGAGATGGTTTGAGCAGATTAATGACTAGTTTACAGAGAATGCTGAAGAACACTTTCCCGGGAGTAAATAAATGAATAAAAAGAGTGGCTGTGAATCAGTGGGGCCGCAGTTGCTGCCCACGATGGACAGGAAGGAGTCCCCAGCTTCAGCCCATGTAAGCACGGAAGGGGGCTCCCAGCCATTCCCTGTTAGGGCAGGCAGGCATCCCAGCACTCACGCCATGACATCATCTAAAAGAGGTCAGCCAGAGCTTATAAAAAGCCAGTCTGGCTTTTGTGCCAGCCATGAGCTCAGGTCGCCTGCCCACCTCTCCTGCCCACCTCTCCCCATAGAAGCTTTGGTGATGTGTTAATGCATGCTTCTTTGTCATAGCCATTTGCAGTTTGGTGCATGGGTATTGATCTAAAAGGGCCAGGGGAGGGGAGCTAGGGAGCAACCCCCTTGTTGGTAGGGAATGCTACAGCAAGAGGCTGACCGTCCAACTGAGCATCACATCAGGGCGAAGCTCCAGTAAGAGGTTGACCGCCCGCTGGAGCTCCACAGCAGCGTCCCAAATTGGATCAAAATCCCATGCTGCACCTCAGGCTTCTGATTGTATAATAAACGGTGGCTATGGTCAAATAATTTACCCCAGCCAGGATATTGGATCAAAGGGCTGTGACCAAGGGTGGTCCCGCCCTTGGACGGTAATGAGACTTACTTTAAAACAGGCATGCTTAGAATTGTTCTCTCAGGATTCCAGCCTGATAAAACATGTGTTCCACTTACATTTAGATAAAAATTGCCTCTGAATTCCTCCATACCAGGAGTAGGACATTTTGGCATGTTGGAAAAGAGATCTGTAAGGTTTTTTGTTTTTGGAGATGTGCTGGCTATACATTTCTATATGTAGCACAATTATAGCAGTACAAACTTCAACACCTTCCAAATACATCCCCCCCCCAAAAAAAATACTTTAAAATAACATACTGAAATGTGCATTGTATGGACATCACTATAAAGTTCACAGAAATTCTCAGTAGATCATAGGCAAGATGTAGAAGGAATATTTGATGCAGCAAAATGACAGAACAAATAAAGAATACCTGACTCATTGATTCAAGCCTATGGCATATAGCACATCCTTAAAGAATCCTATGTCTAAACATTCCAGTAATGTATTCTACTGAATATAAATGACTGATAACTCATATTAAAAACTTTCTATATTCATGGAAACAAAAAAACAGTATTTTTTCCTTTTCCTTTTTTTTTTACAAAAATGAAACAGTCCAAGATGTTAAAATTCAAATAGCTTTCACTGCCAATTGAATAGTGGAGATCTAAAACTTGCATCCATGCTGTTAGTTTAATTAAAAATGTACCCAAAGGAAAACAACATTCAGCTGTATTCTCTCCAGAAGTTGTGCGGTAGATTGTTTGAGCGCACCATAAGGTGTCCCGTCGTCTTGGGCTTTCATACAGATTTTTCTTTCCTGCTGTCATGCTTGTGACCTGACTTAAATGGAATTTATAGCAGCACTTGGAGAAGACTTCAGTGAATCACCTGAACAAGCCGCTACAACAAAAACTTCACCCAGCAAAGTCAAATAGAAAGTCGCCCTACCAAATTCAATGACATTGTTCTGGAGTATGCAACCATCAGAGAAAGCCATGGGAGGACTGTGGAGCTGGTGTGACCCCAGTGCTGGCATCATTGCCAGTCGACGTGGCATGAGTGGCAGTTATGCCACTGCCTAGGCAACCTATGCTAGTGTTGGGAAGCCGCATGACTCTGTGTTGCCCCAGCACCATTTCAGGCATTGCACTGGTGCTCCTCCATTGCAGGAGTCTACATTAGTACCAATGGGAATGTTCCCGGGGTGGAGCTGACTTTAATCAGCTTCCTCAGGTCTTCTGGCCGAGGAATTCCCCCTTCTGCTGGCAAATCAATTTTTTTTTTGGGGGGGGGGTTAGTTTATTTTCAGCTGAAAAAAATGGTAATAATTTAAGGAGCCAAAAAGCAAACCCCTCCAATTTTTTTCCAGCATTTTTAAATCTCCTTTAAAAAATGTGGGGAGCCCCTCTTCCCCTCCCTTTTCTCCTCACTTACCTGCTAAGCACTGTCCATGAACTCCACATACGCTTGAAGGTGGCAGGCAGCAGAAAACTGAATGCTTGGCTACACCTGGCCAGGTCCAGCATTTAGCTCATGGTTGCTGTCTCCAAAGACCACGTGGATTTCAGTGGCAGCAGGGGGAAAGCAGAGCTAAATGTTGGAGAAACAGAGATGAATGCTTGGCTGTGCTGGGCCAAAGTCAGCATTCAGCTCTGCAGCACAGAATCGTTTTGGATCAGGTTTAAAACACCCAATTTTTTGTTAAAAGCCAACAAAAGTCTTGGGGGGAAAATGTACCAATAGCAGGGTCAGCTTTGGTAAATTTTTCAGGCCTTTTATACCCAAACCCCCCAAAATACCATGAAAAAAATGGTGCACTCCTCTAATGCAGGCCTATTTCTGGAAAAAAAAGTTCTGGATAGAATTTCTCTGAGTCAAATATCGATGATGCGCCAGTGACTACAGTTTTCAGCAGTCCACAGGATAATAAGTCACAGAAAGAGTTGAATAATTTAAAGAGGAAGCTAAAACTAATTAAAATGTCTCAGTCAGATTGCGTTAGAGCGGAATGCAGAATGCAGATTTTATGAGAAGATCCAGCATTTGATAATGAACTTGCAAGTCCCAAATCTCTTTAATTAAACTTAGACTGTGACAAATGTAAACCAGATGTAAAAGTTTACGACTCTATTTTCAGAAAGGAAAACGCCTCTCATTTTTACTCATTCCGTTCATGTCTGAACATGAAGATAGCACAGGATGGGAGAAGGTCTCTCTGCATTAAAGATGTGTGGGGGCAAAGGTCACATTTAAATTTGGTGTTTACACCATCTGAAGCTTGGAATTAAAGTTAGTATTAGGAAATCAATCTAAGAGTCATTTCCAAGGGAAACAGATTTTCTGATGTACCACTACCCCACTCCTACCCCCAAGCTTGGAAGACAACCTCAGGGACTGCAGCACTTAACCATGGAAGATATTATTGAGGTTCACCTTGTTTTGTTTATTTACAGTGTTATTTAGATTCTTTATGGCCCAGGTTTATAAAGAAACAAATATTATTAACAGCACAATCATGTGTACAGTTACTCCAGTCTAAGGCCATATAAATGAATGGGCTTTGACTCGAGTAACTCTCCTTAGGATTGCAGTGTTATTGTATTCAGGTGCTGTTTGAATTGGTTTCAATTCCCACCAGTATTTTCTCTCTCTACACATTGGAGTGAAATTCTCAAGAATAGTATCCCACATCCAGGGAACTTCTATTTCAGCTTCCAAGCAGACATTGGCCGTTTTCCCACTTTGAAAAGAAAAGCGAGGCTTACCGGGCTTCGTTAACCATGGGTGTTTCTGAGCACGCAGTCATGCTCCCCACTGCCCGCGCTCTGTGCGGGGTTTTGCAAAAGGTGCCATTCTGAACAGGGGCAGAAATGACGTGCGCTGAGGGGTTGCAAGGGCGGCAGAATTGGGGCGGCTGCGTTGTCGCCACTCCGGTAGTGGGGAGTGCCACTGGACCCCGCATTACTTGGAGCGAGTAGCTCTCAACAAAAGGCGAGTGGGGAAATGGCCATTGGAAAGCAACAATTCAAAATCTTTCTGTGTGGAAGGGAAGACTCATAATGATTGATGGCTGATATGTCAGAGGGAGGCCATGGGATTGGGGTTCTCTTAACCATGAAGCCCAATTTATTATTTATATAGTAATTAACAATTATATACATTGTCCTATTAACAATAGATAGATCTCCCTGCTATATATGTGAAAGGTGGGCTCACTCTTGCATAACTGGGGTCCAGCAAGTTAACATTTATAGTAGGAGAGAGATCCTCCCCCGGTAAGACATCTTCTCTTGCTTGTTTTCAAAGCATTCAAAGGTTATTTGCCATTGTCTGTCTCTGTGAAAGGTTGTTGGACTTCAAAGGTGGTCTCCTATCCAAGTACTAGGCAGGGCCAACCATGCTAAAACTTCCAAGATCCAACAAGATCAGCCTAGCCCTGTATATTTGGATGCATGTGTTTGAGATTTTTTAGCATTAGTGATGTTTGAACACCTGTGGGTTCAGCTCACAGCCTGTTTGCCAGTTGCAAACAGGGAACCAATTTTTGACAGACTCTTTGCCAGTTCACCAAACCATTCATGGCTTTTGGGCAAGTTTCTTCTCTTTCCTTACAGCATAGCACTCTCTTTCCGTGCGTTCTTATTCTGCCTGATCGAGTTCTATTTCCTCAGTCTTCTTTAGGTTGCTGCAAGCCATTGTTTATAACAGATAATTACTTCAGTCACAAATCATTGTCAAGATCCTGTGAAAACCTGTTGACATGTCAGTTCCCTTGTTTTTGCTGTGGAGGACCTTTGAGGTGGACTGAGAGACGGTGGCATTGAAAACTCCTGACTTGTTATTCTTTCTCTTCTGGGTGTAAAAATGTTTTCTTGCCCTCTAGCCAAGTAGCACCTGTCTTATCTCTGGGGCAACCTTGAAGACCCCTGCTTTGCTTGGAACTCTTCTAGTTACTTCAACCCCCAGGGATTTTGAGGGAGGGAGTTAGAAGGGAAGAGTTACTAACCCAGAATCATTGTATTGTAATTTAGTTTCAGCTGTATGCTATGATTTCTGTTCAGTGAACTGATTTCTGCACCCAAGAGTCTGGTTATCATAGGAAGATTGACAGTACCTGTCAATCATATAAAGCAGCCGTCCTACCATATTGGGGTTGTTTAGCAGCCTGAATAACCCAGATGAATCCTAGCTCATCAGCTAAGCAGGGTTAGCCATGCTAGTACTCCAGTACAAGGGTCCCCAAGCTTTATGAGTCTACAATGGCCTGTAGAATTTTGACAAAGCATTCTGGGTGCAGTCACAAAATGGCTGCCACAAGGGGCAGAGCCAGCTACAAAATGACTGCTGCGACTTACTGTCAGGCGGATTCCACATGGGCCAAAACAGTGGTGTGAAAATGGCGTAAATCCCTTTACTCCATTTTAAACATTTTACACCGTTTTCACACCACTGTTTTTGGCCCATGCAGAATCCACTTCAGTCACACAGTGAAGTTCCTTGTGCTGTGGTGGTAGCTGCTGCCAAAGCAATGTTTGAAAAATCTTCCCAGCCAATCAAATATCCAATGGCCAATCAGAAGTCTTACTGATCAAAAGTCTCACCTGGCTGCACCCACTTTTTGCCCTGGTTGGATAGGACACCACCAAAGAAGACCAGAGTTGCTTGGTTGAGGAAGACAATGGCAAACATCATGGCATTTTATGTTAAGTAATGCTTAGCTAGTCAGTTTGTATAAAGATCATTGTTGTAAATGCATCGCTTCTCAAGAAAATAATACTAATCTCTTTGGCAGGCATTCAATATGTTGGCGCAGAACTGTGCTGACCCAGTGAATATATCGTGTCTGATCATCACAGTAGAACGTGGTATGTTTGACTATCAAACACATGTGCTAATAATTTGTTTAGGAAGTTTTTATGCCTGCCACTATTGGGGAGTCAGCCCAAATTGGCTTGCAAAAGAACATCATAACAAGTGAACATCAGAGGTTATAAATTAAAACCTTTCTTCAAAATACACAGCCAGATTTTTAAAAAAAATGATGGAGCAGCTTAAAATGAGTTTAACCATTTCAGACTAAAATCAAGCTTTTGGTACTTGAAGAGCTGATCGTAGGAATTTAGATTGTACCATTTCTAATGGTGCAAAATTGGTAAAGGGGTAAATTGCAAAATTGGTAAATTGGGCACTTGACTGGGCTGCAAACAATTTAAGTGCTATAGGAATACAATGGCCACCTTTCATCTTAAGAAATTTCAGACTGCAGGCTAAGGTCATCTGTGCATTTACAGCAACATAGTCCCCATCAGCCTTTCTGCTACTAGAAAAGTGGAGAACTACCCCCAGATATTTTAAGCGAGGAACTTGACTATCAATGCTCCATGAGTGCATTAGCATTGCATTAGCATGTGCCCGGGTGGAGTTCATTTGCAGTTTTGGGTTTTGGCATTTTTTTTAGTACTGGTAGCCAGCTTTTGTTGATTTTGAGACTCTCTTCCTTTCTGTTGAAACTTTCCCTGTGTATTCTGAAAGGAGACCACCAAAGAAGACCATGTCTGACAAAGTAGCTGTCAGAGTTATCAAAAATGTCTGTGTCTCCAAATAAGATTTTATGTCCAGCTTGTTTTAGAACGTGTTCAGCTACTGCTGATTTTTCAGATTGGATTAGTTGGCAGTGCCTTTCACATTCTTGTCAGAAAGCTGCATTTTGTAGTTATACTTGTTCTCAGCTGCATTGTATGCATTAGACTCTCTTGTCCTTTCCTGATTGTAGCATTTGTTGTATTTTTTTGATGGGTCAGAAGACTGTTTACAGGTTATATTTTTCCACAATTTTCCCAATTCGATTGGTGATACCTTGACATATTTATTTAATTAATTTTTTTAGATTCATAGGCTGCCCTTCCCCGGAGGG
The DNA here is from genome assembly GCF_021028975.2 of Sphaerodactylus townsendi. NCBI lineage: Eukaryota > Metazoa > Chordata > Lepidosauria > Squamata > Sphaerodactylidae > Sphaerodactylus > Sphaerodactylus townsendi. Next base: position 124,922,660 of record NC_059428.1, on the reverse strand, counting down.
CTCAGAGTGAAGAACAACAGAATAAAAACAACATAAATTATTATGGTAGAAGTACCTTCCCTGTGAGGAAGTGGTTATCTTCAGTCCTGCATTTTTCTCTGGAGCAATTTCAACAAAAAGGAAGAGTCTGAAAATCAACAAAACCTGGCTGCCAGTACTAAAAAAAACCAAAACAAAAAAACCAGAGACATTCAAAGGCAAACTGCAAATGAACTTCACCCAAACACATGCTAATGCAGTTGCAAATGTGACTGCAAGTGTGAATGTGATTGCAAATGTAAATGCAAATGCAGTCATGAATATGATTGCAAATGCAACAGCAAATACAAGTGTAAATGAATTCCATCCAGACCAGTGGCGTAGCATCAACGGGACAGGGGGCACGACGCCCGGTGAAGCAACAGCGGGGTCATAGCCTGGGTGTAGCCGGGGCATGGTGGAAGCGGGCCACACCGCAGCAGGGGTGCAGGGCCCGCGTGTGCCCCAGGCACAGTTTCCCCTCACTCTGCCCCTGATCCAGACACATGGAAATTTGTCTCATCACCCTGTGAGGTCAACAAAATATATACCCCACCATACAATTACCCCATACTGTGCCATGAAGAGAAAAAAATGTTACTGTGACATGCCTCTGAAGATGCCAGCCATGGATGTGGTCAAAAGATTAGGAGCAAAAAACTATCAGGCCATAGCCACACTGCCCAGAAAACCCACAACAACCAGTTGATTTTGGCAGTGAAAGCTTTCAACAATACATTGATATAAGACTATTTAAAAGAGGTACATTGTTATTATTAAAATTGTTCTTTGTTTCTACTAGAATTTTCATTCTTTCCTATCCATTTCCTGTCAGCTCTGTAAAATCTCTCCCAGCTCTCTGGTCACGTTGCTTCATACACAAACACTCAATCTAACTTTTCCACACCCCAAACCAGATAAGCTGCTTTGAAACAATAGATAAATCAATGCATTACAAAACAACCCTCTAAGGATGCATAATATAATGTTGTATCAGCCACTCTTAATTATTTATCTTTCCCCAGACAAAGCAAGCTTGTTCGAAACACAAGTTGACTTAAAGCTACAGGTTTTTAAATTTCCCTATTGCCTAAAAACCATTATATGGCAAACCTTATATTACTATTAATAACTTTTTTCTTAGGGTTACCAGAACTTTATTGGTCTGGCTAGAAACTGCTTCTGTTAGTTGTTTGACAAGTAAAGATGTACTTTAAAAAACTGCATAGTCAGTGTTTCTGTTTTCATAGAGGAGGGAGATGGTCCCATTCAGAGAAACTACTCTGCATATATTCACATATTCAAAACCATGATTCTGTCCTCTTTTTTCCTATCAAGGCACAGTTGATTTGTGGTGACCCTGTATGGTTTTCAAGGCAAGAGGTGTCCAAAAATGGTTTGCCATTGCCAACTTCTACATGGTAACCTTGCATAGCAACCCTTGGTCGTCTCCGTCCAAGTAGGAACCAGGGCAGAAAGTAGGTGTAGCCAGATAAGACTTTTGATCAGCAAGGCTTCTGATTGGCCACAAAGATTTGATTGGTTGGGCAAATCTTTCAAAATGTTGTTCGGCAGCAGCTGCCAGCACAACACAATTATCTTCACCATGTGAACAGCCTTTTGTGTGGTTGGCTCTGCAGCAGCCTTTTTTGTGGCCGTTTCGAGAACATTGTGTCAGATTTTCAAAAGCACTCACAGGTTCAAAACATTTAAGGATGCTTGCACTAGAGCACCATCCTGTGATTTGTAACATACTACAACTGCAAGGGCTGGAGATATATTTCTCTTTCACATCTGTGAAGCAGCAGTGGTGTTGTGGTTAAGAGCAGGTGGAGAACAGCTCTGCCAATTGAGCTGTGGAGGCTTATCTGGAGAACTAGATTAGCCTGTGCACTCCAACACATGCCAGCCAGGTGACCTTGGGCAAGTCATAGTTCTATGGAGCTCTCTCAGCCCCACTCACCTCACAGGAGGGGGGGAGGGGGGGAAGGAAAGGCAATTGCAAGTCCCTTTGAGTCTCCTATAGGAGAAAAGGGGGGTATAAATCCAAACTCCTCCTCCTCTTCTTCTTCTGTATTGATTGTTTTTTGAAGAGAAATGACAGAGAAATCTGTTTTGAAAAGGAGAAAAAGAGAAGAGGAATGTATGGCTATTTCTAAAATAAATGTGGGAAAAGAAATTTCCCTCTCCATAACAATGCCACTGAGAATTTTATTTGACTGGATCCCTGGGAAGTCACTACCTTTCAAAGCCAGCACATATGTGCAAAGCTGTTTGAAAGCAATTAACACTCAATTACGAAATGATTTGAATGGGAATTTTCGCTATTCTCAAATTCTTGATAAAATGTAATATATAATTGCACTAGATTTGCATTTATAGTATTGTATTTCAAGCATAGTGTTTCTTCTGTGATTTTTACTGTTGGTCATTCCTGGATAATACCTAGATGGGACACCACAACGGAATACCAGGGGCGTTACATAAAGGCAATCAGGAAGGCAGGCAATGGCAAATCCCCTCTCCTCCTCTCTTGCCTTGAAAGCCCTATAGGGTTCCCTTAAGTCAGCAGTAACTTGACAACACTTTCCACCACTTTAGATCTCTCCCACCGAAATCCAAGTACTCCACTTTGGCTGGATCCTGCCATTTTTTTCCGATCAGTCTGGTTGTTTTATTTCAAGCTGTTTTTATGGAACAAAATATTTTTAAATTGTGGGTAAGAACAATGCAAGTGGTTTGTTTCTAGGTAGGAGACATATCTGCCGCCTTCAGCTTTATCATTTATATATTCCTTACAGTCTTAATGCCAAAGTAGTTATTTTCCTGGGTTTTATGGCTATTAAATATGATATTGTTTTGTTCTTCTAATAGTTGCAGCCATTACCAGAGGAATCCATTTGGGCTGCCGTCCTTATTGATGCCGAAATATTACCTCGACGTTTTCCCTGTTCTGATGTATTTCTTCTATATTAAAGTGCACCGTTTGAAAGATTTATTTTTTGTTTAGTTGCTGTAACACTTCGATACTTAGAGAATGCTCTTTAGATGAAATAAGTCAAGCCTGCTCTTTAAGGTTGCTTGGTTTGCCATGTACAAACAGGTTCAGTATTAAAATCCTGTAATGGGGTTCAAGTAAAGCCGCTTCTGCTTCCTGGATACGCAGGAAAATGCAGGAGAGGCAGTGAGGATCCTTTGAAAACGGTAATAATCCCAGATACTAATTTTAAGGGAAAGAGGTCGTTATAAGGGATGCAAATCTCCCTAGATCCCCTGGAATTTCAGCACATCTTCAAACTGCAGAGATCAGTTCCCCTAGCCCAGTGGTTCTCAACCTTCCTAATGCTGCGACCCTTTAATACAGTTCCTCATGTTGTGGTGACCCCCCACCATAAAATTGATATATATAAAATATAAAAAAGACCATTTTCCAATGGTCTTAGGCGACCCCTGTGAAAGGGTCGTTCGACCCCCAAAGGGGTTGTGACCCACAGGTTGAGAACCGCTGCCCTAGAGAAAATAGATGCTTTGGAGGGTGGACTCTATAACATTGTACCCACTGAGGTCCCAATCCTCTCTAGGCTCCATCCCAAAATCTCAACAAGTTTCCTAACCTCGATCAGATACCCCTCACTCCCCACACACACCATCTTCTGCTGGTGGCCATGCAGACCTAGAAACCCCAGCTGTTATCAGTAGAATGTGATGCGTGCAAACTCGTGTAGTGTTTCACAGGTGTAAATAGTGATGCTTGTGGTTTTTGTAACCCAGCAAGGATCACTGTTAACACTCAGTATCTTGTAGAAACACAATGGGTTTTTCTGCACAATTCATTGAAAACATTTTAAGGCAGGAAATGAAATGTTTCCCCCATGGAGTTCTGCATTGTTTTTTACCCCAAAACATTTTATTTCCAGCCTCAAAATGTTTTCAGTGAATCCCCTTTTAATATGATTCTTGGGCTGAAACATTTTGAAAGCATCTTCAGTTGCTGTGCAATCTATTGAATATGTTTCTCACACTTTCTGTTTCCCTGAACATCCTCCTTGGCGCCATTTTTTTGAGCTCACTCAGTTCTTCCTCACCTGTTTATTTGCAGCATTTCTCTGTTTGTTCTTTTATTTTTTGCTGGGGAGGGCAGTCTTCAAAGCATTGAATATACAAGGAGTATAGAATCACAGCACAAGTCTGTGAAGCATTGAAGCATCGATTCAACCCAGAACTTTTTAAAAGGGGGGGGTCACATAATGGTGGCCAGAAATCGTTTTGAGGAGGTGAGGGTAAACGAATGGAGGGATTGAAAACATTTTAGGAGATTCATGTGGAAAAGACCAGTGTGATGCAACTGTACTTAGCTTTTCTTGTTTAATCTGCTAGATCCTCCCTTAACTTCTGATGGCAGGTGTGTTCCTTACCTGGACATGCTAGACTTGCTCCAAAAAAAAAATTAAGTCTGAAAACTTTACTCTCACAAAGGGTGGGATTTTACACATTGTCTAACAATTCAAACAATATTCAACAGCCCTCTATATTCAGACCATTCCAGAACTTACTTTATGCTATTGAGGTTTAACATCCCAGAGGCCATAAGCCAAAAGAATTTAAGAAATGAAAATAACAATTAAACAAAAATTAGCTATGCAGTTCTTGCTATCGCCACTTAAAAATAACCTTAATTTGTGAACATATGGAGTAGCTGAGTATTTTGGTAGCCATTTTGCAAGAAATTTCTTCCTGGCTGTGGCATATTTTTGGCAGTTAAAAATATAATAATAAATCAGTCACTAGTAAAGGACAGCTGTAAAGATGCTGTTCTGGTGGCAGCTTAAAGAAATGACCTTTCATTTGAGCTGTGTCTGTACTCTCGCAGTGGGTTCAGTTATACATATTGTCTAACGGCAACACAAACAACATTCAGTAAACCAACCATTCAGCAACTGACCTCTTCCTGACAGCTTTTGCTGAATATCTGCCAGCACTCCATTTACATTTGTAAGGTCTACCTCAGAACAAGACATGGATCTTCAGAGAGATAGCGTGAAGATTATGGTGGTTATGATGGTCCACCACCTTATAAGTAGAGGACCTTGGATTGTTAGCCCACTTTTCTCTCCTATAAGGAGTCCAAAGTGGCTTACAAACTCATTCACTTCCTCTCCCCACAACAGATACCTTATGAGGTAGGTGAGGCTGAGAGAGACCTTCGAGAATTGTGACTGCCCCAAGATCACCCAGCAGGCTTTATGTACAAAAACAGGGAAACAAATGAAGTTCACTAGATAAGAGTCCAGCATTCATGAAGAACAGCGGGAGTCCAACATTTCTCACCACTACACCAAAAAATGACACCAGTACAGGACCTTGACCTGAATGGCCCAGGCTAGCCCGCTCTCATTTGATCTCAGAAGCTAAGCAAAGTTGACCCTGGTTAGTGTTTGGATGGGAGACCATCAAGGAAGTCCAAGGTTGCTATCCAGAGGAAGGCAATGTCAGTCTATTGCCTTGAAAACCCTGTAGGGTCTCTGTAAATTGGCTGTGACTTAATGGCACTTTCCAGATGCAGCATAAACTATTGGTTCTTAAGAGTTAGGCTGATTATACTTCTGGTCATTGTGGACTTGATTGGTTCTGTCATGTACAGCTTAATGTTTGCATCCCTGGTTGGAGAATGTGCAGAACAGAAATGGGATGGATAAGAAGCAGAAGCATGCACAATCCCCACATACATTTACCTGCCCAGGCCCTGAATTTCAGAAGCAACTCCCAACCTATTAAAGATTTATCTTCTAGAGAACCTGAAGAACAGCTCATTATTGTTGTCATTTTAAAGGGCATCTGCACAATTTCTCAACAGTAAGAACCAAGATCTGGGACAGAGTGGGGGAAGTTTAGGGCCATTCAAAATACGATCCCTCCCCATCTGCCAACCTACAAGTGGCCCCATGTGCTGAATTACCCAAAGTTAGGATTCTGCTGCTTTTTTCTGCTGCATTAGCAATTTGTCCTTCATTGGAACAGGGATGTGGAGGTTATTGAACGTAATCCTTGCAGCAATCCCAGTTGAGCCAATGCAGTCATACCCCCTCCCAACCTCCCCCACCCCCTTCACCTCTTTTTCTATATATTTTTGTATGACTGGGATTTTAATGAAGTTGGCACAAAGCCTGCAATGTAATTTGCTATTTTTATGACTCTGTCAATATTGTGCATTAAGACCTTCAATAGACTTCAATGAATGTGTTTTTTTAAAGAGAGAGAGAGAGAACTCTTTAAACTGTGCTATGAAGAAATGAAAACAGGAAACCGCTAATGTATGTGTCTTAATATGCCTGCCCAGATTTAGGCCTTTGAAGCAGCCTCTCCCTAATTAATTTGAAACTGTGGTGAAAGCATGAAGTGCCCCGTAGATGTGAGGTTCATAAGGTTTTTCTCTGTCTCTTTTTTCCCTGACAAGAGCATTTCAAAATGGGTGTTCTTTTCATGGTCTCCTTGACAAAAGCGATACATCATAGTGGGATAATAGCCCGGATTGATGGTCAGGCCTTTCTTTTTTCCTCAGAGGGAACAACGAAAATATGAACCCTTCTCTTCCTGAACTTGTAAACTGGACAATCAAAGTAATGCCCAGTTCTTTGGGAAAGAGAAAACAAAGATGTAAATCTGATTCTCTGATGCCATTTCTAATGTTGCCTTTTCTCCATATGTGCGTGCCATCTGGTCACAAATGACTTGTGGGGACTGTTACCAACAGGATTCACACTATTCTCCGATAAAAGAAAAATGTTTAAGTTCTTGAACAGTCCCAATGTAGAAATTTCGGAAGCAGTTGCTGTATTTTTAAGGGGTGTTTTACATTGTAACAATGAGTGATTTGTAATGTACAAATACAAATACAAATACAATACCTTTAATGGCATATAAAAAGTGGTAAAATACAAATTATGTTAAAACCAATTGACTAAAATTTACACAAAGGTTTCACCCTTGATCCAAGTGCCTTTGTTAAAAACCTGGCAACTGATTCAGTAGTGTGGGGATGATGGTCACTAAGCAAGTATGAAACTATTTCCTTGTCTGATCTCACTGAAAATTTCTTCAAGATGGCCTCGAGAAAAAGCAACCGATAAACTGCCAAATCTTTACAATGAAGGAGCACGTGTTCAGTTGTTTCGGGTAGGCCCGCTGCGCAGGAACAAGTCCTGTTCTCCTGTGGGATGCCATGATATCTGCCTCTTGTTTGGGCAGTCGGTAGCATATTAAGCCGAGCAAGCATAAAATATCTACGGAGATGTGGATTGATTAAATTACTCAGATATTTAGCCATGAAACCCGGCAATGGTGGTGAAATGCCATAAAATGTGGGAGAACAAGTTCTGCAGGCTCCAGCTGTGAGAAGCTGCCCTTCAATGTCAAGAGTACGTTGTTTCAAAACTCCGAAAGCCTGTCTTTCGTCCATCAGTAGGAGTTGGTCAAAAGATACACCTATGTTGTTTATTTGATTGATAATTTTGGTGTGCCAGGTGGAGTGGAAGTGGTCGCTTAACAGGAGATATGTCAGACTGCCCGGGGGGGCTCTAAAATGAAGGCGAAGCCAGTATTTAAACAAAGAAAGCCAAACCCGGGAAAAAATCGTCTTGGCTCCGGTTTCTAAACAAAGAACTTGATACGTGACTGAGTTTGGAAGACCCAATAAACAACGAAAAAACAAAGATTGAACACTCTCTAATTTCTCAGCGGTTTTTGCTCCCCAGATTGGAGCTCCGTAAAGTAATTGTGGCAGTAGTTTTAACTGAAAAACTTCCATTGCTGCAGGAAAAAATTGACTGCCTCTGGTGTGAAAAAATCTGGATATTGCCAACACTTTGGTTTTACTTGTATTGAGAGTCTGGTGGATATGAGAGGTCCAGGTTAAGGAATGGTGGAAGGTGATTCCTAAATATCTGTATGAATGGACCTGTTCAATCAATGTACCGTTTATTTTCCACGTGCTGAGTTTTTTTGAATTCGAAAAAATCAGCACTTTGGATTTGTTATAATTAATCGACAGGGCACTGTTTGTGCAGTATCAGTCGCGAAAGGCTTGAAGTAGTCTTTGCAGGCCCACCTTGGACCGAGACAGTAACACAGTGTCATCTGCATAGAAGTGCACATGTGGGTCTTTGTCCCAAAATGGGTGCGTGACTTTCAGTCTGAGATAAATGAGGAGCAAGGTCGTTTAAATAAAGATTGAACAGGAGAGGAGCAAGAATACAACCCTGCTTGACTCCCTTGTTAGAAACTATAGGTGAAGTTAGGCGGCCAGCACGATCACAACGAACTTGACAGGTAGTTGAGGAATACAACTGGCGAATAAGAAACAGTAATCTCTGGTCTATTCCCAACACTGTCAATTTTTTCCCACAGCTGATTCCTGGGGATAGAGTCAAATCGCATTTCAGATCTAGGAAAGTCGTAAGGAGTTTCCCACCCTTGGGGTGGCAATATTTCTCCGCCAAATGATTTAAAACCAGACAATGGTCAAGGGTGGATTTACCTGTGGCATATCCTATCTGTTCCGGGCCTAGCACTGAAGAGGACCAGGCAGTGAGACGTATCATAAGGTACCTTGCATAAAGCTTACTAGCCACTGAAAGCAAGCTTATCGGGCGATAGTTAGATGGATTTGATGGATCACCTTTTTATGTAGAGGTACAATGATAGCTTCAGTCCAATACTTAGGGATACAGCCACTGTTATTAATTTTGGTAAACAGGGTAGCCAAAATAGGGGCCCAGAACTCTGGGAATCTTCTAAAGAGTTCAGGTGGCAGGCCATCAGGGCCTGGCGCTTTCCCTTGTTTTAGGTTAGATACAAGGGTGACCACCTCATCGCAGCTGACAGGAGGCCATTCTGGTAAATGCTTTGCTGCTCCAGTTGCACATGGAATATCCAAAAGTTCTGGATTGCAGAAAATGGCTGTAAAATGTGTCCTCCATGCTTCCACTGAAATCTGAGAACTGATGGCTGTATAGGGCTCGCCGGCACTTGAATTAATTATGCGCCAAAAGCTTTTGCTGTCTCTGGAGTTAAAGGCTTGATGGAGATTGTTCCAAATCTTTGTAAGATGTAATTTCTTTTTGGTCTTTAAAAGATCATGATAGGACTTTCTAGCTGCGAGGTACTCTTTTGATAGTGACACTTTTCCTCTAAGTTCACAATGATGAAATAACTTCCGGAGTTGGGACTTGCTGCTCATACATTCTCCGTCAAACCAGGTGGAAGGATTCACTGAATGTGAAAGTTTATGATGTGATTGATTACTGGAACCCTGAGTGGTTAGGTAGGAAACCAGTTCATTATAGATTTGACAAACCTCCTCTGCTGTCCTTGCAGCAGTTAACTGTTGAAGAAAGTTAGCCATCCGATCATCAGAAATAGAATGAGCGACGTTTAATGTATCTGGAAATGTTTGACATTTTCTTGATTATATGCCTATTAAAGGTTCTGGACTGGAAAAAATGACTTATGGCAACCCTGCACGGTTTTTAAGGCAAAAGACATTTGGAGGGGTTTTGCCATTGCCTGTCTCTGGCCGTTTCTGCACGAATGCGGAAACGGCCAGGTCGGCGTTTCCGACACCGACCCGACGACGCTGGGACCGTCCGCATGGACGGTCCTGGAAACAGCCGGGCAGCCGGCGCCGCAGAGAGCCGGCGCCTGGCCGACTCGGCATGTCCCCGGGCCTCCGGCATGTCGCCGAGGCCTGGGGACACGCCCCCTGCTCCAGCGGCACAGGGCCAGGGGGGCGTGTCCCCAGGCCTCGGTGACGCGCCGGAGGCCCGGGGACAAGGTAAGTGCCGGGTGGGGGAGGTGTCGCGAAGCTGCTGCTGTTCGCTCGGCAGCGGCTTCGAGGCGGCGTTTCCCCAACAAGAGCGCTTCCTAGCGCTCTGGGGAAACGCCGGCTTCGGGCCGGGCGGGTGGTGCGAGGGCGGCGCGGCTGCGATGCAGCTGCGCCCCCTGTGCGAATGGCGGCCTGGACTCCAGGCCGCCATTAAATGCCCGTGCAGAAACGGCCTCTGTGTGAGCTGAGAGAGTTTTAAGAGAATGATGATTGACCCAAAGTCACCCCACAGGCTTCATGTAGAGGAATGGGGAATACAGCCCAGTTCTCCAGATTAGAGTCCACTGCTTTTAACCACTATGCCATGCTGGCTTTCTCCATATGTACCTCCCATTTTCCCAAACAAATCTGCACTACTTAACCATTAACCAAAGAGATATCATGCACCTGAAATAGGATGCATTCAAAGATATTTCCCTAAGCTTCTTGACATGTTTTAAAATGGCCTCAAAATTTCAGCAGATATTTTGCTCATTTTGATTTGCTCGGATAATTCTAGAGTACTATGAATGCAGTAAATGTGCATCATTTTATTAATAGTTTAAAATTGGGAATATATATTGAAAAAATAATTCCACATTGTGTTGCAGCTAGACATGGCTCTGTGGGCAAGTATTTTAATAGGCTACGTCTGAACACAGGAGCTAAACATAACAATATACAGACCACAGCAGATATTTTGCTCATTTGAATTTGCTAGGATAAATTTGATGGCCATTCTAGAGTACTAGAAACGCTGTAAATATGCATCATTTTATTAATAGCTTGAAACTGGTAATATATATTGAAAATAAATCATTCCATATTGTGCTGCAGCTCGACGTGGCTCTGTAGGCAAGTGTTTTGATAGGCTGGGTTCGAACACTAGAGCTAAACATAACAATCTATGCTCATGGCCACCACTCAAAATGGCAACTGTGAGTCAAGTTCCTCCTCTTTTTTTCTGAGATGGTCAGAAAAATAGTGCAGAGTGGCAAGATGAAGTACTGCAATCAAAAGCTCTGTCTATTTGCTCCCGACTGACATCAGTTTTAGGAAGCCAGCTCAAGGGGGAAGAATTAGGACAAATAAAAGGAAACATTTCTTCACGCAATGCATGATTGGTGTTTGGAATATGCTGCCACAGGAGGCAGTGATGGCCACTAACCTGGATAGCTTTAAAAGGGGCTTGGACAGATTTATGGAGGAGAAGTCAATCTATGGCTACCAATCGTGATCCTCCTTGATCTGAGATTGCAAATACCTTAGGAGAACAGGTGCTCAGGAGCAGCAACAGCAGCAAAAGGCCATTGCTTTCACATCCTTCATGTGAGCTCCCAAAGGCATCTGGTGGGCTACTGTGAGTGGCAGAGTGTTGGACTAGATGGACTCTGGTCTGATCCATCAGGCTCTTTCTTATGTTCTTATGTTCAAGATTGAATCAGCCCCGCATCCTTCCAAGGTTGGTAAAATGGGTACCCAGCTTGCTGGAGGTAAAGTGTAGATGACTGGGGAAGGCAATGGCAAACCACTCCATAAACATAGTCTGCGTAGTAAATGTTGTGTTGTGATGTCACTCCATGGGTCAGTAATGACCCAGTGCTTGCCCAGAAGACTACTTTTAACTTTTACCCTCAGGTTTTCTATGACTTGACTTCTCAGTGGTGTCAATACCCATTCATATCAGCTGAATCACATCCAGGAAGAGGAGAAGCACAATGTTATCATATCAGGACATGGCAAAGGGCTGTACTGAAGCAGGAGAGGATGAAAAACACACAGTTGCCATTTTTGACATCAGATTCTGCTCGAGCCATGGGCAGACATTGTGTATCTGCACAGGGTTTACGCTTAGAATTTGCTTAAAAGTACAGACCCATTATAGGGAATTGGAAGTTAAATTCAGAAAACAGGTGAAGATGTTATGCATATTTTTTTTTGTTTTAAATTAAGAACTGTCACCCTGTATAAATAATGCTGCTGTATTTCTGCGTAGTAAAGCATGTATGTGTCCATTGTGTCAAGGTTTCTCCAAAATGGATAAATTAAGCTGGAGGCAAGTCTGTGCAATAAATAGGCTTATGGATCCCAGCCATAGATTTCTAATTACAATATGTAGATGCAATTAGACAGTTAAAAGTGAAATAACATCAATTCAGTTTCAAATACGGAAACCTGGCTTGGGGAAAAAAAACTTCATTACATTCTGCTGTTCCTGGTCTTAAAAAATAAATAAACAACATTCACTTCTTGGCTGCCGATGGTGCAATTGAGACACAGAAAAATCTGATTTTACAGAAGTTGCCAGCAAACAGAAAGCAGTTTTGCAAATGGTAATAAGATAGCATGTTCCTTTTCCCTAGTGAGATCTGTTGGTAGTGTTAACAGCAGCTTGAATTTATGCTGAAATTTATTGTAATAAATACTAGTTTCTAACTGCTTTTAGTTGTCCTGGTTGAGCTATAAAAAGGTCTTCAAAGGAGCAGCTGCCAAATATTCCTCAAACAGTCCTTCAGATTTCTCCTTCCCTACTCATTATTTTTAAAAGAATAATAAATAATTCCGGAACAACTGTAGATATAGTATAAACAGTTATTGAAGATTATACTTTAAAAAAAAATACTAGCGTATGGAGAATTCACTGCTCTATACTAATACTCAATTGTTAGAAGTCAGAGGTGCTACCGGATTTGATTTCCCTTTATGACGAAATGGTGGTGGAAAGTGCAGACAGGTTGTAGCCGATTGCTAGAAACCCTGTAGAGTTTTCAAGGTAAGAGATGTTCAGAGGAAGTTTGTCATTGTCTGTCTTTGTGCAGTGCTCTTGGATGAACTTCTTGGTGATCTCCCATGAAAAGTCTAACCAGGGACAAGCCTGCTTAGGTCCGAGATTTCAAGACAAGAGACATTCAGAGGTAGCTTGCTATTGCCTCCCTCTGCAACTCTGAACTTCTATAGTGGTCTCCCATTCAAATGTTAACCAGGACTAACCCTCCTCAGCTATTGATATATCAAGGCAAGAGACATTCAGAGGTGGTTTGCTATTGCTTCCCTCTGCAACTCTGAACTTTCTTATGGTCTCCCATCCAAATACTAACCAGGACAGACCCTGCTTAGCTTTGAAGATCTGATGAGACTAGGCTAGCTTGGATCATCCGGATCAGGCCAGATAGTAGAATGCAGAACACTTACATATTGTCTTTGTAATAAAAAAAAATGAAGGATAGGTAGAAACAAAAAGTTGCTTCCAAAAGTTGGCAAATATGTTCTCTCTTTCTTATCAGATCCTCAGAGAGATCCCACCAGGGCTTTATTATCAGCCAATTCAAAGCTGTCTCAGAGAGCACTTCTAAGCACGGGTCTGCTCCACACTGCCTAAATAAGGCATCCTGGGAATGCTAAAAAAGGCATCCTGAGATGTCAATCTGCCCAGCTTTTTTTCCAAGATGTCCTCAAGATGCCTGCTCAAGGCAACTTTTTTTGGAGAACGCTTCAAAATGCACCTTTTCCCCCTAAGCCATCTACAAGATGTCTCCTGTCTGGCCGTGTGGAATGCAGTGCCCAATTGTTTTGCTCTCTGGTAAGTTTCACTCTCAGCTTGTGCCCAACATTTTGCCCACGTCTGAAGGGATTCTTCCTGCCATCATTTGCTGAAGGTTGCCCCAGATGTTTGGTCTTTTCAGCCCAAAAAGTTCATAGTTGTACTCAGCTGGCCCTGCCAATTCTGGCAATATATGGTTTTCCATTTAAAAAAAATTCAATGTGCTACCTCTGTAGCTATGCAGACACCATTACGAGAATCTTAGCTGCTTTGAAGACTTGCCTACCTTTCATTGAGAAGAATTGGGCTGACCTGCCCTCCGCGGACCGACCGTTTTTTTCTTACTGCACTGCCTAGTGGCTCAAGGCAGCTTACCGTTCAGATTAAAAACCTACAAAATGCAAAGAAACCTCAATAACTCTGCTCCCCAATATTATGCTTGCAACGTAAACCCTTTTAAGAGCCTTTTTATAGCACCTCCTAAAATGGTCTTAAAGTACCTTGAACACATGAAGCTGCCTTATGCTGAAACAGCCTATTGGCCCATCAAAGCCAGTATTATCCATTCAGATTGACAGGAGTTTTCCAGGGTCTCAAGCTGGGGTCTTTCACACTGCCTACAACCTGATCCTTACAACAGATGTCAGGGTTTGACCCTGGGACATTTTGCATGCTACAAAGATGCTCTACCATTGAGTCACGGACCCTCCCCGGCCTTCTTAGACTATATCCCATTCATCTTCTCAGGAAGCCTGTTCCCACAAGGTAGAAGAAACAGACTCTGGTATCCATTGTGGGCTACCATGGTCCTTTCTGCACAAGTTGCTGAGAACATTTCCAGAACAACAATGCAATGTTTCCTCCTTGGACTTCTGCATTTCATTTTTCCCCATTGATGCCAGAAATGTTTCATTCACCTTTTACTTCATTTCTGAAACTCCTTTTAGCATGATATATTCTGTCAAAATGTTTGCAAGTTAACTTTCCTTGCAGTGCGGTCATACTTAAAATGTTTTAGCTTTCCTGCCAAAAAGTATTCTCCAACTTTTTCCTTGGAGCCTGGTCCGCCATTTCTGCTTCCCGTAGCATACCAGAAGCTGCCTTTTAAAAAGACATCCACAAATGTCTTTTTTGTGCTGTGTGGAACAGACTGTCAGGCCTGCGCCATGTCAGTACAGTCCCCCCAGCTGCAGATGGCTCAGTTGTTATCATCGCTCAAGGCTATGGAGGCCTCCCTCTGCTTGCAAAGTAACTAGTTAAGAGTGCTTAGCCTCTCACTCCCTTATCTGCCTTCCTGAAGGAGTGGCTTGAATAACCAAACAATACAACTGTTCCCACTGTCTTTCACATGCTGATATTATGGGAATGGGGGAAACACAGGGGTTGAACCAAACTGTAAGGTTGATACCAGGGGTCAGAGAGCGAAACTCCCAGTTTCGGCTATCTGAGCCTGGGACGACACAGTGCCAATAAAGCTCTTGAAACCTTCCTGAGTCGTGTTGATGACTGGAGTAACGGACCCTTACACAGACAATTGTTCCTGACATTCATTAACTGAATCTTGTTAAAGGTTGCGACTCCCATTATTCACAACATATCGAGAGGTAAGAAAAGAGGTACAGTCCGATAATTTTAATCTCTGAACATTTTGGTTTTACAGTACCTCTCCCCATTTAATGCACTTGAGAAAAATAATGATTGAGATTTCACCCAACATCCTGCAGGCAGGGGCCATAATGGCTGGAGCATTTGGCCCCAAAGTCAAACCATGACAAAACTACTACATAGGAACATATGCATGAAGGTGCCTTTTACTGAATCAGACCATCAGTCAATAGTATCTACTCAGTCTGGAAGCAGCTCTCCAGGATCTCAAGCAGAAACTTTTCATATTTACCACCAGGTAGTTTCAACTGAAGGTGCTGGGAATTAAACCTGGAACCTTTTGAATGAAAAGCAGAGGCTCTTCCACTGAAACTTTAATGAGATTAAGGCAATGTTTGACAGCAGCTGAGGGCCCTCCCCTCTCAAAAGTTCTAGTTCAACTGAAATAATCTGCTGTGATCAGCAAGTAACAATCTGCTGGTGGTCCCTAACCCAAAAGATGTCTAGACGGCTTTGACCAGGGCATTTTAGCCCTGGTCCCAATCTGACTCTTTCTCTCTCCCTCCCTCTCCTCTTCCCCCATGGGTGGGAAATGACCAGATGACAGGTCCCTTCCTGTAAGAAGATGGCCCCCCTTTCCCTCTCCCCTGTTTTCAGGCAGGAAATGAAACATTTTGGTGAAACACTCTTCCTAGTGAGATCCAGGCCCTACAGAACCCGATGCAGTTCTGCCAGGCATATAAGGCAGCGCTGTTCCACCAGGCACACAACTGAGGCAGCTACAGTTTCCATCAATCATCTCCCCTCCTTTTTCCAGGTTTTTGGATTTTTGTTCTCACAAGATGTTTTAAAGTGTCGTATTTCAAGTGAATGGGCTAGCTGTCATCTGAGTTTTTAATTGTAACATAATTTATATTTTTATTGGTTCTTGTGGCCTTTCCGGGCTGTGTGGCCGTGGTCTGGTAGATCTTATTCCTAATGTTTCACCTACATCTGTGGCTGGCATCTTCAGAGGTGTATCACAGAGAGAAGAGTGTTACACCCAGTAACACACTTCTCTCTGTGATACCCCTCTGAAGATGCCAGCCACAGATGTAAGTGAAATGCTAGGAACAACACAACAACCAGTTGAGTCCGACTGTGAAAACCTTCCACCATATATTTTTATTGTCTATAACGTGTTGAAAGCCGCCTTGAGCCCATGAGGGGAAGGGCCACGTGCAGGTTAGATTAATATAAATAAATGCATTGTCAAAGGCTTTCACAGCTGGTTTCAACTGGTTGTGATGGGTTTTCCGGGCTGTGTGGCCGTGGTCTGGTGGATCTTGTTCCTAGGGTTTCACCTGCATCTGTGGCTGGCATCTTCAGAGGTGTATCACACAGGGAAGTCTGTTACACACTGTGTCCAGTGAGAAAAGAATGTTTTTGTGGGGTATAAATTGGGGTATAAACTGGACATAACATTTTATTTGAAAACACTGAAATTCTGGACAATTCAGAAGGTTACTATGTCAGACTACACATGGAGGCCATTGAACTTCACAAACACCAAGACAACTTCAACAAGAAGAGACCCTGAGAATTAACAAAGTTTGGCTACCAGTACTTAAAAACACCAGAAGCAAAGGCCAAGGGCATGCTAAGTTCATGGACAATGGACTCCACCCAAACACAGGATTTGCATTCACCAGTACTGCTGCTGCTGCAGGGAATGCAAATGTGAATCACTCCCTGGACTGGAAAACCCCACCTGCAGTACTATACTATCAACCACACCTTTGCATAGCAAGTTCCACCCAAACACTTACTCATTGGTTCCCCACCCAGGGACATGATAATTTATACCCCACTAAAACATTCCTTTCTCACTGGACACAGTGTGTAACAGACTTCCCTGTGTGATACACCTCTGAAGATGCCAGCCACAGATGCAGGGAAAACAAGCGACGGCCACACAGCCCAGAAAACCCACCACAATCAGATAAATAAATGCCTTTATTCAGTTGACAGACTTATGGTATAATCCCATGCATGCCTATCCAGAAGTAAGCTGAGCACAAACAACAAACTGTGTTATACTAAATTAGACTATTGGTCCATTATGGTCAATATTGTGTACTCAGATGGGCAACAGTTCTCCTGGGTCACGGTCTGAGGGCTATCACATTGCCTATCATTTGGTGCTTCCAGCTGGAGATTCCAGGAATTGAACGTGGAACCTTCTGCAGAGCTTCATCCACTGAGCTATAACCCCTCCTCAAAGCGGAAGATGGAGTGGGTTGCAGACCCCAATATCGATGCTCTGATCCATGAAGAATGTTCTGTCCAATACTTCATCTCATCATCACAAAACACAACCGTTTGTCATTAATATACACTGGCAGCTCTGCGTAGCTTCCTCAACTTATGTGTTTATTATTCATATTTCCCCACACACATCCGGCCCTTGCCCTCTTTGTCTTTTATCTGTGTACATTTCAGGTTTGCCAAGTTGAGAGCGAGCCAACTGTAAAGGATTTGTCTCCGGGTTTAACTTCTGTTTCTATTGCTGCTTCCAAGAATTTGCTATTCTTGCTTCTGATCTTCAGCAGCCTGCCAACTTCTCTGCTATTGTGTACCAGCTTGACAAGACTCACTAATTATAAAGAAATGTTTAATATCCCAGGTAGAAGGAGATGGAAGAAAGAACGAAGGAAGAGCAGTAATAGGGGTGCCATAAATACCTGCTGTTTTCTCAAACCAAAAAGCTGTACGTTCACCATTTTAATTTTTATGTGTTTAGTGCCTTTTTAACCCACTGTTCACCAAAACCAGGCTCGAGGTGGGAAATCAAGGTTGAGAAAATCAAAATACATTTTTTTTTAAAAAAAATCCACAAATAACTAGCGGGCAGATTTTTATTACCTCAGAAGCTCTCCAAAATAACTGTGGGAGCAGTTAAAACTATGAGAACCAGTGTAGTGTAGTGGTTAAGAATGGTGGGCTCTTATCTAGTGAACTGGGTTTGTTTTCCCACTCCTACACATGAAGCCTGCTGGATGACGTCAGGCCACTCACAGTTCTCTCAGAACTCTCTCAACCCCATTGACCTCACAAGGTGTCTGTTGTGGGATGAGGAAATGAAGGCGTTTGTAAGCTGCTTTGTGACTCCTTACAGGAGACAAAAGTGGGGTATAAATCAAGCTCTTCTTTTTTCCAATCCAGGTCTAGTCAGGATCTTACTTAATGGAGGGTATTCTAGGAAAGTATTTTTAGGACTGTCCTGTAAACTGTAAGAGTGGGCACTGGAAAAGAAAAACTCCAGAGATTCAGAATATATTAAGTCAGGGTACATGTTTGCAAGTAAGCCCTGGAACACAAGTTCCAGGTTTGAGACACGCACACACATTCGTTTGTTCTCTGTGGGACTGTACAAGACTGCAATTTCTGCCTTTTTACAAATGCACTGAAGAATTAACATTTTAGATGAAATTGAGCTGTCCTCATCTATCTTGTTCAAGCGCACTGATAAATCAGTTTTGACCTCAGACTGAAAAGTGAAAGGTCATATTATTAATTCACCATACCGAGCCATTACTTTCCCCATTCTTTCTTATTCTGGATGAATTTACTATTACTTTCCATTAAGTTATCAATAACTTTTCAAATGAGATGTTGATAAGGAAATTCAGATGCATTTGAGACGCACTTGCGAGGTTGAACTGTCAATACATTGGGAGCAATTTCATTTCTGTAGGCAAAAGGGAGGGGGGGACCCTTTATGTATCTTTCTACCTCAGTGCTGTTAATGAAGATTCATTTCAAGTTGCAGCTTTACATAAACATTACTTTTCTTGTTTGGAGAGAAAGGAGGTGAGTCTTTCACAATCTATTTTAGTACTCTCACAAAGGTGTCTCTCTCCTGTTCCCCTATTCCATTTGTCATGAAGAGTGAGTGGAAAATTATACTGGCTGCCAATGGCATTGTCTGGATGCAAGTGTCAAGCCAATTGAGCTGAGGGAAGTATGAAAAGCTTGGCAACTTCAAAATATGAAGCTTAATCTTTTATTACATCCTTTTTCGGAGGCAGAGGAGACATTCACAAGGGCAGGATTGTACTGTATTTATGATTCTGCTAATCAGGAGACCAAGATTACTTCTTATCCTGAAGAAGGTAAAGGTTTTCCTCTGTATACTACAAAGTCTTTGTGTTGGTTGGGGAACAACACGAGGAGGAGGAGGAGGAGGAGGAGGAGGAGGAGGAGGAGAAGGAGAAGAAGAAGAAGAAGAAGAAGAAGAAGAAGAAGAAGAAGAAGAAGAAGAAGAAGAAGAAGAAGAAGAAGAAGAAGAAGAAGAAGAAGAAGAGTTTGTATTTATACCCCACTTTTCTCACTACAGTGTGGTGCAGTGGTTAGGAGTGGTGGACTCTAATCTAGGGAACTAGCCCCCTTTACATGAACAGCAGATGCTTATCTGATGAACTGGATTTGTTTTCCCACTCCTATAAATGAAGCCTGCGGTGTGACCTCAGGCCACTCACAGTTATCTCAGAACTCTCTCAGCCCCACTTACTTTGCAAGGTGGGGAAAGGAAGGGAAAGAGTTGTAAGACACTTTGAGACTCCTTACAGGAAAGATATAAATCCAAAACTCTTCTTCTTTCAAATGTAAGGGGTCACCTTCCTTTTGCCCCTTCCTTCCCTTTGCCCCTCACAAGAGGCACTTCGTGAGGTAGGTGGGGCTGAGAGAGTTCTAAAACTCTGACTGGCCCATGGTCACATAGCAAGCTTCATGTGTAGGAACAGGGAAACAAATCAAGTTCACCAGGTAAGCGTCCACTTCTCATGTGGAGGAGTGTGGAATCAGACCCATTCTCCACCTTGGACTCCACCTGCTCTTAACAGCTCTGCTGGCTCTCATGTGAATGTCCTTCAAACACAGAGAAAACTTATCAGCACAAAGGAGAAGGGCACATCATATCCTTTCTTCGTACCATTTTGCCATGAAAATATCCAAGGAGAGTTTATTTTAAGGAGAAAAGCATTCAGATGTTACATACAGCTGATGATATCGTTCGTATTTTATTGTGCCATGCATAGTGCCAGCATAAAGCACCACAAAATAAACACGGTTTCCTCTTTTTATGAATCCCAAGGCACCGTATAGTAATTAAAACTTCTGACTGAAAAATAATTGAACAAAAAGGGGCAGAGAGGGTACCATTTGAATTACTACCCAAGTGGTGCTGTATGCGTTTCTCTTAAAAATAGATGTAGATCATGCAGATCCCAAAGGCAGCACTTCTTTCAGCTCATCCCTAATTGTTGTTATCTCCCGTATATAATGGATTCATCTCATATATACCCTGCAGGTAAATTTTATGGTAGCTTGCATCAGTAATCTTCAGATAAACCTCTTTTTTAAAAAAAAAAAAAACCTGAGGATTTTTGTTGAACTGCCCTTACTGTTAGGAAGTTCTTCCTAAAGTTTAGGGGACATCTCTTTTCCCATAGTTTGAATCTATTACTCCTTGTCCTAGAATCTAGAGCAGCAGAAAACAAGCTTGTTCCCTCTTCAACATGACATCCATTTAAATATTTAAACATGGCTGTCATGTCACCCCTTAGCCCGCTCTTTGTTAGACTAAACGTACCTAGATCCCTAAATCGCTTCTCATAGGGCCCTGGTGACTAACCTATGGCACATGTGCCAAAGGCAGCACTCAGAGCCCTCTCTGTGGACACGTGCACACAGAGTTCGTCATATGGGGAGGTGGAAAATCTCCCCCCACACACACACACACACTCATGCACGCATGCACACTCACACACAAATCTAGGCTGGGCCAGGCTGCTGGGCGCAATGTGTATGCATTGCGGTGACCAGGGAGGACTCGGCCGGCGGACCTGGTGCCTGTGCTCCGGGTGGCTGCTGCCGGGGGGCGGGGGTGGAGGAAAAGGCAGAGGAGGTGGAGATGCTAGAGAGGTGCAGAGCGGCGCACATGGGACTTGCTTTGCAGGCCTGAGGATCATTTTGCAACTGAGTGTCATTTTGGAAACAGGGAGGGGCAAGCAGCAGCGCAGGAATGGGACGAGTGGGTCTGCGGGTGCGCAAATGGGGGAAGGGAGGTGCGTTTAGTGCTGAAGTGGTTGTGCACATCCAGCCTCCCCCTGGCCCACTGTGGACACTGCTGCCACTGCCCCCCGCACCTGCATGCCCAGGCCACCTGCTGCCACTGCCCTACGCTGCCGCTGTCCTGCCACCACCATCACCTGCCAGTGCACAGCAGGCTGCAGAGGTGGAGTGCTCCTGCACCTGGAGGCTCCACCAGCCCGGAGGCACCTGCCAGCATCACATCCTGCCTGCACAGGGGACTGGCCGAGGGGCTCTTCCCTGTGGGCACCGTGCATGGAATTCCTTTGCAGCCGGGGAGAGCCATCAACGAAGCCCTGGGACTCACCCCTCCACCCAGCCTCGCCACTCCACGCTGATCCTGTCCCTCTTTCCATCATTCTTTATCTCCAAGCAGCCTTTCAGTCCCTCTTTCTGTCATTCTTTTTCTCCAAGCAGCCTTCCTGTCCCTCTTTCAGTCCTTGTTTCTCTCCCGGACTAGCATTCTTGTGATGAGTCAATCCCCGATGGAGGTTCAGTGGGGGAGGGGGAGCAGCCGGTTCTGATTGAATGGGGGGGCAGCATTGTTATTTTTTAAAAATCTTTCCATTGAGTTTAGGTAACCCTGTTAAGCGCTGTTAAACCCCAATGATTTTCATGGGAAGAACTACAGTGCTATCCTTTACCTGGGAATAAGCTCGGTTGCTGGAAATGGGGCTTGCTTCTGAGTAAACCCTCCTAGGGTTGTGATTCATTCATTCAAAATGTTGCACAGTTGCTTCAAAGCAAATCCACTGACTACCACCAAGCTTACTCCTGAGTAACGCACACCTCTGAGCCAACCGTTTTTTCTAAACTAAAACCTCAGTATTCAGGTTAAATTGCCGTGTCGGCACTTTGCGATAAATAAGTGGGTTTTGGGTTGCAGTTGGGCACTCGGTCTTGAAGAGGTTTGCCATTGCTGTCATAGGGGATGGAATCCAAACCTTTCACCATTTTGGTAACCCTCCTTTGGGCACATACCTCTCATGGAAGCCACTTAAAAGAGCTTCTACTTTCTCAAAATTCCAAAAGTCTCTCAGTTCCACTCCACACAGGCCAAAAACAGTGAACCAGGCACGGTAAAAACACCATTCCTGGGGCACAATTCGCACATTTGCAGCCTCCAAAATGAGGCAGCACCATGTTCCCCCCCCCCAACCAGCAGGGCCCCCTGTTTTTCAAACTCGCTCAATGAGCGAGGTTTTTGGAAAATAGCGTCTTTCACCTGGTGCCATGCAAATGGCACCAAGTTGGAGGCACCGCTTTTAGACACCTATTTTTTTAAAAACCAACCTCCTCTCCCTGTGCAGCTCCACAGGGATGAGGAGGCTCGGCCACACTGCCCTCCAACTGTCGGGGCATCACCATGGCCACAGGGGCATGTCCCCTCATCCCTGCAAAGCTCTGCAGGAAGAGAAGATAGGTTATTATGGAAACAGAAAGCCCTTCAAGATAACAAGTCCCAGGGTTTGTTTCTAAAAGTGCAGCTTGAACCTGCTGGCTTATATTACAAGCGGAAGAATTCCATGCATAGTAACTTGGAGTTCATTCTGTCTTCTTTTTTAAGAGAGGGATTGTGCAACACAACTTTGATATTCTCATTTGAAGAAGAAGAAGAGGAGGAGGAGGAGGAGGAGGAGTTTGGATTTATATCCCCCCTTTCTCTCCTGTAGGAGACTCAAAGGGGCTTACAATCTCCTTGCCCTTCCCCCCTCACAACAAACACCCTGTGAAGTGGGTGGGGCTGAGAGAGCTCCGAAAAGCTATGATTAGCCCAAGGTCACCCAGCTGGTATGTGTGGGAGTGTACAGGCTAATCTGAATTCCTCAGATAAGCCTCCACAACTCAAGCGGCAGAGCTGGGAATCAAACCCGGTTCCTCCAGATAAGAATGCACCTGCTCTTAGCCACTGCTGTTAGCCACTATGCCACTGCTGCTCCCTTGAGACTAACAATAGGTAGCTCTAGGAATCACCAGAAATCATAGCACTTCCATGATTCCTACAGCTATTCATTGTCATTTTTTAGTTGTTCCTAGAAGTGATGTAGTGGTGCTGGCTCAGCTTGGCAATGCTAGAAGTTAGATGGGTCACTATCAATCAATCTATACATTCAAATGCCCTGACCTGGTACTGGTTAGAGTTCAGACTAGGATTTGGGATACCCTGTGTCAGATCCTCACTCAATAGTGGAATCCTAAATAGAGTTACAATCTTTTTAGTCCATTTACATAGAAAGGTGCAACTCTGTTTAGCACTGAATTGTTAGTGACCTTTGACCAGTCATTCTCAGCCTAATGTACCGCTCAGAGATATTAAGGGATCAAACGGAGTGGGGTGACAAATGCTTTGCCGGGAAGGGCAAGATAAAAATGTAACAGAAGTAGTATATCTACCTGATAACAAGAGTTACAGCATAGTCCACAACAGAGTTGCACCCTTCTAAACTCATTGTCTTCAATGAGCAGCAGTGGTGTAGTAGTTAAGAGCAGGTGTACTCTAATTTGGTGGAATCGGGTTTGATTCCTCGCTCTGCCGCTTGAGCTGTGGAGGCTTATCTGGAGAATTCAGATTAGCCTGTGCACTCCAACACACGCCAGCTGGGTGACCTTGAGCTAGTCACAGCTCTTCTGAGCTCTCTCAGCCCCACCCACTTCACAGGGTGTTTGTTGTTGGGGAGAGGGTAATAGAAAGGAGATTGTAAGCCCCTTTGAGTCTCTTTACAGGAGAAGGGGGGAATAAAAATCCAACTCTTCTTCTTCATCATCAGTGGAATAGAGTGTGTTACGTGGCCTCAAGTTGCTTCTGATTTATGGTGACCCTATGAATCAATGGCCTCCAAGTTGTCCTATTGTTAACAGCCTTGTTCTGGTCTTGCAAACTGAGGGTTGTGTCTTCCTTGATGGAGTCACTCCATCTCCTGGTGTTGGAACTTCCTCTCTTCCTGTTGCCTTCCACTTTTCCTGGCATTATTCCCTTTTCCAGTGACTCTTATCATCTGATCAAAGTACAATAGCCTCAGTTGAATCTAGGGAGAATTCAGACAATGAAAGTAGATGGGTTTAACTCTGCTTAGTATGGCTCTGCAAATAATGCTTTTCGGAATGCCGAAAGGCAAATGCTTTGGACTCACTGCAAAGATATTGTCAAAATCAGAGGTCGGTTGCAGGGCTGCCAAAAAGCATGTCCTCTTCCTTTGACAGAGACTTCATGAGTGGAAATATTTAGCTGAAGATTTTCATGGCTGAAAGTAAATAACATCACCTGATATTTTCCACCAGGCAGCAGGCAACCTTAGCTTTCAGCAACAGCGAAAACAGATTCAAACCCGATTAAGTATATTAGACTCCAGCCCTGAGTTGAGTCTGTTCCAGCTTTATGGTTTCCATTGCTACTCAGTGACAACCAGGCACCAAATTCAGTTTTTTAAAAATAAAATAGCACCATACCATTTTACCAGATCAGTACCATGGACCCTTGCCCCAAAAGAAATTGATTTTTTTTAAGGCGCTTGTATCACAAAGTGTAACAATTGCTCTGAATGTTAAAAAGGAGAATATTTTTTTAAAAAAATTAATATGGTTTATAGCAGTAATCCTCTTAAATACTTGAGGCTTTGCCAGCTTTTAGCTAACAAGCTCTGTTATTAACGGCTGTGGTGCTACAGCACTCAAAGGATTATTGTCTAAGTTTGCTGACAATGCGTTGCCCACTGCCCAGTTTCTAACATGCAATCTGTTATTGTATTTTGCAAACCCGATCAATGCTTAAAACTGCTTGAAGCATAAAGAAATTTCCCTAAGCTCTCCCCTTCACTCTCTCCTCCCTCATGCTCTTTCTCCTTTTTAAATTAAAAAAAACCTAAATAAGCAAATAAATAAATAAAGTTGAATTGCATCTTTTAAAAAAAATCCTCTGTGATTAAAGGTTGTGATTATTGGCAGTGAAGTTATCTGGCAGCATTTTGGGGTTTGAGGTTTGATCAAGTAAACTTGAAAAGAACATCAAGCTTTTTTCTCAAAAAAAATTACCTTTCTTTGCTCAAAAAAAAAGAGGACAGATCTGTCAGGAAGCTGTCTCTCTTCACCTAATTCTTAATATGGAACTTCTGACAAGTATACAGATTTGCCTTAATTTATTTATTCATTTTATTGAAAGATGTCTTCATCTGCTTTAGAATTTCTAATAAGTCTCATTTAAATAAAGAGAATCCCTATTTGAATGTTGATTTCATATTTCAAAATCCAGAAGGTGGCTGTAGATGCAGGGCTAGAATATATCCTCCACAAAGGAACTTATTTTTCGTAAAGCTACACAAGACTATGTGTTATTGTAATATACATACAATGCAGAAAACAAAAAACCTATCTTGCCAAATCCAAATGTTTCAAGATTAGAATGGAGACTATACCATGAGCATGTAATTAAAATTATCACCTATGTCTAGACTCATCTTTTCCTCTCCATGGCAAGTGGTCATGGAAACATATGTGATTTCACTACAGGTTATCTGCCCAGAGTTTGATGCTTCTGGGGTTTCTTCCCTGCTTCTCCAAAGCATTGTGGAACATTCATGCATTGCCTATTGCCATAGCTTCAGGGTCTCCAAACTATGGCTCTCCAGATATTCATAGACTACACTTCCCAACAGCTCTGCCCAATTGGCCATTCTGACCGGGGTTGATGGGAATTGCAGTCCATGAACATCTGACGGCCGTAGTTTGGAGACCCCTGTGTTAGAAGCTAAGTCAGCCAAGACTTCCTGCTGCCTTATGGTCTTCGAGCGGCCTGACCCCGCCCATGCTGCTGACATATGGACGGGGTCAAGGCACGTGAAACCGATGAAGGACAGCAGGGCTTTCTCCTAGTCATGGGGGCGATTTTGCACCCAGCCATGTGAGCGGCCCGAAGAGTGGCACCTGGGGACAAAGGGGTACCCGCTTGTCCCTAGGTAGGCTGCCTTCCTGCATTTCACCTGCATCTGTGGCTGGCATCTTCAGACAATCTGATGGTAGTAAAGCAAGTGAAGTATTTATACCTCTGCAGGAGTCTACCACACACCATGCTGCACGGTGCCCCCTGGGGATAGGGCGGTATAGAAATCTAAATAATATAAATAAATAAATAAATAAATAAATAAATAAATAAACTTGCTTTACTACCATCATATTATCTGAAGATGCCAGCCACAGATGCAGGCAAAACATCAGGAGAAAATGCTACTGGATCACGGCCATACAGCCCGGAAACCCTACAACACCCCAATACTTACTATGGTGGGCCAATGGTCTGACAGCTTAAGGTAGAATCATGTCATGTGTTCATGTAAATATAGCAAGACTTTGAGAAAAAAAGATTTAGTTCTAATATTGACTTGATTTTTTTTTTAAAAAAAGACAACAGTTTGTATAAAGATAGAGGTCAATGGCAGAGGATTTTCACATGGGCAAAAAGCTCCCCCCTGGATGTCTATGGGATTCCTCCATTCCAGCACACTTTCCTGGGGAGCTTTGTTCTTTCGCTTCACAGATGGTAACGGCACTGAAGGCTCTACAAGACATTTCACAGAGACATTTCTGACAGGTGATCAAATCACCGAACACTTCTCCCTGCACAAAAACAAAGTTCAGATGAAGTCGGAGAGTACACCCCATGACAGCATGAACATACCTTTCTGTGTGTTGACATTCATTTTAATAATAGAAAAACGCAAGCGGAATTGTGTGACAATGACAACAACTACCAAAAAAAGAGAGAGAGAAAGATATGTACGCCTTCATGTTTTGCAATGCAGACTTTCTCATCAATTAATCTGTTTCTTTAACTAGGGAATAACTTTTCACATTTGATAGCAGGAGCAGAAGTCATGTGCATGGAATATGAGATAATGTTACATTCACTTCAGAAGAGAAAGAAAGGATGCTCTTTGGGGATAGGTTAATAGATGTTGGTGAAGATGCTATTAATGGTGTTAACAGGAGAACTTCTCACTAAATCATGTCCTTGATACCGGGAGTTAACCACATAAACAAGATTTTCAAGGCTGCTGTCACTCAGAGGTGCATTTCGGCTGCTGCATAAGCACATCTGTCACTCCAAGATGTATACAGATGTTTTGATGCAAATAACATGCTCATTTTTTAACCCTGAGTTGTCCAAAATGCCTAAGCGATGGCATCAATATTTCATAAAAATTGAAATCTTAATCGTGTTGCATCTTGACGGAAGAGGCCATGAACATCCTTCGCATCCTCGAGCGAGGGAGGACTAAATTCAAATCTCAGCTGCCTCGGTAATTTGCGGTGAAACACCATGAGTGTCACCCAATCCAGTCTATATATCCTAGGAACACTCCCCCTCTCAAAATGGAGAATCTATTAGTGACAAATCTGTCGATGAGTTGGCCAACAGCAGCTCTCAAAGAGTTGCAGCTAAGTGTACACGGAAATGTCTACCTACCTTGATTTTTTTTAAAGAAATAATATTTTGGGATATATAATAATTGGGTTGTGTGTGCATTTGGAAATAAGCACCACTCGTCTCAATAGGGATTTCTGTCAATCTATAAACAGAGCAGAATGTGAAGACCACTGAGAGGTCACCCAAGAAATGTATAAATTGCTTTTGCATCAGTGAGCATCCTACACTGTGAGAGTCATAATCAAATGCACTATCCTAATTTAATTTAGTAGACTAATGACTCAATCTTATGGGGGGGGAATCAGGCTGGCAGAGGCAGCGTGGGGTCATGCTGGGTCATTTGCCCCCTCCTCTGATGTAAGGGGCACCCTGCCAGCAGAGAGGACAAAGGAACTCATGGTCAGCTGCCCCTCTGCTCCAAGGAGCTACAATCATATCCAATTGATGAGGGGGCAAGGTGTTCTTGGGGGTGGAGCCAATTATAGTTGGCTTTCATCCTAGCTTTTCAGTTGGCATAAGTTCATTAAGCCCAATAGAGGGCTTTCAAGTGGCCAGAGATTTGGGGGGGGGGGTCTGCCTCCCCATGCTGCCTGAAAACACTCTAAAGGTGACCATCCCTGACTGCCTTGGGCTTTGGATTGGGCTGTAACCAAATCTTCTCAGAGCTTGGAAACTAAGCAGGATCCATCTGTGGTAATTACCTAGATGGGAGAGCATGAGGGTTGCTAAGAGTCAGCATAGTGTAGTGATTAAGAGTGTCAAACTCTGGTCTGGAGATCTGGGTTTGATTCCCCACTATTTTACATGTAGCCTGCTGGGTGAGCTACTCATAGTTCTCTCAGAACTCTCTCAGCCACCCCAACATTATAAGGTGTCTATTGTGGGGAGGGGAGATGAAGGGAAGGTGATTGTAAGCCATTTTAAGACTCCTTAAGGTATGGCAAAGTGGAGTATAAAAACAACTTCTTCTTAATCTTCTATGGCAAAGGCAAACCACCTCTGCTTTTTTCTTGTCCTGAAAATCCCATGGTCCTGGGGTTATCATCAGTTGGTTGCAACTTGATGGCACACAATTATTATTAAATAGTTACATCCTTCTAAGTCCTGGGCAGCCCAATCTGGGACTAATACCCCTGTGGAGATGGTGTGGGCCTTCGCCAATGGACTTGCCCTTCTTAGGGCACTTATCCTGGTAGAAGAGCAAATCTGCTGGCACCCAACTACTGTGGGGCTTTGGGATGCCTGGCTGAGGCACCCAGTTCCATGTTGATGCTCCCAATCCACATTGACTTGGAAGGGACATGGCAAGGGCATTCCCAAGGGTAGAGCCAACATTAGCTCCCATTGCCCATTCAGCCCCCTTGTGCCAGCAGAGCTGAACTCAAAGATACACCACATATTCCATGGTGTGCATCTGCTTTTCCCCATGGGAAATTCTGGTGGGTTCTTGTTCTTGTCAATGGGCTTAGAAGGATATTGCACTCAGAATAACACTGCAAGTGGTCCAGTTGGGTCTGACCCTTGGAACTGACAAGGTACATAGAGGTGATGCTTAAAGATAACCTCTGCTTGGCTCCACATTTTGCATCATATGTATGTAAACTGGCTCTGAGCTCAGTGTAATTCACTCCCATGTACTTCTACATCTGAGTTCTAAGGATATGGACTCCCCTCGAATCTCTGCAGGGATAGGGCAGGATATAAATTTGAAATAAATAAATAAAAAAGATTGCTCCAGTCAGCAAATAACAGCTTATTGTCGATTTCTCAGCCCTGGGCCCAGCTTGATGGAACACTCTGTCAGATGAGATGAGGACCCTGTGAGATCTGATGCAATTCCACAGGGTTTACAAGATGGCACTGTTCCACCAGGTTTATGGTTGAGGCGGAATGATGAGTGGTGGGATCCAAAAAATTTAATAACAGGTTCCAATGGTGGTAGGATTCAAACAGTGGCGTTGCCACACTCATGCACCTCCAGTCCCTATTGGGCTGGGAGGTTGCTTTAGTTACCCCTTCTCGGAACTCAGAAAAAATTAGTAACCACTTCTAGAGAAGTGGTGAGAACTGGTTGGATCCCACCTCTGGGAATGACCTCTACCAACTTTTGGCATTCCTCTCTCCTGTTCTTCTCCCATATTATGATAATCAGCATGGCCATATTGGAATTTTAATCACCATCTGTGTTAGAGTTAGTGGTAATGGTTTAAAATTTTATATCAGATATTTATTGTATTTTTGCATGGTGATAAGCCACCCTGAGTCTTGAAGGAGAAGAGTGCCATATAAATAGATAAACAAATAAATAACATTCATCTGCAGATCTTTCATTGGAAAGGAGCTTATGCAAGAAAACTGAACTGTTTTATTGGAGGAAGGCTCCTGCAGGCAGAGGGGAGTGATCGGATAAAGGCAAATAATATGCTTGTATCTGTGATTACATCAAAATGGGATTGTACCATGTTTTACGCCAACCCATGCTATCGATGAAAATAGAAACAAAACACAATGGAAGATGACTGCAGCATCAGTTTCACCTCAGCAATACAACCAAAGAATTGTGATCTCAAGAATCTTGGATGAAACCTGAATGAAAAAAAAATCAGAATCATCTTTAAGAAGAGCATTGTATATATGCATAACAATGTAAAGATGGGGAGATGTCCTTGAAAGTGTGATATTTAATGACATTTTGAGACCATCAATTCCAGATCATGTAGATTCTAAGAGCTGCAGCTTTGAACATCAAAGGCTTTCATGGCTGGAATCAACTGATCGTTGTTGGTTTTCCAGGCTGTGTGACCATGGTCTGGAATTTTTACCTCCTAACATTGCACCTGCATCTACAGCTGGCATCTTGCAGGTGAAAAGTTAAGAGTGAAACCAGACCATGGTCACACAACCCAGAAAACCCACAACAGCCAGCTGTATTGCACTTTATTTACAGTGAAAAATATCATGCAATATCTCAGCAGATTTTAGAGTAAGGAATGCAAGACATTGGCCATAAGCTGTTGAAAAATATAATGAGAATCATCAGAAATATTTACTGTGTTTGTTTTCTGAAGCCAAAATTGCTCTTTCCCCCCCAGAAGATGACTCCTTTAAAACAAATAATATATATTAAGACGGTTCAATAATATATATTAAGACGGTTTTCTACATTAATTGGGGATTTTTCTTCTCCAGCAAGCCCTCTGAAGTAGTTTGAAGTTGCAATGTCAACAACAGTTAATATGATTAAAACTGCGTTCCTAATAAGATGTGGATTCCAACTTGGGTTAATGTTTATTTTAAAATGCTTTTGTGTTGCGATGCCATCTGTTTCTTGCTTTTTATGGCACCTAAATTCTACCATCATAAGACCCAAGGGAGATTTTGTTTCCTAACGATATAACTTACATTCAGATGTTCATTCAAAGTTATACTGTAATAACAGAATGTATCCAAGTGGAGGGGGAAATGATCGTGGAGTTTTGGATATAAACCTCTTGATGAACATGCAAATGATAGTATCCTTTCTGCTGCCTAGGCGAAAAGAGTCCGACAAATATCCTTGTCATAGAATTTAAAAAAGGAACGCAGATGAGCACTGTCAAAAAGTAACACTTTTATTTATGCGAAAACCTCACTAAAATTGTAGCTAAGCTGCATTTGCATTATGACTTTCAGATCACCTTTTGGAGAACACTGAAATCAATTAAATAATAAGTATGTTCTCATTTACAAAAGAAATCAATCAGCTGTCATTTTTGATTGATTATACTCGGAGAGAGTGCTGTTTAATCTATGAATTTATTACACATTATTCCATGACTATAAAAACAGCACGCGGATTAAGCAGCAGAAGTCTCCCAGTAAATGGGGGAAAGAATTTTTGTTTCTCTTTTGAAGTTGCATTTGCAGCAAGCGATCATCTGCTCTCGATTTAGGTGTGCTAAATCTTTTCAGTATCGAACAATAGAACTTTCTAATAAAGGTCATCGACATACAAATGTTCAAATATGATATTGTCAAAAACATGTATAGTGTTTAGGATTGTAATGTAGCAGTTCTTTTTGGAATATGTGACCACAAGTGGTGATTGTATTGATAACAAAAGTAGACCAGGTTTTGGCATGATATAAGCCAGGGGTAGGGAACCTGCGGCTCTCCAGATGTTCAGGCCAATTGGCCATGCTGGTAGGGTCTGATGGGAATTGTAGTTCCTGAACAACTGGAGAGCCGCAGGTTCCCTACCCCTGATATAAGCAGAGGTGGGATCCAGCAGGTTCTCACAGATTCCTGAGAGTAGGTTACTAATTATTTGTGTGTGCCGAGAGGGGGTTACTAATTGGTGATTTTGCCACGTGATTTTTGACTTAGTTACGCCCCTCCTCTCAGCAGTAGCGCGCAGAACTTGAAGCAGTCTAGCAGGTGGTGCACCGGCGTGCTTGGCAGCCTGCACCCTAGCGTGCATTAAGTTTTCCGCCTTGGGACCCGGCACAGCAGCTGTGTCCTTGCCACAGCCCCACCCAGGAATGCCCTGCCCATGGAATGCCCGGCCAAGCCACCGTCGTGCCCCGCCCAGCCCCATTGGTGCTACACCACAGTTTGAATCCCACCACCATGGGAACCTGTTACTAAAATTTTTGGATCCCACCACTGGATATAAGTCAGTGGAATATTTCCTCTGATCAAAGTGGTTCTGAGTAAAGAAGAACACAGCTAGTTTCATGTATCCAGGAGCCCTCTGAACTTCTAGTTCTTCAAGAGTAGGCCCCCCAGCTCCATGTTGCGTGGTATACCATGCTGGATGTCAGTCTATTTTTGGAGAGCAGGGAACGTTTGACTGGATGTCAATCTATTTTTGGAAAATTAGGACTGGGTTTGGGGGGGAAAGTTAGGACTGAATTCAGTATAAGCAGCCTTATGCTGAGTTACCCCATTGGTTCATCAAGTTCAGTCTTGTCTATTCTGACTGGCCTCAGCTTGCTGGTTTCTCAAATGTGTTTCGCACACCTGCTATCTGGTTCTGCCAACTGGAGTGGCCGAGGATCAAACCTGGGACCTCATGCATGAAAGGCAGAGGCCCTTCCACTGAGTCACAGCCCCTCACCCTAATCAGTGGGATGGATCTGGTGATCCATCAGGAGAAGGCTTTGTCATGCACAGATAGCTCCAACATTTCCTTAGCAGTCCCTTCTAATCCTCCAACAGCTGAGGGACAATTGTGGGATAACCATGCAGTCGGGAGCTGAAGGGAAGATGGAAAAACGGGCAAAACTGCCCTCCTGTCTTGTTAGTGGAGTTGCAGCTTGCAGAAAATGGATGAGGGGGTGATTTCACCATCTTCTTCCTCCTCAGTGTAACCTCCCCTCCCAACTTGCATGGTGTAACGGGGTCACTTATATTCAAGGGCGAGGGAGAGATATTATCCCATCACTAGCCACCAATTTTAATGGGACGTGTGTGGCCTACAATCAAGGTTCCTACTAAACTGACCAGTGGGGTTTCCTTGGCCACCCAAAATATCCCAGGCTAGTGTTCAGGGATCTTCTTTTTACTCTGCTGCCACCATTAAAGAGAAGGAACTAGGAATCCCAAAACTGCTGCTGGCCGCCAAATATATAAAGGATCCCACCTCACATTCGCTCTTTGGCTGAGGGGAATGTCCTTCAGAGTCCCATATACAAAAATGGGGGAACTCAAAATTGGCTGGGATTCTAGTCTCTCAGACAGGCACTCTTCAACCTCTCACACACAAATGCAGGCTGGCACGAGAGTAACTTGAACACAACGAATGAAATGTATTTTAAAAACAAAGTAAAGGTTTCTTAAACTGGCTCAGAGAGGCACTAACGCTTGACAGTTTCAGAGAGGTTCTTTTCACTTAAAAATTACAGAGCTTCAGATGTTACTTAGGTTTCACACACAGAGAGACACACGCAGGTGTCTCTTCAGGAATGATTTTGCTTTAGATCTACTAACTTTCTTCACAGACAGACAATAGTCCTTTCTGATCCACAACCCACTGAATACACACACACCCAGTCTATGCCCTGTGAGTTCCAGGCATTACACAGCCTCCCTCACTCACACCCACCAAACCCTCTCTACCTAGAGGTTTGGGGCTTCCCAGACTGGTATGGTACAGGGGCTGGACAGACTCCTAGGTCTGGTCAGTGTCTACTGACAAGCCTCTGGCCGGCACTTCACTCTGCACCAAAAAGCCAGTGCCTTCCTTCCTCTCACAAGCTTCCTTCGCTTGAGGAGAGTCACTAGAATCCTGCCAGCTATCTGAGCTGGACCAGAATTCCTTTACACCAGAGACAGAGCAGAGAGACTTCACTCCACAGACTCTGCTCTCAACTGAACACAAGCTGTTCTCTTCAGAACTCCCAACTAAGAACTGTCTGACAGGCTCTCTCTGTCTTTCTGTTTATCTAGCAGTGTTTTAGCACCCCCTTACATGGGGCAGGGGCAACAGTGCCTTCCATCGACCAATCACCTTGCTTTTATTTAAATTAGGGCCTGCTGCCTTACTTTTACTGTCACCCAGGCCTCTTTAAGCAGGCCTGCTTCACACCAGCCTTGCAGGGTGGGGCAAGTCGGTTACACATGGCTATTAATCCACATGGGTCTCCCAAACCCAGGAATTAATTTTTCTGAGGTCCGAGACATTGCTGGAGGGAAAGTCGAAATAATTTCAATGATCCTTACACCAACAGTGAATTGCATCCAACCCAATTTGGAATACGTGTGTATGTGTTAAGTGCCATCAAGTCATTTCTGATTTAAGAATCAATACCCTACAGAACAGCCCATCATTAACAGCCTTGCTCAGGACTTGCAAACTGAGGGCTGTGGCTTCCTTGATTGAGTCAATCCATCTCATGTTGGGCTTTCCTCTTTTCCTGCTGCCTTCAACCTTCTTAGCATTATTGTTTTTTTCAATGACTCCTGTCTTCTCATAGTGTGACCAAAGTACAACAGCCTCAGTTTAGTCATTTCACCATCTAGGAACATTTAAGGCTTAATATGATCTACAACCCACTTATTTGTTTGTTTTTTGGTGGTCCACAGTATCCATTACAGTCTCCTCCAACACCATGGCCCTTTCTGCATGGGCATTGAGGGGGGGTGCGTTGGCATAGTCTTATGGATGGTCCCACTGGAAGCGGCGCCGGCAGCGCAGCCTTCGCACAGGCTGCGCTGCTCCCAAACGCTGCTTACCTCCCCTCGCCTTCTGTCACGCTGTGAAGGTCAGGGGACATGCCCCCCTGGCCAGAGTGATGATCCTGGAGAATGAGGCCAAGGGGGCAGCAGTGGCATAGGAGGTTAAGAGCTCGTGTATCTAATCTGGAGGAACCGAGTTTGATTCCCAGCTCTGCTGTCTGAGCTGTGGAGGCTTATCTGTGGAATTCAGATTAGCCTATACACTCCCACACATGCCAGCTGGGTGACCTTGGGCTAGTCACAGCTTTTTGGAGCTCTCTCAGCCCCACCCACTTCACAGGGTGTTTGTTGTGAGGGGGGAAGGGCAAGGAGATTGTAAGCCCCTTTGAATCTCCTGCAGGAGAGAAAGGGGGGATATTAATCCAAACTCTTCTTCTTCTTCTTCCTGGTCTGTACAACGTGACAGAAGGCGACCGGAGGTAAGCAGCATTTGGGAGGGCCGGGGGAGAAACGCCAGCTTCCACCCGGTGCCGTTCGCATGGCACCAAATGGAAGCTGGTGTTTGCAAAAAACCTTGCTCCCCAAGCGAGGTTCAACAACACCATTTTGGCAGAAACTGAGCGCCACTGCAGTGATTTGGCAGCGGCGGCTGTGCAAACGATCCCTGCCAAAATGGTGTTTTACCAGCCCGACGCCTCCACTTTTGGCCCGTGCGGAAAGGGCTCTTGTTTCAAATGAAACAACGTTCTACCTATCAGCTTTCTTCATTGTCCAACTTTCATACATAGTAATGGGGAATACTATGACATGGATTAACTTGATCTTGGTTACCAGCAACCCAGTGGGATTTTGACAGGTGAGACTGCATATGAACAGACCTACTCCTGTAGAGAGAAATGTAAATACATTCTTATTAGGTCTTCCAGAAAATGGATAAAGATGGGCATAGAGAGTGGAGAGAATTCTAAACTTTGCTAACTGTGGAGTCTGGCATTTGCTGAATGTAAGCATTGAATTGATAGGGATAAAGCAGCAATCATGAACCCATCCATGATGTTACTTGCTCTCCCTTGGCATTGTGAAGGCTCGAGGCAATTACACAGCTTTTCATGCTGGGGAATCAGTGGTTATGTACCAATACTAGTGTTAGCATAGAGAAAGGCAACAACCCAAGCACTGCGCATATCCAAGTAAATTGGATTTAAACAAAGGTAATAGTATGTGGGAATGTGGAACAGTGTTTTAATATTTGATAATATTTGGGGGGGGGGTGTTTACTATGGTTTTTTTAGCTCGTCTGGGGCATCCCTTTGTGTCAAACAAAATGTTTTTTAAAAAGATTAAATATCTTGTAACATGGACTAGTAGAATTAAAAATGCCAAAATGTGGGGCATAATACAAAGGAAGTTAAAATCTTCAGTGCTGAAAAGTCAAGAGCCCTGTGGTGTAGTAGTTAACAGTAGTGGCCTCTAATCTGGGGAAGCGAGTTTGATTCTCCATTCCTCCACATGAAGCCTGCTGGGTGACCTTGGGCTAATCACAGTTCTCTCAGAACTCTTTCAGCCCCACCTACCTCTTAAGGTATATGTTGTGGGGAGAGGAGGGGAAGGAGTCTGTAAGCTGCTGTAAGACGCCGTACAGAGAGAAAGGTGGAATATGAATCCAAATGCCTCCTCCAGCTCTTCTTCTTCTTCTTCTTCTTCTTCTTCTTCTTCTTCTTCTTCTTCTTCTTCTTCTTCTTCTTCTTCTTCTTCTTCTTCTTCTTCTTCTTCTTCTTCTTCTTCTTCTTCTTCTTCTTCTTCTTCTTCTTCTTCTTCTTCTTCTTCTTCTTCTTCTTCTTCTTCTTCTTCTTCTTCTTCTTCTTCTTCTGTAGTGATTTAAGTACTGCACCTGGTTTCCCTTCCATGCACACCTATGGGATAACCACCCTGAGCTTTTCAGAGGAACAGAATGATAAATATGTGCTAGACTAATAGATCTCTTAAACCACCATTTACTGAAACTTGTTCTCCAATCATTTGCACTCAAATCAGTGGAAATTAACTGTCCTTAACTATGTCTTGGTTGTCATTAGGCTGTACCGAAAATTCAACTTGGCTTTCAGATCATGACAGGAAAGCAGATATGATCACTTTCTAGCTATTGTGAGAGCAGCCAATGGGCTTCTCACGCTCCCTGACAGCTCCTTTGCTTTTAGAACCATGAAATGGCCGCCTTATGGGTGATTTCATTTAGAAATGTTCTTTCATCTTGGACAGCAAAGTCAAAGCTTTTCCCTGTCAACCTTTCTATGACATGTTGATCAGGGGGAAAAAAATTGCAGCAGAAAATGAACTGCAAATAAATGTTCAGTTGTTGAGTGTGCTATTATAAATGTGATAGAGAGCAAGAGTATCCTATTATAAATCAGATGCTGAATGTGGCAAGACTGACCTATTTACAAAAACATGTTCATAATGTGAACAATTAAAGGACAACCAGATTTTGTTAAAGAGCTAACAGATTTCACAATATTTGAAAACTTACTGTTTTAAGGGGAGGGAAGACAGAATGGTATAGTTGAATTTTGTCAGATCTCGGAAGGTAAGCAGGATGGGAGAACGCCAAAGAAGATGCTGCAGAGGAAATCAATGGGAAACTATCTCTGCTTCTACCTTGCCTTGAAAGCCCCTTGCTGTGGTCACTGTAAATTGGCTTCAACTTGATAGTACTTATCTACATACTGGTTCAAGGAAGAGGACCAGCTGAAGATCTT
Organism: Sphaerodactylus townsendi; assembly: GCF_021028975.2. Classification (NCBI taxonomy): domain Eukaryota; kingdom Metazoa; phylum Chordata; class Lepidosauria; order Squamata; family Sphaerodactylidae; genus Sphaerodactylus; species Sphaerodactylus townsendi. The sequence goes on along the minus strand of NC_059428.1, from coordinate 124,885,173 downwards.
ATTCTATTCAATAATTGTCCCAATCCAGAAGGATATATAAGGATGTTCTGGTTTCGCAGCTCCCTGGACAGAAAAGCTCTGTGTTTGCATGGTCCAAACTTCAACATAAACACAATTGCCAGGTGAACTTTCTTTGTGTAAACTCCCTTGATTTCATGTGAGGTCAGCTTATGATTGGACCACTTGGATGTGCACCAAAGTGGAGCAGCATTGCTCCTGCACAATAGCTTTTGGTTGCACAGGACCCAGTCATTGCAGATGATGTTGCCCAGTCATGGCTGGACCACTACAACAAAGTTGGCCATTTTGTTGACTCTGCGCTCCTCCATGTGTCGCTCGGTCTGTGGCTCTCCCACTTCACCAAAGTTCAAAGCAGGTGATGACTATAAGTGTGAACTTTTCAGTCCCTGAACCAATTCATTTTGTGTGGAGTCCTGAATACACTATGTTGAGGAGAAGAAGAGTTTGGATTTATATCCTGCTTTTCTCTACCTTAAGGAGTCTCAAAGCAGCTCACAATCACAATCTTTCCCTGCAACAGGGACTTTGTGAGGTAGATGGGGCTCAGAGAATTCTGAGAAAATTGTGAGCTCGCCCAGCAGGCTTCTTGTGAAGGAGTGGGGAAATAGACCTGGTTCACCAGATTACAGTCCATCGCTCATGCGGAGGAACCAGTGATCAAACCCAGTTCTTACAGATTACTGTAGATCCAAAGATCTTGAGCAGTAATTAGTGAACTTTTATTTCTTTTTGGTAAATATGGCAGAGAGATACTGAGCCACTGCCAGAGTGATTCTTGGATCTCTAACCACCAACAAGGGACTATATTATTTTTTATCATGATCAAAGGTAGTTTAATTAAAATAGGTGCAATATATAAATCATGATAAGAATTATAATGATAAGGATTATGAGGGCATTCCAAAATCATTTGGGATACAGAGTCAACCTTTATCAAACCTAATTGATAGAGTCTATCTGAATAGGATAGGTAGATTATTATACCTCCCAGACAAGGACGTAAGTAAGGGGGGGGGTTTCTCGGGTTCAACCCCCCCACCCATTACATGTCCAAAGCTCTGCCCCACGTTTGTGGTTTTTAGTATTTTTAGTGGGGGGTTGGTTTTTGGCCTGCAGGGGGCGCAGTTTTTAGGCTAGCAGTACCAACATTTCAGGGACTTGTTGGGAGACTCTCCTGATGATACCACCCAGGTTTGGTGAGGTTTGGTTCAGGGGATCCAAAGTTATGGACTCCCAAAGGGGGTGTCCCATCCCCCATTGTTTCCAATGGGAGCTAATAGAAGATGGGGGCTACACATTTGAGGGTCCATAACTTTCGACCCACTGAACCAAACTTCACCAAACCTGGGTGGTATCATCAGGAGAGTCTCCTCCTGATGAAGGAGTGGCTTGACTGTGGCTTGACTGTTTCCCCATCCCCATACTTAAGCCCTCCCCACCACAAACTATTAATTGCAATGTTGAAGGAAACAAATAGTTGCCCATAATTTGCCTTTCTGTTCTCCCCAACTGGACAAATAACAGTTTGGGATACCTTTAGGGTTTGGAAAAACAGTAAAGGAAAAACTGAGCCAGGATCTGAATTGCTAGAACTGTTAATTACCAACCCAAAAGCAGAAGTGGGTATTTTTCGATAATGAAGAAGAAGATTTTGGATTTACATCTCACCTTTCTCTCCTGTAAACAGTCTCAAGGTGGTTTACAAACTCCTTCCCTTCCTTTCCCCACAACAGATGCCCTTTGAGGTAGGTGGGACTGAGAAAGTTCTCAGACAACTGTGACAAGCCCAAGGTCACTCAGCAGGCATCATGTGAAGGAGCGGGGAAACAAATCCAGTTTACCAGATTAGAGTCCACCACTCCTATACCACACTGGTTCTCCTGTTGCTGTATTAATTTGACCCGTGTTGATTCTCAGGCTGGTGTGGAAAAGAAATCAGTCTTGTTGAGAGAATGCTGTGGTCAAGAGGGGAAAAAAGTTGGTTCGTAAAAAAGTAAGCAATAAAATTAAAAAGTTATGATAAGTTGGAAAGATGTCATAGTGACTTTTGCTGCCATGACACGGGTAAATGCCTTCGTGTCACTGAACACCTTTCCAAAGGGTTAAAACTATCAACATTTTTGCCAAGGCCTCTTTAGTGATGGAGTAACCGAATGCTTGAATTTAAGCCAGTGAAATGTGGCTATTATGAAGTGAGGTGTTTTGCTGATGGATGCATATGTGCAGCCATCAGCAAAACAAGCCCTTTATCATAACAGTACACAGGAATTAAATCAGAGAACTAAACTATAGGGTCATGTTTAATGGAAAGCTCATAATGGATGTCTTCAAAAGGATTTTAGTTCAAAGGGTTCAATTTGACTTTCTGGCCCCAGTCAGAGAATAGTGCATCCAGCGTACACAGGAACAGCCAAAGTTTACATGCCAGAATGCTCCTAGTTGTTTCAATTGAGCACTATTAAATGCAAATTTCCACTGGAGGACATTTATCTGGCCAAGAAAGAACCTGTTGTTTCCTTGACTGCTATTATTGCCTGGAGCAGGATGGAGCATTGCCTTTTCACTGTGCCCCCAAGACACTGAGCAGAGAACTTGGATTCAAATTCACGTTCGTCTCACTTGTTTTACATTTTATTTGAAGAAGAGGAGTTGGATTGATACCCTGCTTTTCTCTACCACAAGGAGTCTCAAAGTGGCTTATAACTCTTTCCCTTCTGCTCCCCACAACAGACATTTTGGGAAGAAGTGGGTGGAGCTGAGAGAGTTCTGAAAGAACTGTGGCTAGCCAAGGTCAACAAGCAATGGAAGAGCTCTCAGAACTCTCCTCAACCCATGTGGAGGCAGGCAATGACAAACCACCACCAAATGTCTCATGCCTTGAAAACCCTACAGGATCACCGTAAGTCAGTTATGATTTGATGGCATCCACACGCACACAAGTAAATATTTCACATATTCCTTTCCAAGCCAACATTTCACAGGCTTTTTCACCCCCAAAAGAAGAGATTTTCCAAGGCTTCAAAAATCCCATAATTCTGCATGCCCCCCTTGTAGATTAACTGGAGGGGGGTCATTATAATGCTTTGCTAGAGGGTCTGTGATCATGAAACCAATCCCATTCAGCCAAACGTTGGGGGTCAGGGAAATCAACAAATGCAGAAGAGAAAAATTATTTGGGGATCAGATTTTGGACTCAGCATTTTAAGAACTGTGTAGCAGAATAACGGTACTGTCATGCCCCCACAGATCCTTTGGTTATTTCCCCTTTAAGATTTAGTTTCCCCATAGTCAGTATGGTTTTGCTTATTGTTAAGTCTTCCTTGGGAGGGTATTTTAGTTAGTCCCTGCCCCTTTAAGACTTTTCCCAGTAGGCAATTTCCTCTCCTTACCCAACATCCCCTGTTTTTAGTTAGTCAGTCAGTCTCATTGAGGTGCAAAGGGAAACTGGGGTCCCTTAATATTCGCGACATTCACAAGTCCATATGGTGATCCAAAGAGGAGTCCATAGGTCCCTGTGATGGTCTAAAGCAGTGTTTCCCAACCTTTTTGAGGTCAGGGTACCCTTGACCTCACTCTTCATATCTCACAGTACCTCTGCCGCCACCCTCCACCTTCCCCTCCCATTGCCCCTACTTGCCACACACCCCACCTTCCCCTCCCAGGGTGAAGGGAAGCACTGGGGGTGGTAGTGGCTGCTGACCTTGTGGCAGGCCCTGCCCCATGGGCCAGCTCCATGTCTTTGCTGGCGCCGGTGGGAGACACCACAAAAATGAGGGGGGGCGGTAGTGCTGCCGCGGTCCCCCTGGGACATGCTCATGGCACCCCAGGGTACCACGGTACCCTGGTTGAGAATGGCTGGTCTAAAGAGAGCAAGCCAAGTCTATCAGCATCCAGAGCAAAGACCAAGACCAACAGAGCCGTGAGGAAGCAAGAGACAGTGTTCTGACTGAAAAAAGCCAGAAAAGGACACAGTCTACAGCTCCTATCATCAGCAGACAAGCAAGTAACCCCCTTAGCCAGAGCCAGAAAGGAGTTAGAGGCTTGTCCATTATTTGAACTGAAAAGATTGGCTTGTGTCTCAACCTTTCTGTCCCAGCCAAGAACAGGGCACCTCCAACAGAGTCACTTGGGGGGGGGGGGGGGGGGCAGAACAGGTACAGTCCAAAGCAGTGGAAATCATTATTTGGTTTGGGTCAAGTGAGATTTTTTTGTTGTTTCTCTCCAAGAGATAAACACAGCAAGTACACACGTTATAATAACAGCTCTATTTGTGACACAGTTGTACAAAGAAAGGGGGTTATCAATCCGTTCTTGGAGAAGGCTTTCCCAAAGGTCACTATTTTGTAGATTTTGTCTAGGAAAAAAAATACTGCAGAAAACAATTAACTTAAAAGGATAGCGTACACGTGGGAAGGAAGATTATCAGAGGAGAATGCAGCTAAGGAAATGTTTTGCAGATGTACTGCATTTAAATTAATAAAATCTCATTAGGTTTTATGTTTGCCAATAATGGCTGGAAAAGTTACCATACATTGTAGGAACAATTACCCAAATCTTCACTGTCTCATTAGGTTTGTCATACTGTTTTCATTACAATACATTATAACTTGCAAGTGAGCCTTCAGTAATGACATATTGTTCCAATTCACCTTTCAGCAGGCTCTAAGATATTTTAGTATTTGTGTTATAAGCCAGCAGGTGTCTTCGCTTTGCTTCCTCCCCCACCCCCCCTCCAATCAGTTTTATACAGAGACCTCCAGACATAGAAAGGAATGTAAAAGGGCTTTCAACAGTCACATAAAAATGAGTCTGATTACAGTCAAGCAATATACACCGTTTTTGTTTTGATGCTAACAAAAAAGCACTAAATATGGACACTGAACATGCCTAGTACTTTGAGCTCTGCCGCAGAACACAGGATTGAGTATAGGTAAACTACATGATCCACAAAGTTTGGAGATGTTCATAAGATTTATAAATGCTGATTCAACTGCCATCTAATGATTTTGTCTTTTGAGCCGTTTACAGAATGAGAACTTGTATGTCACATGAGCAAATTTCTGGTTAGAGGTGTCTTTTTTTCAGGTAATGTAATTGTGAACCCTGTGGGTGACACACCTTTTTATAGTCTGTCGCTAAAAAAGATGTCAGTAGGGTTCTATATTCATCTGCCACAGACCTCAACATGCTAGACCTTCTTTGCTGTGGAATGTTCTGCCTGGATCTTAACCCTGCTCCCCTCCCCCCTCCTTCTGAAAGTAAAAAAAAATACATTTTGGCATTTGATGAACTATAAATGCTCTTATATCAAAGTACCATGTTCAATAATGTTCAAAACAGAACATATTTGTTTATTTTAGTGCAGGATGGTAAACTAGGCTTCTGGACTTAAAAACAACTATGCTCCTTCAACTTACATGTTTCTAATAAGAATTCATAGGCACTTTAAAAAAACCCCTAAACATTACATCAGAATTAGAGGGTTTTCCTGCTGGTTATCAGGAAATGGCTTTGAAGCTTCATAGCTTTGAAGTCCCTCTTGGAAATGTGACAACCACATCTAGTGAGAGAGGTCAGTTATGACCTTTCTATGACAACATAATTCCTGGAAGTCCAAATAATTGGGAACATCTTCCAAGACTATCCAACTGGAAGCTGGGGAGAGAAATGTAATCTGAAAACAGTTACATCTGTTCCCCCAGCAATGTTTTAATCATCCTTTCAAACACAGAACGATGAAAGTATTTGCCTCTATATTTGTTCATTACAGAAAAAAGTCTGATCCTTAATGTATTCTTTCTTTAAGATTTTGTATGTTTTGCCCTGATATGCCTCAGTAAATGTGTTCCAGAACTGTAAAACAAGACAGTGCTTAGTGTATTTTAAAGTATGGCTTCTTTTTGGGGAGGGACGTATTCTGTGTGGACAAAATCACTGGGCAAAATTAACATGAGGTTGTTTTGCTTTGCAGAAAGACATTACTTACCCACAACAACCTGGGCAAATGAATTATGAAAACATTGTTAAGTAGCTGAAACACATTGAGTAGCCTATGGGTGCTGGCTGCGTGGTGTCAGTGGGGTATAATGGTTAAGAGTGGTGGACTCTAATCTGGAGAACTGGGTTTGATTCTGCACTCCTCCACTTGACCTGTGGACTCTTATCTGGTGAACTGGATTTGTTTTGCTGCCCCTATACATGGAGCCAGCTGGGTGACCTCCGACTACTCACAGGTCTCTCTCATGGAGAATTTGTGCAGCACCCCAAATGTCAGGCACGAGTGGCGGATGAAACGGACCAAACAGTTTTAATGGTTGGGTTAGGAAAAATAAGACCTCTTCTCATCTCCTGAACTCTGCACAACAAGAGAAGACAACTTGCAGATGACATTTGGGGGGGGGGGAGTCAATAGTTTCGCATCCTCAAAATAGGATGGTTCAAGCAGAAATAAGGTGTCCCAAGGACATCTTGGGGGAAAGCTATGCGGAGTTCCTCCCCGAGACACTTTTTTCCCATTCTCAGGACATCTTATTTGTGCTGTGCAGAATTGACCCAGAGACCAAGGCCCCTTCTGCACATGCAAAATAATGTGTTTTCAAACCACTTTCACAACTGTTTGCAAGTGTATTTTGCCATTCCGCACAGCTTCAAAGAGCACTGAAAGCAGTTTGAAAGTGTATTATTCTGCATGTGCAGAATGAGCGCAAAAGATGAAGTTAACACTAGAAAACAACAACATGGGCTGGGTCACCCAGTTAACTAGGGGCATATCTAAAGAAATCTCTCAAATTGCACTCCCCCCCCCCAAAAAAAAAAAACCTGACACCTTTTGGCAGTGACCTCATTCTGTGTTTAGGTCACCTTGGGTCAGAATCAGATGCATTCTTCTGCAAAGGTGCTGTTGTCTTGATGGCCTTTGGCCCTGAGATTCTGTTCTGCAACCTTAATTGCTACCATTTTCCTGCCTCGACATCTCTGATGCCACTATAGCTGAACACATTCCGAACCAGTTGTCCAGCCTTCTTCTCAAGATGCTAATACAGCATCCTGGACAGATGGCCATCTAGATTCTACTTTAAATCGTTAATGTTATATAGTATACAGACAGCTAGGCCCCTTCTGCACATGCAGAATAATGCACTTTCAATCTATTTTCAATACACTTTGCAGCTGTATTTTGCTGTGCAGAATAGCAAAATCCACTTGCAAACAATTGTGAAAGTGCACTGAAAATGCATTATTCAGCATGTGCAGAAGGGGCCCTAGTTCCTCTCCCCTGTGCATTGTGAAGTTTACCAGTTCCCTGGTAGTACAGCTTCACCAGATTCTGGTGATTCCAGATGTGTAAAATCCTAATGCATCGGTTACCAAATGTCTCATTTTGTTGATTGTACTGACTATGTGTCATTGCCTTGAGTCCCTGAGAGAAAAGCAGATTATAAATAACATAAAAGAAATAAAAAGTAGGCTTTCCTGAGCTCCTTGGAGGCAGGATGGAATACAAATTGGGCAGAAAGAAACATTTGGCAGGGCATTTCTGTAAGTCACACAACATAAACAAAATTTTATCTTACATCATTCTCAACTGCACGTTTTCCTCCCCCCATTCTTCCTTGCATGGACGTAGATAAGGGGGGGGGTTCTCGGGTTAGAACCCCCCCATTCATGTCCGAAGCTCCGTCCCTCCATTTGTAGGTTTTTAAAACATTTTAGTGCTTTTTTGGTTTTTGGCCTGCAGGGAGCGCATTGTTTGGGTTAGCAGCACTAAACTTTCAGGGATTGTTTGGGGGGCTCTCCTGATGATACTACCAGGGTTTGGTGAGGTTTGGTTCAGGGGGTCCAAAGTTATGGACTCCCAAAGGGGGTGCCCCCATCCTCCATTGTTTCCAATGGGAACTAATAGAAGATGGGGGCTACACCTTTGAGGGTCCATAACTTTGGACCCCCTGAACCAAACTTCACCAAACCTGGGATGTATTATTAGGAGAGTCTCTTATTGATACCACCCAGGTTTTGTAAAGTTTGGTCCAGGGGGTCCAAAGCTATGGACTCCCAAAAGGGGTGCCCCCATCCCACATTGTTTCCAATGGGAGCTAATAGGAGATGGGGGCTACACCTTTGAGGGTCCATAACTTTGGACCCTCTGAACCAAACTTCACCAAACCTGGGTGATATCATTATAAGAGACTCCTAAAGATACCCTGAGAGTTTGGTGCTTCTAGCTTAACAATTGCACCCCTGACAGCAGGCACCCCCAAATTTCCCCAGATTCTCCTTTTAAATCCACCCCCTTCGGCATGGATTTAAAGGAGAATCTGAGGTCCTCAGTTTAGAAGAAGAAGAAGAGTTTGGATTTATATCCCCCCTTTCTCTCCTGTAGGAGACTCAAAGGGGCTTACAATCTCCTTGCCCTTGCTCCCTCACAACAAACACCCTGTGAGGTGGGTGGGGCTGAGAGAGCTCGAAAAAGCTGTTACTAGCCCAAGATCACCCAGCTGGCGTGTGTGGGAGGGCACAGGCTAATCTGAATTCCCCAGATAAGCCTCCACAGCTCAAGTGGCAGAGAAGGGAATCAAACCCGGTTCTTCCAATTAGAATGCACCTGCTCTTAACCACTACGCCACATTGAAAGTGATGCTGTTTCAGGGTGGGGTATAATCCACCCCAAAACAGCATCAGTTTCAATGTTGTTTAACTGGGGACCCCAGATTCTCCCTTTAAGGTGGATTTAAAAGGAGAATTTGGGCTCTCTAATTTAAACACCATTGAAAGCGATGCTGTTTGGGGGTGGATTCCAGCATCACAGCGGCTGCCTGTGGGGGGGCTCGCAAAACTCAGATTTTGCACCAGGCTCCATTTTCCCTCTATGCCTCTGCCCAGAGGGGAGGGGCAGGGCAGGGCAGGGCAGGGCAGGGGAGTCTGCCATCCCCAACCTCGGAGAGCTGCTTTTATAAGTGCTAGGCCAGGGGCGGGGCTTGGGGAGGCGTGGCCATGGCCTAGGGGCGGGTGGGGGTTTGGCCCCACCCCCGAACCCCCCCCCCATAAAAAATCTATACCTATATCCCTGCTTCCTTGTGTTACAAGAAACTTTCATATTGACATGTCTTTTTAAAAAAAACATACATTTTTTTAAAAAAATAAACAAATAATGTGTAAACATCTGCGTATAACCAAGACACAAGTATACTTGCACACTGAGTGGGGGCCATCTTGAATCAGGTAGAAGTTGTTTGTGGTTTTGCTAAGAGGCAGAAAGCTCTAATCAGTGTCTGGAAATATTCTAGATATAGCCTCCAGGTGGGACCTGGATATCCTTCAAATTTCCAGTTCATCTCCACACTACATAGATCAGTTCCCCGGGAGAAAATGGATGCCTTTGGGGGTGGACTCTGTGATATTCCACCCACTGAGGTCCCTTTCATCTCTAAACACCATCCTCAAATCTCCAAGTTTCGCAACCTGGATCTGGCAACCCTGCCCCCACGTCCCCTGCCAGTGACTGGGAGGACGTGGCAACCCTAGTATAATGTTGTGAAATCTGCCCTCTAAAGCTACCATTTTCTCCGGAAGGAGACTCTAATCTGGACTCTAACGTAATCTGGGTTTGATTCCCCACTCTTCCACATGAGTGGTGGACTCTAATCAGGTGAGCCAGGTTTATTTCTCCACTCCTACACATGAAGCCTGCTGGGTGATCCTCAGCTAGCCACTGTTCTCTCCAAACTTTCGCAGCCTCACCTACTAAGGTGTCTTGTGTAGCGAAAGGAAGGGAAGGAGTTTGTGAGCCATTTTGCAATTAAAGGTAGAGCAGAGTATAAACCCAAACTCCTACTCCTACTCCTCTTCTTCTTCTTGCAAATGAAAAATGAAATACTCTTTTGAGGAAAGACAATAGTTCCCCTATCTACTCATTGTCCCTACTCTCATACACAGGCATTGCAAAACTAATTTTTGACACAAGGCAGTAAAATAGTTGGAGCTGGCCCCGTGGCCAACATTTCAAAAATTCTTCTCATGTAGCCAAATCATTACACATTGCTTTGCTTCAGCGTCAGTGTGATGGTCATCTTTTTTTGTACTTATTACTCTCGCAATACTTCAGGGCCTCCCGGGCTGCTTTTACATTAAGCCTTTTCTTAATTTATTTCTCAGTGTTCAGAGATTACCCCCCTCCCCAGTCGTAATTTGTGCATGGACATTAATTAATATCTTCCATCATGGTTCACAGATTTGGCAAGCTTTATTAAAAGAAAAAAAAATTGCAAATTTGCTCACTTAGCAAAATTTCCCATACTTTCTGTCTTGGGGGGAAAAAAACCATGATTGAATTCTGTTACAAATTAGAGTTAACAATAATACAACTGGTCATTTAAGATTATTCGAATATTAAACATTGCTAGCCAAAATAGCCAGTGATGTTGGATTTTTTTGAAAGAAAGAAAGAAAGAAAGAAAGAAAGAAAGAAAGAAAGAAAGAAAGAAAGAAAGAAAGAAAGAAAGAAAGAAAGAAAGAAAGAAAGAAAGAAAGAAAGAAAGAAAGAAAGAAAGAAAGAAAGAAAGGGTCAACCATTTCTAATACCTGCTTTGAAGAAATTGACCGTCAAATGTAAGTCTTCAAGCCAGTGTGAAACAAGTATTACAAACACGCACACACACACACACAAATATCCTTACTGGCCGATTAACCAATGCTGGTTGTTCCCTGCACTAACCCACTCTGGCGTGAAAAGTCTCACAAGTGCTCTTGCTTTACCCGTGGAAAGCAAGAAGCATGTGTGGGGAAGTCACCAGAGGCTGGATACTTCACTACAGCAAGACTGAGGCAAATATTTGCCTATCCTGAGATGATGCTAACTCAGCCAGCATTGGAGCTAAGCCTACCCTTATTTTTAAGTTTTGTCTTAGCTTCTTATCCTTACCCGGGCTGGAAAGTTGTATGGGTGTAAAATGCCATTCAGTTGCAAGTGATTAAGCAGAGGTGGTTTGCCATTGCCTTCCTCTGTAGAGTCTTTTTTGGAGGTCTCCCAAGTACCAATTTGGGTTAGCTTCTGAGATCTGACAAGATCAGGTTATACCAAGCCACCTTATAAAAGCAAAGGAGATGAGGACGGAACTTCAGTTGTTTCTGCATTCCCCAGAGGGGAGGGAAAAAGGGACTGCTGGCTGCCAGCTGGGAGCCGAGCGGGGCTGGTGGGACCACCCCTCCGAGCCCCACCCCCTGAGTGTAGTGGGAGGGGCACCCAGAGAACAGCTGTCTCCTGGTGCCATTTTCCCACCATACGCCTCTGGTATTAATCTGTATTGGTGGTTATAACTGTGGAATAGTAGAAGAAGAAGAAGAGTTTGGATTTATATTCCCCCTTTCTCTCCTGTAGGAGACTCAAAGGGGTTTACAATCCCCTTTCCCTTCCCCCCTCACAACAAACACCTTGTGAGGTAGGTGGGGCTGAGAGAGCGCCGAGAAGCTGTGACTAGCCCAAGGTCACCCAGCTGGTGTGTGTGGGAGTGTACAGGCTAATCTGAATTCCCCAGATAAGCCTCCACAGCTCAGGCGGCAGAGCTGGGAATCAAACCCGGTTCCTCCAGATCAGATACACAAGCTCTTAACCTCCTACGCCACTGCTGCACCTTTCTGGATTAAATGAGACAAAACAATCCTGTATGTTAAGCTAGTACGCATTTGTGGTTTTAAATTTAGATTTAGTTCAAACATTTAGATTGGTTTAGATTTAGTTCAAAAATTTAGATTTAGTTCAAACATTTAAATCTAAAATTTAATTAAATCTAGTTCAAATCTGAAATTAGTAGTTGTGTGTGTAAATTACCCTCAAGTAGCAGCCAACCTGCAGTGACACCAGCAAGGGATTTTCAAGGCAAGTGAAAAGCAGAGGTGGTTTGCCATTGCCTTCCACTGTAGAGCCTTCCTTGGTGGTCTCCATTCCAAGTACTGGCCCTGCTTAGCTTCCAAGATCCAACAAGACTGGGCCGTACCATGACACCTTCCCTCCCAGTTAGAGCTACTCCCTCCAGTAATCAGAAGTGATTGAATTAGATTTTAAATGCTGTCGATGAATCATCTGGCATTTTGCATTTCGTAAATGCAACTTTGTATTTTGTAAGCCGCCACAGGGCACCTCTGGAGAGACAGCATAATGATGTACTAAATAAATAAAATGATAAATAAACGTTACATTACCAAACACTCAATCTTTGCAAAAGATTTCTCAGTAAAATCAATCTCAGTGATTTCAAGGATTCTCATTCAGCACCACTATATATACAGTGATTTATTTTGCTCCTGGTGTTGTGCTAGACAGATAAAGGCACAAGAGTAAACTGAGATTTCTTGCTGATTTAGCTATTAAAGAGTGTCCTGAGATGAAGTTTTTGTAAACTAAAAATCTACTTCATCCTATATTTGGATTTATGGTTTGTGTAAACATGACGTTTCAAATTGGGTACATGGTTATAGAGAGCAATATTGAGGGGCACAAGATGGGCAAAATGAGTGCATAATGCAGGGAATACTCAAGGCTGATACAAATAGAACAGGGGTGTTTTCAGAAACTTTACTAAATGGAAGAGGAGAACATTTTGGGCAGAAACAATTTAGTTCGAAAGAAGTGAGGAAGAGTTATATATGCTGTTTCCGCACACACACGGAAACGCCCCTCCACCGGCATAAATTGTGCCGGTGGAGGCTCAAGGACTGCTTGCACAGCAGCGTGCGAGCAGCCTTGACTTTCTCCCCAGATGGCGAGGTGGCTCCGCATGAAGCTGCCTCTCCGTCGGCCCCCTCCACTCACCGTTTCATCCAACGCTGCTCTGGAAGGCTGGAGGGCCACGCCCTCACTGCCTCTGACCCCTGGAGGTTGGAGGGCAGCATGGGGGTGTTCTCCAGCCCTCCAGAGCAATGCTAGATGGGATGGTGAGTGGAGGGAAGGGGGAAAAAGGCTGTCTATGGCCCTTTCCGCACGAAAGGCCCATAGTTCGCACCACACCGGTGAGAAGACGACGCTTTTCAAAAACCTCACTGGGTGAGCGAGGTTTAAAGCGCTCCTTTCCACCGCTCCGGGACTTCGCAGCAGCACCTCCTGTGTGAATGCTTTCCCAGGGATGGCGTTTTTGCCATCCCTGGGGCGCTCTATTCCGCTCGTGCGGAAAGGGCCATAGACAGATGAGCTATATAAAGAGAGACCCACTGTGGTGGTGTAGTGGTTAAGATTTCAGACTAGGCACTAGGAAAACCAGGTTTGAACTCCCACTGGGTGACCTTGGGCAATTCACATACTCTCGTCCTTGACCTTGGTAAGTATTTGGATGGAAAACTTACAAGCTGGAGGTCTAGAATACCATGCGGAGGCAGTCAATGGCAAAACCACCTCTAAATGTCTCTTGTCTTGAAAATCCTATGGGGCCGCCATACGTCAGCTGTGACTCAACAGCAATTTAAATAAAGTGGCTTATGAACTAATGAACGACATGAGCCAAATGAAGAATGAGAATTTATGTTTTCCCACCTCGCTGCCTCATTTCATCCTTAGATAACTTCATTGGCAGTCAGCTCAGGACAGCCAAAAGGAAGTCCTATATTACATGCTGCATCATTCATTGAATAAGCTGTTATAAGAGGTGACAGCCACTGGTTCACAAAACTTTAAAAGGGAATGCTTGGAGAGGGGTCATGAGACAGTGATAGAACATCTGCTTGGTATGCAGAAGACCCAAAGTTCAACCCTTGGCATCTGCAGTTAAAAAATATCAGGTAGTAGGTGATGTAGGTGATCAGGTAGTAGATAATCTTTATCTAGATCAGTGGTTCTCAATCTGGGGGTTGGAACTCCTTTCACAGGGGTCGCCTAAGACTTTCTGCATCAGTGTTCTCCATCTGTACAATGGATAAATGTTAGGGTTAGGGGTCACCACAACATGAAGAACTGTATTAAAGGGTCGCGGCATTAGGAAGGTTGAGAACCACTGATCTAGATTCTGAAGATCCACTGCCATTCTGAGTCACAATACTGACTTCGATGACCCAGTGGTCTGATTCAGTAGGAGTCAGTTTTATGTGTGTATGTGAATTAGAAAGAGTCACGGAAGAAGAAGAAGAAGAAGAAGAAGAAGAAGAAGAAGAAGAAGAAGAAGAAGAAGAAGAAGAAGAAGAAGAAGAAGAAGAAGAGGAGGAGGAGGAGGAGGAGGAGGAGGAGGAGGAGGAGGAGGAGCCCCCTTTCTCTCCTGCAAGGAGACTCTAAGGGACTTACAATTTCCTTTTCCTTCTCCCCTCACAACAAACACTCTGTGAGGTAGTTGGAGCTGAGAGAGCTCCAAAGAACTGTGACTAGTCCAAGGTCACCCAGCTGACATGTGTTGGAGTGCACAAGCTAATATGGTTCACCAGATAAGTTTCCACAGCTCAAGTGGCAGAGCAGGGAATCAAACACCGCTCCCCAGGTTAGCGTGCACCTGCTCTGAACCACTATACCACATTGGTTCTCTCTACACCACCCTGGCTCTCTAAATGAGGTAGACAGGTTCAGCCATGGCAATTAGCTATGATGTCTGAATAGAACCTCTGGATTCTGAGGCACTATATCTCTGAATGTCAGTTGTTGAGGGCAACTGTCTTTTTGAGGGAGGGGTGCATGTTGCCATCATTCCCTGCTGGTGAAATTCCCAGAAACACCTGGCTGACTAATATCGGAAATAGAATACTAGACTGGACAGGTTTGTGGTTTGATCCACCAAGCCTCTTATTTTATTCTGATCAAAGCACCTGTAGTAACTTTTTCCTTCCTTTACAGAGAGATTTAAAAATATAATCCAGTAATTCCACTGCTTCCTCTGCATCCTGGAGTATGCTACTGAACAACAGACACCTTGTGAAGCAGGTGGGGCTGAGAGAGTTCTGAGAGAACTGTGATTAGCCCTAGGTCACCAGCAGGAATGTAGGGGTGCGGAAAACAAATCTGGTTCACCAGATTAGACTCCACCACTTGGAGACTCCACCACTTGTGTAGAGGAGTGGGGAATCAAACCCCGTTCTCCAGATTAGAGTCCACTGCTCTTAACCACTAGTTGTAATATACAATTGACTCCTTTTGTTGGGCACCACAATCTAGAATGAGTTAGCAGCTAGTTTTCTGTGGGGAAGGCAGAGGGAAGTCTGACAGCTCTGAAATCAGTATTTGCAAAAAGAAACCGTTCTCACTGAGTGATTGTCGTCAATATGGACTCTGGCGTTGCCAGCCTCCAGGTGAAGCCTGGACACCTCCCAGAATTACAACTGACCTTCAGACTACAGAGATCAAATGTCCTGGGGAGAAATGGCAGCTTTGGAAGTTGCACTGTATTACATTTTTTAAAAATCCTGTCTCATAATGGCCCTTTCCCATGGCCAATGGGAGGGTTTGTAAACAGGAGAAGGAGGACCAGGCAGGTTGGAGGCTTGCAGGTCTGGAGGTGGTGGGTAGATGGGGGCCATAGATACTGTCTTCCCAGGTCACCACCACCACCCCCAACATAGAACCTGCTCAGACATTGTGCTCCCCGGAACTGTCTGTAGTGCACAAGGTTTACACAGTGGGTAAAGTTCAGAAACCACTGGTCTTCCACTAATTTGAATTATGGAGAACATCTCATCCCCTTAATGTTTATGGGGCCCATGCTTCACAGTCATTCACAGTAGCAGCTTTTGTCAGAAGACACAGGTTCCAGCAGCATTCTCAGTTCTCTCTTTTATAGCCATTCTTCATCTCTGTGAGTGTGTGAGAGAGAAAGATAGAAGGGAAGGAAGGGAATGAGAATACATAAGACAGTCTCCCAAAGACTACAAAAAACATTAAATAAATGAAACTGCTTGCAGCTGATATTGAGTTACAAGTTGTGGAGATGATGGGAAAGAGCTGTAGGCATAACTCATGGTGGCCTCTGGTGCTAGTAAGTTATGGGACGCTCAAATATACGAGAAACTCGTAAGTTACTGGAGTCTATATCATTACTTCATTATAGCTAGGGACATACGAAATGGCTAGAATTCGACTCACCCTCTTCAAGATCTATCATAAAACTTATCACATCTGAACCTGTATTGATTTTGTACCAGTCTGGGTGAGGCCAACTCCTGTATCTATGAGGGAAATGTAGACTTTTGTTTTCTTTGTGTTCATGAGAATGTGACTGGTTAGAAATTGAAATTAAACAAATGCATTCAGCAGCAAGCTTTTACTGGCATAAAATTAAACTACAGCGGGCATGGTTTCCCACTGAGGGGAAAGGGTCTGGTTTTAAAAGTTACTGTCCTTGAGCATATAATGATTGTGTACTAGTTTTAAGGGAGTCTTCCAAGTATAATTTTAACCCTGTTTTCTTTTTCAGAAGAAGAAAATAAATGTGTAATGTTTTAATATACTGAACCAAAAAAAATCAGAAAAAACCATCTATTATGATATTTAGGTTTGTACAAACCTAATGTTTTCCCTTGGGGGGGGGGGGAATGCCACCTTTATACAATACATATTGTACTGATAATCCAATTCCCTGATACAAAATACAAGTACATAATCAGAATTAAAATAGGAGCCTTTGCGTGTAAATTTCAGATTTTTTTCTTCCAAATACACATCAGTAGAAAAGAACTGCATGCATTTTGAAGTGGGGAACGTGTTCTATAAGCAACAGAATCCTTCAGCACTTCACTAGATTGTGTGCTCTGTGTTTTGTTCTTGGGAATTGGCTCTTGAATATAAAATGTATTGGTTGTGGTGGGTTTTCCAGGCTGTGTGGCCGTGGTCTGGTGGATCTTGTACCTAACGTTTCACCTGCATCTGTGGCTGACATCTTCAGAGGTGCATCGCATAGAAAAGTCTGTTTCACACTGTGTCTAGTCAGAAGAGAAAGTTTAATGGGGTATATTGGGGAACCAATCAGTAAGTGTTTGGGTAGAACTTGCTATGCAAAGGTGTGGTTGAGTGCATTGAAACCACATCCACACAGCCCAGAAACCCACCACAACCAGTTGAATCTGGCCGTAAAAGCCTTCGACAATACAAGTATTATCTGCAATGAAATTACTTCATTTTCAATAGTTTAAGAAGATAATTTACATTACTGATCATGACACAAAACTGAGATTGCTGAAGGCTTGGATCAATACATGATCAATACATGAGGGTTTTTTGTGTGTGCATTAGCCTTCACTGCTGAGTCCACATCTTCTTCTCCTAAGACTTCCATTTGTGCTAGATCAGTGGTTTCAGTAGGACCTTATACAAATGGAAGAAAAAGGAAGCTCCACACCAGAGACCATCTAGATAGCATGGAACACATTAATGGGATCCAAGCCAATGTCTTTAGTTCATGAAGAAGAAATCATGAATAGTTTCAGTCATTCACATTTATGGTGGTGATGGCCACTAACCTGGATAGCTTTAAAAAGGGCTTGGACAGATTTATGGAGGAGCAGTCGATCCATGGCTACCAAACTTGATCCTCCTTGATCTCAGATTGCAAATGCCTTAGCAGACCAGGTGCTCAGGAGCAGCAGCAGCAGAAGGCCATTGCTTTCATATCCTGCACGTGAGCTCCCAAAGGCACCTGGTGGGCCACTGCGAGTAGCAGAGAGCTGGACTAGATGGACTCTGGTCTGATCCAGCAGGCTAGTTCTTATGTTCTTATGTTCTATGGGACCAAAACTGATCACAGGGTCAGAGGATCTGTATCAAAACCAGGTGAATAGTATGATAAACTCTGTCTGACTTCCAGTTTGGCATATGTGTTGTTCACCTCAAGGCCCCTGAAGCCAGCTGCTGGAGGGGCAAGATGCTGTTTTGCTAATCAAAAAGTTTAGCAAAATGGTAGAATCCTGATATTTTTTCTCTGCTTGGCCAATGGTGGAGAGTGACTTCAAGCCACAGGTGGCTTCATAGATGGTGACTTCATAGGGTTTTCAAGGCAAAAAACAAAGAGGTTTGCCATTGTTTGCTTCTGCATATAAACCCTGGACTTCCTTGGTGGTCTCTCATCCAAGTACTAACCAGCAACAACCTTGTTTTGCTTCCAAAGTCTGATGATACGGGACTAGTCTGGGAACTCCAGGTCAGGCTGTTGGGCCAATACAAAAACTCAGTTATACTTGCTCATTCTATTCACTTCAGGATCTATGTTCTGGGCATTTATCGTAACAGGTCCTGCTTCTTGTAGTATTCCTGATTCAGTCATACTTACACTTACACTGTATTTCAGAGCCTTTAAAGCAGAGGTCTCCAACCTATGGCCTTCCAGATGTTCATGAACTAAAATTTGCTTGAGACCCTGTTGGCTCATGGTGGAAGCATATTTTGAGCCAGGATCTTTTGGGTACTTAGTTCAGCCACTTAGGACCAAACACAGAAAACGTTTTAAATAACAACCATACAGTAGCTGTCATAATTTTTATAAGCCTGCAGAAGCCCAGTTGAGATCAGGAGCAATGGGAAGGAGGAGGGGGTCCTTCCTCCCCTGCCCCCAGACCAAACCAAAAAGGCCCCATTGGGAATTATTGGCATAACACTGGAGCTGGATCAGAGGACTCTAATTTGGAGAACCAGGTTTGATTCCCCACTCCTCCACATAAGTGGCAGACTTTTATCTGGTGGACTGGATTTGTTTCCATGCTCCTCCACATGAAGCCTGCTGGGTGACTTTGGGCCAGTCACAGTTCTCTCTGAACTCTCTCAGCTCCACCTACCTCACAAAGTGTCTATTGTAGGGAGGGGAAGGGGAGGAGTTTCTAATCTGCTTTGAGATTCCTTATAGTTGAGAAAAGTGGGATATAAATCCAAACTCTTCTTCTTCCCCTCTATATTTATTTGCATATTCATATATTCCTTTGCATAGGAATGTGTAGGTTCTACTTTTTTATTTATTTTTACTTTATTATATTGTGCACCTTCCATGGCAATTGATAGGGGCGGCTGTACGTTCAATTCAGAAACATAAAACCATGAATAACACTACTTCAAAACCAGATGGTGAATAAAATCAGATTCCATTAAATTCCACAATTCAATAACCTCACCAATATAAGCCATGGTGGGAAGGAGAAGAGGGATGCCATCTGGATGGTACAACCATAGCTGCCTCAACCATAAGTCTGGTGGAACATATCTGTCTTACAGACCGGGTGGAATTTCAACAGGTCCCACAGGGCCTGGATCTCACTAGATAGAGTGTTCCATCAGGTAGGAGGGGCAGGGCAAATAATGCCCTGGCCCTGGTCAAGGCTTGCCAGAAATCTGTCAGGTATCACCAGTAGATAGTAGTAGAAGGAAGTTAGTAGGAAGCTAACACTGCAAGCTGGATTAATACTGTTCTCACTAATGCTCTAGATCTTCAGCTTCAGAGAGCTTTTTCTTTCTCCTACCTCCAGAGTCTACCATCTCTTTATACTGCTTTGCCAATGAGGTCTCAGATCATTGTGAATTTATAGAGGTTATACATTTGGTTAATAAATAAAGGGCCAAGTATTTGCAATGTCTCCATGGGCATTTGCAATCATATGACTCTGATACAGTTAAATTCTTCTTGGCATTTAAGCAAAAATTGTACAGTGGTTTGTTTTGCTGTTTCTAAAAGTTGTCAGCATCTCTGTGTTTCTGTCCTGGTTTTAATTTCTAGCTACTCCTGAAGTGGACACTGTATGATTTACTTAGCTAACACGGCAATTAATCAGCTATGGAAAAAAACATAAAACAATTTGTTTTCTACAGATTAGGCTTGTACAGTATGTTTGGAATGTTTTTTTTCCCCTTAATTTACTGCATATTTTTCTTTATCTACTTTCCTGGATGGCAGTTGTGGCATGTTCAAGCTGTTTCCTTCATTCTCAGTGCACACATAAATCCTCAATAAAATACATTTTTCTCCTAGCATATAGTTCTTTTGGTATGTATCTTTACAGTTAAACTTCTGGACATCCTTATTTCATGGAATACCAGATCATTCCAATATTTGTATTGGAACATTTAATTTTTTTTAAAAAAAAAAAATCTTCCTCTGTCTTTATAGACAATCCTTGAATGGGGATGCTGTGAAAGTCACTATAAATCAGTTCACCAGAGCAATTTTCCATATTAAGCAGAAGTAATTATGGTGAGCCAATTTTAGGATTAGGGATGATGATTCAGTAAACCCAAATCATGAACACCCTTCCCAATAAACCCTTATTGTGCTTATTCTTTTGTTTTTTAATTGATAACAAAACCAGGCTGGTTCACTTCAAGTCCATGTAAACTTGAGAAGCAGCAGCAGGGAAAACCAAATTTTTTCAGGTTAAAATAATAAAAACCTGAAAAATTTCAATACCCCATATATACTTGAGATTACGCTGACTTTTTCAGCACATTTTTATGCTGAAAAAGCCCCCCTCGGCTTATACTTGAGTATATACGGTAATTCCAAGATGGCAGCCAGAGCTGGGGCTGCTGTGGGGATCCGATAAGCATGTTGTTGCTTTCTTTCTAAGCGTGCACCAGAGAGCCGTAAAAACAAGCTGCATAGCATTACAACTAGGTTGTGTGTGTGTGTGGGCGTGCGTGCGTGCGTGCATGCGTGCGTGTGTGCATGTGTGTGTGTGTTAAAAGAAACTGAAGCATTTCTCTCCTAAGGGTTATTGGTGCGTTGCATTCTAGATGAATACAATTCTTTCTCAGCTCAGTAGTTTATCACTATAGCTAAATACTGATGTTAGCTGGAAGACAAAAACTTCTTTGGAGCGAAGTTTAGTACCCAGCTGGCTATGGCTATGAATCCCAGAATTAGTTCCTACATTTGGAGGAAAACAGTGGTTCGTTTGTGTTCCTAGAGTGCTGGAAAGCTGCTCATCCCTAATGCAAACTCTGTTAAGCAACTCTATCTCATCTTGCTCCCAAATCTTTTGTTTTTAGCTGCTACTGAGTCAAGTTCGAAGGCTTATACTCGAGTCAATAAATTTCCCAGTTTTTTGTAGTAAAATTAGGTGCCTCGGCTTATATTTGGGTCGGCTTTTTCTCGAGTGTATACGGTAAATGCCAAATAAAGCTGGTGAGTATTGGCTTTATTTAGCATTACCGAAAATTTGTTTTTCGTTTTTCATTTTTATTATCCAAATTTGGAATTTATCAGTCATTTGTATTGGTGTTCTTCGCTACTCAGGATTAGTTAATTGTAGTGGCAAACGTAATTTTTTTTACAAACTGATTGACGGCTGTCCAGTGGTATTTTTGCTACTAGCTGAACTACTTTGTTGAAGTCCAAGCATAATTGATATACAGGGGAAGCCTGTATTGATTGGGAGGGGAAGCCCAGTGATTGTTTTTCTGAAAAGGGGAAGATATTGGGGGAACAATGTCTTTACTGCAGCTGAAAATGACTTTAATTGATGTAAACAAAGAAATTGCCCGCAGTTAAAATGTCATTAATCATGCCTTGGGGGAGGAGTTACCCTGAGCAGGAACCGAGATTCAAAATGAAAAAGGAGGAGGGTCCCCAACACTGAATTAAACCACAATTGGGGGGAGGGAAATCATTGGGAGGAGTCCAAAATCAGCTGGGCGTAGTGGCTAAGAGCATTGGACTCTAATCTGGAGAAGCAGATTTAGTTCTCCACTTCTCCACATTAAGCCTGCTGGGTGTCCTTGGACCAGTCCCAGGTCTCTCACAACTCTACTAGCCCCACCTACATCACAAGGTGCCTGTTGTGGGGTTGGGAGTGTGATTGTAAATCATTTTGAGACTCCTTAAGGTAGAGAAAAAGTGTATAAAAATGAACTCATATTCTTCAAAATGGAAGCATTTCAGTACCTTGTCAGTGGAGGAGGGAAGCATTCCACAACACAAATTGAGCCCCCAAATAGCGAGAATGTCATAGAGTAGTGATGGAGAGCGGGGGCGGGGGGGGGTGGTTTCATATTCTGGAATGGAACTGAAAATTAGGAAGCAATTAATAAACTAGGCGCTTATGGGGGAATCTCTCTACTGCAGAAACAAACCCTCCAAATGAGAGGAAAATCTTTGGTGCGAAAGCAGCCATGGTGCAAATCCAAATCACATAGTGCTTTGTGCGTTGCGAAACTACATACTGGTCATACAGAGCAGATTTATGAAGACCTAGTGTTCATGAGCACATGCACGTGAACTGCTGTTACAGGCATGCATGCAGCCCCCTAACAAACTCTGGTGACTAGTTCACTCAATCCAATCATTGATCAATAGGGAGGATATTGAACTAAAGGTGATAATGACATGAAACAAACCAGCTGGAGTCCAGGCTTCCGTAATCAAGAGCCATAAGTTAACATACTCAACAGAGCTATAGAAAGTGCTGAAGATTGTTCTAGCAAGACTGTTCTAGTATGTCCTATGTGAGATGTACATCAACCAAGTGGGCAGTTTGCACAAATTTGGTAGCATGAATTGAAGTTTTATACATTGCCATGTCACATGCCGTGGGCTTGGTGCTATGAGTCTTTTCCACGACTGATATCCCCACACCTTCCTCCAGGTACCTCCAGTCTGGTACCTTCCCAGAGTGCAAGAGGAGAAGGTGTTACCATTAGTGGAACAAATCCCCTATTGGAACAAATCCATGTCTTACAGAAAAGCAGAGGTGCCATTTGGGGACACATCCAGAAAAGGAGAGGTGAATCAGTCCATGGGAGTGGTGCATGACTGTTCCAGTGGATCTGCCCTCCCCGGGGCGCTTATCCTGGTGGAGGGGTGATTCCTCTGGTGTGCAGGTACTGTGGCCCTTCCTGGCACTGGACTGTGGTGCCAGACAGGTGCTAGCGTCCCAGCACCCCAACAGCTGATGGCATAGTGGGGGCAGGGCTGGGGGAGGAGCTGGAGTTAGTCAACTCCCTTCTGACCATTTGGCACGTTGCGGCAACGACCGCAACTTGTGACTTAAGCCAACCTTTTTGGTGGTGTAAGTTTATTAAGCTCAATGGGGGCTTTTCATCGGCGGGGAAGTTTTTATGCTTTTGAAGCCCCCCCCCCCATGCCACCAGGAAGTCTCTTGGGGAGCAGTGGGGCAGGGTCACCTGGATTCATGGATGGGCTACCTGACTCCAACGAATGTCACAGCACATGCTTAAGGGACAAAAGAAAAATTATGCAGTTGGATATGGGTTTGTCATTTGAGGACTGTGCATGGTGTCCAGGCAATGCACAAAACTGAAGCAGAGGCCATGCCTATAAACTGAGGAATGCAGGGAAAGTGTGTGATCGATTCACATGCTCCAACATCTATTACCCCAGCTCTAATTTTTTTGCACATTTTCCATGCTTTTACATCAGTGTACACAATTGATGGTGTTTATGCACAGTGACCAGTCAATTCAACTGACATTCATTTGATTTATTAGATTTGTATCCCCACACATGTCAGGCTTGTAAATATGGGTGTAGGTGGCAGATGCTAGAGAGTCAGCATGGTGTAGTGGTTAAAGTGTTGCACTAAGTCCTAAGAAACCCAGGTTCAAATCCCCATTCCTGCCCTGGAAGGTTACTCTATGCCTTTATTATATACTCTAGACTCTCAAGGGGGATCAGAAACCATTGACATACATTTTTCTCAGAATAAGGTTTGGGTGCCCTTCAGTAGCAGTGGTCAAAGGTCAATATGGTTCCTTAATAGAATCTCTAGAACAGGAACTGAGATGTATCAGTGCACATTGGGGGGCATGACAATTGGGAACTGATAATCTTTTCCTCTCCTTCTAGCAGAACTGCTCAGTCAGTCCAGGTGACTGAAGGTTAATTCAGTACTTAAATCTTTCAGCCACATCATAGGACCAACTTCTTCTCACGGCTTCCTAAAATGTGAGCCTAGATTTTGTTTCACTTCACTGGTGCATCTTGCTATTCCATAAGAAAATCAAATCATTCTTTTGTTGCTTGTGTGTGTATTGGAATGAGGGGAGTTGTCTCTTTGCTAGTTGCTAGTAATTATTTCAGGGAAGCCAAAATCTAAGGCTCATTCCGCACATACAGAATAATGGACTTTCAAACTGCTTTCAGTGCTCTTTGAAGCTGTGTTGAATGGCAAAATCCACTTGCAAACAGTTGTGAAAGTGGTTTGAAAACGCATTATTTTGCTTGTGCGGAAGGGGCCTAAGAGAGAGAGAGATTGCCCTTATATAGAGAGATTTCAATGACCAGGACACAATATTATAGATGAGCTGGAAGGCTGACCCAAAAGAGCATCCTAGACTCTATGTCCTCCTAATCCTTTATAACATCTACCAGTTCCTCTTCCCCACTGTATGTTACTGACTGATATTGGTGGGACAGGGAACTTCACTGTAAGAGTGTCCCTAGAATGTCTAGTTCTGTCATAAGGCACTTTAATGTGACTCAGTGCCAATCTACCATTTGCATCCATGCAAAGCCTGTGCAAATCGTGTGCTCTGGTTCTTGAAGCTCCGTGGGACTGAGACGGCAGTCTGGCTCTGGTTCTTTGAAAATGCAGGCTTGCCAGTTTGAATGCAATGCCGCATGCAGAATCGGTGGGGATTACACGGCCGCTTGCTTCGAAACAGATCAGATAATTTCCAGCTCTGCAAACGGGGAGATCACACCTACTGAACCATGAACGTTAAAAACAAATGTAAACAGCAATTGAGGGAGGCGAGGAAAACTCTTTAGAGATGATTTAAAGTGGCTTCCATCTAATCGCCATTCCAGCCCGGGTCTAAGCGTGGCCCAATTATATTCAACAGTAGGCCATTTCTCTCCTTCCCGCCCGTTCTCCAAACTGATGCTTTCCGTAAGACAACTGCAGTTTGCTGTTGCACAGGCCGCATCAGCTACTATTAAGGAGTTTTCATGCGTGTAAAATAATATGATTTCACAATGATTACATATTCACTCTACAGCTGGCTGAGTTTTTACATCTCCATTTGTCATTGACGATTGTGTCCAATTAAATGATTAGCTTTTAAAAACCGCTGCACATTATGAGAGTGAACTTGTGTTCCATTGCACTGAGTGATGCAGAAACAAACTCATTACAGCATGTAATTCACCCATATTAAATAACAAACAGATGGCGGCTGTAAATGAGAGCTGTTTTTTCTCTTCAAAAGTGCCAGGGAAAAGGTGTTTTTATTTATCTTTGTTTCCAGCTTCTTTCTGTTTTCTTGACAAGGGGGCAGCTGGCTGCTGAGGTTTTCAATTGGTGCAGAAGAATGAAAAGCCGGTTTCCATTAATTTCCCCATAAAATAACTCTTTGAATCATTCCCGTTATAAATGTGTGTGCAGTAGCAAGCTGCTGCTTGATTAATTCACTTATTATGAAGATTTCATCTTTTATAAGAGGGCCTGCAGGTAATTTATCTTGTTTAGTAAGATTAGAAAAATGTAATTATCTTGATACCTTTGGACCCCTCTCATTTTAATTGTGTTCCCATAAATTTCAAACATAAAGATGGAATTTAGTTTCTTTCCCTCCTTCCCCTCCCCCGTTTATTTTTTGGTACACAAATGTTCCAAACCGGTGGTAGCAGAATGCGCCGTAAAATGGGCATTAAAAAGTTGAATTGTATCATTAGGAGAATCTGCAGGAGTATCCATTAGAAGCATGCCCAGCCAGATATCTGAGTTTCTTACTTGCTTGTCATGTAGCAGGTAGAGCTGAACACAGGGAGAAGAAATTGGTTTTTAAAATTATACTTTTTCATCAGCTGCCCATATCTCGAGGGGAATGCCAAAAATCTGCTTTATTTTCACTAATCAAATTAAAATTTCAGGTTGTCTTCTGTTCCATCATCAATACTGAACAAATTCTAATAACAGCTGTGTTTACACATCTGCTCATCTTGTCGGAAGAGTTCTTTCTTTCTCCTTATGTAAGGTCTAGGATGCACCCATTCCTTGAGGAAGGCAAGGAAAACTCTTTAGCCTAATCCCAATTCCAGGCCAGGTCAAAGTCTGCCCCAAATATATTCAGGATATCCTGCATGTAAAAGAATAAGATTTCACACAACCATTTCATATTTACTGTATAACTGGCCAATTTTTCACATCTCCACTCAGAAAATCATATTTTCAGGCCAGCCCTTCAAAGTTTTCTTCTTTCTTCTTCGGCCAAGAAGTGAAGAGCCCAGAACCAATTTGGCTGTTGGTTTGCTTTTGAAATATTGAAAACTTATTGTGTTTCCTGAGGGAGCCAGAGCACAAAAGCAAAACACTTAGAAAAACGACCTTTTCTTGTTTCCTTCATCCATCAATCAAAAAGTTTTGGGATCTCACATGAGGTCACTCTTCATAGAGGCAATTTCTTACTGTCACAGTATTAAGAAGGGGTTAGTGCAGGATTAGGATCTGGGATACCCAGGTTCAATTCTCCGCTGCTATCAAGGCTGGTTGGGTGACTTCAAGGCAGTCACGTTCTCACAGCCATACCTAATTCACAAGGATAGAATGGAGGAGAATGGGGAAAATTACGTAAGCCACTTTGGGTGCCCCTGGAGGAGAAAAGTAAGGTAAATAAAATAACAATAATGTACAAATACCTTAATACAATATCTAAGGAGACTAACAAATCTTGTAAACAGACAGTCAAAGCATGACTTTGATTAGAATGGGGAATTGTATTTTTAATATTTGGCTGAATCAATTATTTAAAACATTAAAACAATAATAACATCAATGGAGATCAAAATTAGATTCAGAGGACTTGAATGAATAGGTTAATATGTCATTAATATATCCCGATATATCCTTTTTTATCCCTATTACTGTCCCCCATGGAAACATGTTATGATAAAAATGTGAGAAATAATAATGGTTTCATAACATATGGTGATATAATAAATCTTCAAGGAGAAATTAAATATTGGCAAAAGATGAAGGAAGAGGGCAAAAGTGAGCAATAGTTACATTTTCAACTAGCTTCAAGGTTTCAAAAGGACATTAACACAGCAAGAGGTGAAATAAGTGGGTTTACAGAATTTTAAAAATGTGATTAACACAGCAAAAAACAAAACCAGAAGCGCCATCTAGTTGCTGGGGGAGTGCTGAGGGGACCAGAGGTGGAGTGACAAAGGAGGTTCTGTGCTGCCTCAGGTGGCACAGCAGGGAGGGAAACAACAAACCTTCCTGCTGCCCAAAGAGTGCAATTGATCAAACAGGCTTACATCGCATAAAGGTGCAGCATAAGTCTGTGAGCTCCCAGGGCAGCATTCCCAGGCTGGAATGTAGGTGGAAGCCAACTGATGTCAGCTCTACCTCCAGAAAAACCTGGCCCACCCCCCCCCCCGCCAGCGTCTGATCCAGATGCCAGTGCAGCTCCTCAGTGGCTTGGAGTTCCAGATTTCACCACCACAGAGATGAGGGCAGACAGCTGCTGGAGCATCTGCCTCTTGCACTGGCGAGGGTGCCCCTTACATGGCAGAAGGGGGCAAATGCTCCGGCATGGCCCTCCACCACTTCCTATGTGCATCACCTCCCCTATCTGGATGGGGCTAACCCTAGGAGAAATGTGCAAGCTATTACTTCAATTTGACACAGAAACTGAACAAGTTAAAACATGTTTGATTAGACAGATAAAAATGCTTGAGCTATCTCTCCAACAGTGGTAAACCTTATAGATGAAAGATATAAAATTTATAGCAAATCAAACACTGAGAGAAAAATGATACAAGATGTTTTATCGATGGTATATTACCACAAAGGATATTGAGAAAATGGAAAAGAATTAGGAGGGAAATGTTGGAAATGCAAAGAGCTGGATGGTACCTTCTATCATATGTGGTGGACTTGCGAAAAAAAGTATTGGTAAGAAACATATGGTGAAAATAGATTTTAAAAAAATAAAATAAAATTTGCTATGGACACCAAAAGCATGTTATTGGGCATTTTGCCTAACAATCTTCCAAAAATTTGGAAAAAAATAATTAAGATATATGATAATGGCAACTAGAGTTATATTTGCAACAAAATGGAAAGCAGAAGATTGTCTGTGGCAAGAAGACTGGGAAAGTAAACTAGTAGAGTATGCAGAAATGGTAAAACTGGTGAACTATGTGAATAATTGCCCAACTGCAGAATTTCAAGACAAACGGAAAGCCTATTCTCATAAAGTGGGAAATGGAGGAGAAAGTAGCTGAGTTGACAGATGTGTCATATATTATTTTTAGTTTCTTTGTAATATTGTACCAAAAGGTGTTTAAAAGAAAAAATGAATGAACAGCTGGTAGATTACAACTATATTTGAATTTATTTCCTAACATCTGGAAATTATTTTCAGAAATTTATGCTCAGATTTATAAGTTATCATAACTCAAAACTTGATTATTTTATTCTGTGATATTATTGATATTATCATTTACCATTTATTATATATTCCTCTTTTTTCTTTAGTAGACAAAATTGAATTGTTTTAATATCTGTTGCTTCTATTAATTAATTAAAATGAAATCATATTTTAAAATATAGATTTGAGTCCAGTAGCACCCTAGAGACCAATGAGATTTTTTTTTGGGGGGGGGGGGGTTATAGGCTTTTGAGAGTCAATGTCCCCTTCATCAGATACCAACAAGAGAGCTCTGACTCTCAAAATTTTATGCCCCAAGAATCTTGTTGGTCTCTAAGGTGCTGCTGGACACAGATCTAGCTGTATTAACACCACAGTTTTGGCAAGCTACAGGAAATACATTCATTAGTCAAACTGTTGAGTCCTCCTGATTGCTAGATGAATTGATCTTTCCCTTACGTCTCTCTCTCTCTCTCTCTCTCTCTCTTATTGCTTCACAGACATTATTATCTTTACAAAAACAAATGGCACCATCCCTGTAAAAACTTCTTAAGTTGCTACAAAGGCCAGTTGAAGATGAGAATCAGCTCAAGCAGTTGTGATGACTCCTGGCAGCCAGGGGGTGGGGGCATTTCTCATTGCTTTTTTTGGACCTTCAGCTTGTTTGGAGGTTCTAGCAGGGGAGCACAGCTATCATATACCCTTGACCGAAGAACGGTACACTCCTATCTGGGATGGTTGTCCTCTTCCACCAAGCGTGCAGCTTCAGGAAGGACGCACATGGAGTGGTGAGGGAGGTAGGGGACACCCTAGCCAGCCAGATCAGCTGAATCAACCCTGGCAATCAATGTCGCAGCCAGATCGCCCTCACATTTCTCATTGCTCCCACAGGTTCTGACAACCCAGAGGGAGCATTGTCCCTGCCAAGAAATCCAAGGAGAAGGGCCTTACTCTCTCATGATTTATATCCCTGATCCAAGAGGGGAGGGTATATTACACCGTAGGTTTGCAGAGCTCTAGGTGAGGCCTGAAGATCTCTCAGAATTATCTTCAGATAACATAGATCAGGGGTAGGGAACCTGCGGCTCTCCAGATGTTCAGGAACTACAATTCCCATCAGCCTCTGTCAGCATGGCCAATTGGCCATGCTGGTAGGGGCTGATGGGAATTGTAGTTCCTGAACATCTGGAGAGCCGCAGGTTCCCTACCCCTGACATAGATCATCCACCCCAGAAGAAAATGCCCCCCTTTTGGAAGGTGGATTGTGTGGCATTATACCTTGTTGAGGTCCCTCCCATCCCCAAACCCCATCCTTCCCATGTCCCACCTCCAAAATTTCCAAGAGTTTCCCAACCTGGAGTTGACAACCCTACCACAGTCACTTCAATTTTTGGAGAAAACACTGGCAGCAATAGGAAATCTGGGAATAGGAAATCAGGGTTTGATTCCAGTTAGGAAGCCTGAGAAATGACTACAACCAGCAAGAAGACAGAAAGTACAAACTACCATTTAAAGAGGTAATGATGAAAAATAACAATACAGGACTCTTTCAGGGTCCCGTAACGAGAATGATCAACTATTGGAACACCCGCCGTAGAACTTTCTTCCTTCCCATTGGCTGGCATTGAGGAAAACTAGAATCAGAGCTGATTCTACCACATAATCTAATTATCAGCAGTTCTTCCCCTACTTATTTAATTAATTAATTTTGCAATAATTAATTATTTAATTAATTAATTTTGCTTTAGAAATACTGTGTGTGCATCTCTCCAGTAATCATACAAAGCCTGTTTCACCTCTGAAGAGAAAGTCTGTGGCTGCATTTAGTTCCTCTTTTTCAGTGAGGCTCAAGGTAGATTACAAAATGGTAACCACAGTGTGATAAAGGAAACATTACAAGACATACTATAATCAGTGTAACAAATTGATTACCAAAATTAGAGAATAATGCATTACAAACAAGATAACACAGTAGTCGTCGTCATAGTAGTAGTTGTACTAATCGTAGTCATTGTTGTCATTGTCGTAGTAACAGCAGCAGTTATAGTAGTAGTATTTTCATTTATAATTCACCTTTCTCATTGGGACTCAAGGGGGATTACAAGTATCATAAATAACACTTTCTTCAATTAATCAGCAAGTGAGTTACAAAACATAACAGTCAATCAGTAAGCAGAACTATTCCATTTCGCACATACTGCAGAACTATAGAAGTGTGAAATAATTTTTGACCACCTTTCAGGGCGCATCAGAATCATGAGATCTGTTTGCAAACACAGTAGCCTGCTAATGATTTTTCTGCCCTAAACACGATTTCATACTATCCCTTTATCTTATGATAAAACTCGATAGAAGATTTTGGGTTCCTTGCTAGAAAACAGTACTGGTCATTCTGACTCAGTAAGAACCAATATCTCCTCATCAATGAATATTGACAAATTACAAAGCTGATGGCCAAGTTCTTTGCAATAGAATGTTGTGTGCTTTCTGAGTTGTGTGGCTGCTGTCTGGTAGTTTTTGCTCCTAACGTTTCGCATGCATCTATGGTTGGCATCTTCAGAGGCATGTCAAGATAGGACGTATTTCTGTGCAACAGAGTTTAAATTCCATAGCACTGAATAGACTTGGCCTGACTAGATATTTTCTAAATGTTAATTGGTTTTATTAATTTTACATTTTTTTCATAACTTTATCATTGCATTGATTACAAATATGACATAGGTATAAGTCTTTCTTATATATTTTAAGTTGTATATTGTATTTAGTAGCAAATTTTGCACCTTGACCATAAGAAAGTATTAATGTCTATTCCTACCATCTACCTATCCTACATATTTCAGATTATTGTTTATTTTTTAACCTTAACATGCCATGAAAGGTTAGGTTTATGTAAATTCAGACACCACAGCTTGTGATGGAGTTTAGGTAGCTGGACGTTTCAGGCATAAATTTATCAATACCGTAAGTCAAGGGAAGGCAGTAAGCTGCAAAATGAGCACAGATGGCTGGAACTCTTCAAGAAAGGTGAGAATAGCAATTGCAACAAACCGTGATCCAAGAGACCTTTGCCAGCAACCATACACATGAATGCTGAAAAGGCTGAAGAGCTCATTAAGCAGATTGACATATAACCCTCAGCGAACTT
The DNA here is from genome assembly GCF_021028975.2 of Sphaerodactylus townsendi. Taxonomy (NCBI): domain Eukaryota; kingdom Metazoa; phylum Chordata; class Lepidosauria; order Squamata; family Sphaerodactylidae; genus Sphaerodactylus; species Sphaerodactylus townsendi. The sequence continues at coordinate 124,853,737 of NC_059428.1, read as the reverse complement.
GCTGCAATGCCGGATTGCAGTTCCGCATCAACCACACATAATCCTGGACTGGGTTTCTCTTGGGCTTATTTGTACCAGGTGCTTTTGTAAATCCCATTAGGTATATGAAAGGGTTACTCTCTTGTAATAAAACAATGCAGAGTAGGCTGAAATTGCTAAAGGGAACAAAAAGAAGATAATTACCTCGAGAAACTCGTCCCTTTCTTTGTTGAACTTCACAGCTATTATTAGCAATCACAACTAACAACCGTTCCTGTCACAAATGTGGAGTGAGATGTCTTGAGAAAGGTAAAGTGCTAGCAGGAGCTAGTGCATTACTGTTGAGGACATTGTGAGCCATAATGAATGCCAGAATTGCCGACAGATTTCATTCAAAGTAAAATTTGGGGGTGGGCATGGAAGGTCCTGGTTAAGTGAATCATTGAATGAACACTGAGGGAAGGAACAAAAAGATTTTTACAAAACTAGCAAAATAGGGTAGAGCTTAGGCAGACCTATACCATAGGGCACCATCTAAAGAGAAGCCACAGGAATTATTATTATTAATTTATTATTTGTTGTACTTCATTTCTCCCCAGTGGAGCTCCAGAGTGTCTTACATAGTTCTCATCTCCTCTATTTTACCCTCACAACAACCCTATTAAAGTATGTGATGGAGAGATAGACTGAGAGTATGTGATTGCTTAAAGTCACCAAATAAACCTGCATGGCAGATAGGGATTTGAACCTAAAGCCTTTCCGCATAAACTTTTGAAGCATTTTGAGAACGGAAAAAAATGTTTCCTCCATGGAGTTGCACATTTTTTTTTATGCCCAAATTGTTTATTTGCAACCTCAAAATGTTTTAAATGAATCCCCCTTTAAAACGATTCTCTGGTTGGAATGTTTTGAAAATGTCTTCAGTTGCTTTGGAGGGGGGAGGGGAGGAAAGGGGAGGGGAGAGGGAGGAGTTTGGATTTATATCCCCTCTTTATCTCCTATAGGATACTCAAAGGGGCTTACAAACTCCTTTCACTTCCCGCCTCACAACAAACACCCTGTGAGGCTGAGAGAGCTCAGAAGCCTGTGACTAGCCCAAGGTCACCCAGCTGGCATGTGTTGGAGTTTACAGGCTAATCTGAATTCCCCAGATAAGCCTCACAGAAAGTCAGAAGAGGTAAGTCGGGCTGAGAAAGAGTGAGCTGTCCAAAATGAACTGGGTCTTCCTGATCTTGGCCCAGCAGGCTAACCATTAAGCAACACTGCCTCCCCCATCTCTTTGTGTTTCAGTGCATACAGATCATATTGCTACTTTCCTTGTCTCTTTTAAAATATCTAGAAAACCATGGCATTTCATTTTTCAAGTCCTCTCATTTACTCACAGAGACATCAGCATAGCCCTGGCCCCTTTAATAACAGGCCCTTACTCAAACACTTCACAGAATTATTGGAGGTTTGGGGCTCATATACTGTTCCACTGACATGTTGCCCCCATTTATTCATATCCTGAAACATACATAGTCCAAGATCTTCACTGGTATGTGTGTTTCTTTCACTGAGACACACAGCCACAGGGTTAAACAAACATGGAGTTAATTTTTATTTATGGTTTGAACATAACACTGAAGAGAGTACAGTACAGGTTACAATATTTCTTTCCCTTAAACTTTTGAACTGTTTTCCTAGTCCAGAATTTGGGGTCTTTTGTTACAAATTAACTTTTCTTTCTATTTAGCTTTAAGCTGATCTTTGCCTTAGCTTCACTCAACTCTCCAGCCGCCAACTCCCACGTGCTCTTTTCCAACTGCTCTTTTCTGACTGGTTTTCCCCAACATTCCATCAGCTCCCATTGGTCGTTCTTGGGGAGAGGTGAGACCTAACCTGTTCATCACAAGTATTGGCCAAGAAATGTAATGTTTTGGTGTTTTCTCTTGGAGAATTAATAGGCAGCTGTGCTGTTTGTGTTCAAAATTAGATTCCTTCACTAGAATATATAGAGGTGCTGACTTCATAATTTCATTTTTTTTAACATTCCTGTTGATTGGCATAAACATTTATGTGTGGCCTTGTTAACTCTTTAATGGGACATTGAAGTGCTCTATCCATTACCGTTTCCCTTTCTACTGCCTGTGAAAGAGGGCGAAGACCATTGGATTTATTTCAGAAATGAGCAACAACGTATTCGTGTACGATACATGCCCATCACTGTTCCCTGTAATCAGTTAAGAGTTCGATGTGGTCCAAAAAATATGAAATTCACATATGCTAAGGCACATGGTGGCTATGTTCAGTACATTGACACCAATGCATTATTTTATTATCTGGGAAATCCCCAAATTAAACAATCTAAGAACTGTGTTTTATATGTACAACACAAAGACTTGAATCCTAAGTACAATTTCTGCTCATTGTTGTCACTGGAAGGAAGGATGCAATTTCCACAGATTCCCTGCTCCAGACCAATGCTGTGACCATTTCCACACTGGTGCTGAAGGCCCAGGATTTCGGGGGTCATGACAAACTGAAGTCAGAGGGAGGACTTTGGGAAATTCTTTTGCATGGGTACAATGGTGTTCACGTAGCACTGAATGCACATGATGAAGTTCTCAAGAAACACACCAAATGTTTAATGGAACAGAAACTCCCATCTCAGAATGAAAGGAAATCTCCCCTAGGGTTGGGTCCAGGCTAAATCCTCTGCTAAGAGAAAGGGTGGGGTGATTCCCACCAATTCCATCTACCACAGACCCTCAAATTTCCTTTCATGCTCTACTTGGGCAGTCACCTTTCTCCCTGGAGCAAGGTTCTGCGGAGATCAGTGGGCTGCAGTGGGAGAGGGAGTCAGGAACGTTCTGCTTCACTGACTGAATGGGATGAGAGGAGTAGTTAAACTGAATCCAACCGCCTGCTCAGCTGAGCTTAAATACATGGGGAGAAATATCATTTTAAGTCCCCTCTCATATGGAGATATTCATTTCATATTAGTAAATATAACTTGCATTCTGCAGGCATGTTCACATTTGTGACTATCACTAGAAGATCTCCCTCCCTTAGTGGTATTCATGTAAGTAAGAGGGGGACTCACACTGCCTTTCCTTGTTAGGATGTGTATCATTTGGCTTCCTCTTCCGGGACTTTGGCCAATAGGATACAGCAAACAGCTCATCTAATCACACTTGATTGGATCCACAGGGTCCCTTCCACCAGAATGACAGCATTTGCACTAGCAGAAAGGCACTTTCCTTCATGGAAGAGGTGAGATGGTTTTTGTTCATTTCCCCTTTCTGCTACAGACTTCCTGCAATGTTCATTTCTGGTTTCTGGTTCCCAGGAGCTGAAATTCAGACAGCTTGGTGAGCTGCAGCAGTTGAAGGCAAGTAGGAAAATTCCATTCCATTCACACTAGTTTGGATGCAACCTATTGAATGAAGGACTGGCATGTCTATTTCATGGCTAGGTACAGAAAATAGAGACAAACTTTTACTTTAGCTTTCTTTTGGGAAACCTGGAGCAGCTTGCACGGGTTCTCTGGCATCCCTATTCAGATATGCACAAACACTCAAAAGCCCGCCCAATTGCACTGGGATCTTTGAAGGTTGGATTCAGTTATTGTGATTGAACAAACTCTAGCTCTTACTACATCCCTTTGTGCAAATGCTTCCTCAATCTGGGTGCTGTTCCCAATAGGGGATGGGAAGGATACATCAGAATTAAAGAGGATTATATCCCAAAGATGTGCGAAGTTCCACATGAATGGGAGTACATATGCATACAAAGGTTTACTATGTCTGCATATCAGTGTAGTATAAAAGATCTGGGACAAGTGCACTATTTCCAACCAACTACAGATTTACAGACCAAGGTTGTTGTTTTTTGTCTAAATTCTAGACAGCCAGTTTCTAATTTGTGCTACACACGTGATATCATAGTGCCAGCATTCTCACTAAGGCAACATAAGTGTGCAGTGTGTCTTTATTTGCATTCCCAAAGTACACTGTTTGCAACAGATACCTAGTAGTACAGGTAGTATGCATTTCCTCCAATTGACATACATTGAGAATGCAAGCGAAGGCACAGTACACATCGGTCACTGATAGTTCACTAGGACGACTGGCAGAACTGTCAACCACATTTGGGTCCTACTAATTTCAGTGGAAGAGATTTCAGAAATCAGTTTCATTGAAAAATGCTGAAATGCAAGTGGATTATTCCCTTTCCTGCATTGCCCAGGTTACTATGGAAACTATGCAGGGTTGGTCCTGCTTAGTACTTGGATGGCAGGACACCAAGGAAGTCCAGGATTGCTACATAGAGACAGACAGTCACAAACCACCTCTGTTCATCTCTTGCCTCGAAAACCCTACAAATCATCATAAATCAGCTGTGACTTGACAAGACTTTTACCAATGCTGAGCTCCTGAGCAGAACCCACAGTTCTCCCATTCAGTCAAGAGATGTCTACTCTGTCATCCATTAGGAAGTCCAAGAAGCCCCTGCTGATTTTAAGTATTTCTCAGTGCTTCTGGATTTCATTTCATTTGGCTCCTATTCCTAGTTTCACAGTGCCCAGAGATCCAGCTCATCTAAAGTTAGGCTACATTTAATCCTGTTGGATTGGCCATTTAAATTGCCCTCTGATAGCAAAAAGTAGAGAGAACTCACCTGGAATCTATTTGACAGTTGAGTTTCTGCAAAATTTATTTTTATAGACACGGTAAGACGTTTTATGGAGTTCTTTGAAATTTTAGAGGCTTACTCAAACACAGCTCTGTCTACTCTGTTAACAGCCTCGCCATGCTCAAATCTTGCCCTCTGAAATAAGTAGGACTCAACTGTGCTTAACTTCCATCAGATTCACTCCAGCAATCTTGCTTAATATACACCACAAACCACTGCCAGCTATCAGCACTGCCAAGGGAAAGGGACTAAGGAAACAAAATTCCAGGCTTTGTTCCCTCAATTTAGGCAAGTTGTGCAATTTGCTGGCATGTGATGTTTTGATTCGGCCCAGGTAGCGTAGAGTCATTCACACAGGATGGGAGCAAGGAACTGCTCATGCAGTCTTGCCAGATATGCAAGATGCCCAATACAGATCCTGGTGTGCATCCTCTGAAAAGGTGTTTTCCATCCTCAATGTACTTTCATTTGCCTTCTCAAAGCACACCAATTCCCTCTCAAAACCTTATACCTTCAAAATCTTGCTGGTCTCTGAGATGCAGCTCGACTTGAATCTAGCTGCAATTGCAGTTACACACTATATTTATTTAGTATGAAGGAGACTAACCATGGGATCTTATGCAGAGTAACTCTGCCTAGGATTGCACAGTAGAGTCATCATGTGCTACCTGCCCCCCCGCCATGAAGAAGACAGCTTGTTTGGCAATGCAACTGTCTTTAAAATACATGATTTGCTATTCGGTAAAAGATACGAGAGAGCTGAGATACAAATAAATACAAAACATAGAACTAGCAGCATTACTAATACAGACAGAAAGCACAAATCACATTATCAGAATAAAAAAGCTATAGAATAAAAACTCCCCACTCCATTCAATCTTATTGTTTGAAACAAACAACCAATGCAACCAAACAATATTATGGAGTGGTTACAATAATTTTATTATTTGCTGTAGGTAGGTAGGTAGGTAGGTAGGTAGGTAGGTAGGTAGGTAGGTAGGTAGGTAGGTAGGTAGGTAGGTAGGTAGGTAGGTAGGTAGGTAGGTAGGTAGGTAGGTAGGTAGGTAGGTAGGTAGGTAGGTAGGTGATAGACAGACAGATAGACAGATAGACAGATAGACTGTCATCATAAATTAATCAAGTTTTGGAAAGAAAGAAAGAAAGAAAGAAAGAAAGAAAGAAAGAAAGAAAGAAAGAAAGCGAGCAGGCAGTGACGAGCGAGCAGAAGCGAGCCAATGACGAGCGAGCGAAGAACGAAAGCGAGCGAAACGAGCGAGCGAGCGAGCCCGGCGAGCGAGCGAGCGAGAGCGAGCGAGCAAACAGGCGACGAGCGAGCGAGCGAGCAGTGAGCGAACGAGCGAGCGAGCAGACGAGCGAGGAAGCGAGCAGAACGAACATGGTCACAGGGATGACTCCACAGAGATTGTTGACCAGAGACGCTTGTGGTCTGTGAGGTCAATAATTTTTGAATGAAGAAAGGATTAATAAGATTTATGACCCACCCTTCAACAGCAAGTAGCTCGAGCAGCACTAATTATATTTTCATTAACCTCAGTGGCTAGTTCCTGCTCTAAAAATTTAGCCCTTTTATGGACTAATCTAGTGTTTTACATGTTCAATAAAGTATATACACAAGCAGGATCTGTAAGAAATAAGTCCTTTGGGTCGAATTATAGCTTCCCCAATAAAGATACCCCAAAGCAATGATTTTGGGAAGGGGTCAGCTGGAAAATGTTATCTCTGCTCTTTGAAGCTGATGCTGACAGCCAATCAAGGTGGGGTGTTTTCTGTTGTTAGCATAATGAAGAGCCTTTACTAGGACCACTAATGGCCAGTGGCTTAGATCAAGAAGCCAAAGCAAATTGCCAACATCCACTGAAACTAAAGTTGTGTCTTGTTTATTTCCTGTTTCATAGATTAGAGACTTGGTTCAAGTTGCTGTCTTCGTCAGGCTCATGCAACATTGTTTTCAGTGTTCATGGGGAGTCATCTATTGTGGACTGTCTGGTTCAGCTAACCAAGAATTATGTCTGATGCTATGGAGATCAAACACACCAGTTCCCCATCCCATCTGGAACCACCCTACAGATTGAAACAAATGCCCAACTGCACAAAGATTGCTTCAGTCTGGTAGTGCTCTCATTATATTGCATAAAAAGCATGGGGAAACTTAGCATTTGGAGAGCCTTTTCATCTTATCCATCAGACATCCAAATTATGTCATCATTTTACTATTGCAAATCACCAGGGGTGGAGCGAGGGGGAACTGCGCCCGGGGCATGCATGCTCCCTGTGCCCTTGCTGTGGTGCCGCCCATCCCCGCCCCACCCCAGAATGGCCCCACCATGCCCCTGCCACACACCCTCCACAGCCTGGCCATGCCCCTACCACAGCAGAACCCAGGGCGTCCCCCCCCGGCCCATGGGCGCTACGCCACTGCAAATCACCCACCTTAATGGGCAGAGAATGACAGAATCCTCCATGGCTGATCCCCAAGACTGGTACATGTTCTTAGTGACTGATGTTACAAACAGCTCTTTTGCCTTTCTACAACCTTGGCTCCACCAATGTGGATTATGGGAAGGCCGATTGATTTCTCAGTTATTCGGATTTGGCAGTTTCCATTGGGTAATAAGTTCCTGCTGGGGTTGTGCTAATCTGCTATAACTGTTCATTGAAAAATACTGAAATTCAAGTGGATTATTCCCTTCATTACCAATGTTGCCATGAGCCAGTCCCCAGGCAATGAGGACTCTGACATACAGCCTGAAACACCATGGATCCAAAACTGGTTCCTCTCAAGGAGATGCAGGCAGCAGAGCCAGCTCCAAGCTCTTCCCTGCCAGCCAAGACAGAGCCTAATGCTATGCACGCAGGCGCAGGTTGCCGCGCACGCCGGTGCACCTCCTGCTAGACTGCTTCAAGTTCTGCGCGCTACTGCTGAGAGGACGAGCGTAACTAAGGCAAAAATCACGTGGCAAAATCACCAGTTAGTAACCCCCTCTCGGCACACACAAATAATTAGTAACCTACTCTCAGGAACCTGTGAGAACCTGCTGGATCCCACCTCTGCAGCCAGCTCTTTTTAGCAGAGAGAACCAAACAGTTTCTCCATCCTTTATATTTGCTACTGAACAGACATTACAGAACTGCAGGATCTCTTTTCAGGCCTGAATGTCATGGTGTCAAAGGGGAAACCAAAGCCTGAGGAAGCGGAGATCTTTTCTAGCCATAAAATTCCACAGCTTCAGGAAGTTTCTTTATTACTGAGTACTGTATGTTCTAATCAAGCATAAAGCAGGGAAGTGTCTACTATCAAAGGGCTCATAAAAAGAGTTTATGATGTTTCAGAATCAGACAACATAAAAAGGACATATTCAAATTAGAACCACTATTATAAAGTGTGATTCTATAAGGAATCTCCATAACAGACTTAATAATGTGATTAAAGAGGCAAAGTAATGGCAATATACACAAGTACTAATTAGAACATCGAAACTATTACGCCTCATGTGGGAGACAAGCCGTAAAATTCAAAGAATATTTGTTAAAAAAGAGAAAGAGAAGGCTATCAAGCTAGCTTTTAAGTTTTTGCCTGCCTAAGGCTGCACATGTGAACTTTTGGCAAGTGTCAAAAATATTTAACCCGGTCTTCTTGGTCTAGCAAAGCTCTCTCCCCCACAATGCATTTTGGGGGGATATGCAACAATTTGCAATCCTATACAGAGATATTCCAGTCTTATGCCAGTTGAAATCAGTGGCCTTGGACTTCTCATATGATTGCATTGTTAGTGATGTGCAGTTACCAAAATATCATCTCTAGCAGAATTGGGCAATCCTAAAGCAATGGTATGTTGCTAGCATAAGCTGGCTGTGTGCTGGTGGAAAGTGGGCAAAGGGTCCCTTTGGATTCAGTTGGCACAAGGATTGATGCTTTTAGGAAGAAATGGATGTTGTTGAAGATATCCATACTGTGTTATAAAAGGAAAGATCAGCGTTCTGGCTTTCTACCCAAATCGGGGGTGGGGGGTGGGTAGCTGGAATGAAAGAAGTTGCTAAGAACAGGAATCTAAGATTAGAGAGATAGCAACGGAACAAACAAGAGGAGGGAAACCGAAGGAAATGATTTGTTAGCTCTACTGCCCTCTCTAGAATCATGGGTGTTTGGTACAAAGGGACATACATTGTTCTTTACTTCCAAGGTAATGTCACAACATTTATTCAGCATGGTTAGTTTTGATCCAAGAGACCAAGGTAAGATCTGAAGAGCTGGAAGAAGAGGAAGAAGAGGAAGGGGGAGGAGGAGGAGGAGGAGGAGGAGGAGGAAGAGGAAGAGGAAGAGGAAGAGGAAGAGGAGGAGGAGGAGGAGGAAGAAGAAGAGGAGGAGGAGGAGGAGGAGGAAGAAGAAGAAGAAGAACAACAACAGTTTGTATATATACCCCACTTTTCTCAACTGTAAAGCACCTCAAGGTGGTTTACAAACTCCTTTTCCCTTTGGGGCTTTGAGAGCTCTGAGAGAATTGTGACTATGTCCAATGTCACCCAGCCAAATGTCACCCAGCAGGCTTCATGTCAGGAGCTCCTTTAACCAGACAAGGCCACCCCGACATTTCATGTGTAGGAGAACAGAAACATCCAGTTCACCAGATTAGAGTCCGCTGTTCATATGGAGGAGTGGGAAATCAAATCGAGTTCTCCAGATTAGAGTCCACCACTCCTAACCACTACCCCATGCTGACTGTCACACCCCAGCTATCTGACCAATTGTAGCCTTCATTTATGACACATTTACATTTGCTAGCATCTTCACAGGTAGACCTTGGGAGATAAGGCACTTGATCCAAAATGGTGACTTCACTCCTGCTCTACAGGCTTTCAATGTGGGCCAGTTCAAAATTAACAAACAGTAGTAATGGTAAGAGGAGAACTTTTGTTATCCACTGAGTATGCATAGCCAACCTGGCCTGGATGGCCCAGTCTCATTTCTCAGAAGATAAGGAGGCTCAATCTTTGTTTGTACTTGGATCATCAAGAAATCTTTGTTTGTACTTGGATCATCAAGAAGGTTGCTATGCAGACGCAGGCAGTGGCAAACCACTTCTGTTTCTCTACTGCCCTGAAAACTCTACAGGGTCACCACAAGTCAGCTGTGACTTGTTTGCTGTTTACATCATGCTTTGCTCTCCTCTGGGTCCAAGTGGGCATCAGATGATCACCAATATTTGTATAGGTCAACTCTTCAGGCAAAATTATTTAAGCCTGGATTTGATAATCAAAATAAAGGCTGTTTGATTTAGATGCACTGAAGTATATTTTCTCAGGGAAGAGACCAACAGTGTAAGAAATTCAGCTTGCAAGCATATTGGCACTTGTCCTCCCCCCAACCCACCCACCCCCAAAAATTCATGAGATTGCTTAAATTCCCATTTAAAAGAAAACTTTATAAAATGATATAGCATTGGTATATGACACCAGAAAAACTGGCAAAGATGTATAAAAAGTCTTTCAAATAAGTGCTGGAAATGTAAACGTCAAGAAGGGACCTCTTGCCACTTATGGTGGCAAAGCTAAGGAATTTTGGAGATCAATGCCTACAATAATTCAAAAGATTTTAAAGATTAATATACAAATGAAACCTGAGACCTAGGCAGTTAAGTTTATTAAATACAGCCAAAGACCAGTACTGATAAAACTCAGAACAAAAATATTGTGTAGCAATAATATAAGGAAAAAAATCCCTTTGGCTAGTAGATTTACTAAACTAGGCCTTCTGCTATTTAAAGGCACTGTAGACATCTGCGCAGACACAAAACCGTGTCATCTTTATCAGTAAGCAAATAATTTACTGCAGAGTCACTAGGATGTCCAGGGTGGCCGAGGGTTCTCTACAGCAAAGGTAAAATTAAATGGCTCAAAGCATCCCTGTACCACTCAGAATAAAGTAAAACATGAGCGAGCGTTTTCACTACACCAGCACTACAGGTGTATACGCAGACTTCCATAGGCCAATGCTGAAATCCCCCTGTAATGGCAGGCATTAAAATGTGTTCTAGAAAAGGCCCATCTAAACTTAGGAAAAGTAATGGAAGTTAGGTATGGGGCAGCAGAACACCTGAGACCTACTGTTAGGACTTATTCTTTGGAGAGAAAACTTTGTTGTTATACGTGACAGCAGCAGCAAGAATACTATATGTTCAGAAACAAAAACACTCCAGATAAACCTACAATTGAAGATTGGGGGGTAAATGTATTATCTTTGGCAGAGGTGACCAACATCCCCATTGAACGGTCCTCGTGCCTGGCTGTGGAGCCACAGCCACACAGGTCCGCTGCTTCCATAAATCCCATGCCTGGGCTGCTAGTGCAACCCCACGCTGGTTGTTTCAGCATCCCAAATTTTGGGCTCTCCTTGAGTGACATGTGGCATTGACCATGTCTGTTGGTTCTGACGGTGCTCAAGTTAACTGAGAACACACTCCATAATCGCCAGGGACATTCGTCCGTCTCCCTGTATTGATGTTATCCACCAACTGTTGAAGATCATTTTGTTTTCCTTGGCAACAACAGTTATTGGCCCTCCTCCCTGGCTCTGGTGCTACATGCTTTTATTGAATTATTATATAATTTTAAATGCTGCTTTTAGTTGTCCCAACGTTTCAGTGTTTTTGTGTGTGCCATTTTGAAGACCCTAATTGTATGTTTATCGGTGAGTGTGTTTGCCATCAAGTCTCAGTTGATTTATGGTGACCCCATAGGGTTTTCAAGGCAGGAGATGTTTGCAAGTGGTTAGCCATTGCCTGCCTCTATGCCATGACTCTCCTATTCATTAATGATCTCTTATCCAAAAACTAACCAGGGCCAACCCAGCTTAACTTCTGAGATCTAATGAGATCAGGCTAACCAGGGCCTGATTGGGGTCCTCATAAGAGGTTTTAAATAAATAAATGTAGCACACCGACATCCACCTGCGATGTTCAGATTTGAAAGTATGGATCTCATTTTTGCAAGGAAGTTTACTCTTCATTACTGATCTTTTAATTGAAAAACCTTGGATGAGCTTTTGAGGAATCACACGGTTCCCTAGGAGCACACTCTGAACTACCCAATGGCGTCTTCTTCTGTGGGAATGTATCTGAAGAAGAGTGGAAGAAGAGTTTGGATTTATATCTGCGCTTTCTCTCCTGTAGGAGACTCAAAGGGGCTGACAATTACAATCTCCTTGCCCTTCCCCTCACAACAAACACCCTGTGAGGTAGGTAGGGCTGAGAGAGCTCCGAGAAGCTGTGACTAGCCCAAGGTCACCCAGCTGGTGTGTGTGGGAGTGCACAGGCTAATCTGAATTCCCCAGATAAGCCTCCACAGCTCAGGCAGTAGAGCGGAGAATCAAACCTAGTTCCTCCAGATTAGATGCACGAGCTTTTAACCTCCTACGCCACTGCTGCTCTGAGTGCAATAGTGTGTGCAGACATCAGACATCATTGGGGGGGGGGGAGGTTGAAGATGAATTCATACCCCACTTTTCTCAACCAAAAGGAGTTTCAAACTCCTTCCCTTCCTTTTCTCACAACAGACACCCTGTGAGGTAGGTGGGGCTGACAGTTCTGAGAGAATTCTGACTGGCCCAAGGTCACCCAGCAGGCTTCACGTGCGTGGGAGTGGGAAAACAAATCCAGTTCACCAGATAAGAGTCTGCCACTCGTGGAAGAGTTGGGAATCAAACTCGGTTCACCAGATTAGAGTCTACCGCGCATATCCACTATACCACACTGGCTCTCCAAATCAGTACTTGCCACCTCTTATGTAAATCTATACTCACCTGCCAAACATCAGGTGGGGGCTAGCAATGCTATTTTGTCAGTTTCTACTCCAACTGTCATCCAATATGTCAACTGTCACCAATTACATCACCATTACATTTGGCTCAGAATACTACAGGAGGTGAACTCATTAAGTCAAATTTCCCCTGATGGCTTAAAACTATTTCTGCTGCTAGTTTGCACTAACGTTAAAAGGCTTAATAAATCTTAGGCCGCTATTAAAAACATTAGCATGAGCCAGTGTGCATTTTTAATTTTAACCCCTCTGAGGCTCCTCTGTGCAATAGTTCTGCTTAAAGTTTTAACTGCCATTTATTTTTATAAGAAATTGCTCACCTGTAGGTAAAGGTCTTTCGTTCTGTTAGTTCTGTGTGCGTCTCTGTGTGTGTGTGTGTGTGTGTTAAACTGGCATAGCAATTAACAGAAACATCATTTAAAATAATAAACAATTAAACAATTAAACATAAAAAGAATAGATGGTTTTAGGAAAAATGTCTTTAAAATGAAGCAATCACAGTTCAGGAGAATGGATGGATTTTTGTCACAGACTTTGATTTATTTCCCCCATATTGGGTGGCATCCAAAAAGCTGAGGCTGGATTGAAAATATCCACTAGAGCTGTCCAGAGAACAGTTAGGGAAGACATTACATAATGCTAACATAAGTATTTTGTACAATTGTTCTCGCTAGTGTTGTTATAGGAAGGGGGATATATTTTTCCCAGAACGGACTTTCTTGAAGTAGCCATCAATTCATTTTAAAGGAAGAATGTCTTTTTCATTTCTCTTTATTTTTTTCTTCGAACCAAACTCAGGGCACCCTTTGGTAACTTCAGCCATTGTGGTTGTTTAATGTTGCACACCACAGAGTGGTACTCTTGCAGAAGGATGAGAAGATCTGGGAAGACGTTGCCTGCCTTTGAGCATCTGTAAAGTGAAATTCTGAAATTTTGCAGAACCTCCCTCCCTTTCCCTCCTTTCTTCAACTGTCTCTTGTGATCAAAATGGAATTGATTTGAAACAGATTCCCCAGTTCCTAACAAGAGGAAAATAAATGGATTGTTGGACTCTGAGAATTTTCTGTATGCTTACATATGCATACATGGGAGACATATCAGGCCCTACTTGTCTGGATTGCTTATCTACATCTTGCTGAGATTATTAGGTATTATCCACATGCATAATGCAGAAGAAGAAGGGCTGGGTTTTATGGTTGGAGTTTACCACACAGAGAAGTGACTAACACACTGATTCAAAAGGGCAAAAGGTCACTGTTTATTAGGAAGTACATTTGGGATAGGAAAGAGATAGCATGCTGCTATCTTGCTAGCTAGGAAGAGTCTCTGTTCTAACTTCTGAGAAAAGGTAGGATATTAGACCTGAAAGTATCAATCTGAGGACAGACGAAAGGTTACAGAAAAAGGATGATGGGGTCACTAATTTTGCAGACCTCTCTAGCTGACCACTTGCCTGCCCCCTGCTGGGTTTTCTTCTCCGTGCACATTAGACATTGCTACAGCCAACATTAATACCCAGTTTTTCTCTACCTTTAAGGACTCTCAAAGCACATTTCCTTTCCTTCCCACAACAGACATCTTGTGAGATAGATGGGCCTGGGAGAGGTTGGAGAGAGCTGTGAATGGTGCAAGGTCAGCAAACAGACTTCATGTGGATGAGTGAAGAAAACAAACCCAGTTTTCTGGATTATAGTCTTCTGCTCATGTGAAGGAGTGAGAAATGAAACCTGGTTCTCCAGATTAGAGTCTGTTGCTCTCAACTACTAAACCACACTGGCTCTCAGCCAGGTGTCTTGCTCTTCATTGCTTTATGTGCTTTATTTAGGTCACTTCATGTTAACTTAGGTTAGACAGCACGGCTGACTGACTATGTGTCCCCCACCAAAGGACTGGTTTGGTCCAGGGCCGGACTGAGGGGAAATGGCACCCAGGGCACACGTGCGCCCCTACCACACCCCCACCCACCCCTACCATGCCATGGAACACCCCTGCCATGCCCCCGCACTGGCACACGCCCGGTACATCACACACTGCTCACTCCCTTGGTGCTACGCCACTGGTTTGGTCATATACTATTTCCTGTCAATTGGATCTTCTTGCCTGACCCCAAGACAGTCAGTGGCTTCAAATTCTATTGCTTAGAGCACCCAAGGGAGCTTTCCATTCAAGGAGAAAGTGGCTCACCATATGTTTTGCAACTTCTATCATTGCGTTTTCAGGATTCCCCACCACCACCACCCCAAAAAATCCCAGATGGCTCCAAGCAGACCAGTGCATCCCACAGGGGGGCAAGTTAGCAGGAGCAGTTCGCATGGAGTCAAATGTACCACTGAGAACCACAAAGAGAATCACTAGAGTCAACCATTTGGGATGGAAGCCCTGCTTAGAGTAGAGTAGCCATGTCTCAGTTCTTGGAGTGTGGGGTCTGTGGAGGGGCTGTGCCTCAGTGGAAAAGTCTCTGCTTTGCATACAAAACGTCCTAAGTTCAATCCTTAGCCTCTCCAGTTAAGAAAGGATCAGGAAGTAGGTGATATGAAACAAGTCTACCTGAGACCCTGGAGACCTGATGCCAAACTGAATAGACCATCCTGATCTTGAGGGACGAATGTTTCGATTCGGCACAAGGCAGCTTCATCTGTGTCCGTAAGTGGAATGGGACTGAGCTTCCTCTGCAGAAGAATGCTGGAGCTCAGCTGGTCTCCTTGCTTTGTGAAGTTCTAGAATGCAGAATGGAAGGAGTGGGCTATGCCTCAGTGGAAGAGCAGTTGATATGAAGATCCCTGGTTAAATGCCCTGCTAGGGTATTTGGGAGGTTCAGGCTTATTAGACCCAGAATGTTTGGAAATACCAGAAAAAAGTGATACTACATACTGACTTTTTTCTCTCTTTTTTTTAAAAAAAAAATTGTGTTATCAAACTTAAAGAAAAAAATACCTGCCTCTGGATTCCACGTGGGTCTTGAAGGTAGAGCTGAACCCACAGAGCAGAGTTGAACTTGTGCTGCCTGCTGCTCACAGACCTCTGTGGATTTCAAAGCCAGGTGTAGAGTTGAATGCTGAAGAACTGTGACTGACCAAGATCACCCAGCAGGCTTTATAGGGGTGGGGAAACAATTCCAGTTCACCAGATTGGAGTCCATCACTCTTTACAGCAAAGGAAAGAAGATTGTAAGCCACCTTGAGTCTCCTTACAGGAGAGAAAGGTGAGGTATAAACCCAAATTCTTCTTCTTCTTCTTCTTCTTCTTCTTCTTCTTCTTCTTCTTCTTCTTCTTCTTCTTCTTCTTCTTCTTCTTCTTCTTCTTCTTCTTCTTCTTCTTCTTCTTCTTCACCAGTACACCACGTGCTACAGTTAAGTGTTTGGAAATCTTATATCCACTCCAGTTTAAGATGACAAACTGTACCAAAATTAACAACCTCTTACCCCGCTTAACCACACTGAAATGAGAGAACTAAATCTTTCTGAAAAATTAATACACAAATCACTCGCTGTACAAAACTGCACATTTTTCCCACTGTAAGCATTCAAAATGAGTTAACGTCCAGATAATAGTGTTTCCATTACAGTGAAGGAAAAAACTGCCACTTCAACAAGAATGATCCCAGTTGCTTATTACCGTTGATTTGTTGAGTTTGCTTAGTGAGATGAGCCATTCGGACTAGATACCAAACTTTAACCAGCCATTCCAAGATGGAAGGTAAATAAGATTGATGCCAATGATTGGGTACTAAAATGCTGGCATCCCTCAGCAGTTGATTTAAGTTGATTTCAGTTCAAGTTGATTTAAAATACTGCTCTCTGAGTTCCCTAAAAGTATACTGAACCATTCAGGTGAAATCTACTGGTCTGTATCATCCAGATCAGGGGCGTATGCATAGAAAATGGAGCCTGTGGCAAGAACTGAAACTGAGTCCCCCACCCAAGTGCCTCATTCAGCAGTTCTCAAATTAGCACTTTAGAGGGGAACCAAGCTCCCCCCAGGAGCTGTGTGGCATAGTGGTTAAGTGCTTGCACTGCCACTCACACTGTCAGGAGTTCAAGCCCCCTGTGGGTCAGATATCCTGGCAGCTGGCTCATGGTCAACTCAGCCATCCATCCATTCCTAGGTTGGTAAATGAGTACCTAGCATATAGCTAGGGGGTAAAGAATAGCTGGAGAAAGCAACAGTCAATATGCCTGACCCCACCCTTTTTCTAAAAACACTTGGCAGGTGCAAGAAAACCATTGGCAGGTTTCATGATGCCCACAGGCACCACATACTGGATCTCAGGCTAAAAGGTTTCCCAACTTGGCTTGGTCAATACCCTAGAAATTCGGTAAAATTCGGATTTAATCAGGCATAAAATTATCTGTATGCCCGAATAAGACAAATAACATGTTCGGATATACCCAAATATTTGGGTATACCCAAAAAATTCGGGTCTGTCTGATTTTTCTGTATTTTGTGGGTGGGTTTTTTGCATTTCAATTTGCAGGAGTGCATTTTTAAAGCTAGCGGCACCAAAATTTCAGGGTATCATCCAGAGACTCTCCTATTGATAACAACTGAGTTTGATGAAACCCCATAATTTTAACACTGCTTTCAAGGAAGCAAGAGCAAAAAGGGAGAAAAGAGGTGATTACTTACCAGTTACACTGTTTACTCCACAGAGAAGGTTTGTGGCATAACTTACCAACTCTATAGGACAGAAATGTTGCAGAATGAAACAAAAAAAGTACAAAAATTACTCAAACGAGATCAAAAAGTGGGAAACGATAACTGGGAATAAGAACTTTCCAACTTCAGCTTCACTCCTGAGTTCCAGTTTAATTAGTAGTATTTATAAAATTAATTCTGAAATTGCAGTATGTCTTTCAAAATAAAAAAAATCTTGACACGATCATATCATGATCATATCAGGACTCTGTTGTGCACTAGTGTGCAGATGTGATTCTGTGCAATGGCAAACAAAAAAATTGCACTCACATTGCTATTTTTTGCAGTGTTGTATTGACAAACTCCTTTTTCATTTCTTTTTAGAAAAAGAATAATTTCTCAGCCTTACTGTAAAGGTTTCCAACATCACACTGAGGTACGAAGTTATCCAAAGGAATACCTAATTGAATATGCTTTACAAAACCCTAACAAATGGGCTATAAAGTGTATGTGTACCAATTAAAACAAAACAAGAATGCTTTTGCATTACAGAAAAATAAATGTATTTTATCCAGTACAGTCTTTGAATCTTTACAGCACTTCAAAAAATGTAGTTTCTTATTGATAAGGTTTGTCATAGTGCAATTCTTCAGAGGTGGTATTCTTTTCTGTGGAATCTCTTCAGAATACATTCTTTGAATTTTAAGAAGAATAGAATTCTTAATTTTGTTTAGAATTTGCATCAGTTGGGGGCCTTTTTAATGACTATGATGTTCTAAACCCATACTTCAAGAAGAACATTTATTTCTTTTTTTAATCGCATTTGCTGTTTGCTCAGTGTGTTTTCAGTACAAATTGGTTTGACCTTTTTTCCATCAATACTACCAAGGCAATGTGGAACTAGGCACAATTTCTGATCAAGATATTGAGATTTAATTTTCAGTAATCAATGAGAAAATGCTTAAATTCACCTTGGATGATGACAATTATTTATTTTCTTTTACGTAACTAATTAGATGAGGGAAGATTCTGACATTATTTTGTATGTCCCAGCAAATGCGATGGAAAAGTGTAAGTGCCATCAGGTTGCAAATGACTTATGGAAACCCGGGCAAGGGACTTTCAAGGCAAATGAGAAGCAGAGATGGTTTAGTCATTGCTTTCCTCTGCATAGTTTTCCTTAGTCATCATGCATCTCAGTACTGATCTTTCTTAGCTTCCAAGATTTGATAAGATCAGGCAATATCATGCTATCTTCCCTTTATCAAATGTGAAGGGAGGATTTATAGCAGAATGGTTACATGTGTTGTATACACATACTTCCAAGACCATTCATTCTAGCTCCAGGTGGCAAACTGGAGCAATGCCCCCCAGAAACATATACATTGTTGCCCAAAATGCTGTGGTCTGCCCCTTTTAGGGTGGGGAAATTAGCAAGGGACAGACCTACATTATGAGAGGAGGTAATTAATACATGATCTTTTCCACCTGAGTTTACTAAGGTAGCTTTCCACAAGAAATCTACAGGAATCAGGAGTAAAAGTTTAACCATTTTATTAGAATATGTCAAAGTAACAAATGTTTACAGACACACAAATGTTCAAAGCACACAGTCCAAAAATTTAGAAAGAGGTGAAGGTAAAGGTCTGGAATGGATCAGCGTTTGGAGGCAATAGGGCAATAATTACCTGCTCTAAGAACATAAGAAAGAGCCTGCTGGATCAGACCAGAGTCCATCTAGTCCAGCACTCTGTTACTCGCAGTGGCCCACCAGATGCCTTTGGGAGCTCACATGCAGGATGTGAAAGCAATGGCCTTCTGCTGCTGCTGCTGCTGCTCCTGAGCACCTGGTCTGCTAAGGTATTTGCAATCTGAGATCAAGGAGGATCAAGATTGGTAGCGATAGATCGACTCCCCCTCCATAGATCTGTCCAAGTCACTTTTAAAGCTATCCAGGTTAGTGGCCATCACCACCTCCTTTGGCAGCATATTCCAAACACCAATTGTGTGTTGTGTGAAGAAATGTTTCCTTTTATTAGTCCTAATTCTTCCCCCCAGCATTTCCAATGGATTCCCCCTGGTTCTAGTATTGTGAGAAAGAGAGAATTGAATGTCTCAGTTTTGCTCTAGAAGCGGAATGGTCTGAGCAGAGTTCAAGAACTTGTGTTAAACTGTAATAGAGAAATGGAATAGAAAGCAGTACTGGGAACAGTATTAATCAGACAAAGTATTAACCAGGAAAATACTCAGCATCTTAAGGAGGGTGGTCCGTCAAGCTATATGGAAAATGAGGTCCTCAGGCTATGCTAAGTGACATAGCTTTTCCAGCACAAAGGCAGCCATTATTCTCAAAAGGACAGCAAGAGGTGAACACTTAGACTTAATGTTCTAAGCCCAGGGAGCATCTGAGAATGGTTAGATTTTAGGGTGAAACAGGTACTATTACAGTTCTGGGATAATGACAGTATGGCTGTTTTCGCACGGCCACACTCAGGGGTGCGTTGGCATATACAACGCCGACGCACCCCCCCAGACCGTTCACATGAATGGTCCCGGTAGGGGCAAGGAAGACGGCGCAGCACTGAACCGTCGCCCGAACAACGTACCTTCCCTGCGACCTTCTGGCGCATCGCCCAGACCCGGGGACATGCCCCCTTGCCCTGCGCAACAGCTCTGGAGTCGCAGGGCAGGGGGCGGCGTGTCCCCAGGCCTGGGAGACGCGCCGGAAGGTTGCAGGGAAGGTAAGTCATTTGGGAAAGAGGGGATGGCGCCTTCCAGGGGGGGAGCGAGGGTGGTGCTGCTGCGATGCAGCAACTCCCCACATGCGAATAGCTCCCTAGGGATGGCGTTTTTGCTCCCTAGGGCACTGTTATTGGTTCATGCGGAAAGGGCGTACAAATGGAAGTGGTCCTCACAGAGGTTAGTCAGGAAATACAGCACTTAGATTAGTGTGTTGAGGAACAACTGAAAGGGGATATTGGCGAAATTAGTTAGTATAACATTTGTTTCATGGAGGCAGGAGTAATGTGACTGAAATTGGAACTGGCCTTTCCCAGACTAGAGGCATTGTTTTTTCCTAATTGCTTTAGTAAAAGTGAGACTTCTATTTGCAAGTAAATGCTGGCAGGGGATCTTTCCGTATTGAGCCAATGCAGGAATGCAGGAATCTTGGCACTGCAATGCTAGGCCACCTCTAAGGTTGACAGGGACGGGTAGAGACACTGTTGTCCTAAGAACCAGCTATGCCCTTATTAGCTGAACTTATCCTGGTTACTGTTACCCAAATTAGTCTGGTGTGTTCCCCTTTAGTTTGAGGAATTAGCAGGGAACAAACCTTGCAATGTGAGAGGTTGAGTCCAGGGGTCTACATTATTTTAGGGAGTCCAGATTCCCTCAGAAAAATATTAAAATTAATAAAAAATGCATATGCAAGTGACAAATACATACACACAAAGTTTCAAGAAGCCTGGGATCTAAAGAGAGGTGATCAGTAGAGGAAGGTGTTGAAAGAAGGGCAATATTTACCATTCCAGAAGTGAAGAGGTCCCAGGAAAACAAAGTGCGAAGAGCCATGGATTTTGAGGAGTCTGTTTATAGGAAAAGTTAGCCCTCTGGCTATGATAAGAAGAGCTACTTTCCAATCACAAAGTTCCATTCCCAGGCAGGAACAATGCTATGGAAAAAGGCTTGATTGAGTGAAAACCTGGAACAACCGAACTCCTGACGAGGTTTGGACTGCATTGATGATATTAGCGTCAGGAGCATTCTAAGTCAGAATGAGCCTGGAGTGTTAAACGAAGAAACTTGGGCCCTTTCTGCATGGACCTAATACGGCGGCCTGGGGATGGCAAAAATGCTGTCCCCAGGGAACCGTTCACACAGGGGGTGCAGCTGCTTCGCAGCCGCGCCGCCCGAGCGGTGCGAAGCTGCCGTTTTCCTACCTCGCTCCCCAAGTGAGGTTTACGGAAAATGCTGGCTTCGAGCCGCTGCCGTGCGAATGGCAGCGGCTCGAAGGCGCCTTCCCTCCCCCCATGTCCAGTCGACCTACCTGCTCTGCGGCCCTCCGGCGCGTCGCCAAGGCCTGGGGACACGCCCACTCTGCCCTGCGACACCAGAGGAGTTGTGCAGGGCAGGGGGGCGTGTCCCCTGGCCTCGGCGATGTGCCGGTGGGCCGCAGAGCAGGTAGGTCGACTGGATGACGGCGCAGCATGGCAGGTTCTGGGACCGTTCATGCGAACAGTCCCAGAGGGGTTGGGTCGGCGTCATGTACGCCGACCCAACCCCTACTGTGGCCATGCGGAAATGGCCTCTGAAAGGTTGATGGTTCTTCAGTAATTGGACAGAAGGTTCGAGATTAAATTAAGGTTTTGGGGGAAATGTTGCAAATATGCCTGGCTCACAGATTAGGAATCAGCATTCTAGAACTTTCTAAGCACAATGGCAGACTAACTGTCCTGTTTATCAACAATATTTATTGATACCATCAAGATGAGACCATCATTCAAAGGGCAGAAGAGGTCTTACATGAAACTCTAAACCTGTGTGGACTGGTGATACTTCCTCACTGCCATCAGCACTGTGGTTCATTCTGTCCATGCTTTGAGAATTACCATATTTGGCCTGGAAAAACTGCATGCTGTTGTTAAGCACTAGATCACTCATGTATAGCACAGCAGAAATGGTTAGCGCTTGTCAAAGGCAGGACTGTCAGGGTTACTTAAACTCCTGATCCTCCATGACAGAACTATTTTACTGTTGCCGAAAGTCTCAACTTGCTCTCTCTTTAATGATGAAATGATTTCCTCCAAATTGACTTTGCCTGCACAACTGCCACAAAAGTTCCTCACTTAGTTGTGCTTTCCTGACTAGAGATCCACTTCTGCCTCCAGTTTCTATCTTTTCCTTTCTTTCTCCAGCTGACCAAGGACTTTGTTTCTGCTTCTCTGTGTGTGTGTGTTTGATTTACATTTCTGCATGCTTCAGAAGTGAAAAAGGAGTGGTTGGACGTATTCTCTTTTTTTAACAAACAAACAAAGCAATTCTGTGCTGCCCTTTCTTAATTTAATCATGTATTTTCCCTGATCAGTATTATTATTTTTACCATCTAGGTAGCATCTGTTCCAGAAATGCATTACCCAGTAATACCAAACACAGATACAGGTTTTCCAATTTATCAGGTTTATTTGTATTATATGAGAAAATTAAATTTGCACAGCAGAGCAAACCTCTACAGTTGGGACCTTTTCCTCCAAAGCTTCCCATTTCCCTATAGAGTTTTAATACCTGATTATGACTGTTTTCTGTAATTAAATTTAAGTATCCAATCCCCCAAGACATCTCATAGAAAGCACTGCCTGTTAGTTGTTCACCAGATTTCCCAGGTAAACTGTATCTTAGCCAGTTATTGTTTTCTTAGTGTTTCTGTTGTCTTTGCGGAAATTTTTGGTTTGAAATCCCATCTGTATATTTTGTAGACCAGGGCAGACTATTTGGAAATGAATGGGCAAAACCTACATACAACCAGAAATGGAAATATGTGTGTGTGCCGTCAAGTCATAGTTGACTTATGGTAACCTCATAAGGTATTCCAAGCAAGAGATGTTTTGTAGTGGTTTGCTCTAGACTGCCTTCTTGTGAGCTGAGAGAGTTCTGTGAGAACTGTGACTGGCCCAAGAACACCCAGCAGGCTTCATGTGGAGGAGTGGGGACTCACACCTGGTCCTTTAGATTTGAGTCCACCACTCTTAACGACTACACCACACTGGCTCCCAGAAACATTAATAGTCATCCATATACACCTAAACCCAATATATTCACCATTTTCTTGCTTTCTGGCTTATCTAGAAACAACCTTGGTTAACTGGAGTGGAGAGGCTTAAAGAATGGTGCATTAGGAAAAGCTGTGTGAACATGAAAGAGTTGCAGTTCAGAGCAACAGGCACTTTGTCATATGTTCAAAAGGAGAGAGGCTAGCCTCAGTGTGGGAGCATGTCCTTTGCATGCAGAAGATCCTAATCCATTCCCAATAATTGGGGCGGAGCAAGGGGAAACTGTGCCTGGGGCACCTGTGCACCCTGCGCCCTTGTCTTCCCCACCTCACCTCGGAACACTCATCGCTTCTCAGCCTTTTGGCTAAGATCAAGTGTAGTGTAGATTTCTTTATATGCAATGTTTTTGGTGCAAATATGCTGGAGTAGGGTTTTTTTCCTTTTAAAAGGGGCATTGCTGGAAAACCCCCCACAATTTTTCACCTTTCTTGGGATCAGGATTACTAGCTACAGTTTTTAAAAGCCATTGCCCCCCCCCCCAATCATTTTCAGCTTCCCCCTCAAACCCCCCCCCCCCGGTTTGGCTTTACCAAATGCAAATCACTAGTTGTGACCTCATAGTTTCATGTGTATGTGATCGTTTTAGAATGGACACTCACAGTGTTATCTCTAATGGATTTACTTCTTGACTTGTTTTTTTTTACTGTACTTCAAGGTGTTTTTAAACCAAGAGAAAGTTCTTTTATTTAAAAAAATAGCACGAGAAAAATGAATAAGTGAAAATGACAAACTTCACTGGTTCATGATAAAATGACCAAACGAAGTGAAGTAGAGGGTATGGAAAGTGAAAGTGAAAAGAAAACAAAGAGGCAGCTTGAACGACTTGATGTGGTGGAGCAACCGTGGGGCCCCCCAAAGTCTTGCAGTTCAAAATGCCTACATAAGAACTGCAATAAACTTATATGTGGCTGCCATCCATATCCTCTATATAATCTTCCTCTGCATGGGAGGACTGAGTTAAAGTCTTTCTTTTGTCGCATTCATCACATTAAAAATAATTATGCAGTTGTGATCCCATTTTCAAGGAGAGGATTCATGCTGCATGAAGGGGCAAACTGATCAAATTGAATGTTGAATTGGAGGCAACAGCTACATACTAAGCACATAATTCTACAAAATGAGCATATTCTGCATATGGGGAAATTGAGCAAAGTATCAGTAATTGTTGAGGGAGGATAAGACAGAAGAAAAGGAGGAGGAGAAATTTGGATGTATACCCCACATTTTTCTCCTGTAAGGAGTCTTAAAGCAGCTCACAAACTTCTTCGCTCCCTCTCCCCACAACAGAGACATTGTGAGGTAGGTGGGGCTAAGAGAGTTCTGAGAGAATTGTTCAAGGTCACCCAGTAGGCTTCATGTGTAGGAGGGGAAACAAATCCAGTTCACCTGACAAGGGTCTGCCACTCATGTGGAGGAGTGGGGGATCAAAGTCAGTTCTCCAAATTAGAGTCCATCGCCCTTAATCACTACACCATGCTGGCTTTACGATTTCTCTACAAATCTGAGGGAAGCCTTGTTTTTGCAGAAAAGTCTAAAAGCACACCACTGGGGAAAGAAACTCTTCAAAATAATAGAAATAACATGTGTAACTTTAAGAAATGAATTTCCACTGGCAGCTCATGAAACTGCATCCTGAGATCTTCATGGTCGGGGGGGGCGGGGGTTGCTAACCAATATAGTCAAAACTTCCAGTCCTTGGTTTCTCTACATCAAAGTCAAGGTGTAGCAGGGGTGAATTGGGAGACCCAAACAGATCTGTTGGGGTCAGCTCTGGCAGTGGCCATCATGTGCTTTGTCCAGGTGACATGGCCAGGTAGAAATATGACATTATTCTCCATAAGTAGGGATGCTGGCACCCCACATAGTTTGGCTCATGTCCTAGTTGTTGGTTTCAAACACAGATCTGACTTTTTGGCAATTGGCTGAGACAGTTCAGTGATCTATCCATGGCTTTTGACAGGTTCTTTCATAGTATTACTAGCAATAAAACCCATTGTATTGTCAAAGGCTTTCACGGCCAGATTCAATTGGTTCTGGTGGGTTTTATGGGCTGTGTGGCCGTGGTCTGGAGGATTTTGTTCCTAATATTTCGCCTGCATCTGGCTCCCAGTACTTAAAGCCTGGCTCCCAGTATTTAAAAAATGGACTGATAACCCCACCCACAATACAATGCACTCAACCACACCTTTGCATAGCAAGTTCTACCCAAATACTTCATGATTGGTTCCCCACCCTGGGACATGGACAATATAGCACACTAAACTTTCCCTTCTCACTTAGACACAGTATGAAACAGACTTTTCTCTGTGATACACCTCTGAAGATGCCAGCCACAGATGCAGGCGAAATGTTAGGAACAAAATCCACCAAACCACAGCCACACAGCCCGGAAAGCCCACCAGAACCAATGAAGCCCATTGTTTGACAAAATAAAATGGGCTTTAGAAAACTAATCATCCAAGCGCAAGAGACATGGATGGAGTATATCTACAGGAAATCACACTCAGCATGAACTCTGAAATCATGCCCCTCAAACACTGCAGCTTTGCCAAGGAGGGCAGCATGGTGCCTGTGGACATGGGAAAGTTCTTCCATCTTCATAGGCACCCACCATGTTTGCAAAGCTGGATCCTGGCTTTGCAAATGGAGGGGGCCAGCAAGGTGCCTATGAAGATGGGGAGACTTCTCTGCATCTCCATAAGCCCCTCCCCATTTGTAGATCTGGATCCCAACTTTGCAAAGGGGGAGAGTCACAGGGTGCCTGTGAAACTTTAAGTGTTACTGGCTGAGAGGAGATTGAGAGTTGCAACTGTACATGCGCAATGGAACCCTCTGGACTACATCACCCAGAGTCCTTTGCTTTTTCTGATTCATCATTGGGAACATGCTGCTCAATTATATAGTATGATTAACTATGCAACACAGTGCAATTGGCTGTTTGTGCATGTGCTCTCCCACAGCCCAAATGAGTTCTACTACATCCCCATCCTTGCAATGTAACTACTTCATTCAGCAGGCAAGTGTTGAAATAGATCAGGGGTAGGGAACCTGCGGCTCTCCAGATGTTCAGGAACTACAATTCCCATCAGCCCCTACCAGCATGGCCAATTGGCCATGCTGACAGAGGCTGATGGGAATTGTAGTTCCTGAACATCTGGAGAGCCGCAGGTTCCCTACCCCTGAAATAGATAATTAGATGATTCACAAATCATGTAAAACAGTCCTCAATAAATGCTATGTATTGTCGAAGGCTTTCACGATCGGAATCAACTGGTTGTTGTGGGTTTTCCGGGCTCTGTGGCCGTGGTCTGATAGATCTTGTTCCTAACATTTCGCCTGCATCTGTGGCTGCCATCTTCAGAGGTGTATCACAGAAGGGAAGTCTGTTACACACTGTGGGTGGAGAGGGAAGGGGGCCTGGCATCTGGTTCTGGCCCACCTACTCTCAGGAAGAGGGTGGAGGGAGGGGGAGAGAAGCCTTTGCTTTGCATACTGAATGTCCCTAATTTGATGTTCCTTGTTTATGGCTAATATGAAGACTGCCAGAAATCTCTGGCTATGATTCACCCACCCTGGGGAGGAGGGGGAAGGGAAGCCTTTAATTTGCATACTGAAAGTCCCTAATTCGATGTCTAGCATCTTCAATTAACAGAGGCCAAGCAGTAGGTGGCATAGAAGATCTCTCAACCCGACAGTCACTGCCAGCAGACAATAGTGACTTTGATGGACCCATTGTCTGGTTCAGTACAAGACAGGTTCATGTCCACACTTTTTAAAGGGTGTATTTTGTAACAATCCAGAAGGTTCATATCCAAATAGAAATTCATGATGTACCATTATGAAGATTCCAAGGTGATTTGCTTCTACTCTGCAAAATCCCTGTGTTTGCACTTTTCCCTCATGTTTCCTAAACATAATCACAGATTAGTTGCAATTTCCTTTGAAACATGAGACTTAATTATGCAAAGGAGGCATGCTCTTTTATAGAAAGGATCTTTGGGAAAAGTGGAAGAGAGAGACAGAGAGAGATTCACACTACAGGTATCCAGTTTGTACTAACACCAAGATTGGAAACTCATTACCACTAAAAATGTCACTTCTGATGAAGCATTTTTTAAAAATTCCCAGAATCAAATTTAGGATGTCTTTACTAAGCTGTTTTATGGTGGAGCCCACCATTGGAAATGTGATGAGTCTTCATGTAAAAATGCTGATTTGA
Organism: Sphaerodactylus townsendi; assembly: GCF_021028975.2. Classification (NCBI taxonomy): domain Eukaryota; kingdom Metazoa; phylum Chordata; class Lepidosauria; order Squamata; family Sphaerodactylidae; genus Sphaerodactylus; species Sphaerodactylus townsendi. The sequence goes on along the minus strand of NC_059428.1, from coordinate 124,826,566 downwards.
ATTAGATTTAGAATATATGTCATCCCCAATTAGCCTTCCCTTCATCAAAATGATCTCACAAACACGGAGAATGAATCTTTATTTCCTCCTTTGCACATGGGAGGTCATTTGTCAGATTTAATATACTTCTACCTATGTCTTCCTACATGCTTTGGGTTCAAGATAGATGACCACCGACTTCATGGGGGCGGGGGGGGGATAACACCCCTGAAAATCTGGATTCTGCTTTAATGAAACACTTGAAGGAATAACGTTTTGTGACTGTAAATTACAATGGAATGCATAACCACAATAAGGAAAATTCCACTGCTTGAGCCTTATGAATTAGTTCCATGCATGCTAAATAGTCTGTGTTGTGGAGTCCACTAACACTTCCCTTTGTGCAAAGGCCTACCAACAATCATCAATCTTGGGCAAATGGAACTGTTAGTGGAACAGAAGCATGCTCTGCAATAGAAACAGTTGGATCACATAATTTGTTTATACAATCAAAACCATGATCAATTTTTTTGGACTTCAAAGTGTTTGTATGTGCGAAAAGTTAAACATATTCCATGCATAGGTTTGACCTGTGAATCTAGAAACTCCATGTAACTGTAATAACTTTTATAGTAGACCCATCACACATACATTTGTCTTTCATAAAACTAAACATCTATTTACTTATTTAGTTTATTTATAGCCTGTCTTTCTTCCTGAGAGATGCATGTGTGTAGATAGACAGACAGAATATTTTCTGATAAATCTCTCTGTCTCTCTGTCTCGATCCACTCTTCCTTTCCTTCCTTCCTTCCTTCCTTCCTTCCTTGCAATTTCAGCGTAGAATGAAATTCCTTCCATGTAAAAAATTACCCCAAACTGAGGAAATAGAGAATATGAAGTATTGAGATTTTGGGTCACGTTGCTTACAGCATTCCCTTTTTATAATGAAATCTAAGTGACTTTAAATTTATCTCTAACTCTCTTACAAGACAGGCCTGGCTGATCCCGATTTTGGCCTTAGCTGGAGCCATGCAGAAATGGGGTTTATTTTGATTTTATAAACCCCTTTCATGCTCTCTGAAAAGGACCCATCTTTCAGTAACATTTTAGGGAGTTTGAAAATGTTCAAAAGGGAGTAAGGTTGGGGCCTTCCTGGAGATTTGTAGGTACACCCTGTAGAAGGCAGGATTGGAGGAAGGGGAAGGGCCTCAGCAAAGTATACTGCCGTAGAATCCTCCCTCAAAAGCAGCCATTTTCTCCAAGGGAACTCAACTTCGTTGTTCAGAAGCCAGTTGTAATTTCAGGAGCTCAGCAGGCCCCACTTGGAGTTTAACACTTTTAAAAGAGGCGCACCTCCTTGCTGAGAAAATTAGGCTGATTATTGCCTGATATATAATGCAATGGGTGGAAAAGTGGCATGGTATAGCCTAATCTTGGAAGCTAATGGGATGGACAACCACCAGGAAGATGCTTCAAAGGAAGACAATGGCAAACCACCTCTGCTACACACTTGCCTTGTTAGTTTGTTTTTTGCTTTACAGCGGGCCGCTTTCCGCACAAATATGACGTCGCTGCGAACGGAAAAAAGGTGCCGCCAGAGCGTTATTGCCTAAACGCCAGAAGCGGGCGGAGGTGCGAGTCTACCGCCGCTAAAACGCTAAACTCGCCAAGACGGTATGTTTTTTGCTTTACTTTTCTTCTTCTTCTTCTTCTTCTTCTTCTTCTTCTTCTTCTTCTTCTTCTTCTTCTTCTTCAACTAGAATAGCCTTCTTTACTTTTTGCCAGTTTGGAATTGAATTTCATCATGTGGAAAATGATGGGGGAAAATTAACCTTTCAGATATAAGAAGCATCCTAATTCTATTTTTAAAAAGTCTTGGGATGGCATCATTATATTGACATTTACACTGATTCATTTTATGACACAATGAAGGTGATGAACAGGTCTAAAGAGGAGGTCACCTTGTGTCATCACTGGTACCCAGTCTGTCAAGCAGATTGAAGATAAGTCTGCTAATGAGGAATTAACTAGACAGAAAGGGGCCATTTTCACTGTTTTCATGCAATCCCAACCTGTTAAACAATGCTAATCAGGTGTTTATTAAGTGAAACCATCCTGCCATACTTGCGGTAGCCTTTACCATATGTCAGAGAGGTTGTAAAATATTATTCATTACATTTAAAGCTGATTAATAAGAGCCGTTTAATAGGGGTACTTTCTTCTATTTGCCTCCAGCTCAGCATATGTATCAAGGTTAAACTAATATCTGGAGAAAGCTTGTGAAAAGCTCTCGCTCACTCTCTTTAAAAAAGTAGATTGCTGTTCACAGGTCTTAAATCAGTGGGAAGCTGAGCTGTGACTTTCAGGATTTTTGACAGATTAAATAAATAGTAAATGGGAAATCTGACAAAAGGGATACAGAATAATATGACTATAGTCTGAACAGATATTGCATTATTTTTTTTCTTGGCCCTAGACCTCCTAGCCCTCAAAATTACAGCTCATCTCCTAACTGCAGAGATCAGTCCCTCTGGAGAAAATTGATATTTTGGAGCAGAGGGGTATCTAGGCAAACTGGAGCCCGTGAGCAAAACCTGGGTTTGGTGCCCCCCCCATGGGCGGCCACACTCCAGAGTGGGCAGGGCTTAGACATTTTGGCACCCCCAAGTGATTGAGAATCATTGTGCCCGACAGCAAGTGCCATTCCTTGTCCATAGGCAGATATGCCACTGCTTTGGAGTGGACTCTGTGGCATTGTACCCTACTGAGGTCCCTTTTCTCCCCAGGTTTAACCCTCACATTTTCAAAAGTTTCTCTATCTGGATCTGGCAACCCTAACCTCCCACCGTCCCATTCCCTGGGCAAACAGGGTTATCCCATTTTATCTGAACAAACATGTTGTCAGCCATACAAGCCCAAGAGACTATAACTTCCCAAGGCCAAACAGCCAGCAGAGTAGAGGACTATGTGCCATTAGAAATAGCCAAATGGGGGTAGGCATTGGGAAACCATACAAAGAACATTTGTGGGGGGAAAACCCAAACTATTCACATCAACTCAAGCATCTGATGGCAATAAAACCAGATTCCATAATAAACTATTTGTGTCTTATGCAGTAATGCTATTTCTGTTCATGGGCCGTGAAACATCAAAAGCTGCATCAAAGCTCTTGCCAAGCAATGAGAAAAATAGTCAGTCTTTTTCAGTTTTCTGATGTTTTGGGGGTGGGGGTGTAGAAGAAGAAGTGTTTGGATTTACACCCCTTTCCCCGGCAACCTTAAGGAGTCTCAAAGTGGCTTACAAGCTCCTTTCCTTCAGACACCTTGTGAATTCTGAGAGAACTGTGACTGGCACAAGGTCACCCAGCAGGCTTTGTGTGTAGGAATGGAAAAACAAACCTGATTCAGCAGATTAGAGTCCACTGCTGTTAACTACTACATCACACTGGCTTTGTAGTGTAGTGGTTAAGGTGAGAAGAAGAAGAAGAAGAAGAAGAAGAAGAAGAAGAAGAAGAAGAAGAAGAAGAAGAAGAAGAAGAAGAAGGAGGAGGAGGAGGAGGAGGAGGAGGAGGAGGAGGAGGAGGAGGAGGAGGAGGAGGATAGGTGGGGCTGAGAGAGTTCCGAAGAACTTCGACTAGCCCAAGGTCACCCAGCAGGAATGTAGGAGTGCGGAAACACATCTGGTTCACCAGACAAGCCCCTGCCACTCAAGTGGAGGGGTGGGGAATCAAACCCGGTTCTCCAGGTTAGAATCCACCTGCTCTTAACCACTACATTCACTGGCTCTCTAAGGGGAAGCACCTCTACAAAACACAGGTGTAAGATCTCCACCCAGCCTCTTGCACTGCAAGGTCTGTTCCCTGCTAATTCCCAAAACTAAAAGGGAACAGACCAGACTAATTCAGGTAACAGATGGTCCAAACCACAATCCACAACACAAGACACAAAATACGTGCTTGTTTACTTAAACCATTTCCATCCCAGCATATCTCCTCCAACTCAAGAGGACCTGTTATTAGTACCAACCCCTAATGACCCAAGGCATTGTGCAGGCTTCTGAGTTTTTCAAGAAGTTGAAAATATACATTGACCATCACTTTTCCAACTTCTGATACTTTGGTGGTGAACTGAAATTGGAAGAATACTCCATTTGTTCACCCAAGGGTAAGAACTACTGGCACAGCCTTCTGAGGATTCCCCCCTCTGAGTGTCAGTATCAGTCACTGATATAAACCTAATTTCATAGGGTAGAAGTCTGCATGAAGTTGTGTAAGGAACAGCATTAGACCACTGGTTTAAAAGTGTGATGGAGTCTGGTTGAGACCTCCATGTGCATGTGAAGTGTCATCAAATTGCAGCTATGGACCCCACAGGGTTTTCAAGGCAAAAGACAAATAGAGGTAGTTTGCCATTGCATTCCTCTGCCTAGCAACTGTGGACTTCATAGATGGATGGACTCCCATCCATTCTAGGTATGGTTAACTCTAACTTCTGAACTCTGATGAGATCATATTTTTTTAAAGTGTGTGTGTGCCATCTAGTCACAGCTGATTTATGGCAATTCTGCAGGGTTTTCAAGGCAAGAAGAGTTCAGAGGTGGTTTGCCATTGCCGGCCTCTGCATCACAACCCAGATATTCCTTGGAGGTTGCCCATCCAAACACTAACCAGGGTCCTGACCCTGCTTAGCTTACAAGAGCTGCCAAGATCAGGCTAACATGAGCTATCCAGGGCAAGTGGCTTATAGGAATGTGATATTGCATAAATAATTTAGCTCAAGCAGATTTTTTTATTAGCACATGTCTCATGACATTTTTAGAAAATTGCTGTCTCTATACATTTGATCCAAAACTTATGCCACCAAACATTTGTTAGCCTTTAAGATACTACAGGAAGAACACATTTGTGTTAGTCCTGTGCAGTTAAGCAAGCTGAAGTCTACAGACATCTGGGAGTTTAGGCCTGCTTAAACTTAGCATAAGTTCACCCTGCTAGGTTGTTTGTGCTGCAAGTGACATACATGACTTCCTGTTGGAAATTTCCCTCCATTTACATTTTCAAAAATAAACATGCATGGAGCAATCAGGCCGCGTCCTGTCATTAATGTATGATTTGGTTGTCAGTGAATGTTGCATTATTTAAATGGTCGACCGTTGTTTAATATGCGAATGTTTGTGTAGCAAACAGCCTCAGAGTTCATAGGTGTCAGCAATTACTCGGGCCACAAAGGACTCGAGTCCTCCTGTTACTCTCCAGTTAGACAGCCCCTGCAAACATTTAGCTTCATTAAATTTAATACTCCTCTCTGTATCTTGTTCAGAAATCAATGAAAACATATAACTAATACACAGTGGGCGAGCTGGGCGATCAATGATTTTCCACTTGCCGCAAAGCGGAGGGGAACCCTTCCTGAAGAATTCATCTTTCATTTGCATTTTCTGAAAAGGAATCTCATGATGCTGTTATCAATGCAGATAATAATTTTTTTAAGAACTGGAAAAAGGCCAAACCCATCATGTTCCTCTTCTCAAAGATAGCGTCCCAGAGTCCATCCCAGATGACAGAGCCTTGAATATCTTTAACTTTCCCATCAGAACCACTTAGTGTTACCGCGCTTTGCCACGGTTTGAGCATTGCCACTATTGTCAGAACCAGGCAAACAAATTTATGATGATGTTCCTGGGAATAAGGAACTAATGCAGAGGGGATTTCTCTGTAGTTCTTCATTAACATTTCATTCATTACAACAAGGGAGTTATAAGAGTTTCCTTTTAAGCAAATTGGGTCACAGGGAAAAAAAACACAAAGCATGGAAACACTATGTATTACTACCTAGAACAAAAGAGGTGGTTAATAAATTATGATAATGGAATTAGTTGACTGCTAATGCTGAAAGGCACGTTTAAATATTGTGAAATTTACTTAGCAAGAGGAGACCTCTTACAAGGATTCGTAAAATGTTTTTTTCCCCTCCCTCTGCTCCGCATTGCTCTTTTCTGTCATTTCTTCCCTGCAGTTTCCTCTGAGGGAAAGTCATCTACTTTAAACATTTGCTTTCTTTGGTTGTGATGTTTAACTGAACAGAAGATGCTGCAAGCAAGGGGGTGGGGGTGGGGTAGAGATAATCCAGAACACTTTGTACAAACCAGTTCTAGAAATGGAGAAGATTCAAGCACGTGGGAGGGGGGAATAACGGCCTATGAAAGGATGAATCAGTCATTTGTTTAATGCTAGGAGGCACTTTTACCAGGTAAATCTATATTGTTTAACAGGACATATTGGCTTCAGTTTCCAAGGCAAATTCTCCATTTACTCTAATGACCTGATATTAGACCAACAGTTGCATTGCAGCTCCTTAACTCGTTTCTGGTTGTGACTTTTTAAATGTTTCTAACAGTGAGATCCTACACACAAGGGCGGAGCAAGAGGGAACTGCGTCCAGGGCATGCCTGCTTTGGCACCCCCCCCCCCGCCCTGGAATGCCCTGGAACACCCTGGAACACCCCTGCCATGCCCCTGAAATGCCCTGGCCATGCCCCTGCACAGGGGCATGCCTGGGGCATCATGCCCCCCGCCTCGTGGGCACTATGCCACTGACTATGCAGAGTTACTCCAGTCCAAACCCATTGAAATGAATGGGCTTAAACTGGAACAGCTCTCCTTGGAATTCCACAGGAATTCCATGACTTGGATGGCCCAGGAAAGACTGATCTCATCAGACCTGAGAAGTTAAGAAGAGTCAGCCCAGTTAGTATTTGGATGGGAGACCACCCAGGAATGCCAAGGCTGCTGCACAGAAGCAGGCTATGACAAACCACCTCTGGGTATCTCTTGATTTGAAAACCCTATGGGGTTGCCATATTTCAGATTTCATGGCGCATTCCACTCTCACCATCACTTATATTTATTTCATTAAAATCCCACCTTGGTATTTACATGTTTAATATTAAATATTGGTATTTACCCATGACTGCTAATAAATTAAAAACATATATAAATTTTGTAGTTTTAATTAGTATAGTACCGACGTCTAGGAATGTAGTTTTAGTGTCTGAAAAATTTAGACTCTCCTCCCCCCACACAGTTTGTTTTGTTCATTGAATGGGTTGTACTTTGATTACACTGTTTTTATTTCATTATTCCTGAATTTTGTAATTCAGCATAATCTAATTTTGTAATCTAGATTATATTCCAGCGCACTCCCTGACATGCAACTCCACCCTAACATCCCAACTGGGATGCCAGCACAGCCCTGCTGTGGCCAGACTTCTGGGTTTTGCAGTAATGGGGCTGAGGAGCAGTCAATTGCCAGAATGGCTGCTTCCTCCTCCAGGGTAGGTTCCATGGGAAGGTCAAACATGCCAGCATAAGGCCACACCACACCCTGAAGACCTTCCCCCCATCCCCAGATGGAACTGTTAACTCTTTTGTTACAGCAACTTAGAAGAAGAAGAAGAAGAAGAGGAGGAGGAGGAGGAGGAGGAGGAGGAGGAGGAGGAGGAGGAGGAGGAGGGGGAGGGGGAGGAGGAGGAGGAGGAGTTTGGATTTATATCCCCCTTTCCCTCCTGTAGGAGACTCAAAGGGGCTTACAATCTCCTTGCTCTTCCCCCCTCACAACAAACACCCTGTGAGGTAGGTGGGGCTGAGAGAGCTCCGAGAAGCTGCGACTAGCCCAAGGTCACCCAGCTGGCGTGTGTGGGAGTGTACAGGCTAATCTGAATTCCCCAGATAAGCCTCCACAGCTCAGGCGGCAGAGCTGGGAATCAAACCCGGTTCCTCCAGATTAGATACACGAGCTGTTAACCTCCTACGCCACTGCTGCTCCTTACTTACCTGAGTCCATATTCTTATTTTTATTTCTTCCCATCTTAAAGCCGTCAGGAAAAAAAATTCAAGCAAAACACAGAATTGCAAGGAAACTGAAAGAATTTTGGAAACATGGACGTTTTTCAGGGAAGTTATGCACACTGCTTGGATTTCATAAATCACGACCAGGGTTTCCAACTGTCTAATTCCAAACTTGATTGTACAGTTGGCAAAATGAGACACAGGGTTATCTGAAGCTGAAATACTAGAAGAAAAGCACATATTAATAATTGTGCTCTAACGACATAGGATGGCTTAGGCAGATCACATACACTGAACACGTGTTTGATAGAGAACTTAAAAGCAGCATTGCAGAACTGAATCTTTATTTCCTTACTAATTAATAAACATCACGCTGTGAATATCTAGTGATAATGTCCTAATAAGAAAAAAATCAATAAATTTGCACCCAGGGTCAGAGTAATTGATGCTGTAGAAGAGAAAAATGTATTTTCCATTGATCCTTTAGCCAACTTCTGACTAAAAAGGAGAGGAAAGAAAGCCAATTACTGTCATGTTCCTCTGAAAATAAGATTAAAACAAAGCTAATTATGTGTTTTTGAATAACTACAATTTTTGATGAAAGTGAGTCGTGCCAGGGCGGCCCATGTCTTCTGCTCAGAGCGACTGCTTTTGACTAATTAAAAACATTACCTTAAAATGCTCTTACGGGAGAAAGTGCTTAAAGAGCTGTCAAACTTCACAACTTCTGCAGATCTGTCCATCATCTTTGCTTGGGTGGGGATACTGAACTAGAAATGCACGGTGCACTTCGGCCATTAAAGCCCCTTTCGTGTGACTGAAAAGAAATCCAAAGAGAGAGAGAGAGAAGAAAAAGCACAACGCCAATTCAAAATCCATTGACTCTTTACCTGTCGAAATAGCACCTTGAATTATTTCCATCACTGTTGATACAAAGACCATCACATTTTTCTTCTCCTCTCCACTTTATGCTAGACACTGTGCACTGGAAAAACATTTGACTAATCACTGACTTACATATTCACGCAAAGAGAATGCCATTTGGTCCTACTTTGTTCCAGTCGACTTGGTGCCGCTTGAAAATCCATGCCATCTTGAGGTAATTCAGTTCAGCCTGCGCAGTGCCAACCCACTCAAAAATGGTCTCTGCGGTGGCAAACGTGGGAACGCTTAAACATCAAAATGTTTTAGACATTCAAACAGAAATTAAAATAAAGTCTATAAAATAAAGTAATTGTATAAAATTATAATTCTAATAACTGCTCTCCAACACAACTCCTAATTCCATTTGAGCAGAGACGTATGGCCTATTACCTCCATACCTTAACGAACCCACGCGCAAGGAGAGCCCTTACCATTGCACGTTTTAACGTTATGCCCTCTGCCCTATTAAAGGGTAGGTTCAGCAATTTAGATAAATCGGCAAGGTTATGCAGTTGCAAACTTAATGTGGTTGAAATCCCGACTCACCAACTCTTGCACTGCCCCAGATTTGATAACATCAGATCTAAATATACCAACCTACATTTTTTCTTCCAATCTGGGCTGCCTGATCTGACTAGGTTATCTCTAATGTTAAACAACTCGGACCCCGGTCTTTGTGAAGAGATCGCCAATTTCATTGCGGAGATAGTGAAGAGTTCCCAGTAGAACGTATTTGTTGTGCTCCCCGTGGGGCCTTTTATCTATTATGTATTAAATTTTAAATAAAATTGTAATTCCAGGAGAAATAATTCTAATAACGCTTGTGTATAATGTCACTATGGATCAGCAACTGTAAGTTGTCTGAGACCTTTTGACAGTTTGCAATGAGTAATAGTGAGTCTTAGCACTGCCCAGCATGATCTGATTGTGCATTCTAGAACATGCTTCAGAATCTCTTGAAGATGTTCCTTGGTAGACGGACGTGTACCCTGAAGGCAGAAAATCTGAAACCACTGTGATATTCCATTGTTTATTCGCTATCAAACAGCAAAAGACCAGCACAAGCCTGATGTCTATTACTGCATGCCATCTTCAATACGACAATAATTGAAATCAAATATTATCGGGTCAAACACAGAGATTAAGTTTTCACCAAATATTCAAGCTCCCACAGACTATAGGAAGAATGTACTCACAAGAATCACCAAGGATTTTGAAGGTAATTTTTAGAAACAGATTTATTCTAAACTCTGGACTGAAAAACTTTGAAATCTCAAAAAACTCAAAAACTTTGAGTTTTAGAAATCTGCCCAGCCAGAAATGAACTGGAGGAAAGAAACAGATCCGTGCATTACACTAGGCAAGGATTACAATAATTCCTTAATTTCACTATCCTTATCTCTAGTGTATTTTCCTAAACCATAAGTATGCCTTTGTTAACAAAACATTTCACAATGTATTGCACACATGCATGCTGAAAACGGCATGCATGTAATTCAGTCTTGCCCTCTGCTGAATGATTCCTGTGCATGTTGTAGTTTTTCTTGCGGGGGGAGTTGTGTAGGTAGAAATGCTCCACCTTCTTTGTCTCCCCTCCATAACTGCTGAAAAAGTGGAGCTGAAGGTGACAAAAACTTTGTGCACAAAAATGCCTTGTGGGGCTTCGCTGAGAAGAAGGGCAACATTTGAAACTACCTCCTGTCTCTCTTCCCCCAGTGCAGGAAAAAGCATAGAAAGTTATCCACTGTGAGATGATAATGCCTTTTTCAGGAGAAATGAGTGATGACTACTGGGAGAAGAGGAAAATATCATGCGGCGAGTGTACTCAGCATCTCATAGGATCCAGCCCTCAGCTGGCATACTCAAGTTGCAGTCCACCAAACTGAACGCAGCTACCCAACCATATGGGGCAGCCCACTAAATTTGTTGGTGATGTTACTGCTAGAGCACAGTTGGTTTCTTGACCACTTTGTGTAGTTGTGTGTTTAAAAGAGAGAGTAGGAAATAAAGTAGAGGTAGCTCCAGGCGTTTTCCGAACATACATACCAGGATGTTTGTATCTTGGCTTCTCCCTCCGCATGGCTGCCCGTCAGCACGTTCAGGTCGGGAGGAAGAACTCCAGGTGATTTTGCATGGCCCCGGTTTATATTCATTTTACTCGCCAATGTTGCTGCACATGCCCGAACTGTCACGTTTTTCCAACGCTCTGATTGGCTGCAAGCGCGAGGTAGGAAAAATAAACTGGTCCATCTCCCGCAATGTTTGCAAGGGAGAGGGAGCAGCGCGCCTTTTTTTTTAATGAGTTGCCAATTTATCTTTTTGGCAAACCCCGGGGATAAGGGAAATCTCGTGGGGTGGGCCCAAGCTAGACCCAAAAGCCATGCCGAAGTCATGGCCAAAATGGGATGTTTCACCTCCTTATCCCAGGATATATGGTCCATGTGGAAAATTCCCCCAGAGAACAAGGCTAGATTCTCGAAACAGACATGCCAGGTTTTTTGGCTGCATTTTTCTAGCTTGTTAATAAAGTCTTGCTTTCAGTTCAAGAGTCAAAGAAAGAAAAAATAGCTAGATACCCAAGGTTCATTTTTTTATCAACCAAACTACCTTGGTCAAATCTTCCTATTGATATGGATCATTTTGCCTCAGAATAGTTAATATTTCCTGCATGATCCAGAATATCTGAATGCAGTGGGTATATCAGGAACATTATCCAAGCAATATTTTTTTCAGAACAGAAAGATAAGTGTAGCAAAGGTGAATTTTGCCGTCTTAGATTCTTCCATTGTTGTTGCAATTGTTAGCTATTCTACATTTCAATTAGTTACCGACCAAACCAAAATGCACAATCCATTGTTTTTCAGAAAATACTTTTGCAGACAACTGTAATGAGAATTGGTAATTACAATAGATGGCATTTGTGGCAAGATTTCTCTGTCTTAAATTCTTGACATTTCAGTCACAAATTGTCATGTCACGTTCAGACCGTCACATTGACTTAGAATACCAGACTTAAAAGAAGACACAAAATGTCTCAGTGACCAAAGTGATCTGTCAGCTAGCATTGGGGAAGGGCGGACAACTTGTTTCTTTTATATTAGTGCATTTTTGTAAGAAGAGCTAATTGACCTTTTCCATTAAAAAAAATTAAGCTGTAGATAGTACACTTATCTCTGGCACTGGAGTGCATAGTTACCCTAGTTTGAAGAAACAAAATGAAAGAAAAGGTGAACAATGAGAACAAACATGAGCTGGTCTACTCAGAAGTAAGTTCAATTCTATTCCATGGGGCTTACTCTCATGAAGGTGTTCTTAGGATGGCATCAGCAAGGGCTGGCCTACTAGAAGAGACCTTCAGCCCATCAACCACAACCATCTGCTTCCAGTGGCAGTCAGCCAGAAACTCATAAGCTGGACATGAAGACTGTATCCCCAGAAATTTGTTTTAAGTATCTATTTATTTAGATCTGCCTGTCTATCTGTCTATCCATCCATCTCTCATTCTGTCCATCATCTTCAGAAGTGCATTGCCTATGTAGATTTATGATGAACTTTGTTTCTGTATATTTATTATATTGTAGATGATTATTGTACATATATACACTATTGCTTGAAAAGCAATGATTTCATTATAAGGTGGCACTGAGGAAGATTCGAAAACGCCTACGTAGCGCTGAGCGTTTTACTGTTATTGTGGCTTTGGCTGCGGATGAGGATTGTAAGCTTGCTGGGATAGCTGCTTATACGGCGATTTAGACCATAAGTTCTTTGTAAGGCTGCGGAGCATTGCGACCTTGGCTGCAAATGAACATCGCAAGTTGACTCTGCTTATATTGTGAACATCGCAAGTTGGTTTACTAAGCAGTTCACACTGCGAGAGAAGACCGTGTAATCTACACGTTGCTTATTGGGATCATTTACTTTGCCGTTTTACTCGCCCCTACTTCGATCCATTCGGATTTCCTTCTTTGGGCTTTCCTTACGAGGCCCCACTGTGTGATTGAACTTTCTTCCACGAATTACAGTTTATAAGCACGGACTTGATGATAAGTATGTCTATTTACTATTGTGTTATATGTTCATTATATGTGGTTACATGAGTATTATAAATAGAGCAATTTCATTATAATAGCTTCCTTGAGTGTTGGCAAGTTTTTGTCGGGGGTTGGCTGACCCGCTCCGTGTTTTCGCTCTATCTGTCTATCCATCCATCTCTCATTCTGTCCATCATCTTCAGAAGTGCATTGCTTATGCAGATTGATATTTAGCTATATTGTCTGGGGGTGGGCCAAAAATAAATTATTGATATTTTTTGGATTCAGGTTTAATAGACCCAGAAATTAAAAAAAACCCCACCCTGGATTATTAATAACTTATTACATAACCTGAAAATTTAAAAAAGTCAGCCTCTGGATTCTTCATGCGTTTGGGAGGCAGCTGGTGGTACAGAGTTGAACTCACTCCACTGACTGCCTCTGAGACCCATATGGACTTCAGCCAGGCCAAGCCCAACATTCAACTGTCAGCTCAGACTGTCTAGGTTCAGTTTTAAACTATGAACTCTGATTTTTTCAGCTCCCTGTTCAGCTCCCAACTAGGTTCTCAGAAGTCCCCCATTTAAATGGCTTTGAGTCCAGGAACCTCTTTGAAACATTGAAACACTTGTTTCCCAGGAAGAGAGAGGAAAAACGTTATTATGATTATGTTCTCTGTGAGAAATTTTGAGATCACTGTTGAAGTAGCAACATTTGTCTGAATTGTAAGCAAAATCAAGAATGTAATTGATAACTGATAATGAATTTAGTGTATTACTCCCTTGCAATTGGCATTGTTTACAACTATTTAATTCTACTTTAAAAATTTATACCAATAAATATGGCTTTTAATAATCAAAAACGGGTATTAAATTGGTCAGTATGTATAACCAGGACTATGCTGAGATAACTGAGTTATGAATTAAATTTAGTATATTTGATTGGTAAGGTTTCTCTCCTAATTTTAAATTTAAAGTATATATTTTGTAGTTTTTAAAATTAATATTTACGGATGTGAATCCCTTTGATATCAATCTGGTCAACGACTGTCAATAAATATTCTTCTTCTTCAAACAAAGTGTTGGGGGCAATCACAAAATGGCTGCCCAGAAAGTAAAGCCAGCCACAAATGGCTGCTGTAGGAGGCAGAGCCACACACTCACAAGGAGTCCAAGTGTGGGGGATCAGGACATAATTTTTTTAAAAAAAAATCTACTAGGAAAGAGGAGTGAGAGAGAATGAAACCAACGCTGAAGATTATTGGCTGCTTACTGAAACATTATTTTTGATAACTTTCAAAGCTGATCCAATGTCCCATTGACTAGGATCAACAAGTTTTCCTTGCTGGCACATGCTCAGCTTGGTCCCACCCACTTTTAAAAATCACTTCTAGGTTCCAGGACTGATGCTGATCAGCACCATAGCACCCATGTTGGGAGTCCATGTTTGGAACCCATGTCTCAGCATCACGATGCTATAACACTGCGTATTTCCCAACCATTCTCTGGCCACAGCAACCAGACTGTGCATTACTAGAATATGTTCTTGGTTATCACTGTGTTAGCTCCAAAACACCCCAGAACCTGTTTTTTTAAAAACAAAAAATTCATCTGAAAAGGCTCTAATAGAGCAGCAGAATGTGCCTGAAACAGCCTACTGCCAATCTAAATCCAGTGACCTGGGTTTCATCCAATTTAGTTCCACTGAGATCAATGAAACGAAATCAACTTAGAGCTGAGTATTTTAGCGTTGCTGGTTCATGAAGTAGGCGGCTTCTGTCGTAAACCTGAGCCCTCTTTTGTTTAACCCCCTTCTCTTTTAAGTATTCATTAGAGGTGGCTGATGTTCAGGCATAACATCTGTTTGTCCAAGGCTCTGCAACTGGATCCAATTTGTAGGTGGGAAGTTAAGCGATCTGGCAAAGACTAACAATGGGGATCTTTTTTTGTTTCCGTTCAGACGCCGTTCACGGCTTGTCCTTTCGCTGCTCGTCAGATTCTCTGTTTCAAAACTTAATGTGAGGGGGAATGAAGAGAAGCAAAATATCAGCATCGGGTCAAACAAACCAGAAAACTCACTGGAAAGAAAAATGAAAGAACCGGATGCTTGATGCAAGGTGTAAAACCCTGGTGTTTTTTTAAAAAAACACACATTTTAGTGTAGAACTCTAGATAATTTATTTATATGAGATAGTGTATGGTCTTTTACATAAATTATCAAAAGTGATACAGCTACCTAAAATGTTATCCATTTGCACAGTCCACTCACTTGTCAACTGGCCGACTTTCTTCCTTTTCTTCTTTATTAGACAAACCAATTAAGCCTTCTCAGACTGTGCCACAGAACTCCGAGCACACAATTTGTGTATAAAAATTCTTCTTGGCCTTGATCGCGCCAGAACATGCAGAGTGCCTTCCCTGGTTTTTGCACGCACACCGGCACGTTGAAATGCTTGACATGAGAATTCTCCAACGGTCTTAACTAGATTTTGGCATTTAATAAGCCGTAAACTGCTGAAGCTATTTGCAGATGAAGTCTCATTTTTGTCCATCAGCAGGGGGCTGGGAGCATAATTAATTGAGTGAAAGTTAAAAGACGGACAGCATGGTTACATTTATGCAAATGCCGCAGTCACACATCTAACGGAAAAGGAAAAATTGCTTGTAACTGATTGGTTTGGGTTTGGATCAAAATCCACAGGGCCCGTTTAACCACAGCAGATTGTGCATACAACAATTAAGTTCTATAGCGTGTCTTCTCCCTCCCGCCCCGGCCCTGTTTTTTCCCTGTTGTTATTAAAACATTTTTGACTGTAAGATAAGAAATACAAGGGGAAAAAGCGCTCTCTCCTAGCAGTCAAATGCTTAAATCCGATGAGACGATTCTATTTCTGTTGAAAGTTTCCGTCACTGATCGTGAATGTGAAAATAAGCTTGCAACACACACACACAAAAGAGAGGATGCATGCACCTTCTACCATATGCCAGCCTTGGCTGTTTGTTTCTTTTATTCATAACCCAAGCATATGCATCCTGATACACCAAAGGTTTTGTTTA
This sequence comes from Sphaerodactylus townsendi, assembly GCF_021028975.2. Classification (NCBI taxonomy): domain Eukaryota; kingdom Metazoa; phylum Chordata; class Lepidosauria; order Squamata; family Sphaerodactylidae; genus Sphaerodactylus; species Sphaerodactylus townsendi. The sequence continues at coordinate 124,810,724 of NC_059428.1, read as the reverse complement.
ATTAGTTAGCTAAAAGCTTAAACCATAGAGATCAGGACAGATGCTAAAGGTGCACCTGGGCCCTGCTCAGAGTGATCAGATGTTTTTTTTTTCCAAAGATTGTCTTCTCTTTTGTGGATTTTAAGTCTTGCAGTTGTGGCAACTGCTTGGGTGTGACCTAGAGAAGGAGTGTATGTACACATGGAAACTCATTGGTATATCCTTGTTATCTTACAGGAGCAGCAGTGGCGTAGGAGGTTAAGAGCTCATCTGGAGGAACCAGATTTAATATCTAATCTGGAAGAACCGGGTTTGATTCCCAGCTCTGCCGCCTGAGCTGTGGAGGCTTATCTGGGGAATTCAGATTAGCCTGTACACTCCCACACACGCCAGCTGGGTGACCTTGGGCTAGTCACAGCTTCTCGGAGCTCTCTCAGCCCCACCTACCTCACAGGGTGTTTGTTGTGAGGGGGGAAGGGCAAGGAGATTGTAAGCCCCTTTGAGTCTCCTGCAGGAGAGAAAGGGGGGATATAAATCTAAACTCTTCTTCATCATCATCATCTATCCACAGCATATACTGGATGTTGATCAAGTGTGGCCAAGATTCTCAATCCATCCAGTTTCCAATATTTCCATTAGGTTGCAAATACCACAACAATGTAAATGAACTCTCCCCAGACACATGCAAAAGTGCTTCCCTTCCCGTTCCCTGATGAGATGGACAAAATACATTTGCCACTACACACCTCTGACCCTAACATTTCTTTGTGGTTCTGTCAAGCTTAGAACCCTCTGTTTCAGGATGCCACTCAAGCAACAGCGGTAACCAAACAAAATAATCTCTGGCCAAGGTGCCTGCTGTTATGAAAACGAAAGAACATCATCATGATATACCTGTCAAAATAACCCTGTCAAGGTGGCTTATTGTAAAGCTGTTTACACTGTAAGTCATCATGAGGAGCATTGATTCCAATACCGATGTGAACTTTTCACATTCTTTTATCAAGAACCTTCTTCCTTGCTAAACCACAATGTGCTCCAAAGGCAGGAAGCAATACTTCTTTAAGGTAGATGCAAATAATTCAAAGTTTGATTTAAAAATGCCCCTTGGACAATGTAACTACTTCTCTCTCGTAGCATAATGAGGCAATTGAATGGAGCAATCAAGAAAGAAATGGTTGTGAAAAGAGACTGAGCATAGCCAGAGGCAAGAGGCCATGAGTGTTTCCATGGTGTAGTGGTGAACCTTTGGCACTCCAGATGTTATGGACAACAATTCCCATCAGCCCCTGCCAACATGGCCAATTGGCCATGCTGGCAGAGGCTGATGGGAATGGTAGTCCATAACATTTGGAGTGCCAAAGGTTTGCTACCACTGGTGTAGTGGTTAAGAGCAGGCGGACTCTGAACTGGAGAGCCGGGTTTGATTCCCCACTCCTCGACATGTGCGGGAGTGTCTTATCTGGTGAACCAGATTTGTTTTCCCACTTCTACACACAAAGCCTACTGGGTTATCTTGGCTCAGCCACAGTTCTCTCAGAACTCTTTCAGCTCCACCTACTTCATAAGGCCGTGCTGGCGAACCCATGGCACTCCAGATGTTCATGGACTACAATTCCCATCAGCCCCAACTGGCCATGCTGGCAGGGGCCGATGAGAATTGTAGTCCATGAACATCTGGAGTGCCATAGGTTCGCCACCACTGTCATAAGGTGTCTGTCGTAGGGAGAGGAAGGAAAGGAGATTGTAAGGTGCTTTGAGATTTCTTATAGTTGAGGAAAGTGGGATATAAATCCAAGCTCCTCCTTCTCCTCTTCCTCTTTTTATCCTCCTACTACTCTTAACCCTTGCCAAAGAGCCAGTATGATATAGTGGTTAAGAGCAGAGGACTCTATTCTGGAGAACTGGGTTTGATTCCCATTCCAGTACATGAAGCCTGCTGAGTGATCTTAGGCTGGTCACAGTTCTCTCAGAACTTTCTCAGCCCCACTACCTCACTACCTCACAAGGTGTCTGTTGTGAGAATGGAAAAAAGTTTGTTAGTTCCTTTGAGACTTTTAACAGCAGAGAAAAGGATATAAATCCATAATCTTCTTTCTTCACTCTTCTCTAGGATTCCCATTTGCCCACTTACGGTTGGAAACCTTCTGCCAATTGCAGCCCTTATGGACCAATGCTCAGTTGATTGGTAAGTAGAAACTGAGGACAAAGGGAAGGGAAGCCTCTGTAGGAGAAACATTAAAAAGGAAAACAATACCTTGAGTACTTAACAGGAAGTTCTGATCACAGAGTTTATGATGATTCCTAGAACAACCCAGAATTGACAAGCATACCTTTATGGCAATCTTACCAATCTTAGCTGGATCTAGTGTCCTCCACAGGTACCTCTGACATTTTAATTCCACCAGGGTGAACTCTAGGAAACATACACTGGGTTGTATTGTCGAAGGCTTTCACGGCCGGAATCACTTGGGTGCTGTGTGGTTTCCGGGCTGTATGGCCGTGTTCTAGCAGCATTCTCTCCTGACGTTTCGCCTGCATCTGTGGCTGGCATGTTCAGAGGATCCTTGATTCTTTAGTTGATCCTCTGAAGATGCCAGCCACACCATGGCTCCTATAGGTCTTCCATTTCCTCAGTCGAACTGGCCAATTGTGTTTGATGACACCATGAGGAAGTGAGGATGACATCCCTAAATTGAATGGGGAGCTTGTCAAGTTACAGTCTGCTGTCTGCTTTGAAATTTGGAGACTCCACATTGAGAGGAAGGAACATTTGTGAGGAGACAATGGAGTAATCGAATAAGAAAGCCCATGAGGAAGAAAGGAGAAGTAAGTTGAAGAACGGGTACAAAAATGGAAGCTCAAATTACCTGAAGCAACAAATCTCTTCACTACAGGGAGGTGTGGCTTGCCTTTGCCTCTTTGTGTGACATTCCTTTTCAGTGTAATCATAACCCTCCATTGATACTATATTAATGCTCTGACTCCCAAAATCTTGCAACACAATAAACTGTTTTTTTTGTTTAAATTTCCACTAGCCCCCTTTGATACAGTTACAGCACTTTATCAAGAGTTAACAAGAAGGATAAATATAAAGAAAATCTCACATCAGGGAAGCGTGATGTACAGCTTGGAGGGAGCATGGAAGGCTCCTATGTTTCCAGCCAAATGAACCTGTCACAGGTGCAGCTTTGAACAGGTGAACAAAATCAAGTGCTATTATGAGGGGGAATAAACAATTCATTTATCCATAATGTACTCATCTCAAGGCACTCAAATCTATCTCTGCTCTATTCAAATAGGTAGGACTGAAGTTACTGTTCATCTTAGACAAAAGTAAATGGGATAACATTGACCCTTCCAGCACAAATCTCCTCCAACATCTGTAAAAACATTTGTGAAATGTTTTCAATTCCTTTTTTGTTTGCACTCATCTCCTCAAAATGTTTTCTGGCTGCTATAGTGTGATTTCTTCTTCTTCTTCTTCTTCTTCTTCTTCTTCTTCTTCTTCTTCTTCTTCTTCTTCTTCTTCTTCTTCTTCTTCTTGATTTCTGTGTTGAATTGATGCTTCAATTCTTCACAGCTTTGTGCTGCATTCTAGACTCCTTGTATACTTGATGTTTCAAAGATTGCCCCCCCCCCAAAAAAAAAGAACAAGCAGAGAATGCTGGAAGCAAGAGGAAACTGAGTGAGTTCAGAAGATGGCACTGAGGAGGAAGTTCAGAGAAGCAGACAAGCATGGGAAATATAGTAAGTAGATTGCACAGCAACTGGAGATGTTTTCAGAATGTTTCTGCCAGAGAATCATTTTACGAGGGAATTCATTTAAAATGTTTCGAGACGGCAAATAAAATGTTTGGGGGCAAAAGCAATGAGGAACTCCATGGAGGAAACATTTAATTTCCTGCCTCAAAATGTTTTAAACGTTTTATGCAGAAAAGCCCATTGTGTGAACAATATAACCAGTACTGACCATTTATTTAATAGTTTGGAGAGGAGGCGGCTGAGGGGGGATATGATTGAAGTCTACAAAATTATGCATGGGGTAGAAAATGTTGACAGAGAGAAATTTTTCTCTCTTTCTCACAATACTAGAACCAGGGGGCATTCATTGAAAATGCTGGGGGGAAGAATTAGGACTAACAAAAGGAAACACTTCTTCACGCAACGCGTGATTGGTGTTTGGAATATGCTGCCACAGGAGGTGGTGATGACCACTCACCTGGATAGCTTTAAAAGGGGCTTGGACAGATTTATGGAGGAGAAGTCGATTTATGGCTACCAATCTTGATCCTCCTTGATCTGAGATTGCAAATGCCTTAACAGACCAGGTGATCGGGAGCAACAGCCACAGAAGGCCATTGCGTTCACATCCTACATGTGAGCTCCCCAAGGCACCTGGTGGGCCACTGCGAGTAGCAGAGAGCTGGACTAGATGGACTTTGGTCTGATCCAGCTGGCTTGTTCTTATGTTCTTATGTTCTTATGTTTATCCATGGTATTTATGGTCTTCCTTTCTCACCGAACTCAAGGTGGATTATGCAGTATAAATCAATGTAATCAATGGGATGGGACATCCAATGAGAAGTACAACAAGATTAGGATTGTGGAAATGTGAAATTAAGTAGAGAGCTGAAACAAAGCATAAATATTAGCATGACATAATAAAACAATTCAGACATTACATAATAGGACAATATATGCAACATCAGACAGCACATATTATATAGTGGTCCTTTCTTCACAAACACTTTAAAACATTTTGAGGCAGGAAATAAAATGTTTCATTTGTGAAGTTCCGCATTGGTTTTACCCCAAAATGTTTCATTTGCAGACTCAAAATATTTTACACGCAGGCCCTTTTAAAATGATTCTTTAGTTGAAACATTTTCAAAATGGCTTCATTTGCCTGTGGGGCTGCTTTAAGATGTTTCTTTCACCTCTCCTCCTTTGTGCCATTTTCCCAGCTCCCTCCTTGCACCCTGTTTTTTTCTACAGGTTTTTCCCACAGGTTTCTTTATTGGGGGTGGGTGGGTGAGGATGGGCTAATCATTGAAGGATGGACTACAGAAGGCACAGAAGGCACACTGCAAAACATGGAAGCATCATTTTGACCAAATACTCGAACAAAAAGGAAGAAAACGCGAAATGGCAGCCAGGAATCATTTGGAGAGATGGGTGTGGACATATATCGTGGTAAAGGGGGGACTGAAAATGTTAACAAATGTCTACATTTGTGTGGAAAGGGCCACTGTACTACATTCCACAGTCCCTTTCCCTTTATCAAAGTATCTTCCTAAACCATTTCAGGAACCTGGTTCAGGAACCAATCCCAGGAAACTGCGGACCTTGGGAAGCAAGGTGGAAGAATGATCACACACGCAGGACTGGGTGCACTCATACAAACTGGGTCCATATTCTCATATTTCCGGTCTCGATATCTACCTTCCATTGGCAGAAGTTGCAGGAAGTTCTTCTTTGCATGTAATATGTTGCATTCACTTCCTTTTCAAGAACCCGCCCAGCAGCAGCTTCTGAAATGTGCATACTCCACTGAGGATCACCATTTCCTTTTGAAAGCTGAAGAATGGCCCCTTCCGCACATGCAGAAAAATGCACTTTCAATCCACTTCCACAATTGTTTGCAAGTGGATTTTGCTATTCCGCACAGTAAAATCCAGCTGCGAAGTGCACTGAAAGCGGATTGAAAGTGCATTATTCTGCATGTGCGGAAGGGGCCAATGTGGTGCTGGGTGGACTTATTATAGAATAACTGCAGCTAAACACATCCAAAAACCCTAACTATCTGGATGGAAGGAAAACAAGTGTGCTTGAGAGCACACTGATGATTTGGAACAAAAAGCATTTCCCAGAGCCCTTCGGGGGTTGGGCGGTATATAAGATTAAAAAAAAATAAAAAATAAAAAATAAGAACAAATTAACAACAAACAGGCACAGAGCTTAATCAGGAGAACTACCAGAAAAGAAGCCATCCTTGCACTGGGGCAGGTCATCTGAAGAACCACCAATTCCCATATAAACCTGCCCATTTACTGAGATCCTCCAGGAAGGTGAAGACATTTTTATTGCAAACAGTTTTTTACAACTAGATTTTACTAAGCAGTGATTTAGGCTTCATAGCTGTATTTTATTGTAGGCAAGATTTTATTGTATTTTTATTGTATTGTATTGGGTTTTATGGTTATTGTGGTATTGCTATTGTGTATTTTGTTGCATTATATTGTAATTTATTGAATTATGTAAGACCATTGAATATAATTATACCCTGAAAGACAGTGTATAAATACTTTTTAAATTAATAAATAGAATAAGTAACAAGCTGAGGAGCCCTTGAGACATTGATTTTTAAACATCCCTCAATATGTCTTTCTGTAAGATCTCAAGGTCAATTTCCTCTGCCCATTTCCCCGAGAATCTCAGGGCCAAATTAGAGATTAGGGCATTCACAGATCTACCACAGGGACTTACTGCCATAACGATTCAACCAGAGACATCCAGACACCAAAATACTCAATTAAAATTTCACTGGCACTCCAGAGATAAGAGAAAATAAATAACAGTTGCGGTGTACTCTTATCCAGCAACTATCTTTCCCAATTTGGTGAGAAAAGCACAAGCGTCAATAAGATTCAAAAAGAATTAAAAAGAGTGCTCCTTCAAGATGTCTGCAGTGGTTGCCGTCTTTGACATGGCTGCCATATTGAAGCTAGTGGAAACTCTTTTAACAGCACCCTGGGAGCCCATCAGCACCTGGAAAGGTTTGACCAATAGCCTGCCACTGCAGCATTTCCTGGAACAACCCACTTCAAGGAGTGGGTTGCAGCAAAGAATCATGGGGCACCCTTGTATTTGAGTATTGGTGCCCACCTCCACTGGTCAGATAGAGAGCTCCAACTCTAGCAGGGGTGGGGAGGAGATCAGTGGTGGGATTCAGCAGGTTTCCACCACTTTGGCAGAACCGGTTGTTAAAATGGGGCTTGTAAACAACTAGCTGTTAAATTATTTGAATCCCATCACTGGAGGAGATCCTGCATGCTCAAAGGAGCAACCCTGGGCATGGTAGGGGTGAGATGAGAAGGAATCAACCTGCACTGGGGGGACAGGCTCCAAAATGGGAGCTGATCTCTGAACATTCCATTCCTTCTGGATCAAGTTTAGCCTTCATCAGATTGGCCTTTTTTTTGTAAGCAATGAAATCTTGTTTTGCAAAGTTAAAAAGCCATATTTTTCTGTATATATGAGGATTCATCCCCCCTCCAGAAGATAAAGACCCCTGACTTGTCCATGAGGCTCCATTGTGTTATTTCCATCATTCAGCTAGTTTATTGACATACACTGATATTTTCAGATCTGCCTCTCTCTCCCAATAGCCAAACATACCCACAGGCACTACCTTCCTTGGGTTGCTAGTTCAGTGCATGGCCACCAACAATTGACTGAGATGGACAGCTGACTCTTGCCTGTCTTCCCTGCCTGCCATCTGCTCTTGGCTCTGGAGCCAAAAATATCTGGGTCAGCAAAGGGTGTTGTACCTGCTCTTCTTAATGGCACCTCTGGTGGTTCATTGACTTGGAAATCTGGGAGAATTGCCACGATTGTGGCACACCATGCATCTCATTTCCCCCAAGTGAGCCTTCTTTAACCCTTTGGATCTCATCTGTCTACATCACCCAGCTGTATAAGTATTTCCTCGTCCTTGCCAAAAAATGTAGTGCTGCCAAACTGTTTGAGCTTCTCATGTAAAAAATTTTCCACCTCCTGAAGCTGCTGCTATTTTCCCAACAAAGTAAAAAGAGTTGTATGCTATTTTGTAAATACTGCCATATATGTATTTAAGCATATGATACAATCTGTGCCAGATACTTTGGAACAGAAGGTACAACACATTTGCAATATGCCGCACTAACTTTTACACCAACCATTTTCTGTTTCTTTCTTGGAAGGCAGGAAAGACTCAGGTTACATGAAAATACACTGGAACTGAATGAGATGGCTCTGGTTGGCGCAGAGGCTGGTTTTCACTGAAAATCTTCGCAGTCCTTCGAGATCATTAGGAACGCAAGGACTGGTGCAAACTGGAGGCAGTGCTCACAGAAATTGCCCCCATGAACCACTCAGGAAATTTCCTAAGGATTTCCAGCCTGTCAGTTAGGGATGCCAGCCTCTAGGGTCGAATCCCCACTACCGTCTTAGCCAGGTTTCAGAACACAAACTAACCAGGTTTGAGGGACGACCTCCCCGGTCGAATCCCCACTACCGTCTTAGCCAGGTTTCAGAACACAAACAATCTCAAACCTGGTTAGTTTGTGTTCTGAAACCTAGCTAAGACGGTAGTGGGGATTCGACCAGGGAGGTTGTCCCTCAAACCTGGTTTGTGTTCTGAAACCTGGCTAAGACTTTAGTGGGGATTTGACCTAGGTGGAATCCGGGGAGCCCCTGGAATTACAAATTGTCTCTAGACTACAGCAATCAGATCCCCTGGAGGAAATTGCTGCTTTGGAGGGTGGACTCTGTGGCCCCTTCCGCACAGGCAAAATAATGTGTTTTCAAACCACTTTCACAACTGTTTGCAAGTGGATTTTGCTATTCCGCACTGCTTCAAAGAGCACTGAAAGCAGTTTGAAAGTGCATTATTCTGCATGTGCGGAATGAGCCTGTGGTATTGTTCCTCTCTGAGATCCCTGTCCTCCCCAGAATGCATTCCCACATCTCTAGGACTTTCCCAACCTAGATCTCTTAACCCAACCCTCACATCCCTTACCACTTGCCAGGGAAGACCTGGCAGCTCTAAGTGTATATAGTGTTCTAAGGGGGGAGGGGGAAATGTAGAATAATAGAATCATACAGTTGGAGGAGACCACAAGGTCCATCCAGTTCAACCCCCTGCCATGCAGGAACACACAATGAAAGTATTCCTGACAGATGGCCATCCAGTCTCTGTTTAAAAACCTTTAAAGAAGATTCCACCACACTCCAAGGAGGCATATTCTATTGTCAAACAGCCCTTATCATCAGGAAGTTCTTCCTAATGTTTAGGTGGAATCTCTTTTCTGCACCTCGAATCCATTACTCTTTATCCTAGTCTCTGGAGCAGCAGAAAACAAGCTTGAGCCATCTTCATGATTCATATCTTTCGGCATTCTGGGTGGAAAAACCCCAAAACAAATGAACCCTCCCACCAAAAAAAGTCCAAGCAGATGTGCAACTGTGCTAGGAATTTACCCCAGACAATTGGCATGGAATTAAGCCACACTTTATATTGTGCTGGAATCTGACCCAGTTTCTCATCCTCCCATTGCAACAGGAAGCATTTTTAGATGAGGGGCCCATGCTTACCATACAAGGCTGAACTGAGCAGAAATCTCAATGCAAATAACTAAGATAGTTCTTTTGGTGAAGGAATGTCCTTTTCCATATGTCCATAGGCCATAGGCCCAGACTATGCTACTAGGCATAAAATATCAAACAATCTTTCAAGAAACTCTGAAGAACTATTTCAATATTTGACAACGACAACTAGAGTGGCACTTGTAACAAACTGAAAGATGGAAGACTGTCCCAACCTAGAGGATTAAGAAGACAAATCAAGGAAGTATGTAACAATGGCACAATTAATGAGCTTTGTCAATAAAAGTCCTAATCAAGAATTTCAAGATGAATGGAAAATGTACATCTCATTTTATTAATAAATGTAAAAGAAACAATGAAATGTAAATAGCTATAATGTATATATACATAATCTTTGGTACATATAGGTGTTAGTATTGTAATATTTGTGCTGGAAAATGGAAGTTTATAACTCAACAGATCTTATAATTTTGGTGAAAAATACTTAGCATATAACAATAATTGTGGTTGAACATTAGTTGGTCAATTTATGCTTTTACAGAACTTCGTCTGTATAACTCTGTTGACTCTACATTTATGTTTAGAATTGTAATTAAGTTTTATTCTCAGTTCTTATTCGTGTTTAACTGTTTTTACAATGATGGTATGTTTTTATGGAAAATGTTAAAAGATTAAAAAAGCTTTAGTTATGTCCTGGAACAAAAGTACAGTAGGACTTGAGACAATTTGATATAATATTTATACATTCTGGGTTTTTTCTATTTAAAAATCTCATTAGATCTGAATTAGTAGACATACCAGTAATTTCGTTTTAACATGTATACGACCCTAAATCTGCTCTAACAAGTATATTATCTTCCTTTAAAATTCATGGTTCACATGTGAAATTCAAGAAATCTGTATTAGATCCATATTAAACAAAATACTTCAACATGTACACTAAAAAGGGTTCAGGCTTTCTGCAAATCTCAGCCAGAATCCTGTCATGACCCAGAGTGCGCGTAGAACATTTTAAAGGAGGTTATTTTACATTCAGTGTCATCTTCCTTTTATGCATTTGTTTAATTCATTTGCACCCCAACTTTCTCTGCAATGGAGACACAAAGTCACTGACATCATTCTCCTCTCCACCATTTTATCCTCACACCAACCTTGTGAGGGAGATTAGACTGGGGATGTGTGACTGGCCTAAGCATGCTTCCATTGCACAAATGGGGACTTGAATCCAGGTCTCCCAAATACTAATCTAAGACTCTTAACCACTACACTACAATGGCTTTTGTATCTATATTATAGTTAACAATATGTAAGACATTTGCCATGATTTATTTGGTCCATGAGCATGTGATAAAGCTGGCTTACCCAGAGCCCAACTGTAGGTCTATCAAACTATCTACTATGACTGGCAGTTCTCCAGGTTTTCAGGAAGAGGTTTTTCACATCACCTGATCCTTTTAACTGAAAATATCAAGGACTCAACCTGAGAAGTTAAGTTTATTAAACAAATCTTGTCTCACTGAGTCATACCCTCACTTATGGCTTGTCTGGTAGCAGCTCCTGCTGATTAAAAAAAAAAAGAGGTGAAATTCCTTTAAAAAAATAAATTGCTAATTGCCTTGCAGTAAGTTATCCAATTCTGCCTTCTTTCAAAAGTAACATTCTCTTGTATTAGCTAAATATTGTTCTGCTTTATGTATTTCCATTAAATCTAATTACTTGTGTAATATCTGCAACTTCATTAAACCTTCATTTGCGTGATCTAGTTTATATTTAGCATTCCTCTGTGTGTGTGTGTGTGCGCGCGCGCGCGCGCTACCAATTTATATTTGGCCAGAACATCTTTCCTTTCCTTCAGTGTTCTGTTTTTAAAAATCCTATACCAAACAGCTATCCTTTAAAAGCAGCTTTCATATAATTTGAAATTATGCACATATAGTCTACTGAACTCCTGTTGATTGAAAGGCCTCCTGGTTTTCCGCTCTTTTGTCTAACTTCTGTTTTGTTTTGTTTGGTATAAACCCTTTTACAATGTTTTAAACCATTTTACACTGTTTTTGGCCCATTTTACACTGTTTTTGGCCCATGTGGAATCTGTAAAGCAGCAAAGGCCTAAAAACAGAGGAGACACCTGACTGGCTATGGCCTCCTGCACTGTGACAGGGCAAGTAATGGTGTGATGCAGAGTGGAGAAGGAGGTTATCTCCCTAGTCAGTGGATTCTGAAGGGCTTTTTATTTTGATTATTCCTGCTGTTAGCTGCTGTTGAGAGCTGTTTGCCTTAACTGCATGAGAACTAAACATTTCTGAGGGGATAGTTCTGTCAAAGTGGGTGTCAGGAACTATTGTTAACAGCCTGTGTACTTGGTGAAAGCAATCAAATACGCAGACCAAGTGTACTGGTGGTAAGAATTTAACAATAGGCTAGCTCAGGGGTAGGGAACCTGCGGCTCTCCAGATGTTCAGGAACTACAATTCCCATCAGCCCCTACCAGCATGGCCAATTGGCCATGCTGACAGAGGCTGATGGGGTGTGATTCTAATTATCTGGAAGCTTCCTGAGGTCCCTGAGCTAACTGAAGAAGGCTCCTATAAACTAGATTAGGAATATTTTCTAGGGAGAGAAGAGTTCCAATGTACCAGTAGGTCTGAAATATTAGGATTTGCTGTGTTTTACCTCAGTAGAAAGTTTATGTTTTATTTTGAGGGTTTTTCTAACTAGGAAGGCTGTGTGAGAGTACTGTGTATAAGTACTAAGCCAATGTTAGAACATTGTATGTGGAAAGCCATTAGCTGGAACCATCTGTAAAGTTAAAGGAACTCCCTTCATTTTTTGCATTGCAAGTGGCCAGTTTTGAGATTACTGGCTTAATTTTATGTTGAGTTGCAGCATTGCAAAGAGCATAGGAGTATTGTTCAGGTCTTAACAGAGCAATAAAGATGGGAGGAAGCTCCACAGCAACTGGGAACATGTTTTCATGGCGTAAATTACAGGACGGTGCTGGGAGTGATTCTGGGCCAAAAGTCCAGTAGAAGCCAACTACTGTTGACTCCATCCCGGGAATGCCCACTTCCAGGTGTGTTGGCATCCCATTTTGTACCACTGCAGCTCTGGTTCATTGAACAGATTTTTGGATGAGAACAATTTATGAAAGAGCACTTGCTCATTTGTGGTTTGCAGGGGGAAGACATCAGCTGTGAAGCTTTTGCCTGTGTTTGGCCTTTCCCAATATGGGGATTGAACCAGGAGCTTTTTTGTTTTTCGCCTACTGTCAAGTCGAAGCAGACATGGCAATCCTGTCGGGTTTGCAAAGCAAGAGACATTCAGAGGTGGCTTGCCATTGTGTGGCTATATTACACCTCTAGTATTCTTTGGAGGACTCCCATCCAAACACTTTCCAGGGTCTAGGCTGAGAATGTATGGAAGGGGAGACAATGCTCGTTTCCAAATGATATTTGGCTCCGTGTAATAGCAACCATGGCATGCCCAAGACAATGGAGTGTTTGGCCACTGGAGCAAGAACGAAACTAATCTTTCCCAATGGTCAGCGCATGGAGGAAAACGGGTTGCGCTTTGAATCGGGCTGGACCCTCAGCCCTGAAAGTGGGCTGCCATCCATTTGTGTAAACGGAATGGGCTTCGCTTAGGGGAATTTGGTCTGCTCCTCAGCCACCTGCGGTCGCATTAAACAGTGGGGAGCAGCCAGAATCAACGCGGAGGCTAGGAGACGTGTATGCTTGGCAGGGTTGGCTAAAGAGGCTTGAATAGTAATGGGCGCGCTGCCTTCACTCACCGGATCCGAGTAGGACTCATGTCCAAGGGCGCTGAAGATAGGGCTGCGGCCTTGGATGAGCCAGTTGGGACCAGACTTCCGTGGAGGCTTGGCAGTGGGGTGCGGGAGACCGCAGCGGGCTTCTGTTTCTTGGGCAGTTGGCAGCCAGATGGCCAGGACCACCACAATAGAGGCATAATCCCAAACGGCGGCGGCGCCAGATGTGGTCTCGTGGAGACGGGTGTGCTTGGCTTTTCGGACGCTACTTCGCACGCAGCATAATCCAGACGGGCCGCAACTTGTGAACTCCAGATCAAGATCTTTACACTGGCCTTAGATCACCCAGCAAGTTTCCATGGCATGAGTGGGGATTCAAACTTGGGTTTCCCAGGTCCTAATTTGACACCTTAACCACTACACCACACTGGTTGTCTCAGGGGTTGCTTACCCCTGATTTATCAAGTCTTGAAAAGAAGCTGATGGCATAAGAACTGGAAGAATTAGCACTTCCTTTCCAAAATGGCACATGTATTCCTCTCCAACCAGCATGATGTAGTGGTTAAGAGCAGGTAGGCTCTTATCTGGAGAACTGAGTTTGATTTCCACATCACCCACATGAGTGGCTGGCTCTTATCTGCTAACCAGAGGTATTTCTGCACTCCTACATTCCTGCTGGGTGACCTTGGACTCGTCACAAGTTTTTTTGGAACTCTCTCAGCCCCACCTACCTCACACGGTACCTGTTGTGGGCACAGAAAGGGAAGGGGTTTGTAAATCACCTTGAGACTCCTTAGAGGAGAGAAATGTGGGGTATAGATCCAAACTCCTCCTCCTCCTCCTCCTCCTCCTCCTTCTTTTCCAGCCATCATAGAAGCAGAAGTGAGATTAAGGAGTAAAAGGTCCTTTCACATGCACAGTTGTACAACAGAATATGGAAAAACCCATAAAACATTTGTTGTGGTTATTCTCGCTCTGTTTTCATAAATTGTAAGAGAGGGTGGGGGGAGGAAGAAAAGGAAGAACTGACCCCTGTTCTGCATTTACTTAAGCAGAATTGGCATTAATAGAGTATTCTGTCAAAAATTCAAGTCCTGGAAAATGGATGGCTTTGTCCGCAGCAGCAGCTATCTTCACGGATTGCACTGTCACTGCTTCACGCAAAGAGCATTGCAACGCCATTAGTGGGCATAAATAATGCACAAGCTCTTATGCAGTACTCAGCTAAGTGCATGGAAACCTTGGGCTCCCGTTGTCAGAAACTCAATGGATTAGTACCTAGATTTATTTTAAGTCTGTAAAGCACTTTGTTCTTGACAGCGTTCAAAGGAGAAAGAGTGCTATCCCGAATGTGCATCTTAATACTGTCAGGCCTGTCTTGTAAGAGCAGATGATATATGGCCCGCAATCCAGCTTTTTAATATTTAAAACTTTTCACTCGGCAGATGCAAATATATAGATATTAATAGAGATCTACAGCGGCTGTATTGATCTGGAAATGCAAAGCAAAAAAGAGAAAGGGGGGGAATCTAAGAAAAGATTGGGAACTGAACAATAATGCTTAGAGGTTTTTCAAACGTATGGTGACATGCAAATGGCTGATCACAACTGATTCTCTTGCCTTCTGAACCCTGTTCTGCATCGTAGGGAAATCACCCATCATTTCACAAATAAGTTTGGTTGTTCACAAATAAGTTTGGTTATACAACGCATCAGTTGTATAACTTGCAGTAAAGACTAATAGAAGTTGGCAGAATCTCGAAAGCCTGACCCGCGGCCCTTCAGTTCCTCTATATTCACATAATTTTCCAGTGCCAGCACAATAATCCTGCTCACAGTGTTTCAATCTCCTTACCAAAAGTTCTTCACAATTCCTCTGTCCTTCTACTAAATCCCTCCTCACGGTCCATCTTTTCTATATGGTTATGATTGCCTATCTCAATGCCTAATCAAATAAGGTCTAAGTATACACCGTGGGCATTTCTCATTTAACACTTTCAAAAAGCATGGTGCAGGGCTAAGAATATGTGAACTCTGATCTGGAGAACTGGATTTGATTCCTTACTCCTCCACCTGAGCAGTGAGCAGATATTTGGCAAACCAGATTTGTTTCCCCACTCCTACATTCCTGCTGGGTGCCCTTGGGCTAGTTGCAGTTCTTTGGACCTCTCTCAGCCCTACTTACCTCACAAGATGTCTGTTGTGGGGAGAGGAAGGGAAGGGAATTTGTCAGCCCCTTTGAGCCTCCTTACAGGAGAGAAAGGGGGGTATAAATCCAAACCTTTACTCTTTTTCTGCCATCTCCCTCTGCCTGCTCTTTGTTTATTATTTTTGCCTTTTCCCTCTCATTTCTTGGTTGTCTCCTTCATTCAAGAGCATAGTGGTTAGAGTGTCAAACTCAGTTCAAATCCCCCCTCCGCTATGAAGATCACTGAGTGACTCTTGACAAGTCTGTCTCAAGCCAATCTATCTCACAGGAACAAATAAACATATTTGCCATCCTGAACTCCTCCAAGGGGGAAGGTTTGATACATTTCTAGACATGACCTCTAGCCAAAAGAAATGAAAAACCTTGATGGATGACGGAGGAAACTCTTAGCATTGCTAAAAACAGAAGAGAAGCAAAAGTAAAAGATGACAGAAATGGAATCAAAAGTCTGAATGCAGCATTGAAGTGACTTTCATGCAGAGGCAATGAGAACTATTATAACAACCTGTGTAAAGAAATAGAAGAGAACAACAAAAAAAGGAAGAACAAGAGTTCTGTTCCACAAGAACCAAGAAATCAAAAGGAAATGCAAAGAATGGTTAAGCAAGCTGAAAGATCAACGTGGAATTATATTAGTTGAACAGGACAAAATAAAGAAAAGGTGAGAACAATACATGGGAGTACTATGCAGAAGAGATGAAAGGATGAGAGATTCCTTCCAAGAATAATTTTTGAAGAAGTACGTACAGTTTTAGAAGGTGAAGTGAAAGGTGTATTGAAAGCAATTGGGAGAAACAAATCACCAGGAGCAGTTAGGATAGGCCATCAATAGAGCTATTCCAAGCCACAGAAATGGAGTCCATCAAAATCTTGACAAGAATATGCCAACAAATATGGAAAACAAAACAATGGCCCACAGACTGGAAACAGTTACTTTACATGCCAATTCCCTTCCAAAAACATAGAATAATGAGGAAATTGATACTCTTCAAGACTTTCTATTCTTTGGCTCCATCATCAACCAAAAGGGAGACTGCAACCAAGAAATCAAAAGGAGATTGAGACTGGGAAGGGCAGCCATGAAGAATTAGAAATCATCTCTAAGTGTAAGGATGTGTCACGGACAACCAAGGTCAAGTTAATTCATGCTGTAGTATTCCCTATTACTGTGTATGTGAAAGCTGGACAATGAAGAAAGCTGACGGGAAGAAAGAAGATTCTTTTGACATATGGTGTTCGAGAAGAGGATTATGGATATTGTCAAATGCAAAAAAAAGCAACCTCCAACAACAAATAAGTGGGGTTTAGATCAAATCAAGCCTGAACTGCCCCTAGAAACTAAAATTGAGGCTGTCATATTTTGGTCACTTTATGGGAAGGGAAAAGTCACTGGAAAAGACAATAATGCTAGGAAAAAGTTGAAAGCAACAGGAAATGAAGAAGATGGATTGACTGTTTTAATGAGGTCACAGCCCCCAGTTTTTCAGACCTAAGCAAAGCTGTTTACAATAGGACATTTTTCAGGATTTGATTCATAGGGTCACTATGAGTTGGAAGCAACTTGAAGGCATTTAACACGCACACAACCATGCTGGACAGTACAGTTAATGAAACTGGGTCTCATTACCATCATAACAGTAAGTGAGAGACAAAGATTCCTTCTGCACTGTAGGATTCGACATTAGATCGACTTGGGTCTGACCCGGGTACTCCGCACAGCCGTAGCATCGGACTCGGGTCTGACTCGACTCACCTCCCTCTCACTGTTAAATTTTCGAGCTTGACTGGGAAGTCAAGTTGACTGGCGAACTCGGGTTGCACTCAAGCAGAAGCCGGCAGAGTGTGGAATCTCCCTCACCTCGACTCTGCCAGCCAGTCAGTCACAGCACAGTATTTCGCCCATGCGCAGAACGGGAGACTTGTGGCGGCGGCGAGAAGCACGCCTTAGAAAAAATTGTTGTGAATGAAGCAACGGGCAGAAATTGCAACGTCGGTAAACGAAAAAAAAGATGCGCACTCACGTTTCCCGCCATAGAATGGCAGCCAATCAGGAATGAGGAACAGAAGATGTGAGGAGGTGGTCCTGCCCTCTGAGCTCGGCTCCGGAGACATGAGCCAGCTGCTGTGCAGAGTAAGCAGAGTCGAGCTCAGGTAACTCAGCAACCAATTGGAACGCAGTGCAGGGAGGTGGTCCCGCCCTCTGAACTCGGCTCCGGAGACACGAGTCATCTGCTGTGCGGAGAAATGGAGGAGTCGAGCTCAGGTAATGATTTCCACGGACACAAGTCGAACCTGAGTCTCCTTCTGTATGCGGAAGGGGCCTAGGATTGCCAGGACCCTCTTGGCCAGTGGTTGGGGATGAGCAAGGAGGATTGACAGATCAAACTTGGGAATTCCTAAAATTTGAGGGTGGAGCCTGAGAAGGAAAGAGATCTCAGCAGGCTCCAGTGCCACACAGTTTACCTTCCAAAGCTTCCATTTTCTCCAGGGGAACTGATCTCTGTAGACTGGAAAGGAGCTGTAATTCTGGCGATCCCCATGTCCCATGTGGAGGCTGGCATTCCTATGAAAGGAACTGGAGGAATTGGTAGTTAAACCATAAAGGTTTTGGCAAATGCTACAGCATTACCCCTGAGCAATTACATCATTTTCAAGTCATGTTGGAACTGACATCACCAGATAACTGGTGATGTCATGATGCTGCTGACAAAGGCCCACACCAGGTGAAGTCTTCTGTCAGTTACCAGCCTTAGTGTGACAATGTTCTGCAATTGACAAAGAGGGTCAGAAGCAGAAGAGAAGAAGTTATGAGATCCATGGTGAAATCCCATGAAGACAGTCTCTATGTAGCTGTGAAAGACTGCAGAAAAATGGGTGTTTTTAAAAAGTGCAGATTTGTCTGAAACAAAGCATTGTTTACTTTCTGAACGAGACATAAAGGCTAGGAACAGGTGAAGCCACCTGTACTCTGATTGATCTGATGGCTAGATGATGCACAGAGGAAGGAGGTTAACTCCTGGACAGGAGATTTGAAGAGGTTTTTTGTTCTTTAGAGCTCCTGGTGTTAAGAGCTATTGTGCCTTAACTGAGTTTTAAAGCTTAACATCTCTGAGAGAAGTAATTCAGCCACAGTGTGTGACTATCTACTTATGTTAGTCTGCGAGCTGTGGTGAAAGCAATTATACACAAACTAAGAGAACTAGTGGAGGTGTTTATTGAGAGGTCAAGCTGAGGGACCATCTAAACCAATGAGGAATATTTCCTAGTGAGAGAAGAATTCCTGGTTACTAGTTGGTTTAGGGTATTGGATTTTGCTTTGTGCTACTTTAATAGAGTGATTTATGTTTTAGTTGAGGGTTTTCCTAACTGTGAGGGCTGTGAGGTACTGAGTACATGTACCAAGACTGTTAGAATCCTGTGAGTGTGAACAAGCCATTAGCCAGAACATCTCAAATTTAAGGAACTGTATCATCTGAAAACCAACTATATAACATCTAAGCTGAACTGTAACTGAGCAATGAAACTTAATAAGCCTGTGCTGTGCCTAAAAAAGTAAACACAGGATCTCTGTGCCAAGCTCTGGTGTATATATATTTCTCCTGCCTGATTTGCCTCATCTATTCCTTCTCTCCACATTATTCATCTCCCTTTCCCATCTCATCTCTGTTAATTAACCTTTTAGTCCATTTAAATTTAAAATCTGCTTCAGTGTTTCTTTTGTGTGCCTTGTAAAGGGTTTGCCTAGAAAAGGTTTAAGTCAACAGGCATCCTTCAACATCAGAGTCGATCACAGGCTGAGGAAAAGTGCTTATAGTATACCAAATGCTACCACATTTCTGAAGCACCTCAGTCCCTGAAGGAAAATGTCGAGAAAAATCTGACAAGCCAGGTCAGTTAGTGGTTTCCCCATCTGAAGAAGGTGTGTGTGTGGGAGGGGGGGGCATCCAATGCAGTAGCCTTCTGCCTAATGTTCTAGTTTTTGATGTGCAGAAAATGGTGCCCACTCACACCTTTTCTGAAGTCATAAAGTATTTTGCCCAGCAAGGGTTCTACTGGACTACTGGAGATTTGATTGACTGTCCAGATTTTTTAAAATGGCTTTGGCAGCAGATGCCACTACATCACAAAGATCTGCACTGTGTTATCAAAGTTAAGAAGTGGCAATCATTTTATGTCTGGCTCCACCTTGGCAGCCATTTTGTTGCTGTGCCCACCATGCTATGTCAGAATTCCAAATGTGTCCATAGTCTTAAAAGGTTTGCTGCCCTTACTGAGGGCAGATGCTAAGACTCACATGCTAGTTTGACTAGTGCCCTTCACATATTTCCCCCTTGGAAGTTATTACTGAAATATTTATACCACACTTTTCTCCACAGCATCGTCCCCCCTCCTCTGTTTTTCTCCTCAGAAGAACTAGTTTACCTTATGGGCTAAACTAGGCTGAGAGAGAGACACACAGAGAGAGAGGCCCCTTCCGCACACGCAAAATAATGCGTTTTCAAACCACTTTCACAACTGTTTGCAAGTGGATTTTGCCATTCCGCACAGCTTCAAAGAGCACTGAAAGCAGTTTGAAAGTGCATTATTCTGCATGTGCGGAATGAGCCAGAGAGACAGAATGATCTAAAGTCATCCATGGTGAGTTTCAATTTTTGGATGGGGATACTGTGCTCAGAATCCTACTCTGATGCTCTAATCTAACCACTTCACCACACTGTTGATAGACCCATTAATTATCTTTGGTGAGAAAGCAAATGTCTAATTGTAAGACTGTTGTACCCTAAGCACTTCCTATCTGTCACTCACATATACAACATTTATAACTACAGGGCTTCTTTCCCATATAGAACAATATTTTTTATCAAATTATAAATAATAAAAGTGAACTAATACCTGACCTTGTGCGTACCTCTTCTAGTACATATCTTCAGGAGCATAACCAAGCATTAAATGTCAGTACATTTTTGTTGTTTGTTTTTAAAAGCATTTTAGAACATTTGATATATGTTCAAGAAATTACTTTGCCACAGCAACCGCACTGTGGGAGCCTTTTAATTTATTTTTTATTTTATTTTTTTGGCCTCTGGATGTGCCGGAGAGTTAAGCACGATAATCCGCCATGCGTTTGAGAGGATAACAGCCCCCTTTGTGTAGATTAAAAGCAGTTTTCTATTGACACTGAGGTGGTAATGCAAGAACAGCGATATCTCATGTGAAGGTCAATCTTTCACAATGCCACTAAGACATAAAATCTTCATTTGAAATAATAACAGTTACCTTTTTCCTTTGCCGGCATGCTCCATGAATTTCCAAAGAAGTCATTGAACCAGCAGGCAATGAAGTATTCATTACTGAACCCTACAATATCAAAGTCACAATATGTGTGTCATTAATACCCATGGAGGGGGGAGAGAGATTTGAAACATACTAAGGATATATCGAAGTATGCACATGATAACCTTCACAAATAATGTATGTGGCACTTATCTGCAAATGAGCTATCTGCAGCACATAGATTCAGCTGATTGGCATTTGGGAACACATTTAGTTCCAAGGATGTGAGATCACTTGGTTCGGACAAATGCCATCGCCTTATCATGCAGCCCCACGTTTGAAAGTATGTGCTATGGAAAACAACGTTTACTGCCCCATAACTTGGTTTTACAGAAGAGTTTTAGGGATATCCTATAGACTGTCAAAAAGACAAACAAGTGGGTTCTAAATCAAATCAAGCTTGAATTCTCCCCAAAAGCTAAAATGACTAAACTATGGGAGATGCCAGCCATAGATGCTGGTGAAATATTCGGAGCAAAAACTTCCAGAACACAGTGATTCAGCCCACAAACACACATTATGCCTTTGATTGAGGGCAACAATGATGTTACATCTGTTCGGCCTCCCCTTTCTCTTGCCCTTTTTCTTCTCCCTTCCCTTCTCCTTTCCTTTCCCTTCCTAGTTTTATTTCCTTTCATTTCCTTCCTTTTTACCTAAGCTAGTATGATTGCAGTTGAGGTATGGTCTTATCATCACTTCCCTTAGGTTGCTGTATTGTAAATATGAATTGTATATGATTTTAATCTATTATGTTTTTATGTTGTACAATGCCCTGAGTCCAGCTGGGGAAGGGAGTCTTATACATCCAATAAATAATAAAATACTAATGCTAATAAGGCTTTTGTACCTTGGTCACATTATGAGAAGGCTAGAGTCACTAAAAAAAGCAATAACATTAATGGACCAATCCTGAGTGGGGGGGGGTGGCAAATTGAGCCATGGTGCCAGCGCAGGGCTGTACCAACACATTTGCCCCCTCCAACAATACAAGGGATACTCCCACTGGTGAAGGGGATAAAGATGCCAGTGGCCAGTCACCCTTCAGTTCCTTGGCAGTGATATCCAGAAGTCAAGGCCATTGCAGAGCTGTGCTGAAATCCAATTGGACTCAAGAGGGTGAGCCAAGACATTCCTGGGAGTGGACTAGTCGGCTTTCACTCAAGGTTCACAGGCAGTTATGCCATGGCCCAGTAAGATGTTTTGAAGATTGTTTTTAATTCAGATGGTCACCATAAGTCAGAAGTTACTTGACAGTACTTCATACACATACACACACATAATGTAGCCCTACTGATTTCAGTAACCCTAGTTCACACCTGTAATTTCTGTATTCTGGGTCCATGTCTACATTACTAAATAAGGTGATAGAATTCTGGGCTGTACCACCACAGATGGCAGGTGGTCGTATTATTAGGGATCAAGTACCTGAAAACATTCTCTAATTTTTTAAAAGTGCACACAGAAGAAATATACTAACCTAGTCCTTTGTAGGCTGGGCTAGTTTTCTACTTTCAAAGAACTGTAAAAACTATTTAGCTTCACCTGAACTTTGAAGTAGTATCATCCAGTCCAGGATCATTGCCCTCTGCTATCTAATTGCCACCATCTATAGTATGTGTGGACCATGCCAGATTGTCCCTAAATGTGTGGATAAAATTCACTGCTTGAGGTAATATTGGGAGATATGAACATTTTATAGATGATATTCCATACAGGAATGACCAATCATATGCAGAGGACAGAGGGGTGCACCACCTTAGGGACAAGGAGACACATGTCCCTGGGCACACTCCTTTAGGTCACATGTGGGGGGCACCGGATAACTAGTCCAGTGAATCAGATCCCAAAATGTGTTTTGCTTATTTAAATTCTGCTGTTGGAATTGGTTGTTTGGGAAATTTGTATTAGCTAGTTTTAACTCCCTTTGGGAAGTAAAGTGGCATTGAAATGTCCTAGTGAATAAATAAATTATCTCAAGACTCTTCCTCATACTATTTTGCATGTTCTAGCACTTAATCTCTATCACCAGTAAACTCAAGCTCAAGTTAAACTGCAATACACAAGTGGTTGGATTTAAATTACCAGTTCTGGGAATCTTTTAAGTAGCAAAGAGAATTCCTTTTTAAAACCACAAGACTTAATAAAAGTGTTGTCAATCAAAAGGGAGGGAGAGAAATAATTTAGCAGAATTTGTCAGCAGGGCTTTGCATTTCTCCAAGATGCCACCAATTTTTGCTGAAAATGAGAACAGAATTCCAAAGTTCCATTTCAGGAGAACAAATGCTGCAGCATTTCAATGCTTAGAAAAGTATCTCAGGAGAGTAAACATACAGTTAGTAGCAGTAACATTCATAATAATGACAGTATAATAATAAAATAATTATAAAATAAAATAGCGTGTGTATATATGTGGCGCCATCGAGTGACAGCTGACATGGCAACTCTGTAGGGTTTAATGTATTGTCGAAGGCTTTCACGGCCGGAATCACTTGGGTGCTGTGTGGTTTCCGGGCTGTAAGAACACGGCCATACAGCCCAGAAACCACACAGCACCCATCTGTAGGGTTTTTTAGGCAAGAGACTAATAGAGGTGATTTGACATTGCCTTCCTCTGCTTAGTGACCCTAGTTTTCCTCAGTGGGGTGTCATCCAAGTACTAGCCAGGACTGATCCTGTTTATCTTCTGAAATCTGATGTGATCTGGCTATTCTAGGCCATCCAGGGAGGGGCCCAAATAAAATAATAGTGAGGTAATAATAACATACTAAAATAAAGTTATAATGATAAAGTATCTAAAGTATTGTTCTTACATTGTAGCTCACAGATATTATCTCCCTCGGTATATAACTAGATAGAGGATGAAATATTAAATATGCTGCCACTCTTATTTATTGGGTTGGTGGTTCAAACTCCTCCACTTATTTCTTAACATGTTCTCTTGGAAGTATGTTCCGCTAGCAGGATACCCATGCGTCGCTACGCATACTTCATCACAGCCTCTCTATGAATTTTGGGGTGACACTCAGCATACTTCTTTACAGCCTGTTTGTGAACTTTGGGGTGACATGCAGCATATTTCCTCACAGCCTGTCTGTGGACTGGCGGGTTGGTTTTCACATATTTTGCAGCAGATTCCTGTAGTTGTCTTTTTCTAATGCAATATGTAAATCGCTTTCTGCATTTAATTCCTCTTCTTCCTTTAGCGGTTTCAGCAAAAGGAACAGGTTCATATGTGTTGAGGAGGGTGGTGTTAGAATGCAGTTGGTGCACCATTGGATCAATCGTGCTTGTTGTTTTGTGGGCATTAGCAGAATTTGTCAGTGCGACAAATGGAGTTAGAGCTTCAAAGTGCCCTTCATTAAAATGTCCTGTGAAACGAAGCTATATATATAAATACGAAATACCACTCACTGACTGACTAATTCATCAAAAGAACTCAAAAACCATTGAAAATACCATGTTGAAGGACATGAAACTCGTGGTGTTTCACCGTCACCCTTAGAATGTTCATGCAGATGGCCAGAGTTGAACAGTAAATATCTAATGAGTGGAAGTTCTTCTAATACAACTTGACTAGTATGACTTCCCATCTACCAGTGTTATTAGCAACTGAAAGGCTTGTGGGCCTAACCAGTTATTTGTGTCTTTTTTTTTACTCCAGTTTTCAGTGGGGACCCCAAGCAGCTTACAAAATGAAAAATACAATTGAAATAAATAGGAAAACAAACAGCACATTGTATTGGGAAAAGCTTCCATGGCAGGAATCAATGGGCTGTATGGCCATGATCTGTTGGTTTTAACTCCTAACATTTTCCTTGCACTGTGCCACAGAAAGAAACACATCTTACTATGACATGCCTTTGAAGATACCAGCTGTCAGGGCTAAGTTTCACTTCACCTGTCAGGCTAAGTTTCACTTCTCTGGGTCCCCTGTAAGTTTCATTTCTCCGTTCCTGCTATAACAGGGAACCGCCCACCCACACACCTTATATATACTGGAACTGAGGGCAAGAACCCTCAGTTCCAGCACCCTGTAGCTAGGGCAACATATAAAGTTATTCCTGTTTCACAGAGCTGACTTCGTTTGAGTGTGTTCAGCCTTACAACCAGCCTTACAACCATGCAGGTGAAACATTGGAAGCAAAAACTACCAGACCACGGCCACACACCCAGAAAACCCGCAGCAGTTAAACAGCACACTGATCCAAACTCCTATCTGGATAAATGCCACCCCCAGAACAAATTTGAGGGTGTTCTCAGAGACTTAACCAGATAAATACCTTGCACTGTACAGTGCCAGAGCATGGTGAAAGCAAATAGAAGGAATCTGAACAGATCCAGATTATTTTTTAAAAAAATCACAGTGCAGAATGCTAATGAAGATAAATTGTTAAAATCACCCTGATTTCTGAAAGACAGTAATGCTGATGCTCTTCTGCTGAAATCATCACACATAAGTTTGAAGTGACATAGCAGGAGCAGGATCGCCATACACTGACACTTTAACTTATTGGGGAAGTTCTCAGTTGGCTGCTGTCATGGAAGGTCATCGGTGGCGGGGGAAATGCTAAATTCAGCCCCAACAGAACTGGCCATACTGCAAAGACAGTTCAGTTCAGACTCAGGGCCATTTCCGCACATGCAGACTAATGCACTTTCAATCCACTTTCAATGCACTTTGCAGCTGCATTTTACTGTGCAGAATAGCAAAATCCACTTGCAAACAATTGTGATTGAAAGTGCATTATTCTGCATGTGCAGAAGGGGCCTCAGTCAGTGGCGAGGTCAGGCCTTCATCTATCTTCATCTTTCAGCTAGGGGCTGCTTGATTCAGCTTGCTGTATGTCATCTATACACTCCGCAACTTATTTCTTTCAAGGTTTGGAACTGTAGCTCAAGATACCGCCTAGTCCACTTTCCCTGAATGCTCATGTCCCATTTGGGGAATGTTATTAAAACATGCTGGAATGTTTGCGATTCACAACACTGCTTTCTTAAATCCAGGGCCTCTTAAGTTCTTCAGCACAGTGGATTCAACTCAATTCAAAACTGTGCTTTTAAAACATGATACAATAAATGTCATTGCTCTTTGAGAAGCAACCACCCAGGAGAAATCATAACTTGTCCCTGAATGTGGAATATGATCATTTCAACCAAACAATGGACGCTTTACAAGTTGTGGCCAATAGGTGGTGCTTTTCCCCTTCCTGATTACCTTCTTCATTTACTCCTTCTCTTGGCAATAGGTATTCCTGGGCATTTTAAAAGAATATTTACTGTAAATATATAGAATATATAGGTACTATCTGCTTCTACTTTTTTTTTACCTTGCCTTGGTGTAAAAAAAAGGCTATTTATCAGGTCTGTATGTCTTGAAGGCATACCCATGCAACTCTAAACCTTCACTGTTAACAAAACAGATAGCAGAACTTTTGAAATGATGGCCTGACCTTTCCAGAGGTAATATGCTGACAATAAATACTATTCACTATAGAATCCTGAAGGCCTTATTGGACAACCAGAGAATTACGTATATGCATAGATTTGTCCTGGTTCCTCAAGGGTGATGGGAGTAGGAACCCCCTTCCAAATCTAGTCTTGTGAGTACCGAAGGAGAAGGGTCCAATTCCAGCAAGGGAAACACGGTTATGGAGCCATATGTGAATATACTCTACATCACTTTGCATTTCAGTGAGATTTATTCTGAGAGAAGCATTCATAGCATGTGGGAAACTGGGACCTTAAATTCTGTACTTTTACTCAACTGCACTTCAGAATTGGCTGGAATTTTTCTAAAAAATATATAGTATGGTGGATTGCAGTCATAAAAGCCCATTCACTTGGAGTTTTTTTAATCATTAAACGAGACTGATATGCTTGAAGAGAATAAGAAAAAGTGTTTGGATTTATATCAATGATGCGGCTGGCCTCCATACGGGCCAGGGCCTTTACGGCTCTGGCCCCAGCCTGGTGAAACACTCTTCCTCCAGCTGTCCGGGCCCTGTGGGATCTTGGAGAATTCCGCAGGGCCTGTAAGACGGAGTTGTTCCGCCGGGCCTTTGGAGGGTCCAGCCGCTGAGTGGTGCCCCCTCCTCTCTGTTTCTACATCAGGGTACCATATCATTGGGTCCCGCCGTCCTCCCTCTTTTTTTCTCTTTTTTTTGTTCTGAGGGCAGGGTTTGATATTAGGTTTATTGGACACCTTTTATTGTATGACCGTTGTTTTAAATGGGATTTTATTACTTATTTAGTAATCTACATTGTTGGAGCCATGTAAACTGTTCTTATTGTTTGCTCCTTGTTAAATAGTGTGCTGGATTTTATGTTGTAAACCGCCCAGAGCCCCTCGGGGATGGGGCGGTATAAAAAACTGAGAAATAAATAAACAAACAAACAAACCATGAGTCTCAAAGCAGCTTACAATCTCCTTCCCTTCCTCTCCCCACAACAGGCACCTTGTGATGTAGGTGAAGCTGAGAGAGTTCTGAAATAACTGTGATGGGCCCAAGGTCACTCAGCAGTCTTCATGTGTAGGAGCGGGGAAACAAATTCTGTTTGCCAGATTAGAGTCTGCCTCTCATGTGGAGGAGTGGGAAATCAAACCCATTTCTCCAGATCAGTGTCCACTGCTCTTAACCACTACAGCATACTGGCCCTCCCTGTGTCCCTGGGATTTGGGATTTAAACAATGAAAGACACTTAAGACTGATACTTTCAAAGACCCAGCAGACAATGGATCATTTCAGTGCCTCGGTTTCCTATGGGAACAGAGTGGCTCTTTATCTCAACATGCCTTCTGTCCTGGTAGATCAGTAGATGACTTAGGATGGACTCATCCTTCAAGTGAAATCTTGTGAATCAAGAGTCTTGTGAAATCAAGGAATGGATTTACTCCAAACTTTATGTACAAATGATAGGCATAAAAGGCAGAGTGAAACAAAACTGGCCAGTAAAATGAAGCAGGGGTTTTACTTAGGGTTAAATGCACACAAGGTTGTGTTCTACAACTTAAAATATGCTTTGCAAAAAAATTAACTGATGGTTTTATTTA
The DNA here is from genome assembly GCF_021028975.2 of Sphaerodactylus townsendi. Lineage (NCBI taxonomy): Eukaryota > Metazoa > Chordata > Lepidosauria > Squamata > Sphaerodactylidae > Sphaerodactylus > Sphaerodactylus townsendi. The sequence continues at coordinate 124,783,016 of NC_059428.1, read as the reverse complement.
TTGTAAATTATTATTGGAATTAGTAAATTATTTATTGTAAATTATTTCTTGAAACCTTTACATTAAAGAATATATAGAAATATTTTTTAAAAAAATTGTTAACTTTAACCTAGCAATTTCCTTAGGACCATATAGCCCTTTGAAACTGCTTTAAAGCTTGGTCTACTTTAGGAAAAAAATAGATTGGGGGTTGGAATTAAATTTCTGGTGGCAGCAATATATAGATATGGAAATAAAGGAATCAATAAGCATTATTTTGCATTCATTGTATTTATTTACGAAGGAGTAAGAGAGTGGTGATCACAGTGATATTTCCCAAAACCCAAACAGAGATGAGAATTATTACATCCCCTGCCCCATACTTACAAACCCTATTGACAAGTTATAGAAAACACATGTACAGTCCGTGTATACTTTTTGCATACTTAGTTTTTCTTCATTAACTAATTCTTTTGTTCTGTTCTGTTATGTTATGTTCAATATGTATATGGATGTACATATAATTGAAACCACACAATTATCTAGGTAATGATTGCTAGTTTCATTTGTAAACTGAAGGTTTACAAATTCAGTTTACGACAAATTCAGTTTACAACAAACTTTCCTACAAACTGATGTATGCAACTACGCACAAGGTGATTGTGAATTTACATGTAAAAATGGCAGTATGTATAGCTGGTTCTGATAAAATATTGCCAAAAAAAAATCCAAAGATGTGGGTATCACCTTTACAACATTGATGAGTCATAAAGGAGGGGCAAGATGAGAATTTGAGAGGTGCCCGTAGACAACCGACAAGTAACATCTCCATCGTTATATATATAGTTATGTATAGTTTTATATATATAGTTTTATATATATATATAGTTATATATATGTAGTTATATAGTTATATAGTTATATTATATAGTTATGTAACTATATAACTATATATCCGTGGTGGCGAACCTTTGGCACTCCAGATGTTATGGACTACAATTCCCATCAGCCCCTGCCAGAATGCTGGCAGGGGCTGATGGGAATTGTAGTCCATAACATCTGGAGTGCCAAAGGTTCGCCACCACGGCTATATATAGTTATATATATGGGGCAGAGAAGGAACCCAGTGTATTGTTAATGGGAAGGATCATGGCCATATCATATTAACACAATAACAGCACTTTTTGTCCTGAGCTTAAATTATACAATATGAACAGGAAAAGAAATAGAATCATGTGCCTAATACTTGACATATTGCCTAACTGTAGAAACAAACCCCAAACCCAGATCTTGGAGGCAAAGTATTAGTATTTAGAGGGAGACCAGTAAGGAAGGTTCTGCAGAGAAAGGCAATGGCAAACCCCCTCTACTTCTCACTTGCTTTGAAAGCTCCTTACTGCAGTCACCATAAGATGTTGGGACTTCATAGCACTTGTGTACATATAATCAATAGGTGTTATTTCGTGGTTGGGAGAGCCTGTTTTCTGCCTACATACAGATGATCTACTGAGACATGACATGGGAGATCCATGATCATGGGCCCCTTCAGCACACACAAAATAATGCGTTTTCAAACCACTTTCACAACTGTTTGCAAGTGGATTTTGCCATTCCGCACAGCTTCAAAGAGCATTGAAAGCAGTTTGAAAGTGCATTATTCTGCATGTGCGGAATGAGCCATAGTTTGGGTTTGTTGCCACTGTAATTCAAAACAATCATTTGTGCAGATAAGAATATCAAAATCAGATTGGAGAACTGGTAATGGAACAATGAATGTTTATTACTTTTGATGTGCCACGTCCCCAGTGTGTACCTCCCCCCACCCACAAACATAGTTGCTGTTTCCCATCAAGCAGAAAGCATGTGATCTCCTGCAGAGCTTCTGCATCATATGTAGTTGGACCCAGAGACTTTTAATTAAATGGTAGATGCTCCTCTTTTTCCAGTTCTAGGATTCTAATCCGAAATGGTTGTGTGTGTTAAGTGCCATCAAGTTGCTTCCGATGCACAGCGACTGTGGCTACAATGTCAAAATTACATTCTCTGCTTACGGTAGTAGTGGATATTTGAGAAAAAGCCACACGGTGCTATGGGCAGTTGGTTCATTCAATCGGAAGAAGCCAAGTAAACAAGCCACCCACGATTTTGCTGTTGTCCATTAGAAAGTGCTTTACATATAACTACCACACTAAACAGCATCAATAGTTCCTGTGTATCGCGATCGTCTACTTCATGTTGCTACGATGTTAATCACAATTTATTTGCAGCTGTAGCATTACTAGCCTCAGCTGAAAGCCACAGTTGGAAAGATTTTAAAGCTACAATAAATAGTTCCTTGGACAGCCAGACTGAAAATTTGTAATTCATCAGCATGAATGGCATCGTAAAAAGTCAATACCTCTAACATCAATCATGTCATATTTGTTGTTAAGGCAGATGCAAAATTGTCAGTTTGGGGGTTTTTTTTGGGGGGGGGGTGTTACAATTAATTTACTTAACTCTGCAAACCCTAAAGTGATAATTGTTTATTAAATGTTTATTGAGGTAAAAATTAAAGGATAACAATTAAACTAAGAAGAGCCAAAGATGCAGGATCCTTAAGGGCTTTGTCTTTAAATTTGAACTTTGCTTATCAGTCTATTGAAATGCATATTGTTTCTGAAGGCCTTTGGGAATAGCGAGGAAATTCATGCATATTTAATATTAGTCAAATCATCCTATGCACAAAACCTTGCTAAAACAACAGTTGCACAGACTATTTATGTAAATCAAAAAATAAGATTGATACATTGTTATTTATAACAAGAAGAATGATCCGTAAATTATTTAATTTTGGAAGGTAAATTTGGGGGTGATAGAACAACTTATTTGAAGTTACCCGAAAACAAGTAAGATTGAAGGAATTAATGTTGCTTCCCTTGTATTCATAAATTACATACAGCAAAACTAAGCTTTCTATATGCATAGTGAAGGTGTTTATAATATGTTTGCTCTGATTGGGATATCATATTAATTTTTTTTTCACACTGCTTTAAGTGTACCAATTTCTGGACACTCTGGAAAAATCAGTTTTCCCAGGTTGTACAACCCATAGAAATATGGTTTCCATCCCTTCTCTGGCAATCAGGAGCAAGGGAAGGAGGTCCTGGGACATCACTTCCTGTTTTGTTACAGGAAGCTACATTACAACACTCTAGAAAATGTTCAAATCTCTACATTGCATAATGTCATGTAAGAAGGACCCAACATGAGTTTGCTTTACAAATTACAGCAGAGACTGATACCTGGATCAATTTAGTGTTTCGATCACATTGTTACTTGTGCTTATATCTAATGTAACAGGAGAATTACTCAATGTATAAAAGGGAGGGCAGAAAGTGTACACTGAAAGCAGATTGTATGTGTGTTGTGAACAGGATGAGGGTTCTGTTTTAACAGCTGTAGTTTATTTCGTTGTTGGTATTTAGGAGTTTGTCCCATTAAGCAGACTGTATTTTGTTACTGTGCAGACACTAGATCTCTTCAGACTGAGGGAAGTGGGGAGGAGAGGAAGAAGATGGAGGAGAAAAAGAAAGATGGAAGAGAATGCAGAGAAAAGGGTGGAAGAAAAATTGAAGAATAAAAACTGGTGTTGTCTCCTTGCCTGCACCAAGCTACAAACCACAACTCCTCTGTTACATAAGGTTTCATCCACATCAAATAGGGCTGCCAACTCTAGGGAGGGAATTTCCTGCAGATTGGAGATGGAATAACTGGAGAGGAGGGAGGTCCCTGCAAGCTCAACAGGGCTGTCTTACCATAGAGCAGTGGTGGCGAACCTTTGGCACTCCAGATGTTATGGACTACAATTCCCATCAGCCGCTGCCAGCATGGCCAATTGGCCGTGCTGGCAGGATGATCCATAACTCTTATCTGAGAGAAACAGAATGCACTCCCTGCAACCCATTTCAGTTCACCTTCGAAGCTACCTTTTTCTGTGGGGGAAGCTGATCTCTGTGCTCTAAAGATCAGTCATATTTCAAGGAGCGCTCCATACCCTACCTGGAGATTAGCAGCCCTAACATCAAAAGATGCACATGTCCACTCTGTCGACCCAGGTGGATACCATGACATCCGTGCCAGATTTGCACCCACAGCCCACATCTGCTGCATGTGCAAGGAGCCTTCGACCCCCCCACCCACCCCACCAAAACAACTTGGCATGTCAATCACAGTTTAGAAGAAATGCAATGTGTTCCTGATATACATCTGATTATGGATACGGCATGTAGACAAAGGAGCTTTTCCAGTAAAATCGGCTAAACAAAAGCCGAAGTTTATTTGTATGATGGATGTGTACAGCAGGAGGGTGGGGTGGGGGGGGGGGGAGAGAGAAAATAAAATTTGAGGTGACTCCAATGAGAGCCAAGTCATGTAATGAACCTATAAAATGCTTAGTGAGATGCACTCAGGCTCGCTGACGTGTTTACAAAAAGGAATGTTCTGGTTTCAAATTTATTATGAGCTTCTGCTGATTTAAGACGACGATATATTGAAACCTAATAAACGGCCCCTTATTTACATAGGCCTCGGCACTGCACAGCTAACACAAAAAGCTCTGCATTACAGACATGTGGCAAATAAAAGGAAGGAACAGCCATAGAGTCTGACATATACTTCAGAAGCACTATTGGCTTATTCCAGGCAGGGGACGGGGGGCAGAGAAATCAATAGAAAATAATAATACGGAACTTGAATTCTTTTGGTATCATTCCGTAAGTATACTCTAGCTGCTGACAGCCATCTAAGAAATACATTTCCATAACATTTCAATAATAGGTTCGGGCAATGACATCAAGATACTTAGGCTGTGTACAGACTGGATGCTAGGGCAGAACTCCCCTGGGGCATGCACTCTGAATTTTACCAGCCACGTAGAACAAAGCAGAATGATTTTGTTGACTGTATTATTTGCTTCTTCCCTTCCCAGATGAAGAAATGTTCTCTTCTTCTGCCTTCTTGTCTGCTCATCTTGGAGTTCCTAACACATTTCTTATAACTAGAGTTGCCAACTTTCACGTGGGGCCCGGAGATCTCCCGCTATTTCAGTTGATCTCCGGGGAGTAAATATCTGTTCCCCAAAAGAAAATGGCTGCTTTGGAGGGGACCATACTAGTCTGCTACTCATGTGGAGGAGCAGGGAATCAAATCTGGTTCTCCAGTTAAGAGTCCACCTGCTCTTAGCCACTACACCAGGCTGTCTCTCCACAAGACTGCTGATTCGCTGTTCCAAAAAAAATGTTCCCCCTAAAGAAAACTCTCAAACTGACAACAATTAAGGGGAGAGGGGAAACAGTGAGGTGAGGGATGAAAAAAATGGTGGACCAAGCACCGAAGGTGACTGCACAGAGGGCGTAGATAATGGCTAGACCTTTTTTGGAGGGAAATAAAAGATTGTATCAGTAAATAAGGGAAGCTAGCTTGGAAATGTTTCAACATTGTAGCAAAAGTGTTTTCAAAACAATAAAGCAGAAGCTGGTTGGAAACATTTTCAGAACCAAATGCAGAGGAAAACATATGGAGGCCCACGAAAAATCGAAGCATTAGAGGGCTGGAAACGCTGTAAGAGACTTGTGTGGAAAAGGCCTATATGAATCTTTGATTGGATCCACCAGCAGTATGTTTTGTAAATGTACCTTTATAGACTTTCTCAATGGGATTTTTTTTATCACTAAAAGTGTTCTTAGGATCAGTAAATAGGTTATATGTTGCTAATTACCATACTGTCTTCTAGTCCCTGTGCTATGCTACAATTTAAGCCCCCTACCAAAAAGAAAACCCTCCCAAAATGACTCCCACTTTATCGCATAGATGAAACAGTTATCTTTCTGGGTTTCAAATTTCTGTGATCTTTATGCTTAATAAGCTCAGCAAAAGGCATTCAAATTACATCACTTTTGTCTTAGAAGTTAAATTGGGAAATATTGCATTCTCTGAGATGATAAACTCTGTAGCAGATAAATTATCATGAGAAATAGTTTTAATTGATTTACCATAATAAAAGTTATGCGACTTTGAAGTGCAAATGACACATTAAAATGAATCTACAGTATGTTGATAATAAAGTGCCTTCTTTGTTAATGGAATTACTGACAGTGCAGATGCTTACAGGAGAGCTGTCTATTGTTAAGTCGGAAGCATTGATGGGAATGAAAGATATGGAGTATTTGAATTCGAGTGTAGCTCTTTAGTGGCTGTTTGGATTCCAGCAGCTCCTGCAATCAAAAACACAATGCCTGGGTAGCTAGCAAGCGCTCAGGGTAAGGGTTTTGTTTTGAAAGAGGGCCTAGAAGAGGTGCACGCAACAAGTTTATCTCTCTGAATCTGCTTGGCATCACTGATGCCTTGACTCTGGAAGTATGGTGGCTTCAATGATGTGGCGACTTGTTTGTGTTTGTGTGTACATACAGTGGACTTACGGTGACCTTGTAGGGTTTTAAGGCAAGAGATGTTCAGAGGTGGTTTGCCATTGCCTGCCTCCAAATTCAGAAATTTTGGAAACCTTTGTTCGTTTTATAATACTCAAGGAGAAAGAGACCAGAGGAGCTTCAGATACATCGGAGGATCTACCTACAGAGCTTGCTTGACCAGGGTCAAGGAGGGACGATACCAGTAGCAGGACTAGCCTCAGCCCCATACAGCCCCTTCTTGACTCACAAGTTGGGGGTCACCTCCTGCAATTTGCCACAATTTGGAGTTTATCCTGTTCCAACAATTTAGTCATCAACAGGGCATAGCTCAGTTACAGGATTGAATTCTTACACAGCCTTCCCCCCCCCTTTTCATTTTGCATCCCCCATTCCCATCTTCCCCTTACAAGATTTTGATCCTTGGGAGATGGTAGCCCACCTCATGTTCATCGGAACCATAGAGAAGGGAATGGAGGTTCCAAGATTCTAGGGATCTTACTCTAAATGCTTTGTGATCCCGTAGAAGCCCAGAGAGTGCGAGGCTGTACTAAACCTAAGAGGGGTGAACCGATAGTCACAAAGAAAAAAATTCTCAGGGGAGTTTCTTGGGTCAATTTTGCTGTCACTACAGCAAGGGGATTTTCTTAGGTCTCGGACCTAAAAGAAGTGTACTTGCGCATCCCCATGCAACAGTCATCAAGATATGTCTGTCACTTCTGTAGTTGGGTGGGGGGAGACCACTACCAGTAGAGGACCCTGCCCTTTGAATTGTCTTCAGCACTAAGTGTTTTTACAAAGATCCTCAGCCCTCTCAGTGCCTTCCTGAGGCTTCAGGGGATACCTGCATATCCCTATTTAGATGACTTCCTCCTCAGTGCTACCTCCAGGGAAATATTACTTAAGGACATACACTCCAATATGTCTGTACTTGACGACCATGACCTTCTCCTAGACATAGACAAAAGTCATCTGAGCCCTCCCATTGTGCTCATTCATCTGCTTACTTTTCTGCAGACAAGCAGCATATGATCCTGTCTGAGGAACACGGGGAAGACAAAGGACTCAGAGGACCTCATGGCCCTTTCAACACCTTGGGTCTTTTAGGATCATTGCTAGAGATGGTGCCATAAGCACAGGTCTATAGGCACTCTCTACAAGAAATTCCACTACCTTATCACAAGGACATGGCATGAAAACTGGCAGATACACTTATCTGAGTTCCTGAAGAAGTTGCTGGAGTGATAAACTTGTCCCTCACATTGAGACAAAAGGGAAATATTTTCTACAGCGAGAGAGTGATTCGTTTAGCCTTGAATTTCTTCATGTCAGTACTTGTACATTTGGACAACATGACTGCCAAGGCTCATGGGGATTGCCAGGGGAGGCACAAATGTCAGGATGGTTCGGGATGAACCATCAAGCCTGGTTCATCATGAAGTGGGCAGAGGACAATCTGGTCAGTCTACACCCAAGTCACATAAACAGCATAGGCAATGAGCAAGCAGAATACCTGAGCAGATTGGTTATAGACCCTGGGGATTGTCCCCAGTGGTGGGATCCAAAAATTTTAATAACAGGTTCCGAAGGTGGTGGGATTCAAACAGTGCCGCCGCCGCACACATGCGCCTCCAGTCCCAGGGGTCGGAGGGCAGCATGGGCAGGTCTCTGCAGCCCTCCAGAGCGATGCTGGACATGATGGTGAGTGGAGGCGACAGGGAAAGAGGTGTCTTCCCAGCGGTACGGTTCACACCGCGCCGATGGGAAGACGCCTCTTTGCAAAAACCTCGGTCATTGAGTGAGGTTAAAAATGGCGGCTTCACGCCACTCCCGGGCAGCCAGGACAGTGCTGCTGCAATGCAGCAGCATCTCCTGTGTGAACACTAGCCCAGGGACAGTGTTTTTGCTGTCCCTGGGCCGCTGTAAATCGCCCATGCGGAAAGGGCCTAGGTATTTTAGCCAGAAGCCGTGCAGCTGATCATGTACAGGTGCAGTCCAGTTTTTCACTTTCTTGATTCGATGTTTTATTATATCAGTTTTTATTTCCAATTCTTGCATTTTTTTGCCAGCTCATTTCTCAAAATCTTTAATTCACTGTGCCTTCTTGTTGTAATCCTCGTTTTCCCACAGATCTTTTTAAAATTCATTTTCTCACAGATCTTTTTGAAACTGAAGAGTTACATTTTCTTCTGTTTTTTATTTTTATTTTTTGCTTTTGACATTGCTAATTGTGTTGATGCTTTGGTAGAAATGCCTCTGTTCTGGTCGAAATTGCTGATTTTATCTGTACTGGATCATTCTTGCTTCATATCATTCAATTTTTCTCACTGCGACTGTTATTTGTTGTTTGGTGATCTCCAATGCTTCTTCAATTTTTGTACTGTCTAGCCAGTACCTTCTAATTAGATCTTTCATGATCTCTCTATTTAAAAATCTTTGTTCCTTCATATATTTCAGGTACTTGCATCTGTTCCAGTTGCATTTTCCACTTTAGTTTTGATGTTTGATTTACCTCGGGTTTAGGTGTTTCAATGCCCAGTTCTCGTGTGACCATTACAGCCGTACTGTATATGAGCTGATTGGTTTGTTCAATGGAAGTTGTTTCAATTGTCTTCAGTCCTTGTTCACATCCCTCATTGTGGGTGTCAGGTCACATCCCCTCACTGTGGGTGCCAGGTCTTGTTCACATCCCTCATTGTATGTGCCAGGTCTTTTTTTGGGGGGGGCACTATTTTCAATACTGGCAGCTGTTTTATTTCCTCATTTGATTGTGCATACTTGATGGTCATGATGATCTTTTCCTGTAGTTCTTTTTGTCTTTCAGTCAGTTTATCAGTAGTTTCCATGGGGACTTTCTCTGGTGGCTGCACTATTAATCCATCTCCTGTACTGGCATTTTCATCTGGCAGTTCTACTATTATGTCTCCTGATGTTTCTGAAGTATGTACTGTTCTTTCTTCTGGTGTTACAGTTAATTTCTTTTCACAATTTTTCTGAATTTCTTCCAATTCTATTTCTGAAAATATTTTATTCCATATGATGCACTGCCTTTGATCTGCCAGTCCTTGCTCAATGATATTCAAATCTGGATACTATTGTTTCCACAGTTTATACATTCACTTCAAGTATATTCTTTGGGGGGGGATGACTCTGAGATGTAGTAACAGGCTATGATGACATAATTTTATTGCACACTATACTTCTGTGTTTTTGATGGCTGGTCCGCTTGTAGTCCACTTGTGAATGCATGCCAAAGGAACCTCAGCATGTGACATGGCCCTTGTCAATCAGAACAATGACCAATGTGGTATAATTTTTTTTGTATTTGTTTCACATATTGTATGGGTTGCAGATGCTCTATCTTGGGAGACCCTTCTGGTAGTATATATTACCTCCAGCATAGCTGGCAACTTCTTTGACTCACTCAAGCCTTTTCCCCATGACAAAGACAATGAAAGATTGGGCTGTAGTTACCAACTGGAATTTTGAAAAAGGAAATTGAAACCATTATTTCAGCTGCTTCTTTTTTTAAAAAAGAAATGGTTTTCTCCATGATTTTGTCACAGAGAGAAACACATCTCACTGAGACATACTTTTGAAGATGCTAACCTTAGATGTGGAGAAAATGTTAGGAGCAAAAACTACCAGACCACAGCCACTCAGTCTGGAAAAGTTTGCAACAGTCAGTTGCTTCTTTGGGTTTTTTAAAGTGGAAAATAGCTGTCCCTATTGATTTCAAAGATGTTGTGTACATTCAGAAATCCCATGTTCTGTATTTTGAATTCTGAACCCAAAGGATTCAAGTTCCAAATCCAGATTTCATGGTAGTGCATGTAATTATTTCAAATATGAACTGGAACATTCTATTAATCTAGAGTCCCTGGACAGAAATATCTTGTTCTAGGTGGCTGTGCCATATTATTAAATACACACGCTCTTCTGTCATTTTGTAACTTCTTTTAAGGTTCATGTTTGACTTTCTCAACTTTATTTTTTTTAAAATGCCAAATAGTGGCAAATGTAGTTAACCAGGGAGGAATACCATTATTTGTTCAATTACCCATTCAAACCTCTCATAAAGTCAAGATGCTTTCAGATGGGAAGGCTCCCATCAGATCTTTAGTATCTGTTTAAACAAAAATAGATGTTTATCTCTTTAAAAATTTGCCAGGATGCTGTCACTTCCCCATTTACTAATGTTGTGTTGTGACAGAATATGTCACCATTTCACAGAAATGAAAAGAGATGCAGTCCTCTATTTAGTGGAGCTGGAAAATAAGTCAGCCTCAATTTAGTGAAAAGCATTTTTTCCTTCTCAGAAAATATGGCCAGGTAAGGAGTTCTATGAGGTTTGTGGTTTTTTAAAAAAAGTCAAATGATTAAAAGGCCTTTCAGAGAATCACTTAGATCATAATACCTCTTTCCCAAACATGTCCTATCCTTCAAACATTAGTTTACTAAAGAGAGACTGGTAGCATAGAAGTCTGTTCAAACAGGAAATCTCCCATGAGGCTTCAGTAGATGAGATACCCCCAAGTGACTGCCATGGCTACCTGTGCCCCACCCCCAAGCCCTGGTCCCTCCAGGCTGCCAGCTCTGACATCCGCCAGTCCCTTCTGCCCTCCACTCAGGGGAGGACAGAAGCAACTGGAAGCCTCCATGCTTGTTCCCTTTGCTTTTATAATTTTGCGGGTTAGGCCACGCCCTTGAGCTTATAAAAGCAAAAACCCCAGCAAGGAGCCTTCCAGTTGCTTCTGTCCTCCCCAGAGGGAAGAGCAGAAGGGACTGCCGGCTGCCAGCTTGGAGGGGGCGGGGCTTGGGGGAAGCTGGCAGCCGGGAGGGGGCAAGGCTTGGGGGGGTCCTCTAGCTTCATTGGCTCCACCCATGATGACATGGGAGGGGCCAAGGGCACCAGACGAGGACTTCCTGCTGCCTTGCCGTCTTCTCGGTCACATGGGGGGCATTTTGCTCCCCCACGTGACCAGATCAGTGGCACCCAGGGACAGAGGGTACCCCCTGTCCCTAGGTAAATACGCCACTGGTAATTCCTGAATGTACAGGCCAATCCAGTTTGAATCACCGTTGCTACAGAACACCAGTAGGGCAAATTCCAACAGTGTGCAGATTCAGCTGCTGAATGGGAGATAAATCCAATTTACTAGCTTGGTTTCTTTTTTTTTAAAAAAAAAAGCATGCTTTAGTCCTTCTGTGGCCCATGTCTTCAGATTCATAGATGTATAGCCAGAAATATGTAGTGGTAAAATGCTTCTCTGTGCCTTCGCAATGAATCCTTCTTCAATATTATGGGTGATATATTGCTGAAACAGAAGCAAGGAAATGACTGGGTGGGATAAGTTTTAAAAAGCCCTTCAAGCACACTGTCCATTAATTTATTTCATATTTCCCTCAATAACTCTGCTGGACTGTAGCGATCTGTAATTTGAACAAAAATATTATTTAAAAAAACAACCAATAAATGCAAAGCAATGCAGAGCCAAGGTCAGTGCATACCAAACTGCACAAAGAACAAACACTTGGGGATTTAGGATATTTATTCACTGACCCTGAAATGTCAGCTTGACGTGGCTACTAATGTAGCACACCTCTCTCCAGAGCTATTTCTTCGCTGCAAAGGTGCCACCAACTGTGAGAATCTACCGGAGGAGCCTGCTGGAAACAATCTGCATATGTTATTTTATTGTTTGGCCTCATAAATCAACATTATGGGGAGGGGGAAATATCTAGACTTTCATACTATTTTCAAAGAAAGAGGAAAACAGAACACAGTCTTGAGATCTCAGCTACGCCATTTTTTTCATCATCAAGTCACAGCCAACTTATGGTGGGTGACTCTTTAGGGTTTCCAAGCCAAGAAACATTTAGAGGTAGTTTATCATTGCCTGTCAAGGAGAGAGGCCATGGTTCATCCAGAGCATCTTCCTGGCATGCAGAAGGTCCCAGGTTCAATCCCCAGCATCTGCAGCAGAAAGTATTAGGTACGAGGGGATGGGAAACCCTGGAGAGCCATTGTTAATCAGAGGAGGATGTTGTTCAGTAGGGATGTGATATCACTCTAGGACTTCTGTTTCTCCTAAGCTCTGTAGTATACCACAAAGTCATTTCTCCAAAACTGCAATTTCTTCCAGGGGGAACTGATTTCTGCTCATCAGGAGTTCTGATGTAATTCCAAAAGAAGTCCAGGTCCTACCTTGAGGATGCTAACCCTATATCTGTCCCAAGTAAGTCTGGTGGCAACATGGTACCATTTCTTCTTGGAGACACCAAGTATATGGAAGACAAGTGCACCAAACACAGTCATTGGGAACTTCCAGCTAAGCACTGCTCTATGGTTTTGTTTCTTTTTCCATTATTATTATATTTGGTATGAAGAAGGAGGAGGAGGAGGAGTTTGGATTTATATCCCCCCTTTCTCTCCTGTAGGAGACTCAAAGGGGCTTACAATCTCCTTGCCCTTCCCCCCTCACAACAAACACCCTGTGAGGTAGGTGGGGCTGAGAGAGCTCCAAAAAGCTGTGACTAGCCCAAGGTCACCCAGCTGGTGTGTGTGTGAGTGCACAGGCTAATCTGAATTCCCCAGATAAGCCTCCACAGCTCAGGCGGCAGAGCAGGGAATCAAACCCGGTTCCTCAGATTAGAATGCAGCTGCTCTTAACCACTACGCCACTGCTGCTTCTTTAAAGGAATATTTAAAAGAATATTCAAATTTAGCCTAATGAGTAAATGATGCATCCAGCAGAGGATTTGTGTGGCTGGAAGATCCACAGCACTTACCAATCCTCCATCCTACTGGAGACCTTCCATTCTCTCTTTATGCTATTCCTGATTGTTCCCTTTAAAAAAGGGAATTGCAGCAGGAGGGTAGAAGTGGATATGTTTTCCTCTGCTGATAGAAATTCCTTTCAACAGGAGATATCAGCAGGATCTAACCAGAGTTGGGATCCAACCAGTTCTCACCACTTCTCTAGAAGTGGTTACTAATTTTTTCTGAGTGCTGAGAAGGGGTTACTAAAGCATTTCACTGAAGTCACCCATGCCTGGTGCAAGAAGAATTTGGATTTATACCCCTCTTTTTCTCCCATAAGAAGACCAGGAGGAGAGGGAGCCTGAGCCTCCTTTCCCTTCCCTCTCCCCACAGCAGATACCTTGTGAAGTAGATTGGGGCTAGAGAGGGATTCCAGAGAACTGTGACATTAAGGTAACCTAGGAGGAATGGTAGGAGTCACGGGCTCAAAAAGTTCACCAGATAGCGTCCACAGCTCTTGTGAAGGAGTGGAGACTCAAAGCCAGGTCTCCAGATTAGAGCACTTGCCCTTAACCACTACAGATCACAGGCTCTCCAGTGACATTATGGGTGATAGGGAAATAGCTAGACTTTCACATAATATTTTTTTTCAGATGGGGGGAAAGCAGAATTCATTCCACTGCAGTCAAAGAGGGTCAGTGAAGCCAAGAACTGGGATAAGAGCGTTTTAGCTTGGAGAACTGATGTCATTAGACAACGACAGCCATTGGGGAGAATGTATGCCTTAAAGACTCTTGAAAGAGTTACTCAGGAAACCTATGCTGGCTAGATTTGGCATATCATGCCATCCTCCGCTACATAGGGGAAGACTTAAAAGGTCTTCCAAGCGATAGAAGGTTCTGTACCTGTAGCATGGGAGTTAGCTGTATTCCATCCACACATTCTCCTGAACTGCATTATTATACCAAGAACTCACAGTCAATACCTGCTATCCCAAAGCTATAGACCCTATGATTGATATACTGAATCAGATTAGCAAGTAGTTATGCTTTTTTAAATTGTCAGGATTTTCATTGAATTTGGATTTATACCCCTCTTTCTCCCCATAAGAGGAACCAGAGGGGCTTACAAGCTCCCTTTCCCTCTCCCACAGCAGATACCTTGTGAAGTGGGGTGGGGCTGAGGAAGTTCAGAGAACTGTGACCCCAGCCCAAAGGTAACCCTGGGAGGGAATGCTTAGGAGTCGCGAGAGCAAAAAAGAGTTCATAGATAAGCGTCCACACGCTCTTGTGAAGGAGTGCCAAGACTCAAGCCAGGTCTCAGATTAGAGCACTTTTGCCCTTAACCACTACCGTCCACAGGCTCTCCATTGTTATTATGGGTGATGGGAAATAGCCTTTAGACTCATCATATATTTTCAGATGGGGAAAGCAAGAATTCATTCCCACTGCAGTCAAAGGGGTCCATTATGAAGCAGAACTGGGACTAAGGCGTTTGCTTGGAGAGACTGATGTCATTAGACAAAAGCGACAGCCATTAGGGAGAATGTATGCCTTAAAGACTCTTGAGAAAAGAAGAGTTACTCAAGGAGAGCCTATATGCTGGCTAGATTTAACATCATACCATCTCCAGCTACATAGAGGAAGACTTAAAAAGGTCTTCCAAGCGATAAGGGTTCTGTACACCTGCTTAGCATGGGACAGCTGTATTCCATCCCACACATTCTCCTACCAGAACTAGCATTATTATACCAAGAACTCTGATCCAGCCTGCTATCCCAAGCTATAGACCCTATGATTGATTATACTGAATCAGATTAAGTAGTTATGCTTTTAAATTGTCAGGATTTTCATTGTTGCCTTATAGTGGCAAAGTTTTTGTCAGAAGTTTGTAAACTGAATGTATGACAAACGCGAAGTTTTTTACTATTCACTTTTTAACTGGAACTGTATTTTTTAACTGGAACTATATTTTAACTGGAACTATATTTTAACTGGAACTATTGTGTATATGCCAATAAAGGCTTATTGAATTGATGAAAAGAGTTACTGGAACTTCCATTTCTTTTGAATACAAAACCTTGGAACAGGGAAAATGACAGGGAGGTTTTGCCCTCCATATAGTGTCATGGCTAACCCTCCATCTTTGTCAGAGCGAAGATGAAAGAAGCCCTCTGGGGTCTCTAACATGGTACCTATAATATCCATAGTGCCTATGGACTCCTTTCCAGGTGTCTGCCAAGAGTTTTGAAAAAGTGGGGGGCATATGGGCCTCCTGCTCAGCTGGGCTTCTTATTGGCCACCAGAAATCTGATTGGTTGTGTAGATTAAAATAATATTGTTTGGGTGGCAGCTGCCACTACAGCATTAGTTTTGTTCTTTCACACTTTTTCCTCCCAGTGTATTTTTAAAAACTACTCCTCTTGTCCCCTGCACTTAGACATTATCTGTAGGATTGGCTCTACCTCCCATAGTGGTCGTTTTGTGGTTGAGCCAGAAGGGACAACCTGTCAGAATTCCATAGATGCCCACAAACTTAGAGAGTGCTGTTTTAAGAGTCATCTCTTAGATCATCAGAGAAAACAGAATTTTTGGCTAAGAGGACTTCTTATCTTATCTAGAACAGTTCTTCTTATACGTTTAGATGAGCCAATTAGTCTGAATTGGTGTAAGGCAACTCCATACATTTATATGTCCAAGAATTTTGCTAGGGGTCTTTACACTGTTTCTCCCATATGTTACAGACTTTCTTTCTGATTTCCAGGACCATAATTCCCAGTCCAGTTGAGACTGACATTTGCATAAGTGAATTCTTCAAGGGGAACTTATGAGGGTTAAGATGTTGCATGTTATGTGAATAAATTAGTTATTGTCCATTCTTTTAAATTCAAATGGAGACATGTACTAATTGCTCTATTATCGGGGAATTTCATGATTCTATTATGTTGTGGTGAGCTTCCAAGGTTGTTAGTACCAGATAGCATTGTTCTTTATCTCAACTGTTATTATGAGACAATGAAGAGTGTCTGTGCCAAAAAAAACCCCTAAAAATGCATATATTACTAGAGTTTACAGCAGCTGGTTGGTTAACATGCATCTTCATCATCATAGAGGAACAGCTGAAGCGCTATTGCTGGGGAAAAATCACAAAAAATGTACATTATGTAATAAGTAATGCCTCCCAAATGAGTAATACTTCCGGAATTCTGAGAATTTGTGTTTCTGTGGTACCATAAATACTAACAAATTCATGTGGCAAGGGCTTTCAGAGGCAACAGCCTGTTTCTTTTTAGCATTTCTTTACCATCTCTCCTCCCTCAGATGCAACTTCTTCAAAGGTGACTTTTCTCAGGAGCTCTTGTATAAGGAAGCACGTGTCACAATGAATATGTTCGTTTTGGTGGTTCTGAAAGGTTCCACTTACATTAAAGACACAAGAATTGTCCTTCTTGATGAACAGGATTCATTTTTAGTACAGGCATGTTCAGAGATGACAATGCCCTGCCCACTAAAAAGCCAATCCTTGTCATCTCTCTTTGACCCTCATCCAACCTGGTGCAAAATCCTACCTTAGGCTGCAGGAAATTGGTCCAGACTGAGGAGACTTCTTCCACCAAGGGGCTCTTCAACTGGGAGAAGAGCCACTTGAGAACTTTCCTGAGATGGAAGAAGGTTTCAAACTTGTTTTAGTGGAATACTAGGATACAAGCCATGATAGACTCGATATTTTGGTCAGTCCTGAGTCACCTTCCTCTTTGGTCAATATATAGAGCAGTTAGCAGTCAGGACCCATGGAATGCTGGAGGAGCTCAGAATAATAGAATCAGAGTGTTGGAAGAGACCATAACTACTCTACTCCAGATAGCATGACTGAATGAGATTTGGGCCTGCTTGCTTCACTGGCTCTCTACTTTTCATCTCTGTGTTAACCTAAGGTGACCAAATTTTGACTCCTGTAACGCGGGGCGTGCATGCACGCACGCGCGCGGGC
Source organism: Sphaerodactylus townsendi (assembly GCF_021028975.2). Classification (NCBI taxonomy): domain Eukaryota; kingdom Metazoa; phylum Chordata; class Lepidosauria; order Squamata; family Sphaerodactylidae; genus Sphaerodactylus; species Sphaerodactylus townsendi. The sequence goes on along the minus strand of NC_059428.1, from coordinate 124,765,838 downwards.
TCAGGAGCACACTGCCTTTTGTGGCACTCCCCGGTCAGGAAACAGGGAAGCACCCCAGAAGGCTGTGCAGCAGCACAGGAGGCACACGCGGCCGCAGGAGCTCCACAAAAGGCAGTGCGCTCCTGCAGCCACGTGTGCACCTCCCTGTAAGCTGCCGCACTGCCTACAGAGCACCTCTTGCCCTGTGACAGGAGGCATTACCACGGCCACATGAGGCGCATTACCTAATCCGGAAGGACAATTTAAAAACCCCGCAGGACACATTGCGGAAAAGCGTGAGTGTCCCGCCAAAACCGGGACGGCTGGTCACCTTATGTTAACCTGGTCTTTGTAGAGTTGTTTCAGCTTTCATGGAACTTTGTCCTGATAATAACACTTGGCAGAGTGTGGCTAGTTTTACATGTTGCTAGCGTTCTATTTATATGGTTATGGAATCAGGAGAAAGGTAATTCAAAAAATTGAGCTGGAGTTCTCACCAAATATCTCCTTCAACAAAATCTGAAGAATCCTCTTCAGGTAAAATATCTGTACAAAATTCCTTGGAAGCTCAAACAACTGTAAAAAGATCTCACTCATATTTCTGACCCCTTCTTGAGTAAAGATGCATAATGTAGTACTTGATATAGTTTTTGTATAGGGGTGGATACTATTTCAACAGTAGTCATAAATGATTTGGAATAAGGGCTTATTTCATATCAGCATCCATTTTATTTCAGACCAAGAAAGAAGTTTCTGGACAAAAAGCAGAGAGCCAGTAGAGCATCCAGATCCATGTTTCATTCAATCACACTATTTGAAGTGGAGTAGTTGGCTCAGGGAGAAGGTTCACCACGTCTTGCATCCAGATATTCAATCAAAGGTTGAGAATAAATACTCTGAATGCTCCTAGTCAGTAGGATAATAGCACAACCAGTAGGACAATGTTCACCACTAAAGGAGGCCGTTGGCTTAGTGGTAGAGCTGTTTTGCATGCCAAAAGTCCCAGATTCAATTGCCACCACCTCCAGTTAAGATGATCAGTTAGTAGATGATATGAAAGACCTCCCCCTGACAAGCTGCTGCATGATTACAGCAGACATTGATTACAGACATGATTACAGCAAGATAGACATTGGCCCTTTCTGCATAGCATAAATAAAACGTCATGAGGATGAGGGGGAAGACGTATTTGGGGGAAGAACTCCGCACAGCTTTTTCCCCAACATGACTTCAGGACTTCTTTTTCCTGCTCAACCCATTTTTCCCCATAAAATGCAGAATGAACTATTCTTTTCCCTCAAGACTGACTCAAGACACCTTCTCTTGACTGTGCAGAACAAGAAGTGTTTTATTTTTCCCACCCACTATTTCATTTTCTCCACAGCTTACACGGGCCGTTTTCTTCCCTCTTCAAGAGGCTCTATACTGCTGCCGTTTGCTGAATGTTCCCACAGCATTTCCTCTGCACGTTCTTTCAGTGTATAAAGTGCATAATAAAACTAGTTTTTCCTGATGATCCCATACATATGTTGCTTTTTTTTGGTTTGTTTTAAGTGAGATCTCTTCAAAGCAATGACATCGTGGTATGAGAATCGGCAGCATGGAGTCTCCTGAAGAGGGCAGAAAATGGCCGGCATGAGCTGTGGAGAAACTGAAAGTGAGGGCGGGGCGGGGCGGGGCGGGGTGGGGCGAGGGGGGGGGGGAAGGCATGAAAAATAAAATGCTTTTTCTGCCAATGCTTTATGTGTGTCTGTGCTATGCTGATGAAAAAAAAGCCAAAACAAATCTTTTTAAAGTGTCTGCAGGTTGTTTTATTTGTGCTGTGCAGACCAAAGGGCCATTGACAGACCAATTGTCTGATTCAATATAAGGGCGCTTCATATGTCCCATTACCTAAATATTTGTACAACCTGTGCCCACATATATTTTTTTTAAAAAAATCCCACCTTGATTAGTTGACCCTGTTTTTACAGCTTGAATTGCCTACCAATGATTTACTACATTGGTCAAGCCAAACACAAGCCTCTCCTTACCTGCAAACTGATATGTTTTAGGGCTCTGTTGCTCAGACAGAATATGCTCACTTATCCCTTCAATCCTCCTTGTGTGGTATAGTGGTTAAGAATGGTGTGCTCTAATCTGAAGAACCAAGTTTGATTCCTCATGAAGCTTGCTAGGTGATCTTGGGACAGAGCTCTCAGAGCTCTCTCAGCCCCACCTACCTCACAAGGAGTCTGTTGTGGGGAGAGGAAGCTTATCAGCTTCTTTAAGATTCCTTACAGTAGAGTAAGGTAGAGTATAAATTCAAACTTTTCTTCTTCCATGTCTGAAAAGAAAAGAATGTTTTGTCTGGGTACTCTGCAGCATGTCCTATAAATGAATCCTTTCCCAGAATTCTCCTTTGGTGCGCACGCTTTTGTCTACCCAAAACTTCTCTTGTCTTCTGACCTAATTGGTCCCAGTCCTCTGAGACAATAAGAAGATCTGCCTCCTTCATTTTTGGATTATTAGCTGCCCAGACACTTTTGGATTATTAGCTGCAGTTCAATCCTCAACAGAGTAGAGCCCTACTAAATCCACCAAAATTAATCCTTTTCAGAACTGTACTGTTGAACTTCTCTTTTTCTGGCTGGACCCCCACTTTGCCTTCAATGGCTGATAGTTATGGTCTCTCTCTCTCTCTCTCTCTCTCTCTCTCTCTCTCTCTCTCTCTCTCTCTCTCTCGCATTACTGCACTCCTTTTTGACTCGAGCAAGTTGAATATTTATGTATCTGAAGCAACTGGCTCTATAAGTAGACACCACATTGGTTACAAAAGATACTGTAAACTAGGACATGATCACTGGCCCAACTTCACTTGATTGATCTTCTTGTTTAGAAGCAGCATGGTGTAGTGGTTAAGAGTGGACTCTAATCTGGAGAACTGGGCTTCATTCCCTACTCCTCCAAATGAGCAGCAGACTCTTACCTGGTGAACTGGATTTGTTTCTGCTCCTGCACACAAAGACTGCTGGGTGACCTTGCTCTACAGTTCTTCAGAACTCTCTCAGCCCCACCTACTTCACAAGGTGTCTGTTGTGGGAAGAGGAAGGGAAATGAGTTTGCAAACCACCTTGAGTCTCCTTACAGGAGAGAGAAATCTAAACTCTTCTTCTTCCTCTACGCTGAATTCAGTCCCCTCACCAGAACACCAAGCTTGTTGGGTAATGTTCAACATGGTGACTAAAGGAAACATACATGTTTAGAGGCAGTACAGCTCTGAATAACAGTGTTGGGAGGCAGCATCAGTGGAAGGCCTCATCCTCTATGCCCTATTTGTTGACCCTTCAAAGGAACCAGTTGGCCTTTGTGTGAAACAGTATGCTGGATTAAATGCTGGATACCATGGTTGGATACCATGATGAACACCTTTGCACTAGCATAGGTAGGGTTTGCCAACTCTGCAGAATTTCTGGAGATTTGGGAGTGGAACCTGGGGAAGTTGGGATTTGGGAAGGGAATGGACCTCAGCTGTGTACAATGCCATACAGTTCACCATGCAAAGCATCCATGTTCTCCAGGGGAACGGACCTCTGTTTGCTAGAGATCACTTGTAATTCTGGGAGAAACCTGGTAATTGACAACCCTAATACTAGGTGTTTTTTTGTATGAAAGTCATGTGGGTGTTTTTTCCCCTGGTTTTTCTCACTCTTCCCAGCTTTTTCCACCCATCCAATTGCAGTTCCTCTGGCAGGGATGGAACAAGGAAGTGGGAGGCAGACAAATGTAAATGGCAAACTGTGAGGGGGAACCCCTGTGAAGCACACAGCACCGCCAGAAGCGGCAAGTGCACAAAAGCCCAGAAGGCACATTTTAAAAAACACCCTGGATTATAATAAATCGGGGAAAAATACCCTGGATTAATTGAATGCCATCCTGAGGAAAGATAAGAAAAAATGGACGATTCAGAAATGGTTGGAATATATACGGGAACAAGTGACATTAGACATTTTTGAAATATTATCAAAGAATAAAACATGGCAAGAAAAACAGAATGAAATAATGAAGATATGGACAAGGCATGAGAATTGGATGAAGGAGACGGGAGTCAAAGAAGACATGTGGATAAGAAGACAACAACGAATGAACTTGCTGCTGTTTGGTTAAAGAAAAGTAAAACATAATATTAGGGGAGGGTGGGAGGAAAAAAGGGAAAATGTATTGTTTGGAAATTATATCAGAAAGATGTAAATAGAATGATTATTTCAAACTGTACAATAAAAATATTTTTAAAAAAGAAAGAAAAAGAATGCCATCCTGAATAAAACCGCCTTCAGCTGCCTCCTGAGGAGGGGTCCCGGTTTACCTCTCTGGGGATGCTTTTCTATCATTGTGACACAGGCACTGGATAGGACCTCTGTCATGCCATTTCTCCAGTCTGTATGTATATCCTGTGTGTCTCTTCCTGCCAATTTCAGGTACTCCAAGGAAGTCAAGATTTCCGCATGGGGAATCCCTGGTTTGCAGAACAGAAAGCGAAACACCAAATTGCTACTTAAGCTTTTAGAAGACAGCAAAGCATGTTAATGAATCCCTGTTCCCTAGAGGGTCATTACTTCCATGGAAAGAATGCCTTGTCTGCAAAGGCGTTTCTCTGCCTGACCTTCAGTTCAGAAGCACTGCCCACCTCTCCAGCAGTCATTAAGAATACTTCTTTGCTCTTTATGTTCCTGGCAAATTGAGTTAACAACATGAGAAAGGCTGCAGTATCCTGGCTAGCCAATGCAGAGGTGTCACAGATGCCTATTGCTACTGAAATGGGATTGCTATTAATTCCCAAGGGAATATTCCAGTTTAAAGCTCCATGCCTTCTGATGTGTCTTTACTGCGACATTTGCTGGCTTCTATCATTGTAAAGGGCATTCATTCACCAAAAGAACTCTCTGCAGGAGAGAAAGGGGGGATATAAATCCAAACTCTTCTTCTTCTTCTTCTTCTCTTGGCTATCTGCACGGTACAGATTTTTGCTCCGTTCAGCTTTGTGTGGTAAGAATGGGCCACTCATCTGAAAATGTTTCCAGTTGCAGAGGGGGGAAAAAAAAGTGGGCCATGCTCGATCACATTGTTAAATATGGCTTAACCCAATTGCCTGTATTTTCGGGGATGTTGTTTTTTGGGGTTTACCTTCCCCACCCACCACCCACCTTGAGAATGCAGAGAGAGATGAATCTACATTGTTTTCCCCCTTAGGTCATTGTATCCGCTTAGAGCTGCCAGGCCCTCCCTGCTCACTGACAACGGATATGGAGTAGGGGAGAGGCATATCGGGAGAAAATGGCACCTGGAGCCTGGCCGGCTCCACCCCCTACCCCCACCCCATGCCCTAGTTATTGCCGCTGGGACCCTGGAAGGTGCGGAGGATGCTAGAGCAGGCCTGGCCCTGGGTGCCATTTTCTCCCAGCTGGGCCTGGAGCCTGCTGCAAACCCACCGGGAGCCTACTGCAGGCCTGCCACCAGGCGCCCCTCAGAACTGGGCTGAGGTCATCTGGCATTTTCCCAGGCCACAGCTAGGTCCTGGGGAAGGCGCCCTGACCATTGCCGGTCCCTGTAGCCTCATCGAGGGGGCCGCAGGGCCAGCAACTGTGGGGACCAGCAATGGCTGGGGCACCTCCCCTGGGGCCTGGAGTACTTTCCTGCAAAAGCTGGCAGTGGGGCTGCATTCTCCCAGGCCCTGGGGAAGGCATCCCAACCATCACTGGCCCCCGCAGCTGTTGGCCCCACCTGGTCCTGCTGGCCCCTTGACAAGGCTTCAGGGGTCGGCAACAGCCAGGGTGCCTCTCCCAGGGCCTTGCCATGGCCAGAGAGAACACCAGATGGCAGCAAAATAGTGACTAAGCTGCACCAAAATAGTGACGCCCATTGACTAAGGCGAAAGCGAAGCATACATCTTAGGCACTTCGTTTTATAGCAGTTCATATATCAATCAGTAGTACATCATCAATACATCACTAGTTACATCACTTCAGTATATCTCTTTACATGTCAATACACATTAAGCCCCTTTCATACTAGTGCACAGGTAATACGTACCAAAAGGGGTGGGCCTTTCACATCTGGGGTGGTGAATTACCTTGGGCAACCTGAGGGCAAACCTATCACTGCAAAAAAATAACTGGCTGTTGAAGGCCAGGCTGATGCCATAAAACAATAAACAATTCACACTCTGATGGTCTGAAGTGAGGAGGTGCTATCTATGGCAGGGGCTGGAGACCCAGAGTCTTGGATGTTTCCTTGAAGATTGGAACATTGTGACATATTACAAAACCTACTGCCTGAAATCCAGCATTTGGAGGATATAAATGGCTTTTTCTTTCTGGACTGGTGATTGGAGTTTGGAGTTTGAAATCCAGCATTTGGAGGATATAAATGGCTTTTTCTTTCTGGACTGGTGATTGGAGTTTGGGAGAAGGGGGATTCTTGAGAAAGAACAATACAAGACTAACCATCAGCTCCGGTGGGGGGGGGGGTGCAAAGGGCTTGTGGGGACAGCACAGCCTTGTGCCAGCACATTTGCCGTCCCTGGGACACTTATTCTGGTAGAGGGAGCAGATGTGTTGACAGCTGCCCATCCGGCAACCCCACTGCCACAGAGTATGGACGTCTGGGCTACGGCTGGACTGCACTGACATCGTGCTCGGACACCAGCATGGGGGAGTGGGTCAGAGCATTCCTGGGCTGGATCCAACATTATTCAGCTCCCACTCAAGGCTGAGGGCTGGAAACACAGCGCCCCCACCCTCGGACTTATGCCACTCCTTTGTTGGTGTATGTCTTGTATGTCCTATGGGGATTTTCAGTAACAAGGGTGTTCAGAGCTTTTTCTTGCTCCCCAAATCCCCAGATAGCCCTCTTGGAGGCAATGGAGCGCCATCACATTGACACATATTCCGCCTCCTCCAGGTTTGGATGGGATTGTTGGATTGTTATATAAGTTAGCTGTTTCTACCAGTGTTCATCTTAAAGCCCACAATTCTGACCGCACCTGTGAACGGTCAGCCTCTATGTTAGAAGTCATTCATGGTGTCCCCATTCAAGCAGAGCTTGCCAATTTAAATTTTGGGATCGGATCACTGGTAGGTTTTTAAAAAATGAGGATGATACCAAATATCCACCCCACCCTGAAATTAACTGATGAAATTTTAAGAAAATGGTAGGAACAATGTAAAGCCTGTGAAAATAGGATGGTTTGGGAAGCTTCAAAAAGTATGGCCTGAAGCCAATATGCCAGGTTAAAGCAAAGAAGGAATAAGCCCATGATTAAAATCCTCCTTTTTCAAAGAAGATTCTTACTAAAAAGGGTTTTCTCAGAAATGTTCAGTCATCTCTAAGAAGGTGATGTTAAATTATGAATTATAGTCATTTTTATTGCCCCTGACAACACGTTAGCTGTAATATATAGCCCCGAAAGAGAGATTATTTTATGTGTAAATAAGAAGAAATTGTCTTTCATAGCTCTGATGAAGTACTGTTGATCTCTTCGGAATAATGGGAAGAGTAAAATTATAGGAAGCTGTAATCATCCTTCCTATAAGTTCCTTTTATTGCAGAGAGAATTGGACTGATATCATTCTAATGAAGTCATTTTGGGTAATCGACATACAGACAAACAGCCCTAAGAGAAAGAATAAAAGGAGCATTTCTCAATGATAGGTTCACCCTTTAGGGGGGAAAAAATTAGTATGGTGTCTCTGGTTTCATATGCTTGAATGTCCAAATTCTATATGTGGCAACTGAAACCATCTTCATGGCTTGTATTTTTGCACTCCATTATTTATTCTTTCTATACAGTGTGGTGAAGTGGTTAAGAGTGGTGGACTTTAATCTGGAGAACCAAGTTACATTCACATGAGTGGCAGGCTTTAATCTGGAGAACTGGGTTATATTCTCCACTCCTCCACATAAGCAGCAGACTCTTAACAGGTGAACTGAATTTGTTTCCCCTCTCCTCCACCTGAATCCTGCTGGGTGACCTTGCGCTAGTCACATTTCTCCCAGAGCTTTCTCAGCCTCACCTGCCTCACAATGCTGTATGGAGGAAAAGAGAAGGAATGGTAAACTCCTTTGAAACTCCTTGCAGTAAAGGGAGGAAAAAACCAATTCTTTTTCTTCTACTACTTCTACCTCAAAGCACAATCAATGGCTGATTCAGCATGGGCCAAAAACAACAGTGTGAAAATGGTGTGAAAAGGGTGTAAAAGGGTTTAAAATGATGTAAAAGGGTTTATACTGTTTTCACACCGTTTTCACACTGCTGTTTTTGGCCCGTGCGGAATCAGCCAATGAGAAACTGATGGATCTTACCAGGGGCATACCACCCATGGGAACATGTGGTGTCACATCTAATCACGAGGGCTGGGCACAAGGACGAGCTGAGTCCTTGTGCCCAGCCTGTCCTGTGGCGTCCGGCAGCTCCCTCCGTGTCCAGGCTGCACTCGCCAGCTTTCTTCCACCTCCTCCTCCTCTTCCTTTTCTTCTTCTCCTTCAAATTATCTTGTGGTGAAAGAATACTAGCCCTATTTGTATGTTACGATAAAGGTGCATACATCTTGCAGGTGTGTTTGTAAGAAACAGCCAAAGTGCATTTGCTTTACAAAGGAAAACTGGCACCAGTACCTGTAACAAGTAACATGTATTTAAATACATGTATTTTTATAAAAATGAACTGTACACTAGTTTGAGGCTGTGTAGGGAAGTGGTTAGAGTGCCAACCTTGGACCTGGGGTGACTGGGTTCAAATCCCTTGCTCAACCATGATGAGATATCAGGCCTATCACAACCTTTCCACCTAACCTGCCCTCACAAGGTTGTTGTCAGGTTTCAGGGGCAGAGGGAGGGAAAGATACAAGAAGCTTAGAATCCTTGACCAGGAAGAAATGCAAGGCATAAACATAGGGCATTTCCCCACTCATAGGGATCCCCCCTATGCCGCTGTCATGCCCCCTCAGCGTGCGGCATCCCTGGCACGCGCCTGGGTGCCATTTTCTCCAGCGCCAGGGATGCCGCGCACTGAGGGGGCACGACAGCGGCAGCATTGGAGCGGCTTTGCTGTCGCCGCCCCTGTCGTGGGGAGCGCAGGGGGACCCCATGCTACTTGAGGAGAGTAGCGTGGGGCTTAAGGTAAGTGGGGAAAAGCCCATTAAGTAATCAAGTGTTGTGTTGTACACAGCCCAGAGCACTTCGGGGGAAGGGCAGTATATGAATCTGATAATAAATAAATTAAATAAATAAAAATCCCTGTACATGGAATGTACTTATGTTCATTGTAACCTGTGATTCAGTCGTCTGTCTCCCTCTTAAAGGAGTACTTTGAATGCCATTCCTGTCCTTCTTTATCCTGTGTTGGAAAAGAATGTAAAACAGCCTGGAATCTACCAGCTGAAAAAAAAAAAACTTGAGACAGATATTCTGTGCTTAAAGGCAAAGTCTTTTTCTGTTCCGTGCCTCATCAAACCAATATTTTATCTCACTGAGATACAAGGCATTATTGTTTAGCATGTTGTAATTTACACAACAAAACAAATGTTAGCACCCATGTCACTATCCTCTATCTGATAATCAAATGTTTTTGCATTGAATAGGATTATACAAGCAGTGTGATTTGAATAATTAAATATGTTTGTTTAAATAAACATAAAATAGGAGAAGGGTGGTGTTTTTTTTTGGTTTGTTTCTTTTTTCAAGAGGTAGAGGGAAAGAGACAGATGCAATGTCAGTGAATCAAAAATAAAACGAGATCATTATCACCGCATACCGACAGAGGGAAAAAAAGAGGATGAAAACCAACAGTTCTGCCATAATGATTTCATTAGGATATATCTGCAGAGGGATGAAAGCAGGCGATCGGTAACAGATTGCGAGCAGAAGGGAGAGGGTGCTCACGCGGCTGAAAGAGAGAACATTACAGAGAAGGGAAAGTTGAAATGCCACGGAAAAAAAACCTCAGCCAGCAAAGGATTGCACCCGCCGTTTTGAGGAAGGCATGGGGAGAGAGGGAGAGCCCATTTGGGAAAGTCCATGCCCAGTCATTGATCTCGGTAGAGTGTTGAGCGTAATGATGCAAATAGGAGGACATCATGATGCTCCTGGCCTTTATAAGCTTTCGCTGTAGTGTGAAACAAAGCCACAGATAGTAAATGAAGAGAAGCCGTCAGGAGGAAGAAAGACTTCTTTCAAGAGGTGGCACTTGAACATCAGTCCCTGAAAAAAAAACCCATTCTTCTCTCTGTCACACAAACACTCCAATGCAACCTTCTCTTCATAATATCCTTGGGTCTTTTTTTGTACCAGTAAAAAATGTCTAAGGATTGTGTGTCTCGTTGCCACAAGTTTTCTACAGGCCTAGTCAAATATATGAGAGGCAAGAAACTACTGACTCAACAGCTGTGTTCATCATGGCAGCATCAGGCCTTCTAAATATCTCCTGAGCTTCGTGTAGCTGTGTATTGATGCAGTAAATATATTTCATCATTTTCTTCTTGTCAAGTGGATCTCTACGTACTTGAAGGATGCTCAGTTATGTCGACAAAAATGTGATTTTTTTTAAAAAAAGAAACTAACCAAAATGAAAAAGAAACACAATAAAATTAAGTTGCTGAGACATAAATGGGCCTCAGAAGCACCCAATGTTGAGAGCAGATGAAACAGATGTGAAATCCACCTGTTGACCCTCTGAAAGCATCAAATATCATGGATGGGTAAGATGTTGACGGGTGGGAGTGTTGTTCCCTCCCACAGTTCCAAAGAGGACTGAATATTGAGAGCAGTGGAGTGTCAGTTAAAGGAAGAAGAGTCTGGATTTATACCCTGCCTTTCTCTCCTGTAAGGAGACTCAAGGTGGCTTCCAACTCCTTTCCCTTCCTCTCCCCACAGCAGACACCTTGTGAGGTAGGTGGGGATGTTCTGAAGAACTGTGACTAGCCCAAGCAGGCATCATGTATAGGAAGGAGTGAGGAGACAAACCCAATTCACCAGGCAGAAGTCTGCTGCTCTTGTGGAGGAGTGGGGAATCAAACCCAGTTCTCCAGATTAGAGTCCACCACTCTTAACCACTTCACCACACTGACTGGGAAAGGGTACATGGAATAAAAGTCAGCCTGACCAAACTCTTAAGAGGCAGAAAGCACTGTTACTAGAAAGTTATCCCTATCTTGGTTCGAGCCAACTTGGAATGGAACGGAGCTACTCTGATCTCTTTGGAATCAGAGCGGAAGTGAATCTCATAGATATGTAAAGGAAGACTGTTTACCAACTCACTTCTTCATGTGGGCAACAAGAACTTTTCTGGTGGTGGTGGTCCATTTTTCATCAATTATTAAAGGATCAGATATGGGGATTATTTACCAAACTAGCTGCATAATCACAAACTAAACTATTTCTGTCCTGATGACGCATTTCATCTCATCTCAATTCCCATTTGATTTACTTTTGTTAAACTCTTCTTTCCCTCACTAATTGTTCTGAGGTATCAAAAAAATAATAATCCTCTGACGATGGCTATTATAGACCTTTATATAAGCAACATGAATATTCATGTTGTCCAGAATTTTTTTAATTGTTCTTTTTGTTATTTCAGTAGCATATTGTTTCAAATTCTTTCTAAAACCATAGCTTGGTAGCAGCCAATATCATTGGGAATTTAGGATATTAATGTTGATTGACCTTTCTCTGAAAGAAAGGGAGAATGTGCATGTTTACATAGTCCAGCACAATCCACATAGCCAAGAACAGCTAAAGCATATCTCTTTTTTTTTTTAATGTAAACCAGCTTGTGGTACAAGCACAATGGAGTCTCGACATAGCATTCCCAAATCCACATACGCCACATTTCTATATCTTTCCCTCCAGAGCCAAATTAATTCTTCTCTTTTCCTCTTCCATTTTTATGCCCACTTTTTAAAACTGTCCAACACTATATGACAAAAAGAAAAGAATTCCTGTGACTGTCGTCTTCACACTGAAACCATGCTATGAGAAATACACAAAGAATTTTGGGGAACTAGTAAATATAAGGGTACATAGAGAATCCAAAAGGAATGCTTCCATAGCATCTAGTGTGCATCCGTAATGTCCTTTACTGGTTTTTGAAAGATTGTTCTTAATTTATCATGCATATTTGCAGCAATATGGAGACCTCATGGTTCAATGATAGCCACAGGCATACCTGCCAGAAAGACATATGGGGACAAATGTCCCCTGGAGCAGACAATTTAATCACGTGGGGAGCAGAAAGTTGCCCTCCACACCCCTCCTCCTTCCCCCCACCCTGGGCCAGCCAGCATGGTGGGCATCAATATGCGCAACACTGCACCTGCTCATCACCATGTGAAAGGCAGTAGGTGTGCCAGTGGCTCCAGCGAGGGGGTGTGGAGGGCTGGGATGGTGGGTGAGCGAGCGAGCAAGCGGGCGGGTGGGTGGGTGGGTGCCACTTCTTTTTCTTCCTCCCCCGCACCTGGCTGCCTTCCTGCCTCCCCTCATGCATGCTTTGATGCTCCCGATCCTCCTTCCCCATGTCTCAACTTTTATCTCCCTGTGCCTCAACTTTCAGATCTGGTCAAGGCAAGCTGGAAGGACGGCCCCCACAGCTGACAGAATGGCTGCAAGTGGGGACAGGCAGGGGGGGCATGGTGGGTGGGAAAATCAGGTCTTGCCCTGGGCTCCATGGGGGGGGGCAGAAAACTCTGATCTTGCCCCAGGCGCCATTTTTTGCCGGTACACCTCTGATGGTAGCATCCATGTCATTGACATCAATAGACTTAGAAGGATTGAGACCCGTAACAGTTTCTTGTGGTATGTAGGGTTTGAGTGTCAGCTTACAGGTAAGTAAGATGTAAAAGTGTTTCCCACTATTCTTGGCTTCTGGATTACAAGATCAGAGTGGCTCGCCAAATCAGCCTGAAAAACGTTCCATAATATTTTTCTTCTTTACTTCTCCTGTATTTTCAGCATTCTGTTTTCTCCTTTTGAGAACAGTCTTGGCTTTTGAATGACCTTACAGTCAAAGTGACTTTTCTGAGCACTGAAACTGTTGATTTCCGGGGGTGACTAAGTACAGAATTCGATCTCCTTGAAATTTGTTTCCGGGATGTTAACTGCAAAGCAAGTTATATATAGCAGTAAATGCATGCTTAATTTGTGCAGAAATCATGGTGTGATGAATACAATTAAGAGCCTCAGAGGGAATAATTATATTACTGCAGAAAGCTGGTGGATCTCAAATTGCTTGGTGCCTGGACTTTAAATCGGCCTGCACTCCTGTTGGGAAAGTCACTCACAGTAGTAACTAAAATGCAATTGGAAACAGCAAAGTTTTTCAAAGTCACATAAAGCATCTTTGTATTCCATTGGGCCCACAGTAAAAAAAAAAACACAAAATGCAGAACAGCAAAATAAAATAAATATGTGTACCCAACAATGTAAACCAACTGCCATAAATACAGTGGTGGGATTCAGCAGGTTCACACCACTTCGGCAGAACTGGTTGTTAAAATGGTGCTTGTAAACAACCAGTTGTTAAATTATTTGAATTTCACCACCAGAACCGGTTGTTAAATTATTTGAATCCCACCACTGCATAAATACCACCTGAAGCAGAAAGAGGTCTCCTAATTAGCAATTGCAAGTCATGATACTATACACTTGGCCAACTCATTTACCCACTCGGCCAACACCCCTTTAAAATTAACATTTATCTTTGTGTTGGGTTTTCATTGCAGAGAACAATCTCTGCAATGCTGGAATACTCAGACACTCAGAAAGAGCTGGATCTTAGGTTGCCAGTCTCCAGACAAAAGGGTTCAGTTCCCCTGGAGAAAATCGTTGCTCTGGAAGCTTGATTCTATGGCATTATATTTTGCTGAGGTCCTTCCCTTTCCCAAACCCCACCCTCAAATCTGCAGGAATTTCCCAACTCAGTGCTGTCAACCTTGTTGAATCCGTTCCTACTCAGTCTTTTCTAGTTCCCCTTCTGATTGAAGTTCCCATCTGTCTTGCCTCTCTTGGCTTTTGACCTGTGATCCCTGACACAGTCTTCGTGGTGGTCAAAATTTGTCTAGGCTTAGTACAATTAATATCAATAAATATATGTTGGGGTTCAAGTGTGATGAGTGTCTGAAAATAGTGGTAAATAATGGCCACTGTGTGGTAACAGATAGAGTTCGACTGAAATCTGGGAGACCCAGGCTAATTATGCACTTTTTGTCGTCCCAGCAATGAGTTTACATTCCCATAAGATCAGATTATTGGTTGCACACATGGTTTCCCCCCTTCCAAATTCACTATGCCACAGATCAGAGAAGCCCAAGGGAAAGTGAAGGGAATTAACATGCATTTCCCTTTCTTTGGATTTCCTCACTCCTCTCGGCTTTCTCCACTCACACAACAGCAGTTGCTCCCTACCCAAAAACAAGAAAGTGAAGGGCAGGCAAAAGGGCAGATTGGCTCCCCTATTTTCACTTCATAGTGGGAGAAACCCATTGAGAGAAAATTATGGGGAAAACTCGCTGTGAAGCACACAGCCCCAAAGTAAACAATGCATGTGTTAACGGTCCTAGTTTTGAGTCCCCATTCTGCCCTGTAAGGGCACTGTGGAATGTGACAGACTTTGGGCCTGTTACATGTTCTCAGTATATTCTATTATTAGAATTGTTGTGAGGATAAAATTGAGAGGCAAATTACATAAATAACATTGGGTCCACACTGGGCAGAAAAGGGGGGTATAAATAAAGTAAATAAAAAAATAAAAGGCATGTAATATGTGTATCTATTTTCCACAGTGCATATATCACAGGTCCAATTCCAGGGGGTGGAACTGGTAACATCAACCTGGTTTTCCTGCCATATAATCGATATTCCCCAGGTATCTGAACTATGGATTTTCAAACAAAACCAACTTGACTTTGACGAGGCTGTATTTTCAAACCACTCAAAGCCATAGTTGTTATAGCAACATCTCACAAAACAGAATTATAGCCAATATTAGAGAACTCTCAGACCACTTAAGGTGGATTTCTATTTAATTAATCTCAGAAATCATCTTTCCTTGGTATCAGTAGAGACTCTGGTGAAGGTATGGTTCTGACTGCATTATCTGAAGAACCAAGACAACTGATGCTTTTAGATATTGTAAAGCATTGAATCATTAGTTCATGTACTCACTAAACATGGGTAAAGAGGAGCAGAATTGAGCCCACAAAACTTTATTGATGGTTGACTGTGACTTCTCCATGCAATTGGGACCCTAAACTCCTTTGACACACAATCTTGTCTATGACTATACAATGTACAGACATCTGGATATTCATTACATAAGTCTGACAAAATACCATTTTGTTCCCCCTACATGACTTCATGGAATGCCTTGAAGAACTGTTTGAAAAACTGAGTCAAGATTCAGTTCAGGAAGGCAGCTGGATTTATAGCTCTAATTTCCGAATCCAGCCACTAATAGGTGACATGAAAGTATCAGTGACTTGTGCTGCATATAAGTTTTTCTTAAAAGGAAAAAAATCACAAGAAAAAGAACGAAGGAATTGAATTTAATATCATAATCATAAGGAAATGGTAAACCGAAGATGATATGGGATAGGAGCGAATCAAGATCACAGCATTCTCTGGAGAAGGATTCTTACATCAAAGGAATGTATTATCTCTTCTAGGAAAGGGTTTCCTCCTCTTAAAAAAAGATGTTGGGCCTCTCATGACCTTGATTCGGATAAAATGTTTTTATTCCATCCAGACCACTTTCCATCTTTTTGTAGTCTACAGAATACAGGGCGAAAGCACAAGCAGGTCTAGTCAGAAGTAAGTCTCATCTTGAATGTGGTTTACCCCCATCAACTTCTTCTTAGGACTGAAACAGCAATCTATTGAATGTCATTCTATGGCCCTAAGGTGGTGTCATTATGACAAGACAAGCACCACTGGAAAGGACAATAATGCTGGGAAAAGTTGAAGGTAGCAGGAAAAGAGGAAGACGCAACAGGAGATGGGCTGACTCAATTGAGGAAGCCATGCTCCTCAGTTTGCAAAATATGAGCAAGGCTGTTAATGACATTTTGGAAATCATTAATTCATAGGGTTGCCATACATCAGAAGTGGCTTGATGGCACTTAACACACATCTACAAGGTGCTGAGCTTGGACCCTTCATAAGAACCATGTGTATATGTTTCAGCACTAAAGATGGTGATTATCCTCTGTAACTTCATTCTTCTTCTGAAGGTCAAGCGGAATCAAAAGATTAAATCATGGAATGTCTTTCTTGACCCCTGAAAGTTGTGCAGTATCTACAGTATCCAGGTTATTATGTGCACTTTCTCATGAGATTTAATCCCAAGCTGATGTATTTTATATTGTCTATTGTCTTAAGGCTTGCCACAAATTAACTGATTTTATAGCCTTCATATACCTTTCTACATTCTCACTGGGTCATAGTCTAGTCATCCACATTTTATCTTCTTCTTCTGCTCATAGCCTGATGGATGTGAGTCACAGGAGACAAGTTAGGTGTAACAAATACTATTCTGTTCCAGCCCATTTGGTACAAATCTATTTTACCTCTGCACTTGGGGAACAAAAAGAGGACGTGGCATCCTCAAGTGTATTGTACTGTCCACTTTTGCCCTGTCTGTTTCTTAATCTCGCTACCCATCTCTGTAGCAAACAAATGCTCAGACAAACAAAAATGCAGTCCTTAGAGAAAGATGAGCCAAGATTAGCATGTGCAATGTCCATATAATCACTGTTTTATTCAACACCTTTGAATGGATAAATCTTGCCTCCAATGGGAGTGTGAGAACTGAAAAAAAGGCAAACAATAAATTCCAATCAAGCTGCAAACCTTGGCCACAAATAAAAACAGCGACAAAATTAAGTTTCCAATTAAGAGAAATAAATGCAACAGATTTTTTTCCCCGCCATCATCTTTGGGTAAGATTAATTTCCACAACTGATGACACTTTTTCCTGATAATTCAAAAACTATACAAAGTACACTTTAAAATATGAACATTTATATTTTTCAGGCGTAAATTAGCCTGATGAATGTGTCTGGCCATTTACCTACCTATCCAGATCTTAGAGAGGGGAGGGCCAGAGGAAGGGCTAGGAAAGATAGATGCTGAGCCTTGGGGGAAAAAAAGGAGGAAAAGAAACAAAGGAGCAGCATAAGATTTAAATGTAGTGCTTGATAAAGTGACTCCTCTGTACACTGAGGGCAGCCACAGTCAGCTTGCTTCTAGAAAGTTCTCTTTTATCCATTAGTGCTAGTGAAAGATTTGGAGAGTGTTACTATGTGGTTGCCGTGGCCTAGGTGTCCCAAACTGATCTCATCAGATATCAGAAGCTAAACAGGATGGGCCCTGGTTAGTACTAGGATGGGGGACCAACAAGGAAGTCCAGGATTGCTATGCAGAAGCAGGCAATGGCAAACCACCTCTGAATGTCTCTTTACTGAAAACCCTACAGGGCCACCATGTCAGCTGTGACTTGATGGCACTTTCCACCACCAGGTGGTAAACCCAAGAATAGACAAGAAGGCCAATCCAGATCTCCAGATCCAGATCTCCAGATGTCTGGGGACAGCCCCCCATGTCTCTAGAGGGTTTTCTGGTGTCTCAGGAAGGCTGAAAAAGCCCCCCCCCCAAAAAAAAACCCCTGCCACCGGAAAGACCTCCATAAAGCTTAATGGACTTATTCCACCCAAATGGACCAAGGCCACGGCTCAACCAGCTGCAAACCCAGGGTGAAAGTGGACTAATGTTGGCACTGCCCCTGGGAATGCCTCAGCCCACCTCCCACTGCATCACAGCAACCAATCTGGATGCTAACACAGCTCCATGGTGGCACAGACTTCTGGCTTTTGCCGCCCCAGAGCTGAGGTGTGGCCATTTGCTAGCAATAGTGTCCACACCAGCATGGGTGCATATGTGAAATATGTAGTGAAATAAAATTAATTGTCCCATTGCACCAATTGTCTATTCCTTTTTGTTGTTGTCTGAGAATACGCCTCCCTGATACAGTGACGGGTCAGTTCTTGTTGGCTGTTTCCCCTTTTAATTCTACCATGAAGCCAACAACTGCTATTGGTGACCCTGTAACACTTTTCCCATTCCAAGATCAAATCAAGATCTAAGGATCTTCTTAGCAGAAGAGCAAAAACAGTTCCTAAGGTTAAAGGAACTTGGTATATTTATCCTGTAGAAGAGAAGAGGACCTGATCGTACTCCTCAAATACCTGGAGGGTTTCTGTATGGAAAACTTGTGCTCTGTTGCAACAGAGGGCAAGACAAGATCTCGGCAGCTTCATGTGTTCATGTGATTGCTTCATAAACTTGTAACTCTTGATAACTTTTTGAAGCATTGTGATACTACAATATCACATGCCTGTTTGCCTCTACATGGTACATTTAAAAAGCAGCAGAATAACAGAGTTTGGATTTATACCCTGATTTTCTTAACTGTAAGGAATTTCAAGGAGCCGTGTGGCATAGCGGTTAAGTGCTTGCACTGCCACTCACATGGTCAGGAGTTCAAGCCCCCTGTGGGTCAGATATCCTGGCAGCTGGCTCATGGTCAACTCAGCCATCCATCCATTATTTGGTTGGTAAATGAGTACCTAGCTCATAGCTAGGGGGTAAATATTAGCTGGGGAAAGCAATGGCAAACTACCACACAAAAATGGCTTGCCTATGAAATCACTGCTTGCAGTGGTACCCCAGGGTCGGATATGACTGAAGGGGGAAATTTACCTTTAAGGAGTCTCAAAGCAGCTTACAAACTCCTTCCATTCCTCTCCCCACAATGAACCCATTGTGAGGTAGGTGGGTCTGAAAGAGTTCAGAGAAAACTGTGACTCGACCAAGGTCACCCAAGCAGGCTTCATGTGGACGAATGGGGAAACAAACCTGGTTCACCAGATTATAGTCTGCCATTCATGTGCAGGAGAGGGGAATCAAATCTGGTACTCCAGTCCACCTGCTCTTAACCACTACACCACACTGCCATCACAACTGACTTATTGTGACCTCATGGAATTTTCACAGCAATAAATATTCAGAGCTGGTTTGTTGTTGCCTGGCTTTGTGAAGCAACCCAGTGGCCTCCCATTCAAGGTAATGACCATATTAGGCTTCCAGGTTCTGACAAGATTGTGCTAGTCCAAGGTATTAAGGCTGCTACAATGTACAGTGTAAAGATGACAACAGTTTGTTCCTCCCTGCTACTTCACCACCACCCCCATCACAGTTTAAATGTTGTACCTCCCTTGTGTGAATCAAGCCCACGATCCTTTATGCTCATGCCATTTTCTTGCAGATTGTTCCCCATGAAATATGCATATTTTTCAGTGTTATTTCTGAGAATAAATCAGCATTATGCATTATATGTATATGATACATCTATATTGCATACACGGTGTATAAATATTGAATGAAAACCATACAACATGCATACGCATTCAAACAAATCTGAAAAGCAGAAAACCAAAAATGACAAGAGAGATTCAGACAAATACAAAAACCAAACGAAATGGCTAACATTTGCTTTTTTAAAAATAAATGCCATGTTCTTTGCGGGGGGGGGGGGTAAAAATCTTGTTTTTCACTTCTGTGTTTTGCCTGTTGTACTGTTTTATTCATTTGTACAAATTTACACACATCCCAATGCAAAGGCTGAACCTGACTAATTCAAAAGAATGATGTCTGGAGTTCAAAGAACACTGTCCGTGGAGTAAGCCCCAGTGAATAAAATGGGGTCTGTATCTGAGTACACCGACTTAGACTTCCTCCCTGGATTAAAATGATTGGTGTGTAATTGTGTTGAAAGGGA
The DNA here is from genome assembly GCF_021028975.2 of Sphaerodactylus townsendi. Classification (NCBI taxonomy): domain Eukaryota; kingdom Metazoa; phylum Chordata; class Lepidosauria; order Squamata; family Sphaerodactylidae; genus Sphaerodactylus; species Sphaerodactylus townsendi. Next base: position 124,745,998 of record NC_059428.1, on the reverse strand, counting down.
AAGGAAGGCAGCATGGTATAGCCCCGTGGTGGCGAACCTTTGGCACTCCAGATGTTATGCTGGCAGGGGCTGATGGGAATTGTAGTCCATAACACCTGGAGTGCCAAAGGTTCGCCCCACTGGTATAGCCTGATCTCGACAAATCTTGGAAGCAAAGTGCACTTTAACATGGCGACCGGGTTTGTGTGTGTCAGCAGAGCTAAATACTAGAAGGTCTTGATCGTTGAATCAATAAACAGACTCTGTATTGTTGATCAGCAGCATTGTTGATCAGCAGCAGAGCCCTTTGGGGATTGGGCGGTATATTAAATCAAATAAATAAATAAATAAATAAATAAATAAATAATAATAATAATAATAATAATAATAATAATAATAATAATAATAATAATAATAATAATAATAATAATAATAATAATAATAATAATAATAATAATAATAATAATAATAATAATAATAATAATAATAATTTATTGGAAGGCAACAAAGCAACTAGTTGATCAAAGCCAGTTCTGGTGAGTCTGGCTTTTGCTATCCCCTTTATTCCCCCTTCTCGTTATCCCAAAGAATGTGAGAAAGAGTTACTTCGGAGCCTAAGTGCTCCAAGGTCAGTGACAGATAGGGATAAAGCCACCTGGACTCCTGCCCCCAAAGACCAAAGGAAACATTGCATTTCCCATGGGAGTGAGAATGTCAGGGGTAAGCCTAGTTATCTACGTAGAGTGTGGAGCCATTAAAAAAGAGATCAAGAAAAGAATGTCCCCTTACAGCAGTGGTAACATATAGCAGGCTGGTTATATATATCTTGTAGTGATTACATTGAGGTAGGAATGCATCTCAATCAACTAGATACAATCACTGGCAATATATTTTGTAGCAACTACATTGAGCGAGGAATGCATCTCAATCAACTAGGTGCAATTCCTGACAAGTCTAAACTCAGTCAAGAGGCATTGGATCCCTTTCAGTCCGGTTTCTGTGCTGGCCATGGGACAGAGACGGTTCTGCTCGCTATTGTGGACGAGCTCTGACTCCAGCTAGACTGAGGAGGCTCGGCATTGCTGATGTTGTTAGATTTCACCGCAGCATTCGATACAGTAGATCATGACCTTCTGGTCCGCCGCCTCGCCGAGTTCAGAGTTCTTGGGACAGTCTTGGAATGGCTGTCCTCGTTTTTCCGTGACCGGGGATGGCAGGTAGCATCAGGGGGAGAGAACTCTAAGCGGCACCCCATGGTATGTGGGGTGCCGCAAGGAGCGATCCTCCCCCCGATGCTCTTTAACATCTACATGCACCCCCTGGCTGGGTTAGTTCGGAGCTTCGGGCTGCGGTGCCACCAGTATGCAGATGACACCCAGCTCGTGTTCACAATGGCTGGCTGACCGGCTTTGGTCCCAGGGGCTCTCCAGCGTTGTTTGAAGGCCATGAGTGTCTGGTTGAAAGCGAGTCGACTGAAGCTGAATCCAGCGAAGACGGAGGTCTTGTGGGTGGGTTGGGGGAGAGGCCAGTTGACTTCTGCCTGCCAACACTTGATGGGGAGACTTTATATCTGACAATCTATGAAATTAATGTGCTACGTCCAAAACAATATAAGATTCACAAACTCGCGTGGCACATAGGCGCTGGCTCAAGCAATTTATTTTACCTGTTAGTTACTTGTAAAGTATGCCAAATTGTTGGCTATTGGATTTATCAAACTACTATATCTCCATAACACATACATATCTCCACTTTAAATCCAATTCATGCAACAATTTATTACAAGACAACCTTCTCTCAAGTCCATAATCATGTATTTGTTAAACCAACAATGTCCATAATCTTGGGACATTAGTGCAGCATCCCACACCACATCCCAGTGCTGGGGGAGGCCAGAAGCACTCACATGCCAGCAGTTTCACCCCTGCTCCAGAGTAAATGCCCTGGGGAGAGCATTTTCCCTCCACAGAAGCCCATGCCGCTTCCACTGGCAGATTCAGTCCACCCTCTCTGGATGGGGCCCTAGGACACCCAGACTAAGATGCATTCATCCCCTTCAGGGATCAAGAGCCACATCAACATAAGTGAACCAACAGCTCCAACGGCCATGGGGTGGAGGAATTCTTGAAGGGTAGTAGTGGAAGATGACACTGGCAGAAGATCTTTCATCTGTAATGATCATGACACTATAGCCATTGCGCAGAAGGAGGCAATGGTAAACAACTTCTGATCACCTCTTTTTTCAAAAACCCAGTGATGAGACAACCCAAAACAATCAAACAAGAAGATATAGTGCTAGAAGATATCTTCTGGGCTAAGAAATGGCAAATGGCAAATGCAGTTCAATGTAGCGAAATGTAAAGTGATGCACGTAGGGGCAAAAAATCCAAACTTCACATACACGCTACAGGGGTCAGTGCTATCAGTCACAGACCAGGAAAGGGATTTGGGCGTCTTAGTTGATAGTTCCATGGGAATGTCAACTCAATGCATGGCAGTGGTGAAAAAGGCAAACTCTATGCTGGGGATAATTAGGAAAGGAATTGAGAATAAAACTGCAAAGATTGTCATGCCCTTATATATAAAGCCGTGAAGGTGGTGCGACCGCGCGGAGTACTAATGTTCCAGTTCTGGTCAGCCACATCTCAAAAGGATATGAAGAGAGATGAAAGAGGGTCTGAGAGAAGGGGCAACGGGATGATTGAAGGTTGGGCACCTTCCTTATGAGGAGGAAGGCTGCAGCGTTTGGGACTCTTTAGTTTGGAGAGGAGACGTCTGAGGGGGGATATGATTGAAGTCTATAAAATTATGCATGGGGTGAAAATGTTGGCAGAGAGAAATTTTTCTCTCTTTCTCACAATACTAGAACCAGGGGCATTCATTGAAAATGCTGGGGGGAAGAATTAGGACTAATAAAGGAAACACTTCTTCCATGGCAGTGTGATTGGTGTTTGGAATATGCACCACCACAGGAGGTGGTGATGGCCACTAACCTGGATAGCTTTAAAAAGGGCTTGGACAGATTTATGGAGGAGAAGTCAATCTATGGCTACCAATCTTGATCCTCCTTGATCTCAGATTGCTAATGCCTTAGCAGACCAGGTGCTCAGGAGCAGCAGCAGCAGAAGGCCATTGCTTTCACATCCTGCATGTGAGCTCCCAAAGGCACCTGGTGGGCCACTGCGAGTAGCAGAATGCTGGACTAGATGGACTCTGGTCTGATCCAGCAGGCTAGTTCTTATGTTCTTATGTTCTTAAGATGGCACCTCTAGGTCAGATGGCACTCCATCAGCTACTTAGGAAGAACGGAGGACAAGCAGCACTATTTTTAATGACATGACTGGACTAAGCCGAAAAGATAAGATAAGATAGATAAGATATTTATTATTACGGCCTTTTGGCCAGCCGAAAAGACATTCAGTTGTTGTTGTAAATGGATGCAAAAGAAAAATCCAAAGCTGTTCAATGCACATAATAGGAACATGGAATGGGAGAATTATGAATTAAGGTAAACCTATAGTAAAATAAGTCCTCACTAAAGTAATGCCTTTACTTTTGATTGATTGATTGATTGATTGATTGATTGATTGATTGATTGATTGATTGATTGATTGATTGATTGATTGATTGATTGATTGATTGATTGATTGATTGATTGAATTTATATCCTTCCCTATCCCTGCAGGGCTAAGGGCAGGTCACAACATAAAATGTATACAATCTAGGCTTACTGAAGTCAATAGGCTCAGAAATGCACAACTAGGCTTAAGCTGGCAATGGAAGCATTCTCTTTCGTACGCTTGATTTAGCAGTACCCCAATAAAACATCAATTGATTCATATGCATAGCTTCCATTGAGGAAAAAACACTGTTTCTCAACTATTTAATTTGTCAGTACACATTGGTCTTTGTCTTGCTTTGAAAACTCCAGATAAGGCAAAGATTTTCCACTTTTGGCATTTAACAATATTGAAAACACTGAAATGAACTTGCTTCATTTGCATAACTGTCCATTTGGATAATATGCTAAAGATTCTGCATGGATCTGGCAATTCCAAGTACATCTGTAGCCCTCCTCCCAAAGTTGATATCTGACTATTGTGGAAGCTGGATGCTTTATACAGGAATATCATGTGTTTAGTGGCACACTTCATCCACTCCCTTCCTCCATGGTCTTCCTCCGGTCCAGATGCTGATCTGTGGAAATTTCTTTTCCAGCTGTAGCATCTGTCTCTCTGGCAGCGTTTCCTTCCCCTTCTTCTGGCACAGCCTGCATTTATCTTCAGGCTGTGAACTGATTAGGATGCTGATGTGATATCTTATTCACTTGGATGCCGTTGCTTTTAGCAAACTTACCCGTGATATGGGCTTCCTATGGGATATCACAGCAGTTCTAGATACATGTCACAGCTCCCTCTGCCATGGAAATAATGGAAAAAAACAAAGGGAAGGAAAAGAAACAGCTGAGTGCCCGATATATAATGTAGGTATATGTGTGTGAGAGGCACATGGAATGGTATAGCATACAACTCATAAGCAAATTTGTACTTGGAAGGAAAACGTCCAAGGAAGACTCTACACCAGAAGGTAGTGGCAAACTACCTCTGCTTAATCACTTGCCTTGGAAACCCTACCAAAGGTCTCTATGGCCATTTATGCACTTGTGATCTGCTTTGCATTGAACATACATTACCTTCAGGTTAGTTTCTCAGTTTTTCCCCTCCCAGATTCACCATACCTCAGATCTGAAGATCTTCATGGTTTTCAAAGATCTCACAAGGTGTAGTTGAAGTAATTAACATTTTTTTAGCACTCCATGACCCATGGGGCTGCCACCGTCTTCTGGCAGTTGGAACATGGTGGGGCAAGAGATCTTGTCCTGATGTGCTTCCTCCCTGGTGCATGCTGGGAGCAAAAGCCCATCAGGGCAAAAAAACCTTGTACCAATGCATTTCCACCCTTCGGCATGCTGACAGAGGAAGTGCAAGGTTTCTTGTCCAGATGCACTCCCTCTTGCTTGCCTGCACTTCTCACTTTCCCCACAGAAAGCAAGAGCGCTTCTGGCATGACTACTTTTGTGCCAGAGCAGAGCAAGGTAGGGCAGAGCCAGCCGTGAGTAAAGTTTATCTTCAAAGTTTATAACTTGCCTTTCTGTCCTTATCTGGACCATCAAACAGCTCTGTGTGTGTGTGTGTGTGTGTGTGTGTGTGTGTGTGTGTGTGTGTGTGTGTGTGTGTGTGTGTGTGTGTGTGTGTGTGTGTGTGTGTGTGTGTGTGTTCCTTGATTGAGTCAATCCATCTCATGTTGGGCTTTCTTCCTTTCCTGCTGCTTTCAACTTTTCCTAGCATTATTGTCTTTTCCAAAGAGTTGTGGCTTCTCATAATTAAACCAAAGTACAATAGTCTCATCTTAGTTATTTCAGCTTCTAGGGAGAGTTCAGGTTTCATCTAGAATCTGCTTACTTGTCTTTTTAGTGGCCCACAGGATCAATGAACCTCTCCTTCAACACCATATTTCAAATGAATCTATCTTCTTCCTATCAGCTTTTTTCATTGTCGAACTTTTCCACCCATGCAGAGTAATGGGAATTACTGTAGCACCCTTTACAGGTGTTAGTTACTTCTACTGTTTCCGTTGCACTAGACCTCTGTTATATTCATCCAATTTTGCCTATCTGTCTAAAATTAGGAGTGGATCTTGCCCACTTTCAGTGGCTGGAGTATTCTTTTGGTTGATTATTGTTTTAAACTTGTCTCTGTCACATTTTCTACCTCCCATCTTTTTTATTGACTGTGGTACTGTGTATAAATACATTTGCTTGTAATGAAGTGAACTCTTGCTCATTAAGCTTTTTGTTAATTACTGCAGCTGGATTTTTTAAAAATATGCCACAGGGCTCCTGTTGGTTTTTTTGGTAGGTTCCTAGAAATGCTGTAGAATGTTAAGGGTGGTGAACAGTCAAAGGGGCAGAACAGAGAGGTAACAGAAACATGCTTGCTCAAATTTGGGTAGAACATAAGACTGTGATGGCGAACCTTTGGCACTCCAGATGTTATGGACTACAATTCCCATCAGCCCCTGCCAGCATGGCCAATTGGCCATACTGGCAGGGGGCTTTAAGAGTGTGGTCCCATAACATCTGAATTATAGTCCCTACCTCCTGTTTAATAAGATTATCAATGCTGGATCAGGTGAGGGACAATCTATCCACACAGATCTCAGCTCAGTGGTAGAACATCTGCTTTGCATTAGGATTCTTCCCAGATACAACCACATATATCAGCAGTTAGAAGGATCAGGTCATGGGCATGGGGTGTGGTTTGGGCAGACTAGATGTAGAAAAAAAACTGACCCTCTGGCAATGCTAAGAGAGAGAGTTTTCCTGAATAAAGATGAGTTTCAGTTCTCAGGTGTGAACAATACTGAGGACGATGGCTCGGATGAGTCAGAGCCAGGAATGGCCCAGTTTCTGATCAGATTTGAATGGAATTGATGGATTTACAATACTGGAGTATTCCAATTCAGAGTAAGGTCGGATGGATCTTCAGTAGTTGGACAGGAAGGGCATGATAGGATTAGCAAGAGAATAAAAGACTCTGGAAAGCTGGTTGAGTTAAGGCCGGGTGACATTTGCATATACTTCGTGGACTGGAAGACAGGTATGCCCTTCCCAGGGCTGTGGCCATTATTCAGATGGCAGTGGTCAAAGCTGCATGAAAAGCATTGTTGACTCCTATGCAAAATGAATGGGAATGAGGAACATGTTCAGACAAAGTCTTTCTGTTTGGTATCAAAGTCCAGATTTAAGATTTGGTATCCATTTTAGTCTGAACTGTCTATGTCACCAATATACATGACTATGTCACCAATATACATGACTGTCTATGTCACCAATATACATTTTCTGTTTGAAAACTGCTCCCGCCGTCTTGCCAAGGGCTTGCCTGCCAAAATCTTTCAGTATTTCAAGGGCTGTCATTTAGAAGAAGGTAGGGAACTCCACCACAATGGCAGCTAGAATTGTCTGGGATGCTCTAGGCCAGGGGTCAGCAACCTGTTACCACCCAAAGAGCCATTTGGACCCATTTTCCATGGCCCTGAAGATCTACCGAGGCCGGAGGGTGGCTCCACATGGGAGCGCCTCCCAGGATTGACCCCTCCCTCCTGCTTCCTTCCAGAGCTGCTCTGTAGGGCCTGCCCGGTGCTGCAGCCTCTCATGCTGCGGGAGGCAGTGGTGCCAGGCAGGGAAACCCCTCGGCCCAACAGAGCAGGCAGTCACCTGCTCTAGCCGGGCAGAGGGGATGGTGGCTGTAATGGCACGGCCCCGGTTCCACCACCTCTCATGCTCACGGCGAGGCAGTGAAGCCCGGAGCGGGAAAAAAACCCCTCTGCCCTACGGAGCAGGCAGTCGCCTGCTCCGTGGGGCAGAGGGGGGGTTGGCAGACGAGGGATGGCAGCTACTCTGGAGGGACATGCCCACGCTACCCTCTGACCTCCAGGGGTTGGAGGGCAGCGTGGGCATGTCCCCTCAACAACGCATGGAAGGAGAGAGAGGTGAGTGAAGGGGACGTGAACAGCTGCACCCTCACGCACGGACCACCTCTGGTTCGGTCCCTCCAATCACCTTATCTTCCAGCGCTGCTATGGAGGACTGGAGGGACACACCCACGCTACCCTCTGACCTCCAGGCCACGCGGAGCTGCAGTATAAGGCTGAAAGAGTTGCATGCGGCTCCAGAGACGTAGGTTGCAGACCTCTGCTCTAGGCTAATCTTAAACTGAACAGGGGGTTGAACTAGACAGCCTATCTGTCCCTTTCCAACTCTTTGATTCTATGATTCTTTTAAGTTTAAACTGACAGCTTTAGCACCCTGGTCTCCCCATAATTTTCAGGTTCAGCATAACTCCTATTTTCCAGATCTCATATTTCAACTCTGCCATTTTGACTGCAGTGCATGCAATTGTAAGAGGGCGGTGCCTAATTAATTCTACAAAGCTTGCCATCATCTTGATGCAACCCAAAGGTCACACGTGGTGATGTTCCACCAGCTGTCGACATGCCCCATCCTAAACATTTAAGTTGCTGGAACAGAAAGTCCTGAAACAGATGAGGAAAAAATTGATTCTTTTTTTCTTTTTTAACCACCAAGAAAGATTCTCCCCTTCTTTTTGTTCTGTGCAACAGTCTCGTTTTGCTCAGTTTGAAAAGAAAAACTGGCTCACAGCTTGGGAGATGTTTTCCGAATGCAACTCGCTTCTGTGAATTTGCCTAGCAAAGCATAAACATAGGGTGGGGAGGAAGGAAGATACTTTGCTTTTCTGGCAGTGGCCTAGAATGTACAGAGAGCATCCCCCCTAGAGTCTCTTCATCCTCTTTTACTGTTATTGCCACTAGTACAGATGTTTTGCCACCATTCCTCCAATTACTGAACTGGTGCCAGACCTCTTGGTGAGAAAGGGACCAGTGCCAGCAACGAAGTTTGAGGATCACAGTCTGGGGCTTAGAAGGTGTACCTTGCTACAAAAATAATAATAATAAAAGCCACAAGAGATTCTGAAATTAGAGACATTTCATACAGTAACTCTGCTGGGGTTTTCCTTCTGCTTATGCTGCTAGCTAAATCCTTAAATCGTACACACTAAAAATAATCCAATATGCATTACGAGGCCCTAAAGCCATTAGATTCAATCTTATTTTCTTCCCACAGAGTACACTAAGAAGGTTTAGATTATACCAGCTATGCAACAACATACCAGACCCAGTGAGTAAAGGCTCTCAGCTTCCCCCACATAGCATTCTACAGTTCTTCTATATATTTGCAACATTTTCCAGAAGCAGAAGTAATCGGTGCCCAGGTTAGTAACCAGGTAATGTACCTGCTGCCTTATGGATCTGAAGTCAGGAAACACAGGAAGCAGTGAAGACAAGATAGGGACACAGAGGTAGTCCGGGATGGCTAATGCCCCTCACTTGCTACTCAATTGCAGCTACACGCATTTTGCCATCAATTGCTAGCACTGATTGGCAAGTGATGGCAGTCACAGACAAGGTTCGGAGAACTTCCCTGGCAAGTGCCTGGAGATTTGTTAGGCAATGCTGAGGAGGGCAGAGCTTGGAGACAATGTGATGTCACTTCTGAGTGATGCTTTGTGCTGCCTCCTCCATTTTCTATGGTCTTTACCATAGAGACAAGGGGAAGTTTCTAGAGCTCAGTATATAGTGGCTATTTTTCTCCCACTCCTCAGTTCCTGGAGAGTGGGAAATTAGAGCAAGGGGCTGACAATTCACTTCCCTACACAGGTAGAGGACTAGTTGCAGAGAGGAAAAGAAGAGGAGGAGGAGTTTGGATTTTCTACCTTCCCTTTCTCTCCGGTAAGGAGTCTCAAAGCGGCTTACAAAGTCCTCCCCTTCCTCTTCGCACAGCAGACACCTTGTAAATTAGGTGGGACTGAGGCCCCTTCCGCACACACAAAATAATGTGTTTTCAAACCACTTTCACAACTGTTTGCAAGTGTAGTTTGCTATTCTGCACAGCTTCAAAGAGCACTGAAAGCAGTTTGAAAGTGCATTATTCTGCATGTGCGGAATGAGCCTGAGAGAGTTCTGAGAACTAGGGTATAACTCTGCTTATAATTGCATTAATGTAATAAAATCATTTTCGTGTATTTGGAAACAGAGGCTTTCATTTTGTATGATCATCAAACTCAGCAAGGGGTACAAAACCTCATGTTCGTATTTCAGCCATAGAGCCAAAACCTGTAATGCTTTCTTTCCGTGACACAGAGCAATATCACAGATGCAGATATTCCTCCCCCACCTTTTGCAGTGTTGTTTATCCAAGTCTTCCCACCGAGAGATGCAAAACAGTGATTGGATTTTTAAAAAATTTAAGAGCTGTGAGTGTCCATAAATCAGTTATGACAATCATTGTCAAAGCAATCAATAAGCGAGGAATCTGCATTAATTCAAATAATATCGATAACTGCATGAATGTACATTGGTCTGCTGTGAAATAAGAAAAATGAGACATCTTCTCGTGGAATCAATATCTCCCCGTTTATGTCACTCTCTTGAAGTGTATCAATAATACATTACTTTGTACCTTGAATGTCGGTGGCCTCTGAGGTATCAAAGCAGCATACCAGAAAGGCTGAGGAAAAGATCACAAACAACGTGTTGCTTAAAAACGTAGGCTTCCTGCATCACCCGCTGGTGATACCTTAAATATGGATGTGAAGCATTACTGATGGATCATATTATTTATAATTCAACCCTCAATAATGGAACCTGGTACTATATTTTTGACCCATCCCATCAGAGAGGTAGACAAACAAGCCAAAACTTACTAGTAGCATTCCTCTCTCTTTCTGCCCGAAAAGTTCTGCAGGTGGGCACACTGGTAGGCGAAAAATACAAGTTGCAGAATTACAACCTCCATTCATCACAAAAGAAACATTTTAATTGGTTATAGGTAAAAAATATCTACTTGACAGTCAGTTTCTCACTTTTCACGTAAGTGCTTTGCTGCTCGGATGCCTAATCTTGTTTAGTATAGGGAAAGTAATTTGACATGAAAGTACCACGATGGCTGCCGAAAATTAATTGCCAATTAAAAAAGAAAAATGTTTGTGCTACTCTATAAACAAGCCAACATATAAACCTTTCAGTCTTGTTCTTTTATTTATGTCTTTGTAGATCTGGTTTCAAGCTATTTGCATACAATTTACAAATTCACATTATAATTCTCCGGTATATTTATGATTTTATAGTTGTGTATATTTTACCTCAATGAAAAATATTTATTTCTGTGAGCTGCTGTTGCTTATTATTTAACAAAAACATTTCATTACATTTGATAGTTTATGTGTCTTCTTTAGAATGCGGCATTTTTATTTCTGAGACTCAAAAGACAGAGAGAGAGAGAGAGATGTATTCTTATCCCACCCGTTAACAAGAATACACTATTTCTTAACTTCTATGTACTATCTGAGGTAAATGCAGTCACAACAGAAGATGTCAAGAATGGATGAAATTTAGCTTTTTTTGTCTGATATAGAACATCAGGTTTGGTTTCACTGTTTTCAGTTCTAATTTTCACTTTGTAGAAGCTCCAAACATTCCTAATCTGAAGAATCAAAAACATGAATGTGCTCCTGCTTTTAAAAAATCCAAAGTACCTTATTGCAGACTCCCTAAAATTTTAAAGCAATAACTCTTTCTGCGAAAAACAATAACAGAATAGCAGTACTGTCACAATGTTGTCATGCTGTCACATCAAATCACATTCTTTGACTTTTAGCCAGTTTAATGCCATGTACTGATACCACAACTAATTCTGGCCACTGTGTAGTACGGGCTGAGGGAGCTCTGAAGTGGGTTCCTGGTGGAGAGGTAGACTCAGGCCTGTCTCTGACACAGACCTGTTCATACTAAGCTAGAAAGTGGAAATTCGGTGTGCACATAGCCATACCCAGATTATTATCCATTGTTGATGAACATGTGAGTCAAAGGGTTCAGGCCCACTAAGATAGGTTGTGATGACAACACTCTTATCTAATATCATGGACATAAGAACATAAGAAAGAGCTTTGGGACGGGCCAGGTGTCTGAGTCCAGCTGCTCCTGCCTGCGCAGTGGCCACCAGATGCCCTTTACAGGAGCTCTCACATGCAGGAGGAATTAGAAAGCTCAGGCATGCTACATGCTGCCGCCCGGTGCCTGTCCTTGGGACATTTGCAGTCTGGATGGAGGATAAGTTGGGCATGCAGTTGACTTCCTACTGTCCCATCAGAGTGCCTCATGCCTCTGGTTGTGGCCTGGTCACTTGGGATGGAAGGTCCCACAAACCATTGATGGGATAGGACAGATGAATGGGCCAGGCCAGTTAGTGAATGAATGAATGGAATGGGTGGGCCAGGTGAATGAGCCAGATGAGGCTGGAGTGGGCCGGTGGGCTGGGCCGATGGTGAATGGTGGTGATGAATGAGTAGTGATGATGATGGTCAGACAGGCCGATGGGCCAGATAGATAGATAGATAGATAGATAGATAGATAGATAGATAGATAGATAGATAGATAGATAGATAGATAGATAGTTTCCTTCTATTAGTCCTAATTCTTCCCCCCAGCATTTTCAATGTATCCCTCCTGGTTTTAGTACTGTGAAGAAGAGAGAAAAATTTCTCTCTGTCAACATGGACATATGAAAATGCTTTATACTGAATCAGACCATTCATCCACCATACTCAGTTCCCTCTATTCAAACTGGCAGTGGCTCTCCTAGGTTTCAGGTTCAAATACTATTGGAGATAGTTGATCACCCACTGCCAAAATTCCCCGGCTGCATCCTGCTCTGGTGCCGAAAGGTTAGGCCAGAGACATCCCAGCACACAGGGAAGCAGGCACACTGAGGGCAGAAGAACATTTTGGGACAGAGTCAGCACATGGCATCTCTTGTCATTGAAAGCTCACTCATATAGAAAATAAATTGTTTTGCATTTTGAAGAAGTGGTTTTTATACACCACTTTTCTCTACTTTTAAGGAGTCTCAAAGTGGCTTACAAACACCTTCCCTTCCCCTCCCCACAATAGAGCCTTATGGGGTAGGTAGAGCTGAGAGAGGTCAAAGAGAACTGTGAGTAGCCCAAGGTCACCCACAGAGGTGTACCAGAGTGAAATGGCAACACCTGCTGTGGGCGCCCACCCCTTGCCCTCCGTAGCTGCAGCACGGCCTACTGCAGAAAGGGGGGGCCTTGGCAGTGGTGGACAGCGGAGCAGCTTCCAGTTAAGGCTGACTCCCGGGGGGGGGGCATCGTGGTGGCAGGCCGGCTCTTGCCCTCCAGAGGCCGGCCTGACCTAGAGGAACAGTCAGCAGTGGTCACCTCACCTGAAACATCTCACATGATCCAATTAGTTGATTATAAGAAATTAAGTTTTGGATGTGAACAAAGGGATTGCATGGCTGGACTGTAAATTTTTTAAGACTTGAACAACAAGTATCTTAGATCAAAGAGAAAATCCAGCCACAGGGCAAAGTCCCCAAGAACTAATTACCGGTAGATCTAATCTAGATCTAATTCATTACGAAACTGGTTTCTGATCACACTGAGAGCCAGCATTGTGTAGTGGTTAAGAGCAATGGACTCTTACCTGGAGAACTGGGTTTGTTTCCCCACTGCTATACATGAAGCCTACTGGGTAACCTTGGACCAGTCACAGTTCTTTCAGAACTCTCTTATCTCCACCTGCCTCACAAGAAGTTTGTTGTGCTTGGGAGGAAGGAGGAAGGAGGGGAAGGGTGGCAAAACCCTTTGGAGACTCCTATGTTTGAGAAAGACAGGTGTAAATTCCAGGCCTCTCCTTCTTCCTCTTCAGTGTCTCTTCAATAAATCATGGCCAGTTTAACCAGGAAGGGAACTGATGTTTTCCTCTCTCTTATGTAAGAAAGGAAGGGCATCATCTTCACATCTGGACTGAGTATTGTACCCCAGAGTTTTTGTATGGTCTTCTCCCTACCTTTCCTTTGCTGACAGAAACCTCTTATGGCTACAGCCATTTTCTCAGCCTCTGCCATATTGATTGCTGCTGTTGAAAGGTACAGAATGTTCAGCCTGCATTCTTCTTGAGAGACTGTTAGTGCACAACCAACCTAGAGATGCTAAGCAGGTCACTGGACAGTCTTTCATAAATATTCAGCAGGAACAAACATCATGGAAGACACTAATGCTGATAGAATTCACAGTTATGCTAAGTAAGAATAAAGCATTTCCTGCAGCGAACTCCTGTTGAGTCTATATGGCCTTCCGCTTTAATGAAGTTATACCATCGCCTAATGGAAAAGTGATGTCAACATCTCCTCTTCAATACCAATCTTTCTTCCTCTTTTTTTATCAAGTACATAAATCACTGGGATGATGAAGTGCTGAGCCGAGCAGTTAGTATTGGGTTCTTTTAGATCACAAGTGGATTTCCGCCAAAGCTTCATTTCAAAATATCTCATTTCTAGAATCAAAAGTCATGCTTGTTACAAAAATCATAGCCTATAATTTGGCCAGCTCAGCAACACTTATTGTAAGGTCTTCTTCCCTCTTAAGCATGAACCCACTTTGTGGAACAACCTGCTCCCAATCACTTATTACATACAGCAGTTCCAGGATTACTTGTTTATCGTACTCCTATGTGACCAGAATCGGAACTCTTGTGTGGGAGAATGTGGCTTTGATTCTCAATGTCTTCACTGAATTTTATAAAACAAAGGTAATAGGTGGCCAGACTCTTGGAACAAGGTCATGCTTACAAACACAATATATGCTGGGTCCATGGATGTTGGATGCATGCAGAAGATATGGTCCAAGATTCCACTCAGGCAGGGTTCTCCCTGAAATTGTGGCTAACCAGGAAGTTTGTTCTTATCAGTATGTGTTCTTCTAGAACACAGGTGTCAAACTCGCGGCCCTCCAGGTGTTATGGACTACAGTTCCCATCATCCCCTGCCAGCACGAGGCTGACAGGGGATGATGGGAACTGTAGTCCATAACATCTGGAGGGCCCCGAGTTTGACACCTATGTTCTAGAACATGAAAACCATCTTATTTTAAATGGTTTTTTAAAAAGTTTAAAAACCAAAGAATGGCACACTCCTTCTGTCTGGGATGGTCGTCCTCTTCCACTGAGCATGCAGCTTTGGGAAGGACACACATTGAGCAGTGAGGAAGGTAGGGGACACTCGCCTAGCCAACCAGCCCAGCCAAATCAACCCTGGCAATCAATGGGGTGGCAGATGTCGCAGTCAGATCACCCTCACATCCAAGTTTCAAAACTTTTTAAAAGTTTTCCTATCATATAATATTAATTTGTTTTTTTTTAATCACTCTAGAGCAGGGGTGGCCAACCTATGGCACTCCAGATGTCCATGGACTACAATTCCCATCAGCGCCTGCCACTGTAGGCTATGCTGGCAGGGGCTGATGGGAATTGCAGTCCGTGAACATCTGGAGTGCCACAGGTTGGCCACCCCTGCTCTAGAGATTATTTTTGTTGCTCCTTCTTTTTGAAATTATGGCTCGTTTGGTTATGGCTTGTTTGATTCCATTATATGAGACATAATTGCAATCTTTCAAATTATAATAATACTAGCGTGGCTCGGCCACGCGTTGCTGTGGCTTATTGTGGTGAAATGGGAAAGGAACAGTAGCAGCAAATCAATTGCAGAGGCCAGCAGTACATGCTCATGCAAACATGCAGCCTGATACTGTGCGATGTCAGTGATGTGTGTGTCCGCATTCCTTGGGGGGGGGGAATGGAGAGGCACCCCTCCCACACATCTAGGCTGGCTGGTCATGATCCTTTACCTGGGAGTAAGTTTGGTTGGTGGCAATGGGTGTCGCTTCTGAGGAAACCCTCTGACGGGTGCGATGCAGCCATTCAAAGTATGTCATGGTTGCTGTACTGAGCTTACTCCTGAGTAATGCGTGCCTGGTTTTCTTAACTGTAACTGCAGTATTCAAGGTGTCCTGGGGTGCCTGGCCCCTCCCTCCCGTCCCTTGCAAGTCGCCCCTCACTCTCTTCCCTCCCTCCCTTCTCTTCCTTTGCATGCCACCTCTCCCCCTCCCTCCCTTCCCTTTCCCTCCGCTAGAATGGGTGGGTCATATCAAGATGCTGGGCCCCCTGCCTCCACTCACTTGCATGCAACCCCTCACTGTCTCCCCTCCCTCACTTCTCTCCCCTTGCATGCCACCCCTCCCCCTCCCTCCCTTCCCTTTCCCTCGGCTAGGGTGGGTGGGTCCTTATCAGATGCTGGGCCCCTGCACTCCCCTCCCTTGCATGCCACTGTCTCTTCCCTCCCTCACTTCTCTTCCCTTACGTACCACCCCTCCCCCTCCGCCCTTCCTTTCCCTCCGCTAGGGTGGGTGGGTCATATCAAGATGTAGGGCCCCCCTGCCTCCCCTCCCTTGCATGCCACAGCTCCACTGCTCTCCCCTCTCTCCCTTCTCTTCCCTTACATGCCTCCCCCACCGTCCCTTTCCTCCCCCTCCCGCACTTCCCTTGCATGCCACCCAGTGGCGGGATCCAAAAATTTTAGTAACAGGTTCCCCATGGTGGCGGGATTCAAACTGTGGCGATAAGAGCCAATGGGGCTGGAAGCGGAGGCACGACGCGAGGCGTGGCCGGCCATTCCAGGCCGGCGGGGGGTTACTGGGCGAGGGCTGGTAGCAGGGCCTTGGCAGCTGTTGTCCTTGGGTGGGAAACGAATGCACGCAGGAGCAGGCTGCGACGCATGCGGGTGCACTTCCTGCTAGACTGCTGCAAGTTCTGCGCGCTACTTCTGAGAGAAGGGGCGTGGCTTAAGGCAAAATCCGCGTGACAAAATCACCCGATTAGTAACCCCCTCTCGGCACACACAAATAATTGGTAACCTACTCTCGGGAACCTGTATGAGAAACTGCTTTGGATCCCATCTCTGATGCCACCCCTCCCTCTCGGTGGCGGTGGAGGTTGGGGGGGCTTCGTGTATCTAATCTGGAAGAGACGGGTTTGATTCTCCCGTTCTGCCGCCCTGAGGCTGTGGGAGGCTTATCTGGGGGGAATTCAGATTAGCCTGTACACTCCCACACATGCCAGCTGGGTGACCTTGGGCTAGTCACAGCTTCTCGGAGCTCTCTCAGTCCCACCTACCTCACAGGGTGTTTGTTGTGAGGGGGGAAGGGCAAGGAGATTGTCAGCCCCTTTGAGTCTCCTACAGGAGAGAAAGGGGGGATATAAATCCAAACTCCTCCTCCTCCCTCTTCCCTCTTCTTCTTCTCCTCCTCCTCCTCCTCCTTCCCTCTCTCCTCATGTGTATGTGTATGTGTGTGTGACACTTCCACATGAGTTACTGCCTATGTGCTGTGTCCGCTGCTCATCTTTGGCCATCTAATTGAACATTCTAAGGAACCTGAGGAGCTTGTTCTAAGGATGACAGTTACACACAGGCCCCTCCCTGTCCTTCACCAGGGAGCGCCAGGAAAAAGGCGTTTTTACCTGGGCCAGGTATGAAATTTCAGGTATGTGAACATCTGAAAACACTCTCGCCTGACTGACTATAGTGGCTGGGAATTTTCAGAGGAATTGGCCCAGCAGTTACTGAGGTACCCTGTCATCAACACATACACGGTTAGCTTTTTATATATATAGATTGTCCATTGCACTGAGCTTGTTGTGGAAAGGTGACTGGTAAATGTTAGAATGAATGAACAAACAAACAAAGAATGGCTTAATCTAAATAATGTCCTATAAATGTCTTCTTGACTTATTCAGTACCTGAGAATGTAAAAAAAAACTTTCTTAACACAGCATCTGAAGTACATTATAAGAAAACGACTGCATTCAGAAACTGTGCTGAGGGCTTAGAAGGGTTGAGTGAAGCCCTTATACCACCAGTTACCAGTCCCTTGCCTACTGTTCTGATATGTTGTGGTGCCCTATTATGATGTATTATTTAAAAGCATGTAGCAGTTTCAGCAGCTGTTCTAAAGGCAGATGTTTGCATTCCTTACATGCCCTTTGAAACCAGCACTTGCTGTATCTTTCAGCGTTTCCCCAACCATCAAAAATTCACAACTTATACAAGTACACAGCTAGAAACAAATGCTAGCGATGGTTTATAGCTCAACAAAAAAAATCACTTGAGAGGGTGAGTATAAACCCTTCTTCAGGTTATTATAACCTCTCCTGTTAATTGCAAAGAAGGTACTCTGCGGCCTTTTGGGTATTCATGAAAAATCATTAGCCAGCACTGTATCTCTGTTGACAGTCGCATAACTATAGCTACCGTGAATCCCAAATTGGACATCTGAACTTGGTTCATTTTGAAAGCATTTGGTCAGCAGAACCCAAAGATCCACACTGGAGACCAAAATAGGGGCGTAGGAATTTTAACAGAACTTATATATATTTTTTTAATGTAGGAACGCACAGGAGCAAAAAGAACAAACTTGTTTGCATTTCACACAGACCCATGGCCAAATGCCCATTTTCTAAGCCCACTGACCTCAACAGAGTTTGAAACCTATTATTTTGTTCAGGATTGTACTCTAAAACACAGAACGACTCATGGTGCAGTTACTGGGGTTTACTTCTGAGCAAAGCTGCCAAGTTGCAATTCAAATACAGATTTGACACTGCCAGATCTGAGCTCAATTGAGACACCAGAATCTGGCTTCTTCAAGTATGCCCAGGTTTTAGGTACATACATCAGAATTCCTTGCTTGTGTGTGAGTAGCCATGTTCCATGTTTATTGCACACTACTAGGAGTTGTTATCTTCTTCTCAAAAGGGGTCACCATGTACAACGAGAAGGATCAGATCTATTATGTAATCTCTATGTCATAATAATACTTATGCTGTGCTTAGTTTTTTATGTTGATTCCAGAATTCTAAAGCCCTAATGCATTGGTTAATGAATGTTGATTTTGTTGATCACGCTGACTCACGATGGCCCCTTCCATACATGCAGAATAATGCACTTTTAGTGTATTTTGCAGCTGAATTTTACTGTGCAGAATAGGAAAATCCACTTACAATCAATTGTGAAAGTGGACTGAAAGTGTATTATTCTGCAGATGTGGAAGAGCCCTATGTGTAATCTGCCTCGAGTCCTTATGAGATAAATGCATTATAAATAATGTAAATAAAATACATGCTATTCATTTTACCTGGCCAGTTTTTTACCAGTTCGACTTGTACCATT
This sequence comes from Sphaerodactylus townsendi, assembly GCF_021028975.2. Taxonomy (NCBI): domain Eukaryota; kingdom Metazoa; phylum Chordata; class Lepidosauria; order Squamata; family Sphaerodactylidae; genus Sphaerodactylus; species Sphaerodactylus townsendi. The sequence goes on along the minus strand of NC_059428.1, from coordinate 124,727,292 downwards.
CGACTTGTACCATTGGATCTTGGTTTTATCTTTGCTTTCTGAAGTAAGGCAGCATGTGCCTATGTCTTGAAATTCAGGGTCTTCTGCTCTACATTTGTAATACCCATCCCTCCTTCCGTTGTTAATAACCATGGGTGTGCAAATGCCAATTGACAGTAACATGTCATACATCCGAGGAAGTAAGTTCTGCTTCATACAAGCTTAATGCCAGCATAATATGTTAGGTCTTTTGGTGTCATAAACATCTCCTTTGCTATGGTTTGCAGGGGTGGAGTGAGGGAGAATTGCACACGAGGTCACCTTTTTGCTTATAAAAATGAGGTGACATATTGAAATGGGGAAGGACAGTCCCGGCTGATGCTTCTATTGCTCTAGAAATCTTCTAGAGCAATCCCGGCTGATGCTTCTAGACAACACTCTTACAAAGATGTTACACCATTTTAAGCTGTTCACCGTGCCTCACACCAAACATTGGTCCATGTAGAAATAAGTGGGAGGTGCCACTAAACATGTGCTGGTATATTCATATGGTAAAAGGTAGATAAAAGGAAGCATTCTATTATTCTGACATTTGTAGCTACAGCTTTTTTGTCTCACATTATCAGGTTACACAAAGGCCCTTTCTGCACAAATAACCTAAAATGTCTGTAAACAAAATTGAGTCTCCCCTTTTACCATGATATTTTTTTCTGCTTACCCCCTTTAAACAATTCAAGGCTGCTGTGAGGGTTTCCCCCCTTTTCTGAGTTATTGGAAGAATCGATGTTTCAATGCTTCAATATTTTCTAGCTCCAATTCTCTATAGCTACATATAATAGATTCTTTAAAGATTTTAAACCCCCCCCCCAAAAAAAAAGAAAGATTGAAAAACTAAAAAAATAAACATGAGAGGGAATGAAGGGAGTTCAGAGACGCGATAAAATGATGCCAAAGAGAAAGTTTGCAGAGGGCACAGATGCATGGGAAACGGCAGTGGGAAAGATAAAACATAGTAAATATGATTGCACAGCAAGGGAGTACATCTTGAAAACGTTTCAGACTAGTGAATCATTTTAAAAGGGGATTCATTTAAAAGATTTTGAGGCTGGAAATAAAGCATTGCTGCTGTTTGAATCAATGCAGCACTCTATGGAAAAGGTTTTATTCCTGCCTCAAAATTTTTAAAAAGATTTGTGCAGAAAGGGCCAAAGACAAGTATTACCAACGTGATGAACTCACTCTTGGTATTTTAGGCTGCCATTCTATTCAGGCTGAACTCCAGAAGAATTAGTTTTGAGCAACTGTGGATAGCATTGGTTGTTTGTCAGCAATAGGGCTTTGGAAACCAAAGAAATCAAACATGGGGGTTGTGTATTTATGAAGCTCAATCATCCCTCCTTTACTTTCCAGCCTCAAACCTAAAAAAGATAGCATAGCACATTTTTGAGGGAAAATTCTATGCAGCTGAGGGAAAATTCTATACAGCTGAAAGGGATATTTGCCCATTCACTTTTAGAATATGAAATTCTAACTCTGAAATCACAGTTAAAAAGAGAATTTTCCCTCAAAAAGTAGGTGCTTTAGAGTTCTCAAACATGAAATCATACACAACTTGTCCACTGTCAAGCATAAAAGACAATTGCATGTTATGTAGCAAATACCATCAGTCCCAATGCCACATGGCTGCTTTTCTTTCTTCCAGACATTAAAGAACATATATGCATGGCTACTTAGATGTCCTTTTGGTATTCTGAGAAAGTTCCTTCCAGAGCAGTGAAGACAGTTCTTCAGTAATCAAGGCTCACAGTTAATTCCCTCCTGTTGTGTGTGTGTGTATATGTATGTATGTATGTATGTATGTATGTATGTATGTATGTATGTATGTATGTAGATTTATTATGTTGAAATGTTAGGCTGTATACATGTACACATGGTTAAAACAGAATGATAGAGAAAACCTTTAAAATTGCAATACAACATCATATCTCTGCAAGAGGACTCAACCAAAAAAGGAAAAGTGTGATGTAAAATCTAAGGAATCTTAATAGGATCCAATAGAAGGATGAATATATATTGTTAATTGACTGTTCCCTCTGGGTTAGTACAAATAAATGTCGTCCTTAGCCTAACTGACAGAAGTGTAAAATAGCAACCATACAGGTAATAATCAGATTAACATCGGCCGTAAGAAAATCAATGTGATATTCATCAGATCTAGAATAGTTTATTTCCTGTTGTGTCAGTCTGCTTGTCAATGCAAACGGAAGATCACTGCGACCAAATGTTTGGGAAGGCCTCTTTATAGGGTAAAATGTAAAAGGGGCCTTAACGCAGAGTCCTGAGCGCCAAAGGAAATGTTAAACAAATGTTCCTTAGCGGCACACAGAGCTTCATTTACACGGGATGTGTGCCATCCCACCACAGTAGCGCTAGACTTCCTTGGGACTAATATGAATCTGTTTATAATACAATTAGGTAGGCAAAGCACTCTTAAAAGCTCTCTGTCATTTGTCCTGTGACTGTTATAGTGCTGTAGTGGGACCCTTTAGGCTTCCAGGGGGTTGAAATAGCAATACTTACATGTGTACTTAAATTTTCAGATTAAGACATTTTGCCTGTCGGCCACAAATAGAGCATCAGTACAACAAATGCGAAAGGTTTTCGTACGTTTTTATTAGCTATAATTTTCTCACTCAAACAGGGCGTTCCACTGAAATCTCCAAATCCCTGAATGCATTATTCAAAACGCATTTTTCCCCTCTCCCCCCCCAATCCGCTATTTTCCCTCAACACTTATGAGATCAAAGCAAAGAACTTAATGTACATTTGTGACCATTTAGAATATACTTTCAAGGGGAGGCATTACTGTGGGACTAGGAAATAGAGTTCTATACAAAACTGGCTAGGATTTCTGGAGACGTCTAGATTTGCATTTTCTTTGTAGTTTCATTATCATAATTGGAAAACAGATTTAATTAGTGTCTTAGCACTATTCATGTTAGTTTTTTTTAAAAAAAAATTCTTCCTGAAGAGGCTTGGGACCATAGAGTGTGGTAAGGTACTGAGACAGCAGTTTTGATTCCACATGCATTTTCATAGCGTCCACACACAAGTTAAGTACAGGGCAGAATATACTGACTGAAATCCTGCATGTATTTTGTTGGTAGAATTACGTTAATGGCAGAGTTCAGCAGACGCCAATTAAGACCCAAATACTAGTGAGTTGTTCAAAAAAAAAATTTACTAGCTTAATGGTAGGATAACATGAAAAAAAACAAACACTATACTGTTACGTATTGCACGGTGTTCCATGGTGGCTCATGGACCAACTGTGTACAGAACAAAGAAACTGAGGCCCCTTCCGCACACGCAAAATAATGTGTTTTCAAACCACTTTCACAACTGTTTGCAAGTGGATTTTGCCATTCCGCACAGCTTCAAAGAACACTGAAAGCAGTTTGAAAGTGCATTATTCTGCATGTGCGGAATGAGCCTAAGAGTCTTTCCACACAAACCTTTTAAAATGTTTTGAGGAAGGAAATAAAACTTTTCCTTCATGGAGTTCCACATTGGTCCCCCCCCCCCTTTGGTTCCGCAAACAATTATTTCCAGCCTCGAAACATTTTAAATGAATCCTGTTTTAAAACGATTCTCTGGCTGAAACGTTTTGAAAACATCTTCAATTGCTTGTGCAATCTGTTGACTATGTTTCCCATGCTTCTTTTCTTCCCTGAACTTTCTCCTCAGAGCCATTTTTTTAGCTCACTCAGTTCCCCCTTGCCTGGTTCGCAGATTTTCTCTATTTTTCTTCTATTTGGGGGGGAGGGTAATCTTCAAAGCTTCAAGTATACAAAGAGTATAGAATGCAGCATGAGGTTATGAAGAATTGAAGCATCAATTCAACACAGAATTCAAAAAAGGGCAGCCATGAATCATTTCAAGGGAGTCAGCACAGATCTATGTCATTGTAAGGAGGCAGGGGGTGAAAATGTTTTAGAAACATTTTAGGGGATTTGTGTAGAAAGGGCCCAAATTAACTTTATAATCCATGCTCACAGAGATGTAACAAATGCTCGTAGACATGTAACAAATGGCTACTACACTGGCTAGGGCCTAATTCCATAGGGCCTGTAAGGCAGAGCTATTCTGCCAGACTTTCGGTTGAGGCCCGAAAACTGGAAACTGAATTTGAAATTGTCTATTCTCAGTTGCACTTGTTGCCTGCCAAAACCGTAATTCCCTATTTGCTTTAAATAGCATCTGTTGCCAGACTCATTTTTTAACTCTGATTTGAAATTAAGCTTTTAGTTGATTTTAATTTAAATGTATTTTAACTGCTTTCGGTTGTATTTTAATTATTATAACTGTTTTAATTGTTTAATCAAATTTTATATGCTATTTACTGCTGTAAGCCACTCTGAGCCCTTGTGGGGAGGGTGGCATTCAAATCAAATTAAACAAACAAACAAATAAATAAACAATCAATAGGTCAGCTCTTTGGAATGTGACCACAGCATCTTGTTTACATTCAAACAATTAACACTTTCATTGTTGTGTCAGACACTTGCAAATCCCAACAGATTTGCTCAGGAACAAAGGTTCTCTTCTCATGAACCTGCAGATGCATGCAGAATTTTACATGAACATAAAGAAAAATATATCTCTCCATGGAAGAGGGAAGACTAGTCCAAGAGTAAGAAGGGGGGGGGAGGAGAATATGCAGAAAGCCTTTTTAGAGAAGACATTCAAATTTGGTTTAGGGATGGACTTTACGACACTTTAAAAGATACTTCTGAAGGCCAACAACCCTGTGATCCAAAAGCCATGGAGCAAGGAGGTACAGTAAAGAATAAGGGAGAATCCTTAAGGGTAAGTGAGCATAGCGATAATGAGAAATTAGGAAAATCCCCCTTCCACTTTCTTCTGCCAGTTTCTGTCAGTGGAAACTCTGCTGGTGGCAGGAGTTTTGTACCATCTACTGACATTGTACCATCTACTGACTGTTTAGGGTTATTAATGAGGAACTGATGGTTGTAGTCACATTCCTAAATGGCAATTAAACATATCCCAGGGAACGTTCTTCAGTTGACCAACTTTGTGAAGAAATTTGGATATAAATATGCGGACTTGATCCTATGAGTCCCTTCTGCTGAGTCCTCCGTCAACAGCAAACGACTTCCTCTGATAGAGAATGGGCAGGAGAATTTCTTTGTTGAAGGAAGTATTTCTCTCTTGGAAGAAGGCTAGAGGGAAGGGTGTTCTAGAATCCAATCCCTTGTGAATATGTGTTCAACAGTACAAGAGGGAGATCCAAATGGAAGCGTGTGTGTGTATCCCATCAAGTTGCTTCTGATTTATGGCAGCCCTATGAACTAATGACTTCATTAACAGCCTTGCTCAGATCTTGTAAACAGAAGGCCAGCAGCTTTCTTTATTGAGTCAATCCATCTCATGTTTTGTCTTCCTCTTTTCCTACTACCTTCAATTTTTCTTGGCATTATTGTCCTTTTCAGTGAGTCTTGTCTTCTTATGATGTGACCAGTTTAATAATTTTTCTTTCCAGGGAGAATTCAGGTTTGTCTTTTTGGTGGTCCATGGCAGCTACTTATTTGTCTTTTTGGTGGTCCATGGTATCCATAGAACCTACCAAATGGAAGTACAGAAGAAAATTAGTCTTGATGGGGACAGTAATTCCCTCTACATTTTGGTGCAGGCAGGATGACTCCAGTCTACAGCCAATATTAATAGGACTTATGGCATTGGTCCCAACTCAGATAAAATTAGTTGTGTTAAAGATCAGTTGACAAGTTGAATTCAACTAATGTGAGACTCATTATCCCTCCCCTCCCCCTCCTATCCCCTTCTTTCATTGTTTTTACCTTCCCTATTTTTCCAATCTCTCTTCTTCCCTTTTCCTAAATTTCCTTTTCTTCTCCTTTCTTCTCCTTCCTTGTTATTTTTTTAGCTTCCACTGATCCCCCTGTAGGGATTCCATTAATAAAGTTTATGTAGATATATCTTAAAGGTAAATAATATTTTATAGTGTAATTTTAAAACTACTTACCGGCATATTGTTTTATGTATTGTATACTCAATATTATTCCATTTATTCCATTTATAACTGAGCATATTTGAGTGTAAAAAAGGCTGTAAAGAATTGGAAGAGTTTTTAAAAATTAATTGGACAAATGAGGTTAAAACTGAAATGGTTTGGAAAGCTTATATGAGGGGTTTCTTTATAAATGAAAATTCTATAATGAAAAAAGAAAGAATTAAGCAAGAAGAGAAAATAAAGGAAGAGATAAAAAGAAGAGAAGAAAAACTAAAAAAAGAACCCGGAAGACAGAAGTTGATCAAGGAGATTCAGGAATTAAAAAAACAAATAGATCTAATTTATGTACAAGACTTAGAGAGAAAGTTAAATTATTTGAAAGTAAAGGAATTTGAAGAAGGAAACAAGTCAGGGAAATGGTTGGCATGGAAACTCCGTAAAAAGAGACAAAAAAGAATAATAACTGAAATACACCATGAAGGAAAAGTTTATAAAAACCAAAAAGAAATGGCAGACATCTTTACCAAATACTATACGGATCTATACAGTAAACAACAAATTGATGCTAAAAACCAAGATGTATATATTGCAGAACATACAAAAATAAAGCTATCACAAAATGAAATAAAATTTTTAGAAAAAGATATAGGGTCAGCTGAAATAAGTGAAGAAATAAAAAGATTAAAAGTTGGAAAATCTCCGGGACCAGATGGTATAATTGCCCAATTTTATAAAAATTTTGAACCAGTTATAATACCAATATTAAAACAAGTTATGAATAATATAATGAAATTAGGGAAATCACCGGAATCATGGAAAGATGCAATAATTACGTTAATCCCAAAAGAAGGACAAGATTTGAAAAATGTTAAAAATTATCGTCCAATATCCCTTCTCAATATAGATTATAAAATTTATACAGGAATCGTTACACAAAGATTAAAAAGTATTTTGAAAGAGAAAATAGATAATGATCAAAATGGGTTTCTTCCTGGCCGCCAGCTTAAAAATAATATCAGAATTATAATAAACATGATAGAATATTTTCATAAACAGATAAATAAGCAAGCAGCAATGATTTTTTACGATATTGAGAAAGCATTTGATAATCTCAATTGGAGATTTGTAAAACAGACTATACAAACAATAGGAGGAACATCAAAATTAAGTAATGCAATTGAGGCTATATATAGTCAACAAAAGGCAAGAATTAAAATTAATAATGGACTTTCAAAATATATCAATATTTTCAGAGGAACCAGACAAGGTTGTCCCCTCTCCCCTATCTTATTTATACTATCTATTGAGAATTTAATACATGATATTAAAACAGACCGTAACATTACAGGAATAAAAATAAATGACTGCGAATACAAATTAAAGGCCTTTGCTGACGATTTAGCAATTATGGTGGAAAACCCATTAAAATCAATTGTAGCCTTGAAAGAAAAATTAAATAAATTCCATGAAATATCAGGCCTTAAAATAAATGCCCAAAAAACAAAAACTATGTTATTTAATTTAAATAAAAATCAAGAAAGAAAAATTGAGACGTTAACAAATTACGCTATAGCTGAGAAGGTTAGATATTTAGGAATTAACATAACGAAACAAAATATTCTATTATTTAAAGAAAATTATGATCCAATATGGAGAGAAATAAAAAAAGACCTTAACAGATGGGATAGGCTAAACCTATCTCTATCAGGTAAGATAGCAACTGTTAAAATGTGCATCCTTCCCAAAATGCTTTTTTTATTTCAAACAATTCCAATTATTATTTCTAATAAATATTTTAAAATATGGAAAAAAGATATACTACAGTTCATCTGGGGGGGGGGTAGAAAGGCAAGGATTAGCTATACAAATTTGATGGAAGTTAAAAGTAAGGGAGGATTTGCTTTACCAGATCTGAAAACTTACTACCAAGCAGCAGCGCTATCTTGGTTTAAAGAATGGATATTTTTAACTAACAAAGAAATTCTTAATATAGAAGGATATAAACTACATTTCGGTTGGCATCATTACATCTGGTATGCCAAGGATAAGATGTTTAGAGAATTTACAGATCATTACGTAAGAAGAGCTATATATAAAGTCTGGAGAGAATACAGAGATAACTTTATGATAAAAACACCTCAATGGTTATCTCCACATGAATCTTTCCGCCTGAACCCCATAACAGAAACAAAATATTTAAGATATTCATATATTCTTTAAAAAAGTCAAAATGGTTTTCAATTGAAAGAAAGGCAAGAAATACGGATAGAGGGAAAGGAGTGCCAATGGTTCCTATACCATCAACTTAAAGATAAATACAATAAAGATAAAAGAAAAGATTTTGAAACCAAAGATTCTGAATTGATGATAGTGATGCAAAAAGGGGAACAGAAACTGGTAAGCAGATTATACAATATGTTAATACAATTAAGATTAGAAAAAGAACAGATAAAAGAGTGCATGATTAAATGGGCACAAGATTTGGGTAAAAATATAACTTTAGATCAATGGGGAAGATTGTGGAACAAAAATGTAAAATTTACGAGATGTATGAACTTTAAAAGAAAAAATTTTATACAAAGATGTATTACAGATGGTAGCTTTATGTCCTCAAAAGAATTGCAAAAGGAAATAGAGTAAAGGAGAATCTGGACAATGTTGGGAAATGTCAGAAAGAGAAAGGGCACCCCCTATTTTTTTCACATGTGGTGGCAATGTGAACAAGTCCAAGATTATTGGAAAGGAATCTATGAACTTATGAGTAAAATATTAGGTATACAATTTAATTTCTGGCCAGAAATTTTTTTGCTGAACATAATAGATTCCATAAAATTTAGAAAACATGATAAATTAATTTTATACATGGTGTCAGCAGCTAGAATAAACTATGCTAAAATGTGGAAATCAAGGAATGTACCCTCAACAGAAGACTTTATTCAGAAGTTAATAGAATATGTCAAGATCGATAAAATCTCCAATTTATTAGAACATCATAACTTGACGATTTTCTTACAAACATGGGAACCATTGGTTAATTATCTGGTATATGAAAAAAAAATTGGTTTATTTTTCTAACGTATTAAATAGTTGATTTTTTCCCCTTTCCTTCCTGTATAGACTCTACCTCTCCAATGGAAACTCTTCTTTTCTTTTCCTAGTCTACTCGAGTGTAACTGAAAGTTAAAGATGAGATCAATTACTTACAAAGAGGGAAAATATTAAAAATATAAGAAACAGATTATAATGTTAAAGATAAGTTCTACAGGTCAGTGAGTAAGATATATGTTAGATTTCTCTTTTTTTGTAGTAAATAGTACCAAATTGGTGTAAATATATGTTATCTATGAAATTAATATAGGAGATAGAACCTTTAAGAAATATAAATCATAGTTGGAAGTTTTCTTTTATGTATAAATTTCCTTAAAGGACTGAAATATATAGAAGATTTTATGTTTGATGAGTGATGTTAGTAACAGAATGTTATAGCTGTAATAAGCAATTTTTAAATGCTTCTGTATCAAGTATATGAATAAATAAAGTATTAAAAAAACAAAACAAAAAAAAGAGTATACATGAGTGCTGGAGTCTGTTTTAATCTCTCTAGATTTAAATTTCCTTTATATTTTGTCAAAAGCACTTCAGTATCAGAGAATGGCAACTTGATCAGACCTCCTAGTTTTTGAAGCAATCAAATAAGTGACTAGCCTCAGATTATCAGAGCATTTCCTACCTCATATAAATCCTACGTGGTCTATGTGTATCCAGGTTTTGGAGTCTGTCAGCAATAGTTAATATCTTACTTAGTTAATAGTTAATATCTTACTTAATAGTTAATATCTTACTTAATATCTTACTTAATATCTTAATAGTTAATATCTTACCATGCACATTCATCAAAGAAATAGGTTGAAATTTTGCACACAAAATATGGTCTTTGCTGGGTTTATGGTCCACAGTGATATAGGTATCATATTATGATAATGGCAATGAGGCAGACTAAAACATCTTGTCATACATTTCATAGACCTTTGAAATGCAAAAATCTGCAAAAGTTCTATACCATTCTAGTTACCCATTTGTCCTCCTCACCAGCATAAGTGGCACTAAGGCCAGCTATGAGGGTAAATGGGGAGGTGAGTGGGTACCACTGAGCTCCGCAGCACCCAACCAGCTTCCTGCCACTTCTTCCAGAGTTGTGTCAGGGCAATGAGGAGGGTGACAGAGCTAGGGGCATTCCAAAGACATTCCCAGAAATGCAGTAGGCTTAGGCCCAGGGATGCAGGTATATATATTTTTATGGGATGAGTTTGGGCCATGGCCCCTCCCACCCCTGGGGGCATGGCCATACATCCCCAAGCCCCACCCCCAGCCTCAGTGCTTATAAAAGCAGCTCTCCGAGACCAGAGACAGCAGACTCCCCTGCCATGCCTGCCCCCCCCCACCGGCTGGGCTTCCAGCCGGCAGCCAGTAGTCCATTCTGCCCTCCCCTCTGGGCAGAGGCATAGCTAGGGAAAAGGGAGCCTGGTGTAAAATCTGAGTTTTGCATGCCCCCCCATGGGCGGCTGCTGTGATGCTGGAATCCACCCCCAAACAGCATCACTTTCAGTGGTGTTTAAACTAGGGACCCCAGATTCTCCTTTTAAATCCACCTTAAAGGGAGAATCTGGGGGGGCCCAGTTAAAACAACATTGAAAGTGAAGCTGTTTGGGGGTGGAGTATCCCCCATCCTGAAAGAGCATCACTTTCAATATTTAAACTGGGGGACCTCAGATTCTCCCTTTTAATCCATGCCGAAGGGCGTAGATTTAAATGGAGAATCTGGAGAAATTTGGGGGGGGGGGCTGCTGTCAGGGGTGTAATTGTTAAGCTAGAAGCACTAAACTTTCAGGTTACCTTTAGGAGACTCTTCTGATGACACCGCCCAGGGTTGGTGAAGTTTGGTTCGGGGGGTCCAAAGTTATGGACTCTCAAATGTGTAGCCCCCATCTTCTATTAGCTCCCATTTGAAACTATGGGGGATGGGGGAACTACAAGCTCCTTTCCCTTCCTCTCCCCACCAACTCTTTTTCCTAATTTTGTCCTCACACCAACCCTAAGAGATAGGCTGTTAGCCTGAGAAACAGCTCCAAGCCAGTACAAGTGGGTAGTAAGCATGTAAATCTTTCACAAATCACCCCCAGCAAAACAAATGTCAGCATCATCTCTCATAAAACACCTCCAGTGGAATCCACCCCCAAAGAGCATCACTTTCAATGGTGTTTAAACTAGGGAGCCCAGATTCTTCTTTTAAATCCACCTTAAAGGGAGAATCTGGGGAAATTTGGGGGAGGGGGTGCCTGCTGTCAGGGTGCAATTGGTAAGCTAGCAGCACCAAAATTTCATGGTATCTTTAGGAGACTATCTTGATGATACCACCCAGGTTTGGTGAAGTTTGGTTCAAGGGGTCCAACGTTATGGACCCTCAAAAGTGTAGCCCCATCTCCTATTAGCTCCTGTTGGAAACAATGGGGGATGGGGCACCCCTTTTAGGAGTCCATAACTTAGGACCCCCCAAACCAAACCTCCACAAACCTGGGAGGTATCATCAGTAGGGTCTCCTGAAAGATCCCTGAAATATTGGTACTGCTAGCCTAAAAAATGTGCCCCCTGCAGGCCAAAACCTGAAAAAACACAAAAAAATAGAAAACACACACAAATGGACCTGAAATTTTTGTGCCTTCCACTGGGCAGCGCCTGGAGACATAGGGCACCCCATATTCCCTAGGCAAATACGCCACTGTTCTTAACCACTACACCACTCTGGCTCTCTTTCCTGCTGGCACAATTTTGATTTCCCCTATAGAAAGTTTTCAGACAAATAGGGGTTTTCCAGCTTCTTCTACCTCCCTACACCATTTAGAAGCCCTCTGGAGATGGCGGGCAGTGCAGCAGCAGCAGCATTCCTGGCTGCCAGAACTGGATTGGGCTGTTAGATACCATAAACCAAGTGGCCTAACCCAGACTGGAAATTAAGGGACTAATATAATGGGGCTTGGTCAGAAATACTGTAACATCTATATCAAAGGCAAAAATCTGAAATGTGATGAACATAGTCTAACCAGAAGCAATTTTGATGCACAGAAGAAATAAAACTATAATCTCTGTCCAGTGGGTACCATGTACCTGGCTTAGCCATATAGGCTTTAAGTGTAGATCTCACCAAAGAATATTCTTTGAGTAGAAGTGTGCTTCAACCCAAACCTCTATCAAGTACATCGTTAAAATTTCCCCCACCAATGAATATGTAAAATTTATCATGTAGCTGAAACATTGACGAAATGTATCCAGAGAATCTACATTTGGATCATACTCGTTCATCATAGCCATGATAGACTCAGAGCTTTTCACTACCAAAATAATAAAGTGATCATCTGGAACTGTAATTACTTCCTGGATCTAAAAAAACAAAAAATATGCTTGTGTATCAATATACCAATCCCTTTATATTGATTAGATGTCTCAGTAACATTTATCTCACCAATCCAGTCCTTGCACAGAATTCTTATTCTTTGCCATGAGTTTCTTGTAAAACTGCCACATCAGCTTTAAGATCTTTCAACTTGGAAAGAATCTTTTTACACATATTAGAATACTTCATGCCCTTGACATTCCATGACATCACACTGAAGGTTTTATGGTTTGAATTCTAAATCTCATCTACACTGGATTCCTCTTTGTTCATTGTGTGGGCAATGGAGCTAAATGCTTCTGCTCATACAAGGCCAGTCATTCAATGAATCAGGAAGTGGCTAGCACTGAAGAAATGCACTTCTTGGTGGAGGACCATCCTTGTAACAGAGGAGGCACAGAACAATTGGGGGTAAGGTTTAGAATCCAAATCCTTATTCCTCTTGCTTATGCTGGCAATGCTAACAAAGCTCAGAAGAACAGAAGAACAAGCCTGCTGGATCAGACCGGAGTCCATCTATTCCAGCACTCTGCTACTCGCTGTGGCCCATCAGGTGCCTTTGGGAGCTCACATGCAGGATGTGAAAGCAATGGTCTTCTGCCGCTGCTGCTCCTGAGCACCTGGTCTGCTAAGATCAAGGAGGATCAAGATTGGTAGCCATAGATCAGTGGTGGCGAACCTTTGGCACTCCAGATGTTATGGACTACAATTCCCATCAGCCCCTGCCAGCATGGCCATAACATCTGGAGTGCCAAAGGTTCGCCACCACAGCCATAGATCAACTTCTCCTCCATAAATCTGTCCAAGCCCTTTTTAAAGCTATCCAGGTTAGTTGCCATCACCACCTCCTGTTGCAGTATATTCCAATCACATGTTGTGTGAAAAAATGTTTCCTTTTATTAGGCCTAATTCTTCCCCAAGCTCTTAGAAAGTTGATGTATCGCCAATGAATTATTTGAATTGAGGCCAATAACTTAACTCCATATATAATATTGGGAAGCGTTTCCCTTGTATGTGCTCTGAATGGCACCATATTCATGTTCAGGAGGTCCACACGCTTGTTCTGACTTTTCCTCATCCTTTCATATACTACATACTACATACATCTCCTGCTGGAAGCTTCAATGGAGATTTTTATGCATCAACATGTCATCACAGATTCATCACTGGTAGAACAGCTGAATTCATGCCTTGTAGAACTTTAGAGACCAACAAGATTTTCAGGGCACTGCTGAGAATCAAAGCTCGAATTCTTCAAAGTTCATCCTCTCAAAATCTTATTGGACTCAAATCTATCTGTTCTACTGCAGACCAAAATATCTACCCTCTGAAACCCACTGGTAGTACTTCTGTGTGAAACTGCATTTCCCTCATATTTTGTCAAACCTTAACACTTAATCAGTGGAGTCAGTTAACACATTCATTCCGCCATAAATAAATCCTGAAAGACCATTCTGCTATGAACAAAAACTGAAAGATTACACATTAATTATGTGATAGTCCTATGCGAGAAACCTTCAAAAGAAAAAGGGAATCAACTGAACCAAGAATCAACTGAGAAGTCTAAGAGGCTGAGTTGAAGGAAACAAAAATAGAAAATAAAGAAAATATTTATTCGGTATGCACAAATTATTAATTAAAAGCAAAGGGCCTGAAAATAAGCTTTATAAAAATAATGGCAGACCTAAGTCCTCACTGAGATAAAAACCCATATCATACAGTGTTGATGAAAATACACTTCACGATAAAGCATAAAAGACCACACGCGTTTCAGCCATTTGGGTCTTCTTCAACGATCACAAATGTACAAATAGTATACATTACAGTATATTTTAAGAAACATGACCAGGTAGTTTACTTTCTGTTATGTGTGGTTTAAAATGGATATCCAAAAAGAAACCATGACTCTTATCTTTCAGTTGTAATGTAGACACACAAATAATGAAGGGTTTTATATAAGCTGCTACAGATTTAATGATTCTCATAGGATGTGGTGTCATTATTTGGAAATCTTTCATAGTCCATAAGCTTGGAGTGTTGTTGGATCCTGATGTACAGCTGCAGGTGCTGGTTTCCTGTGTGGCAAGTAGTGCATCTTATCAGCTATGGCCAATAGTCCCTCTAAGTGTGCCATAGTCCTGAGCAGAGCTTCCAAAACACTGCGCAAAACTGAGCCACCTGGGAGAGCTCCCCGACAGGTGGCCCCTTGTCTGCATGGCACCAGTACGGTACACGGCCCCACATCCTACAGGAAACATTAGCTATGGCTATTCCTCAAAAGCATGATCTGGCCACTGTGATCTGTGTCCACCTTTGAAACCAGTCTGGAAGCTTCACTAGGTTCAGAATGTGGCAGTCACATTTTTGTCAGGGGTTGTTTATAGAAATTGTATCACTCCTGGGCTGTAAGTGCTACACTTGTTACATACCTGCTTTCCCGGCACCATCCAAGGTCCTGGTTCTTACCAGCAACCATTTTTTAAAGGAACTGATTTCTATAGTCTGAAGATTAGTTGGAATTCTGGGAAAGCCTCAGACCTGTAAGGAATTCCATAGAAGCAGAAATAAAAGGCTTTTTTGGTGTAAAAGACCGTTTATTCAGACATCCTAGAAAGCTCACGTACACGACGTGGCAGGAATAGAGTCTCCCGCCAGAAACACAGGTTATAACTCTGTCCATCCCATCCCCCCTCCCGGATTCCCATGGGAACGGAGTTCTCATCTCTCTCGCAGAGATAAGGTCTCCGCCAGAGTCTCCGCCGCAGGTGCTGGCCCATCGCCCGGGTTATGGAATCCAGTCAAGGCCAGGCGGCTGTCCTGAACATCAACACCATTGAATCCTTTACACTCTGCCTCCCTTAAGAAAAACTTCTACCCCAGGTTTTGAAAGCTTGGAAAGAGTGCTGTGTGAAAAAAAAGCAGAAATGAGGGCAGGGGCGTCAATATTTTTGGAATAGACCCATTGATTATACCCGGAGGAATATCCCACCCAAGAGACTAAATATTGCAAAAGCGCTTGCGATTAAAACGGGAGGTCCAGGATGGCGCCCATTCCGTAATGCTTGTGGCCATCCAATTATAGTCGGCGGGGGTCTCTCTCGGGCGGTCAAATTCTACAGGCATCGGAAACGGGAGCCTCCTTTGAGCAAACTGGAATGAAAGACAGGATGGATATTACTTAGGAGAATTAGGCAAGTCCAATCGGGCAGTGACATCATTAATCACTTTTTTTAGTAATCCTAAAAAGGTCCCACGAATCTTTTGCCCAGTTTTGAAAAGGGTTTATGTACGTCTCTGGAGATTTTTGGTAGACAAATACACCCAGGCGCCCACACGTAAAGGAAAATCCGAAATGTGCTTATCCGCTTGAAGTTTTTTGGGAGTCTTTAGCCTGCTGTAAAGGCCCGGTCTGGACCGCTTTCCACCCCTCGGCCAGAGATAGAAAATCCACTGTTGGAACTCCGGAGGATTCAACAGCTTCCGCAGGTAGTTGCGGCAACGGAGGGAAGGATGCGAATTGCAGACACGCATTTCGAAGGGGTTTTTTTTTGTACTGCTACTTGAACCGCATTATTATAGGCGTATTCTGCAAACGGAATTAACTTTCGGGCACCAGTTGTCTTGGTGATAGTTGGTGTATTTCAACGTGAAAATACTGCTCCAGGGTTCTGTTCGTTCTCTCCGACTCACCGTCACTTTGAACGTGGTAGGGGGCGGCATTCGTCGAGGGCTGGCCCCCAACAAGCCCAGGAAATAGGCTTTCCAGAACTTTGCAATGAATTGGGGCCCAAGCGGTCGGAGACCACCTTAACGGGGGCGGAGTGTGAAGACGATAAATATGCTGGAATGAACAGACGCCAGCTTAACTTAGGAAGGCGGAGGGATGGAAGCACATGGAACGAAATGGGCTTGTTTAGAAAATAAGTCCACCACCACCCACAAGAACCCGTGTTGCCTTGACTTTCTGGCAAATCCAAGTAATAAAATCCATGGAGATGACTTCCCAGGGGCGGGAGGCCACCGGGAGAGGCTTCAACAGACCATGGGGTTTCCCGGAACGGATTTGGCTTCCGCGACAAACAGAGCAACCCTTGATATATGTCTCAATGTCTTTGCGCATCGCTACGCCACCAAAATTGACGGGCGGGCCAAATGCAGAGTCTTAAGGGAAGCCAAAATGTCTCAGCCGAGCGGGCATCATGACAGGCCTCGAGAACCTGCTTACGGAGGGGAGGCATGTACCAACAATCCCCCCGCCGCCAAACACCATTCTCCAGGCGTAATTGGTGAGTCACCTTCCTCCGCCCGGTGGCTCCGGCCGCTGGGTGAGCCCTCGCCTCCTCGAAGTTCTTTCGTGAGGAAAGGAGAGACCAGGCTGGGAATGGGTGGAGAAGGAGGAGTGGACGATCTGAGATCGAAAGTGACAGCCAGCCCCAATTGGGAGGGGAGAGAACAGTGCGCGGGATATCCCATCGTAAGGCAGCTCCACTTCTCCTCAGGCGAGGCGGCGAGAGCGCATCAGCCAGTTTATTGGTTTTTCCGAGGGGGAAATGGACAGTGAAAGAGAAACGAGAAAAGAAATGCGGCCCAACGGAGTTGTTTTGTAGACATCTTGAGGGGGGGGGTGGAAAAGGGCGGCCAAGTTCTTGTGATCCATTCCAAACTTGAAAGGGGTGTTTAGCCCCCTCTCAGCCAGTGGCGCCAAGTGGAAAGTGCTACTTTGATGGCCGCAGTCTCTTTATCCCCTACAGTCCAGTTGAGCTCAACTTTGCGACCGGAGAATTTCTTTGATAAATAAGCACACGGAGACCAGCCTATCATCTTTATTTCTCTGCAACAGGGCTGCACCAAAAGCGCTTTGTCCGAGGCATCCCACGTGAACCACAAAAGGAAGATCTGGGTCAGGGTGTTTTAGGATAGGTTCCGGTAGTAAAAGCTGATTTTAAATGTTGAAAAAAAAGCTGTCTGACATTCTTTTTAAGACCAGGAAAGGGGGGCCCCGGGCTTGGCAGCCTGTGGGTCTTTTACCCTTAGATGCGTAAAGAGGTCTGTGAGTGGGAGAGTCAGTTCAGCGAATTGGGGTATAAAGTCAACGAGTAGAAACTTGGCAAAACCCTAGGAACGATTGGAGTTCCTTGCTTCAATTGAGTAGGAACAGAGCCATTGGAGGACTGCTTCAATCTTAGCAAGGATCCATTTTAGCCCCTCGGAAGAGATCCAGTAACCCAAATAGTCGAGTAGAGGTTTGGTGGAAACAACATTTAGAAAGTTTGGCAAAGAGGGAGTTGTTGAGCAAGCGTTTTAATACTTCCCCGAACCAAGGCTTCATGCTCCTCCATGGTTTGTAGAATAAATTAAAACATCATCTAAGTACACCCACTACTCCCTTGTATAATAAATCATGTAGAACTTCGTTGATTAAAAGGGCCATAAAAGCTCCGGGGGGCCCCACTTAACCCGAATGGCATTATTAAGTATTCATACTGTCCAAATTTTGTGTTAAATGCAGTCAAATGTTCATAGCCTTCTCGCAATCCCTGACCCTGTAGTAAGCTTCTCTTAAGTCCTAACTTAGTAAAAATGCGTTCTTGCCCAATGCATCTAAAAGGTCCTTTGATTAATGGCAAAGGGTATTTATTGGACAGGGAAACCGTGATTGAGTCCTCGGTAATCCTGCGGCAGAGCCTTGGGAAGACCCGGCCCCTTTTTTTTACAAATAATACAGGAGCAGCATGTGTGTGTTTGGTAGCTCGTCAGATGAACCCGCGAGCAAGGTTCTTGTCTAAGAAGGCACGAAGTTCCTTCTCCTCATTGGGGCTCATGCGGTAGATTCTGCCTCTTAGTAGTTGAGCCCCTGGCTGTACCACGCATTTTTTGCAGTCAGTGTCTCTATGGGGTGGCAATTGATCGATTTCTTGCTCCTGAAATTGCCTGGCTAAATCTTGGCAAGCCGGGTGGAATGCCAGTAGATTCGGGAGCAATTAGAGCGTGCACCGCTGACGAAGCCAGGGGTATATGTCACTAGGAGGTGAGCTTTTCCCCCCAATTCATGTGTTCTCCGCAGGGATGCGGTCAGTGAATTCTAAGATCCTTTCTTTCCAAATGAATTTTGGTTCATGCAACAACAACCATGGCATGCCCAGGACTATGGAGTGTTTGGCCACCGGCACCAGAATAAAACCACCTCTCCCAATGGTCAGCGCAGCGGAGGAGGACCGCTATGCGTTTTGAACTGGGCTGGCCGTCCTTCGGCCTCGAGAGGGCTGCCGCCCATTTGGGTGAACGGTATGGGCTTAGCCAGGGGAATTCGCTCCAGTCCAAGTTCCTCCGCCACCTGGGGCCGTGATTAAACAATGGGAGCAATCTAGAATTCATAAGTACTGAGGCTAGTAATACGCAGTGTGTGCTTAGCGGGGTTGGCCAGAATCGCTTTGAATCGTAATGGGGGCTTGCCTTCACTCACCGCATCTGGAGTCGAACTCCATATCCATGGGGGCTGAAGAGAGGCAAACAGCTGCTTCCCCCTCCTCTGGGTCGCCTTCGGTAACCGCTTTAGATGAGCCCGCTGGGGGCGGCCCGGACGCGCGGTGGCTTGGCAGATGGGGTGCGCGCGTCCGGAGCGGTTGGCTTCTGTTTTTTCGGGCAGTTGGCGGCTAGATGACCCGGTCCTCCGTGAAAAGATACATAACCCCAGACGGCGACGGCGCTCGGAGGTGGTTTCGGTAGAGGCTGCTGGGCTTGGCTTATGAAGTCGCGAGCGGTGGTCGTAGCTGCTGGTTTTGGGCGCATGGGCGGCCCCCGGCACGAGCTTAATCCAAACGAGATTTCACTTGAGATCCTAATTCGATCCAATCAGCAATAGTGCGGGGGATCCGGAATAATGAACACTGCTTGACGCAGTTTCTGCTTCGCCTACGGCATCCGAGAAGTATTCACATTTCATGCGCTTCAGGCTACTCAGGAGGGGATCGAGCAGCCGCCGCGACGTAAATTCACGGGCAAATTTGGCAAAGGAGCGGCTGCTCTGCTGAATAGATTTGATGGTGCGGATGCGCTTCATTTTCAGCACCTGGATCTTTGGAAGCGAGTTTTGGCGCTTGGAGGAACGCGGTGCACCGTGGCGAAAATATCCTCCCCTTGCAGATCAAAAAGAGTCATAAACCAGCTGTCGTCAGCCGCCTCCATCCGGAAGACGGAACCGGCGTCCAGCATTTTTTTTCGCTCAGACCGGCATACAGATCGTCATAGTCCTCCATGTGGGCATCGAAGTTGTAGGATGAAGCAGGGGAGTTTGGAAGCGGTCCCCATCGAAACGGGCAGGTATTGGAGGTTCGTAACATCCTCTCTCCACTGCCCTTCTTGGCTACTGGGCTGGGCGCGTTGGTTGCGCAGGCTGGGAGGCAGCGGCGCAGGGAGGGCCGGAATCGGGTGGAGGTAAAACAACGCCGGCGCCGCTGGTGCTCTGGTGGGAGCAGGTCTTTGGAAGGTGGCAGATGCGCGAGTAGCAGGACTCAGCAGCGTCGCCGCCTCTGGCGCTGGCTGTACCAGCGACAGCGTAGACTCCAACTTCTGGGGCATCTTGTCCTGCTGCTTCTTCAGCCCTTCTTTTCCAAGGCTGCCAAGTCTCTCTCCTTGCGGGTCAAGGCATCCTGGTGCTTACGCAAAGCCGCTTTCTCTCGCTCCAGTCTGGCCTGCCCGCCTCGCTGCTGAATAGCTGCAGTTAGTTCACTTTGCGCACGTATGGCCTTAACGCTTTCGCGTTGACGCTCTAAGTCCAGTTTGGAGTGTTCCAGGACCTTATCATGGACTGATAGATTCTGCATATATTAAGCCGCTGTAGCGCCGCCTTTGGCACGGTCCACCCGGAGTTGGATTTCTTTTGCTGCTGTTCCCCGGCCTTTTGCAGGTTTTCACGCTCTTGCTGCAGCTGCTCTCGCTCCTCTTCCCATAGCTGGCTATGCTCACGGCCCCATGCTTCCTGGGCATTCCCGCAGTCGGCCCACTTCCTCATCCCAGCTCTCTTTTGATGGGAGGGGGAATAGATCCGGATGGGAAGGCAGGCTTTCTTCGGATTCTCTTTTCATCAGAACGCAGCACCTCAGGTTCACCGGCTGCTCCACGGGGCGCTTCAGGTTCAGCTGCTGATCCGGGATCTGGGGGGGTCCGGACGTGGAAGCTGGCACGGATAATTCCCCTCCCAATCCTCGATATAGTCCCGGGTTTCAACGGGTGGTCTTAGGACGGGCCCCTGCGCTATGCCACGGTGGATTCTTGGGAGCATCACCAAAATACACGAAGTCCAGGAATCGCTCAATGGACTCCTGTAAGGTTGCAAGATGAAAGGTGGTCAGGCCTGCCTCCTCCGTGGACAGGTTGCATCTGAGGTTTGTAATCCACTCGGAAACGGGCAGATATCCGGGATCCACAGGCTGCCGATCCATAGACAGCTCTCAAACCACTCATGCAAGTCCACATGATCGTTTCCTCGTCCCTCGCCCCAACGTGGAGTAAGGGGAGACTCGTGTTGATACGAGGACGGGAAAGAGTCACCAGCGAGACCCGTTCTCCCGCCGGTTCCTCCAAATCCATAAGGGAAAGCTCGGAGCCCTCTCTGGGGGCTACCACACCTTCCACAGATTCAGGAATATTCAACCTCTCCATGCCGAGGACACCAGGAGGTCCACTGCACTGGGGAGATAGATGAACTAAGATTCCTGCCACAATGTAAGGAATTCCATAGAAGCAGAAATAAAAGGCTTTTTTGGTGTAAAAGACCGTTTATTCAGACATCCTAGAAAGCTCATCAGACAACGACGTGGCAGGAATAGAGTCTCCCGCCAGAAACACAGGTTATAACTCTGTCCATCCCATCCCCCCTCCCGGATTCCCATGGGAACAGAGTTCTCATCTCTCTCGCAGAGATAAGGTCTCCGCCAGAGTCTCCGCCGCAGGTGCTGGCCCATCGCCCGGGTTATGGAATCCAGTCAAGGCCAGGCGGCTGTCCTGAACATCAACACCATTGAATCCTTTACACTACCCCACCAGGAGGTTGGCAGCCCTACTAGAAATGCCCTCTTAGCATGTTGACCCCCCGCCCAAAAAGGTAGAACTTCAATTCACTTTTTATGGAGAACCCTAAAGCCCTAATTTTTTAAAAAAAGTATCCAGCAAATTTACATCAAACAACCAAAGCCATCACCACAGGAATGATCTTGATTTTTCTGGACAGAATACAAATTTACAGAAAACAATGCTAACAGAATGTCTTCATATGCGAAATCAATATCACAAGCACGATACCACTCTTGAGCTCAAGACTTTTTAAAATTCCAGTAATTTGGCCAGATCTTTTAAAATTTTGGCTAGTTTACAGTCTTGTCAGGTTGATCGCAGGATGGGGCAACACGACCAGATTTTCTAAGGTACAGAATATCCAGACATTAAAATGGCAGAGGGTTGTTCAGCTAACCGGAGCTAATTATACCGATGCCCGTGCACCTGCATATCTTTTGTAACAACTTTGCTACCTTCCTTAAACCTGACGATGTGAGATAATTTTAGGCTAACCCTGGAATAATCCAGAGATGAGAAATAAAGGAGAGACTGTGAACACATTAACCAATTCTTTTTATATGAGGTTTTTCAAAATCCTGATGGTTACAAAGCATAGTGGATGTGAGGGCGATCTGGCTGCGACATCTGTCACCCCATTGATCGCCAGGGTTGATTCGGCTGATCTGGTTGGCAGTGGTGTCCCTACCTCCTCACCGGCTTCCATGTGTCTCCTCCGGTTGCTACCGGGTGGAAGAGGACGACTCATCCCAGATAGAAGGGAGTGTACCGCTCTTCGTCATATGGGTATACGAGGCCAAGGGCCCCTGCTAGAACCTCCAAACAAGCTCAAGGTCCATTTGTAGGAGAACGTAGGGTACAAAGCATAGTGCATTTTTTGCCAGTGTGGTACAGTGAATAGAATGTTGCATCCGCAATGCTTAGTGGACGTCAGTTCACATCTTCATTCTACCAAGATTTTTACTGGGCGGCTTTGAGGCTAACTCTAGGTGTCTGAGGCTAACACTAACTCTTAGCCTAAACCAGTGATGTCGAACCTTTTCGAGACCGAGTGCCCAAATTGCAACCCAAACCCACTTATTTATTGCAAAGTGCCAACACAGCAATTTAACCTGAACACTGAGGTTTTAGTATAGAAAAAATGGTTGGCTCAGAGATGTGCATTACTCAGGAGTAAGCTTGGTGGTAGTCGGTGGCTTTGCTTTGAAGCAACCATGCAACTCTTCCAATGGGTGAATCACGACCCTAGGAGGGTTTACTCAGAAGCAAGCCCCATTGCCAGCAACCGAGCTTACTCCCTGGTAAAGGATCACGCTTTAGTTCTTCGCATGAAAATCAGTGAGGTTTAACAGCGCTTAACAGGGTCACCTACACTGCTTCCCCAAAACTACGTCTTAGGTTTAATGAGGCCCAGGCCAGCCTAGATGGGGGGGGCGACTCTGTTTGTGTGTGCCCACAGAGAGGGCTCTGAGTGCCACCTGTGGCACCCATGCCATAGGTTCGCCACCACTGGCCTAAACAGTTACCATCTGTGGCCTGCCCCCTCTATGACCGCCTCCCCACCCCGACCACCCCCTGTTATGAGACAACAGAATGAGTTTTGTCTGCCACTTCTATTTTAAGACTTACTGGGGTTCAGTGAAGCTGAAGTTTCATTACCTTGTTTTAGTAGACATATGGAGTCATTTTTAAAATTTTAATGTATAGTAGATATTTATAATTCGTTGTATATTCATTTTATATTTATATCATGTTGGAGACTGCCCCAAGCCCAAGAGGGAGGGGTGATATAGAAATTTAATAAAATAACTGAAATAAAACTCACCCGGGGGGGGGGGTGAGGAGAAAAGGTGGAACCAGGTATGCTACCTTCCTCCTCTTTGGAGGGAAGTCAAATTAAAAATGTAATAATCTCAACATGTTCAAAGATTATTTTATCAATTTTGCTTTTTTTAAGTTCCTGATCTTTTAGCACATTTCCCAACTCATCTTTACAAATTGTCTGATTTGGTATAATGTGCAATATTTTTCGTATCTTTCCAAAAAAAATCATAGCCTATACTAAGTCAAACAATTGGTTCATGTACCTCAGTGTAGTGTTCTCCGATTGGAAATAGCAAAACATGTCTTCTACCACTGGGCCATTGTCTTTCCAGGTGTGAAAAAATTGGAATTGTGTATAGAACTAAGTTCCCAAGATGCTCTAGAGCACAGTGTCAAACACACAGCCCTCCAGATGTTATGGACTACAGTTCCCATCATCCCCTGCCAGCATGATGGTGTAGTCCATAACATCTGGAGGGCCGCGAGTTTGACGCCTATGCTCTAGAGAAGGAACAGCTCCTACACCCATTTGTCTGTAGTGTAGCTGGAAAAAGGAGAGAAAGAAAGAGAAAAGAGGGAGGCAGAAGAACAGAAATAAACGCATGAATTACATGGACTGCTCATAAGCATTTTGGCAGAGTCTTCTACATGTTTGCAGAGAGGGAGAAAGACTACTTATAAAGACAGCAGTTAAAAGTGTTTCCATTGGACAAGATCATTCTGAATGAATGAGCAGGCTCTGTCTGTGGTAATGATACCCATTTATCATAGATACATCAGTATGTGCATTGGTGTGTACGTGTGTGCAAAGTTGTTTTTCTCAAGTTTCCAATATTTTATAGAGAAATAGAAGAAGATGAGTGCATCCGTTTTTAATGAACATATTAATTACATAATTTTACTCCATTTACACTGGGGTTTTAAAAAAAACATATCCATGAAAAATTAACCAAATTCTCTTTAACCCTGTTTTGTATGGCAGGAACTATAGGCTTCATTGAACAGAAGCCAAGTTTATCCTGTGCACATATTCACTCTTTCTGTATTTGTCTAATTTCAGATTTGATGCATGTGTGGTGTAGTGGTCAAGAGCAAGTGGACTGTAATCTGGAGAACAGGGTTGATTCCTCATTCCTCCACATGAGCGGCAGACTCTTATCTGGTGAACCAGATTTGTTTCCACGCTCCTACATTTCTGCTGGGTGGGCTAGTCACAGTTCTTTGGAGCTCTGTCAGTCCCGCCTACCTCGCAAGGTGTCTGCTGTGGGGAGAGGGAGGGAAAGAATTTGTAAGTCATCTTGAGCCATCTTACAGGACAGAAAGTAAGGGTATAAATCCAAACTCTTCTTCTATTGACAAAGCTTTTCATGACTAGAGTCAACTGGTCATTATGGGTTGTGTGGTCATGACCTGGTAGTTTCTGCTCCTGACAGTTCGCCTACATCTATGTCTGGCATCTTCAGAGGCATGTCACGGTAAGATGCATTTCTCTTTGGGGCCCAGTGTAGCGTGATTGTGTGGCAGGTGAGGAATATGTTGTGTTCACCTCACAGGTGAGGGGGGGGTAAGGCATATTTGCATGTGTCTGAGTGGAGTTCATTTGAATGTCTCTGGGTCTTTTTTCAGTTTTGGTGTTTTTTAGTACTGGTAATTCCAAATTAATAAAATTGGAGGTGCTACTGCCTAACACAGTGGTGGCAAACTTATGGCACGGGTGCCAGAGGTGGCACTCAGAGCCCTCTCTGTGAACACGCACAAACAGAGTCTCCCCCCCACACACACACACATCTAGGCTGGCCTGGGCCGGTGGGCTCAATTATTAACATTAAACCTAAGACCAAGTTTTGGGGAAGCAGTGTAGGTAACCCGGTTAAGCGCTGTTAAGCCTCACTGATTTTCATGCGAAGAACTAAAGCGCGATCCTTTACCTGGAAGTAAGCTCAGTTGCTGGCAATGGGGCTTACTTCTGAGTAAAGATTCACCCATTGGAAGAGTTGTGCAGTTGCTTCAAAGCAAAGCCACCAACTACCACCAAGCTTACTCCTGAGTAATGCACTCCTTGGAGCCAACCGTTTTTTCTAAACTAAAACCTCAGTATTCAGGTTAAATTGCCATGTTGGCACTTTGCAATAAATAAGTGGGTTTGGGTTGCAATTTGGGCATTCGGTCTCAAAAAGGTTCTCCATCACTGGTCTAACATATTTTAGCTTCACTTCTGCTTAGGTGACTGATTATATACAGGACATCCACATTACAATACTAAAATGAACTTTATATGAGACTTGGGTGCTGTGTGGTTTCCGGGCTGTATGGCCGTGTTCTAGCAGCATTCTCTCCTGACGTTTCGCCTGCATCTGTGGCTGGCATCTTCAGATGCAGGCGAAACGTCAGGAGAGAATGCTGCTAGAACACGGCCATACAGCCCGGAAACCACACAGCACCCAAGTGATTCCGGCCGTGAAAGCCTTCGACAATACATTTATATGAGACTACTTTTAGATAGAAACTTCGGTCCAAAAGGCAGTCATTATGCTACTGCCGGAGGGCAGATACAGGGAGTGTATCACCCCTCTGCTGATAGATCATCACTGGTTGTCTGTCTGTCTTGCTGTTTTTATGCCCTGTCTTTTTTTAATGACTTGTTTATTATTGATACTTTTATGCCGCCGGGTTTATTTTATTGTATTGGTTTATTTTCTAAACTGCCACCAGCTGGTCTGGTGGAACAGCCTGTTCCTTTTTGTAAATAAATGCATAAATTTAAATAAATACATTCATAAAGGCATAAGAATCAGCCTGGCTTGGAACAGAGACTGGTTTGGTTATTCTGGTGGATAAGTCCATTTAAATATGGACAGGCTTATTCCAAAGTTCTGGATTTCTTCAACACAGAGAGTTAAATGAGATCATCAGGAGCTTATTAACAAAGTCTGCAGAATCAGATGCCTCTGTAGCTTATTTGAACCCATCAATCCTTTGTTCCTGTGTCCTGGAGATACTCAGAAAAAAAATAGAGGGCAAACTGGGGAGAGGCAACTGAAGGAAATCATTGCCCTCTCTTTGGAAAACATGTATCCTTAATTTCAGAATCTGTGTCTGTAGACAGGCAGCCATATTTAGCGGAAAGGATTTCAGTCTACCTCCTTTACTGCTTATGACTATAAAGTATGTGTGATGAAACCAACAGTAAGCAACAAAAAAGGGGAGCAGTCATTTGTCGGTATACCTCTTGGAAAGCAGCCAAGGTATTTATTGCTATTTGGGCAATTAATAGCTTTATTGATCTCTTGTTTACCCAAGTAAACAGAGGATAAGCCATTTATTTTTATTCCTTAGTTGTAATTAATCTGAACAGAGTTTGAGTGATATTTGCTAGTATAGCACTTTCTGGATGAGAGAGCATTTTGCTTTTCATGGCAACTACGTGATGAAACAAAGTCATTACTAATAAGGCAAGTCTGCTTATTACTGTTCCAGATAGAATACAACCATGCTACCATTTGAAACATTTACTTGGGTCTTTGCTCGTGTTAAGCAGAGTTTAACATTCTCCAAATGTGGCAGTTCTTTATATCATGTGTCTAATTCTGAACCAGATGGAAGAGTGCGGATTATAAGATGTGCAAAATAAGGCTGGGGGTTAGTTTTGTCCACTCCTGAGGTGGAAGAGAAATTACACACACATACAAATGCAGGTGCAAATGACACATACACTGAAACCACCAGCATACTCACACAGAAATGCAACTGCAAATGAACCTCATCCCCCTCCCACCTTTGAAGTGTGCAAATCAAATACCCAACTGCACAAAACACTCCACACTGGGCCACAGAGAGAAGCGCATTTTACTGCAACATGATTCTGAAGTTGCCAGCCATAGATGCAGGTTAAACAAAATCATTACTAATAAAGCAAGTCTGCTCATTATTTTTCCAGATAGAATACAACCATGCTACAATTTGGAACTCCTTACGGGGACGTCTAGCCATGACCGGATTACACCGGTCCTGTACCATCTTCACTGGCTGCCCGTCAAGTTCCAAGTCATGTTCAAAGTGTTGGTTCTAACCTTTAAGGCTATAAGCAGCCTTGGGCCTGCATACTTGAGAGACCGCGTCTCCCCATATTGGAGAACCTATTGGAGGTCCCTGTCCCAAAACACATCCGGCTGGCCTCTGCCAGGGCTTTTATGGCCCTGGCCCCTCTCTTGTGGAACAGGTTCCCTACAGAGATCAGGGCCCTACGGGACTTGCAGAGTTTCCGCAAGGCCTGTAAAATGGACCTGTTCCACCAGGCATTTGGCCAGCTGGGATGAGTGTGACTCCATTCCACCCAGGTCTCTGGTGGGCTCGGTGGGGGGAGGGAGGGGGGGTTATCACTGTGTCATATGGTTCTTATCATAGTACTTATTGGTAAACTGTGTATGGGGTTTTGATAATGTTTTACATTATTATATTATGTTACTGTATTTTTTGTTGTTCACCGCCCTGAGTCCTTCAGGGGAGGGCGGTCAAAAAATCGTATGTATGTATGTATGTATGTATGTATGTATGTATGTATGTATGTATGTATGTATGTTAGGAGCTAAAACTACCAAACAGCCACACAGTCCAGAAAACCCACAACAACCTTTAGAAATGATTTGGGTAGAACTAAGGATCAAATGGATACTCCCTAAAGGAAAAGTAATGGACTGTCACTTGTTAGCAAGATCACAGTCTTGCAAAAATTTCCTATCCCTCTTTGCTGAAGGAAGCCTGGCATGGCTGCTCAAGATTTCATCTTATAACTCTGCAATGAAACTGAAAATGATTCACTGAAAGCAGGAAGTGAAGACAACACAAAGAAACACACAACAACCTCAGGACATTTGACCCAGGAATCTATAAAAGAGTTCTCCAGTGTTCAAGAGGGTCAATTGGTTCTCAGAAGAACAGCTAGGTGTTCTCAGAGTTCTGGTGGAAAAACCCAACTATAGCATTTACCTACTCTCTGTGGTTTGGAGGCATGGGCTATTGGGCCAAGGGAAACCCCAGGAATGCCTCCTCCCATAAAGGAGAATGGATTTTTCCGCAGGATTACAGTAGAAAATAATATGGGATTCTCTAGCAGCCCAATGCTTGTTTAGGAATAAGACCTTACTCTTGTGTGCCTAAGGGAACTGAGCTTGGAAAGGTCCTTCTCTTATGATGAAATAAGTTTCAAGCTTTCTGAGGTCAGGGGCTTGACATGCACCCAAGGTTCAGGTTGTATCCTCTAAAGTCATGAATGGGATTTTTTTCATTGGTCATAAGTGTCCAGTGTCCATTGTGTGCAATAAAATGGACATATCTGCAGAAACAATAGGATTTTGCAAATTCTTAAGTTCATTTTGTGCACCCATAGTTGTGTTTGACTAGAATATCCAATGCCCATAATGAAACCAGAAGAGAATTCTGGCAAAAAAGAAGGAGGAGGAGGAGGAGGAGGAGGAGGAGGAGGAGGAGGAGGAGGAGGAGGAGGAGGAGGAGGAGGAGGAGGAGGAGGAGAAGGAGAAGGAGACGGAGAAGGAGAAGAAGAAGAAGAGAAGAAGAAGAAGAAGAAGAAGAAGAAGAAGAAGAAGAAGAAGAAGAAGAAGAAGAAGAAGAAGAAGAAGAAGAAGAATCTCCTTTCTCTTTCACCACCACCCTCCCATAACCTATGAGGTGGGTGAGGCTGAGAGAGCTCTATAGAGCTGTGACTAGCCCAAGGTCACCCAGCTGGCATATGTTGGAGTGCACAGACTAATCTACTTCCCCAGATAAGCCTCCACAGTTCAAGTGGCAAAGCAGGGAATCAAACCCGGTTCTCCAGATTAAAGTGCACCTGCTCTTAACCACTATGCCACTAAACCACTACATTTATTTTTCCAGAACTCCATATTGTTTTGCAATATATCTGTGGCTCCAGGCTCCATTTTTGTCATTGTTTCTATCATGAGCTCTTCAGATTTTATGGGATGAAGGTGACAAGCAGTGCTTTCTGTACATTGAATCAGTGAGTGGCAAAAGTGAGAGAGGGGAGGAGCAACTGATCATTTTTGTTCATGCCAAGCTAGCTCTGCAAGGAAAGAAATTTTGCTGACTCCATGTCACCTTTTAGTCCAATTAGCTATGAAAGATATCCCGCCCCCCTTTGGCTGCTATTGTCAGTGCCTTAAGAGACTGAGAATCATTCTGATCAGTATCGAAGATACAAAGTCACAATCAGAAAAGAATTATTGTTTACAGTAGAAAAATCTACATGCTGCAATGGTTTGCATCCCATCATTGCTGCTCCACCGCGTATGGAACCCCTTCCATTTTCCCAGACTTCTCCCCAGAACGACAGGATATACCAGGCCAATTATTTGAAACAAATTCTTTTCCCGTACTGAGACCGGAGTATTAGAATGTGCTTAGCGATACAGAGAAAAGACTGGCAGAGTACACAAAAATAGATCAAAAGCACACATGGAAGGTATTATGTCAGAGCAAGGTTATCCCTTCAGGTGATTAAAGAAAGGTTAGCTCCCCCAAATTCAAAAACAAATCCCTGAAAGAAAAAAAAAGAATAACTGAAGCTTTACTTTTAATCTCAGGGAAATGTTTTAATACAGCAGAATGGGGCTCATTTAAAAAATCCAGCAACTATTCTCCGGAGATAGACCGGCTCGGAATGTATCTCTAATTCTCAACACAACCCAGGCAATGTATTAGTTTTTTATTAACACGCTAAGCTTTAGGCTGTTGAAAATTTCCGAGACACTTTGGCATTACAACACAGCACACAGCGCGCAGCTTTTTCTTCTTTATCTTTGTTTCTTAACAAAGCTGTGTCAACCCAGTAATGAATTTGTTCTGATTCTTTTCGCTTTCTCCCCCCTTCAGGAGAGAGTGCTAGCTTTTCATTATTTGGTGATATCTCATTATCCATATGCAGAATTTCCGGAAGCCACTCCAAAAGCTTCCATTCTGGATAAAGTCAGTGTTTGACATTGCCACACGTGTAAAGTGATTTTTACAAGACTCAGGGAATTAAGCTCTTCCTCTGGAGAACAACCCATCCTGTTCAGTGCATTGTGCCCTGTGGACATCAGGATTTGAAGCACTGTAGGAGAGCCAAGTGAGTACGTAAGTGCCGTTAAGTTACAACATACTTATGTTACAACATACAACATACAAGTTACAACATACAGCCCAGAAACCACACAGCACCCCAATACTTATGGTAGTCTGACCAGGAGGTGTGAAAGCAAGTAAGAAGCAGAGGTGATTTGCCGTTGCCTTCTTCTGCAGAGTCTTCCTTGGTGTTTCTCCGGGCTATACCATGCCACCTTACTTCCCATGGGAAGATATGGTAGTGGAAAGTGCTGTCAAGTAGCAGCCAACTTATGGCAATCCCATAGGTTTTTAAAGTACATTCAGAGAGGTGGCTTGCCATTATCTGTCTCTAAATACCATCTTTGGATTTCTGTTATTTATTACTCAGGCACAACCTGACATTGTCATACAAGAGCACATACCAGTGCATAGAAGAAGAAGAGGAGGAGGAGGAGGAGGAGGAGAAGGAGGAGGAGGAGTTGGATTTATATCCCCCCTTTTTCTCCTATAAGGAGACTCAAAGGGGCTTACAAACTCCTTTCCCTTCCCCCTTCACAACAAACACCCTGTGAGGTAGGTGGGGCTGAGAGAGCTCCGTACAGCAGTGACTCGCCCAAGGTCACCCAGCTGGCATGTGTCCATTTAGCTATTTAGCTGGAGTGCACAGGCTAATCTGAATGCCCCAGATAAGTCTCCACAGTTCAAGCAACAGAGCAGGGAATCGAGTCCACAGTTCAAGCGGCTCCTCCAGATTAGAGTACACCTGCTCTTAAACACTATGCCACTACAGATAGTTACTCAGAATGGCACTTGAGATGAATGTTGACAAAAGCTACCAAGGAATTCAGACCACAAGTTCGCCTCACAGGTGACAAAGTCATAAAAAGGGAAACGATCATGTTCATGGTGACCATGTTCATGTTGAAGCTTCCAGCATGTCTGACCCTACCACCACCACCACCCCGGGACATGGCCATATATGTGCTAATAAAAGAATCCCACTTAGATCTCTGTGACTGGCTTTGAGAGGTAAAGGGCAAAGTTCTTCTCTTCACTGCTAGCATGAACTTGGTTAAATGGAAACAATTCATCCAGCACAATTTTGCAGAGGTACATTACAGTGTTTCCTTTCATTCATTAAAAACCACACACAAACGTATTTCATTTTCCAGAGTGTAGTTCTGCATGATTTCTCATTGTTTCGTACTTAGCGCCATAACCTCAGAGTCCAATTTCAAACGCTAGCGAGCAACAATGGAAATGCTTAAATTCTGCAGAGAACTAAATAAATTAAACATGCCACAACATTTAATTGCCCATAGAACAAGTAAAATTAGATTCACATAAGCAATATTTCTATGCTGTGCTAGCTATCCTAATTGCTTGTGTAGAGAAGGATTATTACTTGGCAAAGGCGGAGAGCCCTTTGGTGCCCATCTTTTATGCAAGGCCACCAAGGAGTTTCTACAAGCCACGCTGCTGTTTGGCCAAACACCGAGAACATGCAATAAAATACACTTATTCAAATGGACTCGTATTTGTAATCGAAGAGCCAGTTTGCAGCGAAAACTCAATGTTACGACCATCTGGGACTTTGGCAATGTTTATTATTTCAGAGTAATTCTTATCAAGAACGCTGTTCTCTTGTGTCAGGAGCCAAAGTGTTGGTTTAGGCTTACCCTTGGGCACAAGGCTGATGGACATTTTGAATTTGGGGGCATGGAGGGACAGCTAACATGAGCCCTCTCTAAGGTGTGTTTTTGAGACTGCCTCTTTTAAAAAAGAAATTGGCAATGTGATATAGGAAATACAAGCACCACAGTCACTTCAACATGAGGGTCTAGACTGTGGCTGCCAATATAGCACAGGAGCAAAGGACTTCCAGGAATTGTTGTGTGTTTGTGGGGGAGGGTAATTGGCAGTTATACCAACCTACCTAGTAGCTCCTCTGAATCCTCAGCTTTTACTTTTAAAAAGTGAAACTTTTTGCCCCTTTCATTGAAGAGAGTTCAGGTAAGTACTTGGATGGGAAACTACCAAGGAATACCAAGGTCACTATGCAGAGGAAAGCAACGGCAAACCCTTTCTTGCCTTGAAAACCTTACTGAGTTGTCATACGTTGGCTCTGGTTTGAGGGCACTTCACACACTCAAGGAAAGAAAGTCTTGACCTGGACAGCCCAGGCTAGCCTTATCTTGTCAGAAGCTAAGTAGGGTTGGTCCTGATTAGACCTTGGATGGGAGACCATGAAATTCTAGAGTCGTTACACAGAGGCAGGCAATGGCAAAGCACCTTCGAACATCTCTTAACTGGGGTCATCCTAAATTAGCTACAAGCTGATGGCAGAAAAAAAGGAAGGAAAGAATAAGCTACAATAACTTTTAAAAGCAAAACACTAATGTGGCAAACTATGATATGACCACAGCTGCCTTTGTATTCCTTGCGTAGCCTGATTTTTTCGTAGATTACTGTTACCTCTTGAAACCTTCAGTTTCCCAAACTAAGACAGTAGGATGTGATTAAATACTGTATCAGGCATCATTCTCATCAGATTATTGCTATCCTTGAACAGGGAAATTTTATGCAGAATAACTTAATTGGAGTAATTTTTCTCATTTAAAATCTTGCTAGATAGAGATGATCAAATATCTAGAAATAGTATTTATCAAGGAAATTGAGGGGAAATGGTGAAATCTAGGAAGTAATATTTGCCAAATGTTATTAATGTCATTTTCTGAATATGGGCAGATTTCAAATCATCTGGATAGCATACAATGACTAAAGACCACCCAGAAAACTAGTTGTAATTAAGTTACTCAAATTAATAGAAAATCCCATTTACTCTGAGGCTGCTTAGGGATTTATCCACTGACTTTCAGAGCTCCAGGTTTCAGCCTCAGCATCAAAAAAAGTGGCAATAATTCCAGACGTCTAGTCACGTTAGTCTACTGTAGCAAAACAAAGCAGAAGTTCAGTGATGCTTTAAAGACTGGCAACCTTTATTCTAGCCTGTGAGCAAGAGTTCCCATTTTCACAAACTTGCATTATATATCTTAAGAAGCTAGTTCTGACTCACGAAAACTCGTGGAATGGGCGTGCTAAGTGCTGTCAAGTTGCTTCTGACTCACAGAGACCCTGTCAATTAATGACCTCTATAATGTCCCATCTTTAGAAGCCTTGCTCAAGGTCCAGCAAACTGAGGGCTGTAGACTTCCTTTGCAGAGTCAGTTCATCTCATGTTGGGTCTTCCTCTTTTCCTGCTCCTTTCATTCTTCCTGGCACAATTGTCTTTTCTAGTGACCTGTCTTCTCATAAGTACAATAGCCTCATTTTACTCATTTTAACATCTAGGGACAGTTAGAACATAAGAACATAAGAACAAGCCAGCTGGATCAGACCAGAGTCCATCTAGTCCAGCTCTCTGCTACTCGCAGTGGCCCACCAGGTGCCTTTGGGAGCTCACATACAGGATGTGAAAGCAATGGCCTTCTGCAGCTGTTGCTCCCGAGCACCTGGACTGTTAAGGCATTTGCAATCTCAGATCAAAGAGGATCAAGATTGGTAGCCATAAATCGACTTCTCCTCCATAAATCTGTCCAAGCCCCTTTTGTGAAGAAGTGTTTCCTTTTATTAGTCCTAATTCTTCCCCCCAGCATTTTCAATGTATGCCCCCTGGTTCTAGTATTGTGAGAAAGAGAGAAACATTTCTCTCTGTCAACATTTTCTACCCCATGCAGTTCAGGTGTGATTTGAACTAGAACTTTCTGATTTATCTCACTGGTGGAACACAGTATCCAAAAAACGCTCCTCCAATGCCATATTTTAAAGAAATCAACTTTCTTCCTGTTATTAATTATCAAGATGCCACCGGGCTTCTATAATCATGCACAGCTGGTTGTGATGGGTGGTATGCTCTGTCATCTTGGGAGTACAAGGCCATGAACATTTGACACTAGGCCTGTAAGCCAGATTTTAAAAAATTTATGAAGAATGAAAACATGAGACAGTTTTTGCAGAGAAGCAGTGGGAATGGGAGAAGACTGAAGTCTTAGCCTTTGTTTTTGTTTTTACTTCTGCCACTTCATGGTTTTTCTTCACCTGGGATCATGTTTGGTTTTGGTGTTTGGACAAGAAAAACTGGGTATAGGGAAGGGATGTGGTGATGGGCACAGTAATGGCGGAATGACTCTACAACCCTCTTCTTCCTCATCTTTATCACTGTTCGATTCAATGTTTGAGCATTATGTGCTTACATAGAAGGTCCCAGGATTAATTTCTCACATCTTCTCTTTTTCTGAGGCCTTGGAGAGCCATGGCCTGTTAGATAGTAGTGAACTTTATGGGCCAATGATTTGGCTCAATATAACGCAGGTTCAATGAGAGAAGCAGACATGGTATAGCCTGATCTCATCAGATCTTGGAAGCCAAGCAGGGTCAGTACTTGGATGGAAGTCAACCCAAAAAAGACTCTGGAGAGGAAGGCAATGGCAAACCATCTCTGCTTCTCACTTGCCTTAAAAACCACTTGCTGGAGTTGCTGTTAGATGTCACTTGACGGCACGTACATTCGTAAGGCAGGTTTAAATGTGTTTCTATGGACCATGATTTAATACACAATGTGGCCGCCTTCCATTATTTCATCATTCCAAATGCTTTCTAAAGGAGAAAGGTTTTGTTCCTTGGGAAAAATGCCCAAAACCTGATTCATTTGAGGTTATAATAGTTGAATGTTGGGTTGTCTTTGACTTGGTACTTGATCCTTTGACAAACCTCCAAGGAAACATCAGAACGGCAATTGTAGTGAATGAGCAAATATCATCCATGATACTAATCCCATGTTTCAGTATTTGAGCAAATTATCTTTTTGAAAAATGCATAATATATGAATAAATCAGTACAGAGATTTAAACATTTTAATCTGAGTTTATGATTATTTGAAAGCTGCTGAAGAGAAGTCATACACATTGTGTGTATGCCTGTAAATTACAAAGACAATTACATAGTTTAAGATAAACACACTAAAAGTCTAATTTTTTTTCCAACTGAAGGGGCCTCCCATTAATTGCTTCTAATTGTTCACAAAGGGGGAAAAATGAATAGAATAGCTAATGGCATAAGAATATTTTACCATTCATCAAGAATAATAAATGATTAAAGATTTCAGTACTAATTTTAACATAATTTTCTGCTTAAGTATGATAACATGCTTTGAGGAAAGAATTATAAAAAATTACATTTCAAAGAAAACAACTTATTTTCGATATGTAAATCTGCTGGCTGCGTGTAGGTGGGTGCGAGGGAGCTCTTTCTTCCTTTTAACAGGGTATGACAAGAATTCCCCAGTTACATTTTTGTATTGTTCTTCACATTTGCTCCGCCTTGCATTCTAGTCCTCCTGAATTTTGGTTTAATTAGCAATATTTGTTAAATGAATTCCAGAACATTTTGTAATGGCTTTTCTCCCCTTCCATTAATTTGCACCTCTGCCGCCTTCCAGTGTTATCAATGCACATGTAAACATGGGGAAAAAACACTGCAGATTTGTATTTATAATATAGAAATGGAATAAGTGAAAATAAAATGAAGAGACTGAAGTCTGGGTCAGATTAAAATAACTCAATGCACTTTAACAAATCTGAAAATAAAGAACCAGCAATGGAAACATTTCTCAAGCATCCGTTCTCAAGACACACAGATTCCGCATGGGCCAAAAACAGCAGTGTGAAACCGGTGTCAAAATGGTATAAAAGGGTTTGAAACAGTGTAAAAGGGTTTATACTGTTTTCACACCGCTGTTTTTAGCCCATGCGGAATCAGCCAAAGAAATTTTACATAGCAATACTACAGCTATTGAAGCAAATAAGTCTGCATATAATCGTATTGAAAATGTGTCAGAACAGAATCTGAGGTGAAGGAGGATGTTGGAAGCATCTCTAGTTGAACTCTTTGAGTAGACTGTGTAGTTGAAAGTGTTTCACTAAGACATTCATTGAGCCAGTGTGATATAGTGGTTAAAATTTTGGTCCTGAGAAATCCAGGTTTGAATACCCTCTCTGCCATGGCAGCTTGTTGGGTGACCTTGAACCAATCACGCTTTATTCTGAATCTACCCAGAATTATCTACTCTGACTGGCAGTCTCTGACCAAGGTTGCCTGAGGTCAGAAGGCATTTTCAGGAAAAGGGAAGGCAGGGAAGAAGTATTTGCACCTGCAGGCTGTCAAATTCAACCTGTAATTTTTCATAGCAACTGGTTTGTTATTCCTTCATTTAAACTACCTGAAACCAGCCATCAGCAGAAGGCTGACTGTCAATTCATTGTCTGCCAAATATAAGAAACATACCTTTGGAATGGATAGGGTTTATGCTATTGTTGCCAGATCCCGCCCCTTGGCCTCTGGAGGGGGATAGGGGTGTAGGATTGCCAGGCTCGGGTTGGGAAACACTTGAAGATTTGGGCAAGGATCACGAGGAAGACAGAAACAGCAGTGGGGTACAACGCCATAGAATCTACCCTGTAAAGCCTCTGTTTTCCCCAAGGGAATTTATTTCTATAGTGTGGAAATGAGCTGCAATTCCAGGGAATCCCCAGGCCCCGCCTGGAGGCTGGCATCCCTATTTCCTGCTCAAAAGTAGGAATGCACAAAACCTATCTTTGGATTTTGGAGGATGTAGCCCGAACATACGATAAGCCAAACACAAGCCTGAGGTGTAGCAATTTTAGCTCGCATACCATTCTTCAAGAAGCCAAGCTTGTGAGTAAAAATGATCACCCAGTAAACTTTGTGATTGCTCAAGAAGTCGAGCCCAGTTTCTCTCTCCCCTGAGTCTACTGAGTATCATGACAAGAAAATAGGAGGGGGGGAACCTTTGTCATCTGACTGGGGAAAATTGTCATATGTGGTTCTGTGAATCTATGCTAAAGATAAGAGTGTATGTTTCTAAAACCCAGCAAAACTCCTCTCAGCCTTAGGTTATCAGTGAAATTGTTCTGGGAGATAAATTCTCCCCTCGCTTAATAAATAGCCTAGTTCACTTCTCTAAGCCTTTTGATACGCAAGTCAAAAAAAACACACATAGGAGATGGCTTTCTATGACTCCAGGGTGTGTGATAAAGTTCTTAATTAGCTGGAATTGATCACTTCCAGAGGGATAATAAGCATGCTTAGTCCTCAAGCGTCCTTTGGATAGGGAGAGCACAAAATAGGTAATGCCATATTGATAAACATTGCAGTAGTTCTCCCCGAGCATCTTGCTTTTTTCAACAACAGGAATAACTGTGTCTATCAGCAACTGGATATAAAGAAGTCAGCCAAAAGAGGTGACAAAAATAGGAGGCTATCTGCAAAATGCTGGCATCCAAATCCATGTATGGCCACAAGATTTCTTACTTAGATCATTGTGATGGACCCCCTG
Organism: Sphaerodactylus townsendi; assembly: GCF_021028975.2. Lineage (NCBI taxonomy): Eukaryota > Metazoa > Chordata > Lepidosauria > Squamata > Sphaerodactylidae > Sphaerodactylus > Sphaerodactylus townsendi. The sequence continues at coordinate 124,689,402 of NC_059428.1, read as the reverse complement.
TCAGGTTTTTCCCACCTTTTCCCCTTCAGGGATGGAGGTGGTTAAGAAATGCTAGCAGATGGTGAACCTGAAGCACTTTCCCTCAGCCCTATAACTGACCCAGAAGGTGAAGGATGCTCACTGTTTTAACCTTTCCAGACAAGCGCCTTAATCTTCTTCTTCCTAGCGTTGTCCTACTAATGCGGAGTCTGCTGCTCGGATTTTTAAACAACACTTTTCTCAATTGAGCACAATGTCTGTTTGCAGGCCTGTAATTTTCAGATCTGCATTGATGGTATCTTGCCATCGTTGCTTTGGCCGTCCGTGTGGCTGCCAACCAGCAACCTCAATGTGATAGGCGATGCTGGCGACAGTGTCCGGGGCTGCTCATTGGACATGGCTGAACCAGCATAGGTGCCTCTCTCTCATTTTGACTTGATGGGCACGATGCCAAATTGTTTTCGGTGATGTGGTCATAGGTGATGTGATCGAGGAGGGATACACCCAGTGTCCAGCGAGTCATGCACATTTCCATGGCATTGAGCCATCTCTCAGCCACTTTCGTTATAGGCCAGTACTCTGATCCATAAAGTGCTATGGGGCAGACCGTGGTCTTGTAGATTTTTGACTTCAGGTGTATAGGCATTTTCTTATCACAAAGAACACCAGTGACTCCCTTCCACCTCAGTCATGTCACATTGACTCTCTATGCTAATCGATAGATGTTCTTTTCACCTTCCCACATATCTAATTGTTCATAGAGTTTTTGGTGGCGACTGCTCTTTTGGCTTCCCGCTTGGTGGCTGTGTAATGCTGCCAATTGTCACCAGACAAGCTCCTTAATAAGTCACACAAAATAATAGGAAGATTTAAAATTTAAACAAGGTTAAAGTTTATTTAACAGAGCAGAGAAGGGAATGGAGATAAATAACTTGGATGGGAGGAAAGGATAAAGCAGAAAAAATATATTTACAAAAGAGCTTTAGGAGAGAAGTTCAGTATTTCGTTTAGGTACTGGCTTAATAAATTTGTTCAGTTTCAAAGCTAGCTTAGGTGTTATATTGGTATTTCATGGATAATACAGTTACTTATGACGTTCTGGCTAATGGATTACACACTTAGGGTCTACCTCAGGATGGCAGTACACACAGTACTCTCACAAACCTCATTCAGAAACCCTTAAAACAAAACATAAATCACTCTCTGGTCCATTCTGCACGGGCCAAAAACAGTGCCCCAGAGACAGTAAAAGCACTGTCCCTGGGGCGCTATTTGCACAACTACTGCCTCTGAAATGAGAGAGTGCCATACTTTTTCCCCACAACCAGCAGGGAAACGCTGTTTTAAAACTTGCTCAATGAGTGAGTTTTTTGGGAAACAGTATTTCCCAGCCTGTGCCGTGCAAACAACACCGGGATGGAGGTGCCACTTTTAGGCAACTCCAGTTTTTCCCTCACTTACCTTCTGTCCATGCGGAGCCCTGCAGGGATGACAGGGCATGCCCCCACTGCCCTCCGACCCCTGGGGGTTGGAGGGCAGTGTGGACAAGCCTCTCTATCTCTGCAGAAATCTGCAGGGATGAAAGGTAAATGGGGAAACCGTGTGGAGGCGCCTTTGCAGGCCACGGCAGCTTTGAGGCCACCCACATGTGACCATGTGAGCAGACCCAAGGGTCCACTGGCATAAATTATACTGGTGTGCAGCGGCTTCTTCAGCTCATGCAGAACAGCCCTCTCTGTGGAGGAAAATAAAACAAAACCCCAAATGCTCCAGGGTTGTTGTGAGGATAAAATGCAGGACAGGATAATGATGTAAGCCCCTTTAGCTTTTCATTAGCAGAGAAAGGGAGTGTAGAAATTTAATTAATTAATTAATTAATTAATTGAGGTAGATTTTTAAAGCCTGATTGCAAGGTGAAATGTCAGTCTCTGTACAAAAACCTACATGTGACTTCTCTAATAGCCCAGGTGACCCGAATCTTATCACAGTTTAGCTAAGCAGGATAAGTGCTTAGATGGGATACCACCAAGGAAGACTGGTGTAGCTATGCAGAGGAAGGCAAACCACCTCTGCTCATCTCCAGTGTGGTATAGTGGTTCAGTAGACTGGGTTTGTTTCCACACCCTTCCACATGAAGCCTTCTGGGTGACCTTGGGCTATTCACAGTTCTCTCAGAATTCTCTCAGCCCCACCTACTTCACAAGGTGTCGGATACAAGGAGAGGAAGGGAAAGAGTTTGTAATCTGCTTTGGGACTCCTTACAGTTGAGAAAAATTGTATAAATCCGAATTCTTCCTCTTGACTTGAAAATGAGGTGGAACTTCATGGGGTTGCCATGAGACAGTTGTGACTCAATGGCTCCCTTTCCCTTATAGCTTTGCTGTACATTCTGAATCCTAACCGTGGTTAATGCTACAAATGCCAGTCAGTCCTAGCTGTGGTTGAGCTTTAAGATGGGACCAGCACAATGCCTGCGTAGTGCTTTGAATACCCACACTGTATGTAAATACAAAACGTTATTAATTTCTATTCAATAAATAATTTCTCACGGCTAACAGTAAAATATTTAACATTTAAAGCCATGGTATGACTTTATCTCCTGCTGATAATGGTATTCTTTAAAAGAGCTGTAAGACACATTATGAACAGATGGCTGCGGGTTTCGCTTTATCCAGCATCTCTTCGTATCTGCCACAGAACTTTACCATTCATTAATCTTCCGTAGACTTCAGTAGTAAAGCAACTAAATCATACACACGCACATGCATGCACACACACACACAGCTGCCAGCACTGCTGTCAGGCTTAAAATTAAACCGCTCCATGCTGTGCCAAGTCTTTTCACCGAACTCTACTGTAAAACAGTTGGAAAAATCAACATTTAGCTTGGTGTTAGACCCAAGACTGTTCCCTCCCGAAGCAGGAGGCAGCCATTGTATTGCAGCCATAACACAAGAGTTTCAGGCCTAACTTAGCAAGTATCATGGATGCTCGAAAAGCTAGAACAGAATTTGCCTTAATTCATAGATTGATAACATTTCGATGATCTCAGCCTACTATCTGCAGTCTAACAAGCATTGTACAGATCTGGTTCGTTGTAATGGGATTGCAATGGGGGAGGTATTTATTAATAGTGTCCCACTTTGTCCCACTTTGCATTTAAAATAATGTGTTGTCAGTATTTGTAGGTGCTTGCAATGGAGTCTGAGAAGGGCAGCTGTTGGCAAAATGCAAAGATCTGGCATAATGATTCAGTCCAGGTACTGGGGTGAGGGAAACATGGGGCGTTTATGCATGCAGGGCTTACCTTGTAGCTGTACCCTTTGCTGTGGGTTTTTTGTCATGATATATAAAAAAGAGTGAAAAGGTCACAAAAAGGTCATCTTCTAAGTTAGCAGAAGTCTGCAAAACCCAGAGGATGGAGACAGTCAGTCTAGGGGCAAAAGTAGCAAAGATTGACATTTAACATGATTGGTGAATTCAACTGTAATTCTACACCAATGAGAAACTGTTACATGGGCGGGGAAAAGTATCCAGTGGGATGTATGCTTTGTATATGCTATGCTAAGTTGAGATGAGAGAGAGTCTGAGTTAAGTTCTGTGTGTTCACTGTGTTCTTGCTAAAGTGTTCTGTATAGTTTGATAGTCTTGTATAGCATAGACTTGTGTAACCTTGCAACTGTTGAAGTGAAACCTTCCTACGGAAAGAACTTGTGTGGAGAGTATTCTTTTCCAAGTGTGGTAGAAGGTTGCAGTGAGTGCAAGAAGACTACTATAGACTCCTCATCTTACCAGAGTAGCTCCGCTTTAAACTCTGCTGATATTTTTCCCATGGGTTTTTGTTTGAATGGGATTCTTCTGCTGAAAAGCATCCACAGTTGAGCCAAGACACCATTTGCCCCCCAATTCCTTGCTCTGTTTATTAAGAGGAACTGCCGTTGGGTGGGCAGAGCAAGGAAACCAGAAGAAAGAGAAACACATTGGTTCTACTTGCTTTCCTTTCCCCTGAAAAGTCGCGCTTTAACTGATCTCAGAAACTGTGAGGAGAGTCTGACCTGAAGAGAAGGAAACATGTGCATAACTGAGAATCCATCCCAAAGGGAATGTATGCTGAATGCGAAAGTTGCCAAATGTTCATAATCAGCTATGATTTCATTAATTTAGGTATGGCTAGGGTGGTTGTCTGAATGCAGGCCACTCTGCTAAGACATGAAGCATTCGAGCACACATCCTGAATCCTGAAGCAGTGTAGTAGAGAAAACTAAATGATTGTGCTGACTTCAGAAATTCCACGATGGACAGCAGACACAGAAGCAAACTGGAACATAGCCTAATGTCTTTTAAATCAACATGTATAATATCCTTCTCTAAGCAGTCAAGTCGCATGTTATATTGATCAATAAGTAGAGGCTTTCCTTCCTTCCTTCCTTCCTTCCTTCCTTCCTTCCTTCCTTCCTTCCTTCCTTCCTTCCTTCCTTCCTTCCTTCCTTCCTTCCTTCCTTCCTTCCTTCCTTCCTTCTTGTTTTTTTCTGCAGAAGAAAGATTACATTTTTTAGTTTGCAAAAGTTTTATTGACTAATCTCATCATTATCTTTCAAATGCAAATTTGAGGTTTTAATTTAGAAGGGTACTATCTTTTAATTGCATCAGTTTTAGTTGAGAATTAGTATGACTATGTAATCTCTATGATCTCAATAATTATGGAGATTTCTGCAGTGGGAATCATGGAGTTTCAGATATACTATATCTGGATTTCTCCATTTATTTTATGTAACAACTTCAGGTACTGGATCCGATATAACAGTAAGCACAAAAGTGGGCAGGGGTGTGTGTGTGTGAAAATGATCTGAATGCTTCCAGCTTAATTTTCCAAATAATGAAGAATTTAGATAGGTGTGTAATTCCAAGTTACTTAGCATTTACAGGGAATTATCAATTAAGGAACATAATTAAAATGCCTTGCAAAAACTATCTATATGTATGCCTATATAAATATACTCCAGTGTTGCCAGTTCACACAAACAATCTGACCTCATACTGATGGCAACAGGGGGCAGAGCACATGGAAAGAGCTCCAGAAGAGGGGCAGGGTGACTCTGGGCCGGCCTGGCAACTGCGCTGGACCACCCGACAATGAGTGTGCTGGTGCACATGGGCATTATGGTGGAGCACGCGCCCTATATAAGGCAGCATGTGGTTGCTCCGCCCCCTTTTTCGACTCCTGGAAGCAAACTGAGCAGGTGTTCGGGTCAGGCGGCTTTGGTGGTTTGGCCTTGCTAGCTCTTATATGTCAAAAAAGTGGGACAGGGAGGTCCCCTTCCCGACAGAGGGGAAAGAAGATGTTGGTGGCCTGCGTACCGGGAAGTATTACCTGGGGCTTAGGGACTTCTCTTTCATCAGGCATGGGGTTCTCCCCACATACTCGAGAGATGCTGCAGTGGAAAGGGGGTCAGCAACTTTTGGGACATAGGTTGCGGTCCAGGCAGTCACCAGCTTCCCTTATATGGGGGCCTTAGAGGGTGGAGGACGAAGGTCCGGATCATGTTCGGCTGAGGGGCGCCCAGATGGGCCTCCTCCCCCATGGAGGTTGGGTTTGGATACGGCGTCCTTGGCAGGCCCGACAAGTGAAGGATTGAGCGTTTCTATGGTCAGGGTGCTCCCCCATCATCGTCGGGATGGTTAGTCGCGTCGGGGGTGGCCTTGCGGCCCCAACCACCAGACGCATCCATTGAGGGCGTTGGCCTAGTTCCGTCTCTCCCTCCTTTCCCCCACCAGCTGCAAATAGTAAAAGACTTGCTTTGCCTCCTCTCTGGAGGGTTTCGGCTGCTCATCTCCAAGGCCCTGTTTGCATCCTATTGGGATCACTTCACTGTGCACCTCAGTGCATGAGCTTAGTTTTTCACTTTAGTTTCTGCACCCCTTCCCGGTTCACTGGCATTATTTCCTATGCTAGGTGGCTCAGTTTTCTTTGCTTAGCAACCAGGTTTGGGGGGGGCATACCCCTCAGTCCGTGGGGGGTTATTTGGATGGGTTTTGCTGCTGGGCGGGGGTTGGTTTTACTGAGCCGGGCAGCAAAAGGGGGCAGCGGCACCTCTGTTCAGTGTTTTTTTGCTTTTTCTCCCTCCCTGTATCTGCTGGTTTTATGCCGATATGAGCGCTTCTCTTGGAGCACTGCTTGGGAGTTCCGTCTCCCTGTGGAGGTGGGGGTTTTGGGCCACTGGATTGATTCAGCCTTTGGGATTCCTTTTGTGGGTGGCTGGGTGGCACAGGGCCCATACCACATGTAGACAGTATCTTTCCTGGTGTGGCAGGAGACAATACAAGGTGAAGGGCGGGTTGGCGGGGGCCCGGCACATCTCAAATTATGAGCTTCGGACACTTGGGGAACCGCGGGTTTGGTGTCAGTTCTGTCTGCTGTAATCGGGTTACCCTGTCCCCCCCATTTGTTCTGGGGGGAAGGGGCTCAGGTGTTTTATCTCAGGAGCAGGAATTGGCATGGATCACTGGTAATCTATCAAACCAAAAACCACCCACTTGGGACTTGCCAAGCCTCCTACTTTGCTGACTGCTCAGGACAACAAATGGGTGGTGGTCCCAACCCAAAAAGACAGAACACAATCAACATAGTGCTTTGTATGTTTGTTTGCCATCAAATCTCAGTTTGCCATCAAATCTCAGATCCTCTGAAGATGCCAGCCACAGATGCAGGCGAAACGTCAGGAGAGAATGCTGCTAGAACAGGGCCATACAGCCCGGAAACCACACAGCACCCAAGTGATTCCGGCCATGAAAGCCTTCGACAATACAAATCTCAGCTTACTCATGGAAACATAGCATTCTCAAGGCAAGAGATGTTTAGAGGTGGTTTGCCATTGCCTTTTTCTGCACAGCAACCCTGGACTTCCTTGGTAGTCTCCCATCCAAATACTAACCAGGACCAACCCTGCTTAGCTTCTGAGATCTTATGAGATTTGGCTAGGCTGAGCTATTCAGGTGAAGTTAAAACCAGCCAAATGACCAGTACTTGACTGGCTCCTGTCCGCAACTAGTGGTCTGCAGTAGGCAATGGTCACATATCCATTAGCTCTGATTTGTAATCCTTAACACAATGCCTCATTGCAGATTCCAGACTGCCTGCTGAAATGTAAACAATTAAAGATAAAGTATTTTGAAAAAAAAGATTATATCACCATGTGGCACTTATCTACTAATTTTCTCAGGATAAATTCACATAAGTCTTTTGTTTGTTTTTTGGAAGAAGTGGCTTCTGTTATCTGATTGGGGGCCAACACACTTCTAATTGTTCAGGTAATAATCAATGTGTGTATCAGATTGCTTAAAGATTAGGCATTATTAGAGAAGTTTGGTAAACATGTGTGATCTTATTTAAGCTTTCGCCCCCACCTTTGCTGTATAAGTGCACAAAGAGGTTTACATTGCCATTATATGTGCACTTAATATATCACAGAATGCATGCTAGCAAAAACTTATAGGTTTATATTGACCTATAAATAGTTATGCCCTGACCTTGATGACCCAGGCTAGCCCAATCTCATCAGATCTCAAAAGCTAAGCAGAGTCAGTTCAGGTAGGTATCTGGATGGGAAACCACCAATGCATTCCAGAGTCACTGTGCAGTGGAAGGCAATGGTAAACCACCTCTGTAACTCTCTTGCCTTGAAAACCCTGTGGGGTTACCATAGGTCAGATATGACTTGAAGGCACTTTACACGTACTCATAGTCATGCTCCAGAACAGAGATGACTAGCTCCTATATACTCAGAAACAGTTCTGTTCATTAGGAAGTCACCTGGGTGAACATGATTGCCTCATAAATTGATGTTGTCAAAAGAGTCAAATGTAGGGCTACCAACCTCAATGCTGGCCATAGAATTCTCCTGGAATTACGATTGACCTCCAGGCTATAGAGATCAGAAATGGCAGCTCTAGAGGATAGACTCTATGGTATCACACCCCTGCAGAGCGCCTTCACTTCCCCAGATTTGTCCTTTATCCCAATCACTGTCCTAACCAGAACTGACTAATCTAGATTCCGCAATAAAATTAGCATCACCCATTCACAGTTACACAATGCATGTATGCAAACTTTGTCTAAATGATGCCAACAACCACATTCCCAGTTGTGAGGTGATGTCTGGAATGAGTACTTGCCACATGTGTATATTGTTGCAAATGTCAATCTCCATTTTATGGTCTCAAGGATGTCTTTTAAAAAAAATCCCATGGAGCACTGGAAAACTTATTTCATAAGTAATTGCAAGCTTGCTAATGGAAGTTGCTTTTGGTGTTACACTGAAAGGAGAACAATATATACAGATGGCTAGATTGGACCCCTTCTTTCAGGTGGTTTAGAATCAGAACTCTTTCCTTGGGCATAAAATGCAAATACCCTGATTTCCTTGGACTACAAAAGGTGGTCATAAAACATCATGGAATTATTGAGGTGGATTCCTGAGATGTCAAATGCATGTGGGAGAGTTTCTAAACAAAGTAAAATGTTACATGAAAAGAAAAAAAGCATCCCTGTGAGGCCTGATTCATCCAGACTAAGGCTGATTAGACCTGCTGCTCTACTGTGCAGCAAGGAAATGTTTCCATGGCAGAGATTTCTTTACAGATGCATTAACACTTATGGCACCCCTGATCCTGGAAGCCCCAAAGTTAGCAAGAGTGGGGAAACCCTAATGTTTCCTTTCGCTTCAGGGTTTTGCTCCTTCCGAGTCACTCCCCGTCTAAGCCAAGAAGATTGCTGGAGGTTTTTTAGCCTATATCTATATATATAAAAATCTAACAGTGTGTTTGTCCCTGATGGTCTCCCTCAGAAACTGCTGGACGGATCGCCCCCAAATTTTCACAGAATGTCCCTCCCTGTTGCTGGCAGGTACTCGGACCTTCAAACCACCGAAAGTCCATACCTGAGCCAGATAAAACGTCTTTTTCCTGGCACACCAGGCCATGAAGCTGGCTGTGTTTAATTGTCACCCTTAGAATGTTCGTGCAGCCTGTCTGTCTGTGGCCTGAGGGCTTGGGATGAGGGCTCAGGATGTTCATGCAGATGGGCAGAGAGGAGCAGTGAAAACAGTAAATAGGTAATACTGTTAGGTAATACGAGTGGAAGTGAAACACATACACACTTTGTCAGGTGGGGTTCTCCCTCCCCCACACATGCAGGTAAATTTCACTCTCTGTGCCTCACCCACTGCTACCACACAATGCACATCCAGCTCATCCTCACACACCTCACTCTGCCCTCCCTCACATCCAATCACCACTTACCCACTTCCTCACCCATATTCGCCACAGCTCTCTTTTACAAAAAAGCGAGTGGGAGTTTGCCTTTTTCCTCTAAGTAAATCCACGGGGTGGGAGCGAACCAACACTACCTGCTCCACTTCTTTTACACATGGCCCTTTACGAACCCAGGGAGCTGGCCTCGATCTGAGCGCCTCACCACCCTGCCTCTGCTGCCTGACTGGGATAGCCTGCTTGCCTCAGTTTTGCCTTACCCAACCCAGGACTGTGCATGTCAACCGGCCTCATGGACAGCGGGATTCGCACTCTGGACAGTCCTGTTGTGGAATGGAAAGGGTTACCTTGTACTAAAAAAACAAGACAGCACCATATAACAGTGGTGGCGAACCTATGGCACGGGTGGCCTGGATGGCTGGGCTCAATTATTAGCATTAAATTGTTATTATTATTAGCATTAAACCTAAGACCTAGTTTTCAGGAAGCAGTGTAGGTAACCCTGTTAAGCACTGTTAAACCCCACTGATTTTCATGCGAAGAACTAAAGCGCAATCCTTTACCTGGGAGTGAGCTCAGTTGCTGGCAATGTGGCTTGCTTCTGAGTAAACCCTCCTAGGGTCATGATTCACCCATTGGAAGAGTTGCATGGTTGCTTCAAAGCAAAGCCACCGAATATGACTAAGCTTACTCCTGAGTAACGCACGCCTCGGAGCCAACCGTTTTTCCTAAACTAAAACCTTAGTATTCAGGTTAAATTGCCATGTTGGCACTTTGCAATAAATAAGTGGGTTTTGGGTTGCAATTTGGGCACTCGGTCTCAAAAAGGTTCGCCATCACTGCCATATAACGATGTGCATTGAAAAGGGAAAGAGGGATTCCATTTGATCACTCCAAAAGGCTATGCTGGGGATCATTGGACCTGCATGGACATCTGTGTGGGTTGCGGACTGTGATGAGAAGGACAATTGCCACAGCAACGCGTGGCCGGACCCGGTAGTTAAATATAATATTGATATTCCTCATAATGATATTGTGCAGGCTGCTGCCATTTCTTTTTTGTTTTTAGGGAAATGCCAACTGTCAATCCCTGCAAGGAGTGGGGGCAGAGAGATGGTCCTACATTTCCCTAAAAAAAACAAAAAAGAATGGTAGCAGCCTGCACAATATCGATATAATATTGCTATTACATTTAAAGTGCTAATCCCTCTTCCAAAAAACCAGCAGTCTTCATTGTTGGCTTGAACGAGGTAGCAATGGAGAATGACCCAGAAGTGGGGGTAAGCCACACAGCAGGCAGTGGGGTACCTCCTCATATGTAAACAAGGACACGAGAAGAGACCTCACTGCAAAGGCACTGTGGGGCAAGAAGCAGCACAGGAAGCATTCCATGAATAATGGACCTAAGTCCCAAAGCACTATTGTTTACAACTGTGTGCCCTAAAGTATTACACAAATGTACAACAGCCAAAAGTTTGTGTGAAATATCTCTATTCCATATACTCTTTCTAGACCTCCCACCATAGCAGGTCTCCTGCTGGTGATAAAAAACCCCAGCAATGTCACCAACGTTGCTACGTCAGTTCTAGATACAACCCAGAAGAGACAAAGGGTAGCTCTGGGAATCACTGGAAACTCTATGGTAAAACCATAGAGTTTCAAGCAATTCCTAGAGGTACCCTTCTTCAGCCAGGTTTGAGGTGGCAATGGCAGTATGGTCACCAACATCACACACACTCCTCCCTGTTCCCACCCACAGTTCTCTTGTCAGATGCCAGACAACTGTACTTCCATATAATCTGAAATTATGAAAGGGTGCTACAGTTGACAAGCATGGAACGACCCAGAGCCACTGGTAATTATACTTGATCTCATTCATGTTTTGGAACCCTGCTTCTCTGTTAAACTTTGGCCTGGTTTATTAACCACAGTTAGGTTTAACTATGGTTTCTCAAAATGTATAAACTGCACGTCCTTGCGTAATCTTCAGTTGCTCCCTGGAGTTACCTGTGCCAGCTAATGAGTGAAGGAAACAAGTCCAGCATTTTTTTTTTTTTGCGATGAAGTAGGATTTGAGTAATCACCTGCAAGCTGAAATCTGACTTTGCAAGCCACGGTGTATTTGAATCAGCCTTCTGCTCCATTTTTTGGTTACTTCTGCTTTATTTTGGTTAAAAATGAGGTCTAAGATGAGGTCTAAAGCCAGTTGCTTCGTGGAGAAGTATTGTGAGAAGGAGGACTCGACGCACGCATCCTCCTCATTAGACCCTATTACTGTGAAATTATTTTTATTAGCCTTCTGACTGCACCAAGAAAACATTCTTTTACTCTCTGCTTTAACAAAATTAAACTGCTTTTTCTGAAGATTAAAAACAAAAGGAACCCAAGCCGCCCGTAACATGAGATACGTTTCCTGTAATGTATGCATTGTGGATACAAATAATGGAAGTTTTGCCAGCTAATTGAATTAAAGAGCACTCTAAGAATGCTTGAGTTATAACACAGCTAATGAGCAGTTGGATATTCAATGCATAAGAAGGGCACGGGGCAAGAGCCGAACGTGCTGGTCGGCTTATATATGTCAGTCCGGCAGTTTGAAGAGAGTATCTTTGTAGTGGGGAAAAGGAAAAGTGCAGCATTTGCTGTATTTCTAGCAGATGTTGCTGTTTGGCAAAGGCTTTTTTTGCTACTGGGCACTCAGGAGGAGTCACTGTTGCTATAAAGTAGATGCCACACACCAAAAACCCAAGTTCAATTAGCATTAAAGCCTTGGCTTCGAGGTGCCTTATGGCCAGAGAAGTAGAAATCTGTTCAGCGAAAGCAATTGGAAAATGAAGAGATTTGAGGATACTAAATGAATATAAAAGCGGAATTTTAAAGGCAAGCCATAAAAAAGAAAGTTGCCCTCAGTCCAAGCAATAGGGAGCCGAACAAAAGAAAGAATAGCAAATCAAAAGGAAATGAAAGCAAGGTTCGGCAGGTCAGAAATGAACGGTGGACTTTAGAACATACGAAACGAAAGAAATGGAATTTCCCAGTTGACAAACGCAAGAGAGCAAGGGGCTAATTGTAAACAAGGCTACTGTACAACCAGTTTAATTAGCACTGGATGAAATAATAATAATAATCCAACGGAGAAGTCGGCAAAACTCGCCATGCACTTCACGCAGCAGGGACTGAATGATTACGAGGACGGCTGTCAAATCATTTTCAAGCCGTGCGCAATAATGGAAAATAACACAAGCAAGTCACAAACTGTTCAAGCCCCATCAAGTGGCTTTAAGCACAGAGAAATACAACCTGGGGAGCGGGGGGAGAGAAAGCAGTGAGAAAATAGGATGTAATTACACGAGGCGATGTCGTCACTAGTGGATCAGAAAATTAAGAAATACGCAATGTAAGCATGCACCGTTTCTGCAAATCGCCTCTCTGTCACAATGGAAAGGAAAGCAAAGCAACCTTTCTTCAGACATGCCAGTGTTTTGGGTCACGGTTTCACAGGGTAGCCATGTTGGTCTGCAGTAGAATAGCTAGATTCAAATCCTGTAGCACCTTAGAGACCAGCAGGATTGTGGGGGTGTAGGGTGTACATTTTTGACAGTCTGGCAAAGGGAGTTATAATTGTCAAGAGCTGAAACCTTGAAAATCTTGATGGTCTCTAAGGACTACTGGGCTCGAATCAAGCGGTTTTTGTTCTTGTTGACTTCATATCATCTGGAAGTACCAACCCCAAAGCACTGTAATGTGAAGGCTCCAGTTCAGATGTTAAGACAAGACACTGTAGTGTAGCGGTCAGAGTGTTGGATTAGTGACAGTGGGCCAGTCACTTCTCTCAGCAACTACTTCACAAGGATATTTTGAGATAACAATGGAGGAAGAGACAACTGTGTGTGCAGCTCCGAGCTCCATAGAAGAAGGATGACATAAAATGCACTAGATAGATAGGCCTTCCACATTTTTTGCAGATCTGGCTGTGTATTAATGAAAACTGAAGTTGGGGTGTGGATTACAAACCATGGTGTCCCTGGTTCAAAGGCCCTTTCTGTATAAATCTTTTAAAACATTTTGTGGCAGGAAACAAATATTTCCTCCATGGTGTTCTGCATAGTTTTTACCCCAAAACATGTAATTTGCAGTCTCAAAATGTCATAAATGAACCCCCTTTTCAATCAATTCTCCTGCTAAAACATTTTGAAAACATCTTCAGTTCCCGTGTGATCTATTTACTATGTTTCCAATGTTTCTCTGCTCCCCTGAACTTCCTCCTCGGCATCATTTTCTGAGCTGACTCCATTCACCCTCACCTGTCTTATTTCAATCATTTCCATCTTTTTTTTTAATTGGGGGGCTAATTTTTGATGCTTTGAGTGTATGAGGAGCACAGCAAGAAACTATGAGGCATTGAAGCATCAATTCAACAGAGAACTAAAAAGGGGGGGGGGTCATGTAATGGTGGCCAGAAATTATTTTGAGGGGGTAAGTGCAGAAACACATTGTGATAAAGGATGCAGTTGAAACATTTGCCAAACATTTTTGGTGACTTGTGTAAAAAGGCTCATATTGTTCCTCTGCATGAATGTAGAAGATGCTCACTTCTCAGCTTCACCCACTTCTCTCAAAGGTGAGAACATTATGGCCTCTTCCACACTTACTTACTTACTTACTTACTCACTCACTCACTCACTCACTCACTCACTCACTCACTCACTCACTCACTCACTTACCGCCCCTCCCCCAAAGGGCTCTGGGCGGTGCACAACAAACTAAACAACAAACAATAAAATACACACAATACAGAATAAATAGAATATTAACTATAAAATAAATGCAGAATAATACACTTTCAATCCACCTTTACAAATGGTTGTGGTGGGTTTTTCGGGCTGCATGGCTGTGGTCTGGTGGATCTTGTTCATAACATTTCGTCTGGATCTGTGATTGGCATCTTCAGAGGTTTATCACAGAGGGAAGTCTGGTACACACTGTGTCCAGTGAGAGGGGAATGTTTAGTAGGTTATATATTGTCCATGTCCCAGGGTGGGGAACCAATCAGTAAGTGTTTGGGTAGAACTTGCTATGCAAACATATGGTTGGTAGTATTGTATTGCAGGTGGGGGTTTTCAGTCCAGGGAGTGATTCACATTTGCATGCTCTGCAGCAGCAGCAGCAGTATTAGTGAATACAAATCCTGTGTTTGGGTGAGGTCCATTGTTCATGAATTTAGCCTGCCCTTGGGGTTTGCTTTTGGTTTTTTTAAGTACTGGTAGCCAAGCTTTGTTAATTCTCAGAGTCTCTTCTTTCCTGTTGAAGTTGTCTTGGTGTTTGTGAATTTCAATGGCCTCCCTGTGCAGTGTGACATAGTAACCTTCTGAACTGTCCAGAATTTCAGTGTTTTCAAATAAAATGTTATGTTCAGTTTTGTTTAAGACATGTTCTGCAACTGAAGATTTTTCAGGATGATTAAGCCGACAGTGTCTTTCGTGCTCCTTAATACGAGTCTGAATGCTGTGTTTTGTGGTTCCCATGTAGACCTTTCCTATGTAGACCTGCAGGGTATGCGATAGACTCCTGCAGAAGTGAGGGGGTCTCTCTTGTCCTTCGCTGAGCGAAGCATCTGCTGTATTTTTCTGGTAAGTTTGAAGATGGTTTGTAGGTTATGTTTCTTCATCAGTTTTCCTATTTGATCAGTGATTCCCTTTATGTATGGTAGAAATATTTTTCCAGTGGTGGGCTGGTTCTCCTCAGTCCTCTGGGTTTCTCTTGGTCTTAAAGCTCTTCTGATTTCTGTTGTGGAGTAGCCATTAGCCTGCAGAGCCCAATCTAGATGATTGATTTCATCAAGGAGGAGGTGAGGTTCACAAATTCGTTTTGCATGATCTGTCAGAGTTTTGATTATAACCCTTTTCTGTTGTGGATGGTGGTTGGAGTTTTTGTGTAGATACTGGTCTGTGTGTGCTGATTTTCTGTATACTGTGTGGCCCAGTTGATAGTTGGGTCTGCGAAAGACCACGACGTCTAAAAAAGGCAATTTTCCTTCTTTTTCCGTTTCCATGGTAAATTGGATGTTTGGGTGGATGCTGTTAAGGTGGACAAGAAAATTCAGCAGTTCCTCCTGACCATGGCTCCAGATTGTAAAAGTGTCATCCACAAATTGGAACCAAGTTGCGGGTTTCCAAAGGGTGCTGTTTTGAGGGCTTGTTTCTCAAAATGTTCCGTGTAAAAATTGGCTATCACCTGGCTGAGGGGGCTTCTCATGGCTACCCCATCTGTCTGCTCATAGTAATCATTCTCCCACTGGAGGTAGCTGGTTGTTAGGCAGTGTTGAAACAAAGCTGTGATGTCGTCTGGAAAAATCTGGCCGATGAGTGCGAGTGTATCTTTCACTGGAACTTTGGTGAACAGTGAGACAACATTGAAGCTGATAAGTCTGTCGCTAGGGTTGAGATGGAGATTGCTAATTTTTTTCAATGAAGTGGGCTGAGTCTTTAACATAATATGTTGTGTGTCCTGCTCCTTGAGCCCCACCCCTTGCCTGCACAGAGGTCGGGGGCATGGTCCCACCCCTGAGCTCCATCCTCTCCATGCATGGTCAAAAGTGGGAAGAGCTGGGGGAGGGGTGCCCAGAGAAGAAGTTGTCTCCGGGTACCATTTCCCTCCCATACCCACCTAGGGGGTGAGAAAATGAGTCTTGTCAATCAGGCCTTCCAATGCCATCAGTTAATATTGGAAACCATTGCCTGAACTCAATGTGGCTTGGCAAGAACAGTTTCAATTTCTCTGTGTAAATCTGTTTCCTTCCAGCTGAGCAACATCTATAAGGTAGGCCAGTGGTGGTGAACCTTTGGCACTCCAGATGTAATGGACTACAATTCCCATCAGCCCCTGCCAGCATGGTCAATTGGCCGTGCTGGCAGGGGCTGATGGGAATTGTAGTTCATAACATCTGGAGTGCCAAAGGTTCGCCACCACGGAGGTAGGCCCTAGTTAATGTGAGATCTTTGCTCATGCTCATTTTAGCCTGCATTTTAGCACTTTTTACTGGCTTCCCTGCTGCCTAACAAACTTCAGCAAATAGTAGACTACTCTGAACATTCCTCCACAGCACCTGATATCATGAGCTCAAGCCCTCTCATTGACTTCAGTTTGCCTAAGGATCTATGCTGCTGCTTACTGGACTTTATAGTTCCCTGAGCAAATGTAATGGATGTGAAATGTGTACATGGAAAGCAATTGAAAATTGTTCTACCTGTTAACAGTCCAATTCCCTTGTGCTTTATAAACCACTTACCATGGCTGCTTGTAAGTGGCAAAGGAAAAAAGAAGAAAGCCAAGCGGACTGGCAAAAGATATATATTTTTAAAACACAGTTATAGAAATAGTTTTCAAGGTCAGTCCTTTAGTAAGTCCAGAAGCATCTAAATTTCATAGACTTGGATCCTATCCACAAGTGCCAAGTATGCAAGATAGTCTCTGGCATGAAGCACACTTCCTTTTGTGCTAGAGGCTTGGTTTGTGCTCAATCAATGGTTTTCAATGAGCTCTTGCGCAAATGGAAATGCTAACACGAGAGGAAGAATCCTCCAAAACAGAAACTATCGAGCACATGTGGAACTTGTTTGTAGGGCAGGAACCAAAGTGTTGAAAAAAGCTGAGGCAATATGAAAACCTTAAATATACACAAAATATTTTTTATTGTACTGTTCTCTCAAGTATTATGTTTTTTAAAAAAAACATTTACAACTATTTAAAATGGTGGAAATTCAATGGAAATATAAATCTAGGAGTTGTAATAATACAACCCCCCCCCCTACAATAATAGCACATAAACTGTTACAACAATTGATCTGTTAGCACATAAGGTGTTGTCAAAATTGACTTGATGCGCTTCGACTCGGTCTTCTTCAGAGATCAAAATTTCTAAATCTACATATACTCACACAAAATTACAATACCGGTACATATATTACAAAAGTGCACACATAACCAAACCAGTAGGAAGGGCTGTATATAAGTCTCTCATCAAAAGTAGGTTTTATCATAACTGCAAATAGCAGTCTGCTCTCATTTAGGAGTTGAGGAGTTCAGAATGCCTGGCCCCTCCCCCTTCGTGCCCCGCTCAGCCCTATTGGCGCTATGCCACTGTTTGAATCCCACCAACATCGGAACCTATTACAAAATTTTTTGAATCCCACCACTGCTTACAAGCATAGATAAACACTTTTCAATTAAAATCAAAACAATAAAGCTAACCCCATACTTCCCCTCTCTTCCCCTTCAAAGATGCTTGCCAATTCAAACCCCAGAAAACCCCTCGAAAAACACGTAGGCACCTCCTGAAATTCGCCAAGGATGGGCCCCCTCACCTCTTCAGGTAGTCCATTCAACAATAGAAAAGACTCAGGCTCTGGTGAATCCCAGACAGGCCACTCTAAATGGCATGGATTCCACGAAAGATCTCTGCTGATGAGAGATACTGCCATCAAAGAGACAGAAGATCCCAGAAATATAATTGTGGGGAGCGGGTTTGGGAATCTGTGGCAGGAGGAAAAAAACTGCAAAAATCCTCCTCTTTTTCAATTAGTAGAATTTCTCAGCTGGATCTAACCCATCAGTTCTATTTTTCAGTCAGGGACTATTTCAGGTTGAAAAGCAACCAAGAAATACATTAAATGACTATATAATAAAAATGACTTTGGACTGCTAAAGCAAAATGTGTAATCAGCATGGAAAGACGACAGAATCATACAGAATCACGAAGGGTTTGTTCAGCGAAGCCGAATGACTGGAATTAGACTTTCTGCATACTTTAGTATTCATTTAAGTGCCCAAAATCTGAACACTTGTTTGTGGGTTCTTGGAAACAAAATAAATCATTTACAAATGAAAAGGAAATATTCTCTTTATAACGTGTATTTACTTCCCCTTTGATGTTCAAGTCAGATTTGTTCGTTTAGAAGAGAAAATAAACCCACACGAGTCGTTACAGTTATTCAAGTTCCAATGGCAGATGAAATGAAACCAGATTTTCTTTGAAGATCTGTTAGTTTCTGAATATTCTAAAACATGCTCCTGGAAAAGAAAAGAGCCAAAAGAAGGCAGATCATGAGAATGGAATTGCTCTAGAAAGCAAAGCACCCATCCTCCTGCTAAATATTTTTCTCAAATGTATGTTTTTTTAACTTAATAATAATTGACAGATTCAGATTTTGCCCCTCCAGACAGCATTGTAGCAAAACTATATCACATGCTATTTTACTTTGCCCTTTCTAAACTGAGATTAGGGACACATTTCGCAATACATTTTTAATCAAACAGTAAGGATTTTTCTGTTGAGAATAAGGTATGGTTTCTTCTTTCCAGTCAAAATCCTGTCATAATGGATAAGGGGGCAAAGTTTTTATAGTTCCTTATAAGACTTCAAGAACTGAAACTATGAACCTGTGTTATTATCAAACTCTGTGTTTATACCCTGTTAATATGCAAATAAAAGTGTTGTTGTTGCTATAAATTTGAGATCCTTCCAGTGAGTCCCCAAGTCATAATGTAGCATACAATTTTTTGATACAAGTATGGGGATCCGGGTAAGGTAGAAAAGGAGCATTAAAATGCTTTAAATGAGCATTAAAATGAGCATTTAAAGGAGCATTAAAATGCTTTAAATAAACTTAAGTACAGTAAAATTAAATCTGAATAAGACAGCATTTCTACAGTTCAGTCATATGGCTGGAGGCACACTTCACATCCATTATTGTGAAATTCCAGTACGGTACAGGTTTACATCCAAATTCCAGTACTGTACAGTTTTACAGCCAAAGTTTTGCCATTTCCAGTACTGTACAGTTTGCTAAGGTTGCTTCATACATTCATCAATGGCTCTTGGCAATTGTTGACTCTAGGGATGCCAACCTCCAAGGTAGGACCTGGGGATTGGTCAGAATTATAGTTTATCTCCAGACTACTGTCCATCTGGAAAAAAATTGATGCTTTGGAGGGTGTATTCTATGGCATTGTACTCCAC
This sequence comes from Sphaerodactylus townsendi, assembly GCF_021028975.2. Classification (NCBI taxonomy): domain Eukaryota; kingdom Metazoa; phylum Chordata; class Lepidosauria; order Squamata; family Sphaerodactylidae; genus Sphaerodactylus; species Sphaerodactylus townsendi. The sequence continues at coordinate 124,670,138 of NC_059428.1, read as the reverse complement.
TGAGGTTCTTGTCCTCCCCAGGCTGCATCCCCAAATCTCTAGGACCAATGTTCCTTGTAAGCCACGTGGCTTCACAGCCACGCAGACACCATAATGGTGCAGAGCAGGCAACCGCCAGCAGGACGAGCTCCCACAGGCAGCTCACTTCCACACAAAGGCAAGCAGTTCCCTACTGTGGTTAGAGGGACAATTGTTCAGGAGTTTCCTGATCTGGTTCTGGCAACCCTAATTGATCCATGTTCTGCTAGATCCAACTATGGATCCAACTATGGATCTAATAGGTGAAGGAAGTTCACAGGCTGTAGTGAGAACAACATATCTTTAAGCCTCTGGCCTGGCCTGTTTCTCCCCTTGTCTGTTGGTTCCATGCTAGCTTCTGTGATTTAAAGGTGAAACCTGATTCTTGATGTGGAAAGACCAGTAGCTTACATTATTCAGCATTTTTTTTACCAAATCTGACAATCCTCAGTGATGGCAACCATGCAGTGCTCTTTTGAGGGAAGGGCAGCCCATTCAGAAATGTCTTCTTATCCTCTGTTTGGTGATTATATTGACCGGCAGTTTCTCAAAAATATCTGGGTGAATTTTAACGTGTCACATTGCTGCCTTCAGAACATCCACTGTCCCATCACATGGGCAATCTAATATGTGAATTAGTTTTTTAAAAAGTTTAAAAGGTTTTTTTTAAAAAAAAGAATTATTCATACTTAAATGCACTTCATTTCATTTTCATTTATTTGATTTATACCCAGCGGCGAACAATAAGCAAATAACAGTAAACACCGATCAGATATCAAACATCAACAGTAAATATCAATAGCAAATATCGAATCAACGAATGTCAAAAACAGCAAAACAGCAGCACCAGTAAACAGTAAACATAAATCCCAAATAGGAAGTATCAAAAAAATTGACCCCCCCCCCCAAAAAAATACAGAGATTACAAATATACATTCATCATAGGGACTTCCAACTTCATCTGCATCGAGTATTAGTTTTAGTTAAGCATACCTCTTGCTCCTTAGTAAGTGATATCTTCACAAAAATTAAGAGTGATATCATTAAAGAAATTATCAATTGATAAACATCACACTTTTCTTGATTAGTTCTTAATATTAAAAGCCTATTAACCTACAAAATCACTAGTCATCAACTCACTTTTTTCTTTTCTATCACAGGTTTCCAATTGTCCAAAAATGTATTCAAGTTTCTTTCTTTAAGAGACAATGTAAGTTTGGCCATTTCTGCTAATTCTAATACCTTTCTCCACCATTCTTCAATTGTTAAAAGCTGGAGTTTCCCATTTTTGTACATATGGTATTGTTGCTGCTGCTGTCATATGTAAAAACAAAGATCCATGTTAAGTCCCATCCTTAAGCTCCAACCAAAAAAAAAAGCCTCTGGTCTCATTCTAACAGGAAATCTAGAGAGTAGAGAAGTATTTAAACAACAGGGGTCCATAGCTTACATATGATAAATTTTATACTGTGCTGAGCTTAGAGGAAGGGATGCATTATTCGGTTCCTTCATGATGTGCCTTTCTCACAGAAGCAACAAAATAACAGCAACATTCATGGAAACCTTCCAGCATGGCCAATTGGCCATGCTGGAAGGGGCTGATGGGAATTGTAGTCCATAACATCTGGAGTGCCCAAGGTTCGCCACCACTGCTCTAGAAATACTACCCCTGACCTGGACGATCCGGGCCAGCCCAGTCTACGCAGAGGCAGCTGGTGGCAAACCAACTCCACCCTTGCCTTGAAAACCCTACAGGGGTCACGATAAGTCAGCTATAACTTTACAGCACTTTTCAGCACAGTAGAGTGGTTAAGAGCCAGTATGGTGTAGTGATTATGAGTGGTAGCCTCTAATCTGAGCTGGGTTTGATTCTCAACTCCTCCAGGTGGACTCTAATGTGGTAAATGGGACTTGTTTCCCAGCTCCAATAAATGAAGCCTGCTGGGTGACCTTGGGCCAGTCCCAGTTCTTAAGAACTCTCTCAGTCCAACCTACCTCACAGGGAGTCCATTGTGGGGAGGGGAAGGGAAAAGAGTTTGTAAGCCATCATGAGTCTCTTTGCAGAACAGGAAGGTGGTGTATAAATCCAAACTCTTCTTCACCAGTAGAAATACTTTGCTCTGGATCCTACAAAATTGTTCTCCTTGTGCTTCTGTGACTGCTGTGAAGTCTTTCTTCTATGGAGGTCCCTTCCTTCACCATTAACACTTCTACTTGCCTAAGAGATCTTTGGAGAACTTTAGTCTTCTACCCTGTTTCCCCGAATATAAGACATCCCCGGAAAATAAGACGTAGTAGAGGTTTTGCTGAAGTGCGAAATATAAGGCATCCCCCAAAAGTAAGACGTAGCAAAGTTTTTGTTTGGAAGCATGCCTGACGAACAGAATACAGAAATATAAGACATCCCCTGAAAATAAAACATAGTGCATATTTGGGAGCAAAAATTAATATAAGACACTGTCTTATATTCAGGGAAACACAGTACAAGAGAAAGTGTTTGCGGCATAGGAAGTGACTAGGGAATGAATGCCACAGAGGCTAGAGAGAAGTGCAAGGGGAACAGTGTTGCATGATCCAAGTCTTTACAATTCATTTTATTTACTGACGTAATTCATACCCTACTTTCTCCCCACTGAGAAACCAAAGTAGCTTATGCCGTTCTCCTTGTCTCCATTTTACCCTCAAAACAACCTATTGAGGAGTCTGTGCTGTATGTGTGTCTGGTCCAAGGTCGTCAAAGCTCAAGATCTTTGGTCATATGTGCTAAATAATAAAGGAAAGGTAGCAACTTGTGTATGAGAAACAGTCACTGGAGATTAATCATTATAGATAAAGGGTTCTCAACCTTTTTGAGCCTCTGGTCATCTTTGAATTTTTGATATAGTACAAAATGGCTGCCACAGGAAACAGTACCCAACCAAAATGAACCAAAGATGGCTCATATGAGAGATGGAGCCACACATACACTCAGAAAGCTCAAATGCAAGAGAGAAGAGGTGCATTTTTAAAAATTCGCTGGGAAACAAGAGTGTGACAGAAAATGAACCCAAAGGCAAGATAATGAGAAGTAGCTGAAATGGGATTTGAACTAGGCCTGGTGATTCAGTACACCTGAATCATTAAAAAAAACCTGGAAAAAAAACCATACCAGCTTTTTGGGATTTTTCTTTTACCAACAAAAAAACCCAAGAGTGGTTGTTGTGGGCTTTCCAGGCTGTGTGGTCATGGTCTGGTAGATCTTGTTCCTAACATTTCATCTGCATCTGTGTCCAGTAACAGACTTCTCTCTGTGATACACCTCTGAAGATATCAGCCACAGATGCAGGTGAAACATTAGGAAGAAGATCTACCAGACCACGGCCACACAGCCTGGAAAACCCACAACAACCAGCTGAATCTGGCCATGAAAGCCTTCGACAATACAAATCCAAGAGTATTTGAACAGCCAAGTACACATGGGCTGAAAAAGTAGAATAAGGTTCGGCTTTTTCAGCATTCTCTGGCTGTTTCCCCACTTACCTTTTATTGCGCGCTACTTGCAGCAAGTAATGCGGGGTCCAGCGGCACTCCCCACTACAGGAGCGGCAACATGCAGCCACCCCGATTCTGCCGCTCACGCGCCCCCTCAACACGCATCATTTCTGTCCCTGTTCGGAATGGCGCCTTTTTGAAAACCCTGCTCAGAGCGCGGGGCAGTGGGGAGGGCCAGGTGGTAACCCCAGGTTTCCAACAACCTGCCGCTCTTAGTGACGTTGACCCTCCTGTCCAATCAGGCCACGGCGGGGCATGCGCAGATTCTTCTTCCCCCATTTTGCTGCAGAAGAGTCGTCTGCACATTGCTTTGAACACACGTGGCCATAGACTCATTGAATCATTTATTCAAGATGACGAATCAATAAACCACCGTGATTTCAATGGATTCCGCTCCCGCCACTCCCCTGCCCGCAAACAGGGAGTTCTGGTGGGGGAGGGGGGAGGGGGCACTTCACAAATGGCACATGACAAGAGCTCCCAGAGACGTGTTAGCAGACAGGCAGATGCCCTATGTTTGTCTGCTCTGTGCAGGACAGGAGAAGCACAAGCTGCCCTGGAGTTCCATAAGTTAAGAATGGATGAAAGCATGCTGAACTGGGCATTTCGTCTCCATGTAGGGACGGCTAAATGTATGGTTGCCTGCACCGTGTTTCAAAGCAATTGCAGTGGCGATTTTCAAGGAAAAGTGAAAAATGAGTGGACTTCCTTGAACATCAGTTTTGCGCCGCAGCACGCTAGCCATGCTAGCCAATCATAAGCCAACAAAACGAGAAAGGCATTGGCATTTGCAGCTCTTTGATGACGAGTGCGCATCGCAATGTTTCAACGTGGTTTTTTTTTATTTAATGGAAAGGTTCGGCCTCCGAAGCAGCACTCAGACCAATCGGAACGGAGGCCCGCCCTGTCGATCAATGTTGAACGTGCGGCCGTGGGGGAATGCTATGAAAGTGACAACACACTAGAAAGCGAAGTTTACAAAGGGGCCTGCTGCAGTGGGGAGCATGACTGCACGCTCAGAAATACCCGCGTTTAACAAAGCCTGGTAAGCCTCGCTTTTCTTTTCAAAGTGGGGAAATGGCCTCTTTCTCCCCTTGGAAGTCAGAAGACAGGAAGGAAGATATAGATCCTGTGTGCAGAGCTGAGCTAGCCCAGCCCCACATGCAAGGTATAACTCCCTCCAATGCTATTCAAGCCCTGCAGTGCTTGAAGAGCACGGAAGAGCTGATAGATTTTGCACACAAGTGCTTGAAGAGTATGAGAGTGGGGAGATATCAGATAGATAGCAAACTCAGCCCTGCGTGCAAGATCTATCCCCATCCCATGCTCTTCATTGCCCTCCCATGCTTGAAAAACGTGGCAGGGCGTGGAGGAGATCAGATAGATCTTGCAAGCAGGGCTGGGCAAACTCAGCCCCACACACAATATCTATTCCCCTCCCATGCCCTTGAAGCCCCCCTGGGACATGGCACACACCACCCAGGGAAGTTCTCTCCCTCCCTCATCATTTCCCAAGCTCTCAAGGTGTTAGAAAAATTATGTGGAGAGAACTGAAAAATCTTGGATTGGGGGGGGGGGGGTTACCCAAATATTTTCAATAATATCCAAATAAAGCTGATATCAGCTTTTCTGATAATTTCTGGGTTTAAAAAAAAACCCAAACCTGAAATTTACCAATTTTTTAATTGGTATTCAAGCCTAATTTGAACCAGTGGCTTCCTGAACCTCAGACAGCACTGTTCTCTCTTCTTGCTATGCTGGACTACCTCCTTGGTCCCTAGAATATCCTAGCACAATTGAAGTCCCAACTGGGCCAAAACATATGTTGTACTATGACTTTTACAATATGGTTGCTCTTTTCCTGATGGGGCACTAATTGGTTAACCTTGATCTAAGGAATGCTACCATGCCCACATTTACAAAAAAGAAAAGAAAAAAACCTATCCAGCAAAGGACTGCAAAGCTATCATGTTGAGCTTGTGCCTATATGCTGTAAAAATGTCAGTCTGGAAATGTGGAGTTTCTTGCCACATGCAGCTGACTTGTGGCGGTACAAATGAGGCTGCCAATCTATCGTTCTATGTGTGTGAATTATAATGTTGTGTTTTAATAACAAAGGGAAACAAAGGGCTCCATTACAGCCTATTCATGCAGCTGACAAGAATTATGGGGAAATGAAAGTGTGTATTTAATCACTTGTGGATATTTGTTAGGGAGGCGAGTCACCCCACAGGGGATTTTTTTTTGAAGTAATTTAGCTTTGCACCAAGCTGCAGAGTATGAAGACTGAAGAAGACCTGTGTCTACCTGGCATCTGCCTCTAGGCGTAGTCTTAGGAAAGAGGCAATTGAGCTTCAGTTCCATGCCCTTGACATGTTGACAATCAGTAAATGCTTCCATACTCTGATCATTTTCTGAATTTTGTGCATGTAAAGGGTGAAGAAACCCACATGCTACATTTGGCGCTGCTACTCTGATTTGGATATAGGGTCTGCAATAGGGTTGCAAAATCCAGGTTCCCAAATTGTGGAGATTTGGGGGGGGGAGCCTGGAATGGCCAGAAACCTCAATGGGGTACAAGGCCATAGAATCTACCCTCCATAGCAGCCATTTTCTCCAGGGCAATTGATCTTGGTAGTTTGGAGATGAGCTGTAATTTGGGGGTATCCCCAAGTCCCACCTGGAGGCTGGCAGCCCTAGTCTGTAATGATGACCATCAAACTGAAACACACGGAAGAAATAAGTGAAGAGAGAAACAGATTTTACATATTGAGGGAAAAAATATCAAGAAATAAAAATGAAACCACAATCCTTCCACCAAAGGGTGGCATGTGTGTAAAGATTAAGAAAGGAAATTTATGTTTGTGTGTGAGTGTGTATGTATGTGGTGTGTATAAAACAATTTTATTGAATAGTGCCAAATAATTAAAATTGTAAATAAGTCACATTAAACCCCAAATTAAGCGTGCACTTCCAGCATAGAACATTTAACATGTTACACATATACAATGCCAAAAAAAACTGATGTGTTTTGACCCCAAAATGATCTTTTTCAGTATAATACACACACAAACAAGTATCTTTCATAAATTCATAAACTAAAATGTCTTATTCAGAAGAGCCACTAGAATACTCTCTCAGCCCCACCTACCTCACAGGGTTTCTGTTGTGGAGAACGGAAGGGAAATCGTTTGTAAGCCACTTTGAAACTTTTCACAGGGGAGTATAAATCCAAACTCTTCTCCCTCTTCTGAATAGGGTCTGCAGAACTCCCAGAACAACAGCTGGAGATAATGGCTGCTTTGGAGGGTGGTCTGTAGGGAATTATACCCCCCCCCATTCTAAATTTCATCCCCAAATATCAAGGAAGCTCTCAACCCAGAATTAGTAACCCTAATCCCAGTCCTTGGACCATTGTCTAGAGAACAGAGCATCCCCTCAGAAAACAGAACAGAGCATCCCCTCAGAAAACAGAAAGAAGATGCATCACATGTTTACAAGTATCACTTTGATATGCAATCTAAGGTGAAGGTGGCATATCTGGTGATAACTACAGGATTTATTGTAAATTATTTAACATAGTTTGGATCCAGAGACCAAAGTAAGGCTTGTTCGGCACTACATAAAGGATGGTAAACTATAGTGCTGAGGCGGAAGGTGGCTGAATTGAGTTCTAAAAGGAGGAGTGGAGTCAAGAGAGATGTGGTGAAGTCATCATGTCTGGTTCCCTTTGACTCTTCACATCTATTTGCTTTGCTTTGTCAAAACATATGAAAAATCATTAAAGTGTTTTAATAAATGTCTGCTTTTCTTACTCATTCATCTTATAAATATTAATTAGCCATGGATCAGGCAATTAAAGTTTAATCAATTTGCACTAATTAGCACCACATACTTGCATAAAAAGATAAAGCCAACTCCTGCATCTGGCTGTTATTTGCAGTTTTTGTCAAGTGCTGATGAGTTTAATCTTGAAGAGAAGATTAAGAAGAAAAGAGGAAAATAAGTCAAGAAAGTAGTGTTAATTTTATTAAAGCTTCAATCAAACTGCCTCTTATGAGCTGTGCGGGAACAATACGAGGCAGCCTTTTCATTTTGTATGAAGCTGAGTTTGGGGAGTTCGAATGGAAATTAGTATCGGTGTGCAATACGGACTGCCAAATGCAATGAAAGCAATCGCTGGCCCACTCACGAGCTCTCGTAGCCCACGCTTTCTACATTGCATTTATTGGTTTATTTGGGGAGGAGTCTGTTATTTGGGCTTTTGCTGTCAGCAACTAACTTACAGTAATAGCCACTTCAGGGGAGACAGACCTGACCTCACTTTCACTGCCCAGTAGGGATGCCAGCCTCCAGGTGGTACCCGGGGATCCCCTGGAATTACAACTCATCTTCAGATTACAGAGATCAGGTCCCCTGAAGAAAATGGTTCCTCTGGAGGGTCAACTCTGTGGCACTGTACCCCACCCCAAGCTCCATCCCCAAATCTCCAGCAATTTCGCAACCCTACCTCCCATTCTCCCACCAGTGGTCAGGGGGGACCCGCCAATCCTACTACCCAAATGTGGCAGTTGACGCTGAGCTTTATCTATGAGCAACTTTGAAAGCCTTTCCAAATCCTATGCCATCCTTGTTCAGCCTTGCTTGAAGTTGTTAACCAATAAGGAAGTTTTTTGCTGTCTCTTGTTCAAAGTCCATCAAGAAAGAGCCAGCATGGTATAGTGGTTAGAGTGCTGGAAAAGGAGACCTAGGCTCAAATCTCTACTCTTCCTTGGAAGCTTGATAGGCGACCTCGGACCTGTCACACTCTCAGCCTAACCTACCTCGCAGGGTTCTTGTGAGGACAAAAAGGAGGGAAGAAGAATGATGTAAGCTGTTTTGTGTTTCCGTTGGAGTGGAAGGAGGGGTTTGAATTTATTTGTTAATTGGATTTGTAGACTGCCCTTTCTTGAATGTCAGGCTCAGGGTGGTTCACACCCTCTACGGTACGGCTGGCTTCCACCCAGGCCAGGGCCTTTTCTGCCCTGGCCCCTGCCTGGTGGAACGCTCTCCCTCTAGCTATTAGGGCTCTGCGGGACCTTGAGCAGTTTTGCAGGGCCTGTAAAAGAGTTGTTTCACCAGGCCTTTGGGAGAGCCAGCTGCTGATTGCCACTTTTCCACCTACCCACGTTGTCCACCCCCAATACCATCTCTGGCCGTGCATGTGCTGTGCCTGTGTAACCTACTTATCCTTGGCCACATCAATCTCCATTGGAGACTTAGGAAATAATATATGACAGCACCCTGTGGCTTAACAAACCAATATGAAATTGCTTGAACAAATTAACAAACTTTTAATCTTAACACAACTTTCTATCATTTAAGAATAAATAATAGTGAATATATAGTGAGTATATATATATACAGCACAACTCAATTGTACAAAATCTTCAGTGCTGTTTTTAGAAAAAGCACTCAGAACAGTTGCCACCACTAACAATGTCCAGTAATGAAAGATAGCAATAAAGTCCAAACTATCAATAAAGCAGGGCTTCTTTCTCTCATCTGGCCTTCTGCATCTGATGTAGCTGCTGCAGGTCTTCCCTCAATTTGGGCCTGTAAAAAAATAAGTCATTCCCTCAATTAAGCTGTAGGCCTTCCTTCTCCTACTGCAGGCCAGATCAATTGAGGAGGGTGGGGCTCTTGCAGTTGGTAATAAGTAAGCAAGCTTACCAACTGCACATGCTCAGTGAGCTTTTATCCCCTGGGCCCTAAGATCCAACAAAACCAAAAATACTACAATGGCATGGGTTACACCTGTCTTCTCCCAAAGTGGATTTTTCCAGGCAGCCATAACTTTTGACCTTCTTGCTGTGGAGGTCATGTAATTATACTGTTTTAAATTATTACTGTTTGATTTTATTGTGTTTTATTATGTTTTAACTGTTGTACACCACCCAGAGCCTCCGAGGGTGGGTGGTCTATCAAATTAAATAAATAAATAAAATAATTTAAATAATAAAATTAAAAATCCATACAATAATGACCACCTTATTCAAAATTCTGATTTTAAATTCAACAGCACTTTTAATAAAATTTATTGGTGACAACTGGAAAAGGAGGGGAGGAAGGAAAAGAGGAAGGGAAGGAAAGCAAGCCAAAAAAAATTGCAGACAGCCAAAAAAGGCAGCAAAAACAGAAGCAGGTGTAGGGAGGCCAGCAAGGCGTAACTTTTGCTGCCTCAACCACAGGCCTAGTGGAACATCTCAGTCTTACAGGCACTGGGGAACTGAGTCAAGTCCTTCAGGGTTTGGGTCTCCTTCGGCAGAGAGTTCCACCAGGCTGGAACCAGAACCAAAAAAGCTCTGGCTTTGGTTGAAAACAGTTGGATAGCTCTAGGGCTAAGGATCACCAATTGATTATTACCAGGAGATCATAATGCTGTGGGGATTATATTGAGAGAGGCAGTCCTGCAGATACAAAGGTCCCAAACCTTTGAGGACTTGGAAGGTTAATATCAAAATCTTGAATCTCTCTCTTTTAAAAATAATTTTTGAATCTTGACTTGCAACCTTGGCAGCAGGCCAAACTCTGTTGTGTATGTGCTCTGCACAGGGTCCCCATAAAGACCCTTGCCACCACTTTCGGGACCTGCTTAAGTTTCCAGAGCAGACTGAAAAGTAGCCCTGTGTAGAGCAAGCTACAAGAGTTGATCTGGGAAGTGATCATTGCACGGATCACCATGGCTAGAGCAGGGAAAGACAGGTAGGTCCTAGCCTGGTTGAGATGGAAAAATATCACTCTGGCTGTATTTTTAACCTAGGCTTCCACAGGACGGGATGCAACCAGCATCACACCCAGCCTTCCAGGTCTTCCTCAGTGGTCTCCCACCCAAACACTAACCATGGCCAGTCCTGCTTAGTTTCCAAGCTCTGACAAGCTCAGAGCTATTCTGGATGCAAATATTCATTCAAGAATGGCTATTTAATATACTTTTCTTACTTTCCCATTGTCAAAAATTCACTTCTTCCTTTTCCAGCTAGTTTCCTGCCCTGTGAGTGGAGGATGTTTAGAAATGTCTTACAATAAAAGGTCCACTTTAGAATGATCCATATTGATAGGCACAGGGCAAGGCCCTGTCCTCAGAGCAAAGGCTCTGTCCGGTTACTCAAAAATAACCATCCACAAACTTCTTCAGTGTTCAGAGTTTTTATTCAAAGCCTTTGTTCAGCTGCACAGTTGGGAACCAAAACTCTCCGTAAAAATCAGACAGAGGGCAGGTTCAAAGAGCTGCCGCCTGTGTAACATAATTTATAGTTAGAAAAACATACCTCCCCGCTTCTTGCTCATTGGGTTGAGTCAAGTAAACGTACAGACCTGGTCATCTTATCCCACCTCTTACCACACCTTTTCATCCCATATTTTTAATGTAACTTGAGTCTAAAACACCTCATGTATAAGATTTCTATAACCACTGTTTTGTGAACATCTCATTAGCTCCTTATCTCTGTTGAAGGGGCCCTTTTTCTTTCAACTCAGAGCCTGTGTCAGGCTGCTCTGAGTTTCGTTTCTCGCTTGTGCATTCTTTTGTGTTCACCAGACTTTCAGCAACTCAATAGTACAGGCCCCATCAGTTTTGTTAGCTAAGATGATTTTATATAACGTGCTCCACCCTTTGTGCAGGCTAACTTTTAATCCTTGTACAGGCTACCTATATGTGTGTATATGGCTTAAAACACTATAAACTATATATGTGTACATATCAATGGGATGATCTTAATCATAAACTGCAGTCTAGTGGTTAGGATCTGGGAGACCAGGTTTGAATCCCCACGCTGCCATAGAAGCTTGCTGGATGACTATGGGCACGTCATACCCTCTCAGCCTAACCTAACCAACAGAGCGGTTGCCGGGAGGATATAATGGAGAGAAAAGCAATGTTGCAAATTGCAGAAAAAGCAGGGTAGAAATATCAAAACAAATATAAATAAATAAACCTGCTCTACTGTTGGTGACTAAATGGATCACAGAGCTCTGATTGTTTGTTTTTGTTAAACTTAGTTCATTTTTATACTTGAAAATCCACTTTAATGCAAGATCTTTTATTCTGCACATGAAAAATCAGTTGTAGCGTTAACCAGAGCTGCCGATGAAACAATAAAGAGAAGAATGAATATGTCAGGATAGGAAAAAAGGAATATGCAGTAAATACACCACAAAAATCCACAAGAAATTGAAGCATCTAAGCTCCCCCACACCCCCAAGCCTACCACCTTCACCCCTTTCAAAGAAATGGAATCATAAATTATGGAACACATTTTCTGTTTTTGAGAAACAGCTATCACTTTGTATATGCTGAATCTATTCATTTTATTTCTCCCTGTGATGTAACAATTAAGTGGATCTATGGAGAACAGAGTATAGGGCCCTCGAGGTCAGGGTGGACGTGTTTCTTTAGTTTGCCCATGCTGTGCTAAAGAGCTGTTCTCTAAGCCAGAAGCAGAAAGAAATGCATTAAAGGGGGGGGGGGGGAAGACTTACTCCAACGCCTGTGAATTTATGAGGAGTGCGTCACAAAGACAAATATTTCAGCTCCGCAATTCCATTCGGCCTTTGCAGCTGTGTGTCCATAGCAAGTCAACGGCTAAATTGAAAAATCAATTCCAATTTAAATTATTGGAATAAAGAACACCAGGAGTCAGAGATAAAATGGCTTTGTTCTCCGAGATCCTTTTTAATTGGAAAGTTATTTCTTCAGGGTATTCTAATGGTTCTGAGGGAAAGGCTGCAAAATAAAGTTGAGTGGCGAAGGGAAGGTTAATAGCTGATGTGTATTTCTAGCAACTCGGTGGGCTCTGGCCTTTATGACAGGGCCCATCATCGTGTGTAAAATCATCCGCAACGCTAAATCATCTTGCTATGCGCACAACCTTTCCATCTTCCAAGAAATCATTTAAAGACATAATCTTGGCATATTCATAGTACCTTGGCAGGCAATAGAGAAGCCTACATTTGCCTAGGCAATGTGTTTTCTTCCCCTACAGAGGTCATCTGGGCAAAATCCTTAAGTCTTTGAGCTAAAAGAAACATTTGGCATCAACGTGACAGGTCAGAATAGGCTGGTTTTTTAAAAAACTTATCAAACTGAGGGAAATCTTCTCTCTCTCTCTCTCTCTCTCACACACACACACACACACACACACACACATTCACACACACACGTGTGTGTGTGTGTGTGTGTGTGTGTGTGTGTGTGTGTGTGTGTGTGTGTGTGTGTGTGTGTGTGTGTATTTGTTACCTGGGAAAGGCAGCTCTCTGCCCAGATTGCCCCCCTGCCGTGATATTAGCAATTAGACGGAATAAGAACCGATACATCATTGTTGGAAAAGGGGCACAGTAATGCCCACATGCCATTTCAGGTCACATGAGAGATTTGTTCTGAAGCACTCTTTAGTTTTATTTATTTAATTTAATATTTATACCCTCCTTACATGCTCAAAGCAGCTTACTGCAACATTCCCCCTCTTCCATTTTATCTTCACACCAAAATAAGGTTGCCAATTTCCAATTGGGATCTGGCCATCCCCCATAACTAAGACAATGGACAACAGTTACCATGGAGAAAATGGCGACTTTCGAGTGAGAATTCTGTTGCTGAGGTCCCTCTCCTCTTCAAACTCCACCCTCCCTGAGGCTTCACTCCCAAATCTACAGGAATTTCTCAACCTGGATTCAACAACCTTAACCAAGAACCCTGGGAGGAGGATTAGTCTGAAAGAGAGTGTTTGGCATTAGGTCATTTACTAAGTTTCAATGGCAATTTGAATCTGGCAATTTGAATCTGGGTCCTCCATATCCTAGCCCAACACAGTAACCACTAGGCTGTGCTGGGTGTCAAAATCTATGGCCAACTCACTGGTTCTCTGTCCTCAGAGATGCTTGTTGCAAAGGGGGGAGGTGGGTCTGCAGAAGATTTGGACCCAGTTGTTCCCAAATTTGTCTTTACTCAGATTTAACACTTCATAAACCATACACCAAGAAACACCTAATAAAAGAACCTTTAAGAATTAAAGAACAACCGCAGAGAAAAAAATTAGCCAAATCAACACTACAAGCTTTACAGAAGACATTCAGAAACAACCTTAATTTAGGGGTATAAGAAGTGGCTAAATATTTTAACAACTATTTCTACAGTTCTCTTTTTTATTTGATTTTATAAGAAATTCAAAGAAAACTTTATTACATAGAAGGGTGACGTGGAGCTTACTTACATCTACTAACATTTTACATTTTAATCATTTTAATCATCTATTCTCATATTGTCACAGACCTTAATCTACGTAGTCCCAAAAAATATTCAATTTTTTCTAGATTCTGTATATCTTTTCTATATTTTCTTCAAAATTCTGAACCCATTTTACCATACAAACTTTTACTTGTTCTGTTTCTGTATCATATTCCAATAGCAAACTATACATTTTCCTTAACAAATGCCTTGTATCTCTAGTGATTAATTGTTCAAAAGTAGTTTTTTTTCTCAATTGTCCATTTTTAATCAATTACACCATTTCTCTAGATCTCCAATTCATGTATATTATTACTAAATTACTAATTTTTACTTCCTAAATAAGGATGTTGTGGCTGACTGCCTAAAACAAAAGAAGTTTAAAAGTGCAAGTCAGTCAGTGGAACAAGGTGCTATCACAACAGAATGGGGGGGAGGAACCTCCTAAGAATAGGGAAGTGCCCTGATTGGGTAAGATCACCTGTGCTCAGCTGTGCTCAGCTGTGCTCAGCTGACTCAGAGAGGGAAGAAGCATTTCTCTGAGAGGAAAAGTATTGTCAAGTTTTGGATTTAGATTCCTACGAGTTAGCATCAATTCCCTTAACCACATATATTAAATATTTACTCTGGGGGAATTCCATTCAGGGAATGGATATGACTTGAAATATACGCATGCGTAGATAGGACTGTAGCTGCTTTTCGCACTAAGCTACGTTTATGCTTCAGCAGTCTTTACCCACGCAGCTGCGCTGGCACAAAAGTCTAATTTTAATTTACAGTTGGCACAGATATCACGTTCCACGCAGCCACATTTCAACGTAGCCTCCGCTGGCATGAAACAAAAAAAGGGCTGCACACGCCTCACGCACAACCCACTGCGCTCTGATTGGCTGAAAGGCTCCATGTTGTTCCCTACAGCAGGAAAATAAATCTAGATTCAACCCCCAAACCTCTCCACCAATCTGGCTTCGGCATGTGTTTTTAAAAAAGGTGCACTTCCATGCACGTGATAAGGGGGAGTGATGAGGGAGATGGTAAGGGGGATGAATCCACGTTTGGCAGTTGAGTGGTGGAGAGTTCTTGCTGGAACCTGGATATTTTGCGTATCACGCAATTAATTGACCGTGGGGATTCCACCTAAGCATTTTATTTAGTTGTCAAAGCTGAAGGTGGAATAGTAGTGAGACTTTCCACAGGTGACCATAAATAAAAAGGAATGGAACATATCATTGGTGGGAAGAAGACTGTCTAAACCAATTATAATTGGGATAATACACACAGGAGGGTTCCCATTCTGAAGTATTAGTATTCTGCTAAAGTTACCTCAGGAGGGAGATTAATGTGAAGTAGGTAGCTAACAGTGTCAAGGGTGTATGTGTTCCATGTGAAAGGGTACTGGCCTATTAGAACCCAAAGTCATTGTGAATCCATTAGCCAGTAACATCTAATTGAACCATCTTAAAGTGAAAAACCTCTCGTAACATCTAAGCAACTGAATAAACTTAAAGCTTGAATTAAGAACTGTGCCTGTGCCAAAACTGATATTTTATATAGTTATATCTTGCCTGATTTTCATCCATTTGAAATTTCTCCTGATCCCATCTAATTTGTTCAATAAATTTTACTTTTGTTTGACGAACTTGCCTCAATTCTCTGGTGCCTTGAAAATGTGGGGTTGCCATAGGGGGAAAAAGGACTCCCTTCATATTTCTGGAGCACCTAAGGCTGAGCAGATAAACTATAAACACCACATACAATACCATCAAAGCAGCTCAGTCATATAAAAGATGGAAAAACCTGCCGAGAATAGTTAGGAGCCTGCCTGAGTCTGCCACAAAGAGTTAGGAGGAAGAAGGGACCTGCCACAGATGTAAAATCAGTTGGGAGAAAAATCAACAGCAATGACAAATGGAGATATTTCAAGCAACCCCTTAGCATTATACTGACCTTTCAAGTGAACTGCACAGCAATGTGAATATTTAGGGTTATTAATTCCTAGAAACAGTGAGGAGATTATCTTGCTGAATATCGCCGCCATATAAAAAAGTATTACAGACAATCTAAATAGATGGAAAAGTTTTACACTCTGGGTTAAAACTGATATCCCAAAGATTAATGTTATCCCCAAGATGAGAGAGAGAGAGAGAGAGAGAGGATAGATAGATAGATAGATAGATGACAGATAAATGACAGGCAGGCAGGCAGGCAGGCAGGCAGGCAGATTAGATAGATAGATAGATAGATAGATAGATAGATAGATAGATAGATAGATAGATAGATAGATAGATAGATAGATAGATAGATAGATAGATAGATAGATAGATAGATAGATAGATAGATAGATAGATAGATAGATAGATAGATAGATAGATAGATAGATAGATAATCTCAAAGCAGATTCCTTTTTTTAAAAAAACACTTCATTTAGAGATCATCAAAGACCCAGAACTAGTTACAAAAAATTTCAGCAACCAACTGAAAAACCAGGGTTCAAACTCCTGAAATTAAGGACTGTTTTCATAGCACAATCAAAATACTGGGGTGTGGCTCAGCTGAAGAGCTCATCTGAACAGTTCATCTGTTTTGCATGTAGAGCGTCCCAGGTTCAACACCCAGTGTTTCCATGAAAAGGACAGAATAGGAGCTGATATGAAAGAGCTCTACCTGAAACCCTGGACAGCCACACTCAATCTGAGCAGATAATACTGACCTTGATTGCACCAAGGGGAAGCGGGAGTGCCAGAACCGGGATGAATCCATATTTGGCGGTTGAGCAGTGGGGAAACCCTGGATATTTCGCGTGAGTATCACGCGATTAATTGACCATGGGGAATCAACCATCAAGAAATGAATTATTCATTACCCTTGCAAATACAATGAGCTTGAGCCAGCTACCTGAAACCAACTTCGGCTGGGATTGAACTCAGGTCATGAGCACAGCTTTGACTGTAGTACCGCATCAACTCTGTGTCACAGGGCAGATTACACTTAAAGCTGATTATTCTATGCTAATTTTTTTGGATAAATTAAATTGGAGTGCTCAGACACAGATAGGTGTCTGATATATGAGAGGCCAAGAGAAAATTTGAAATGTGATGGGTATATTCAATTATCCAGTCATTTTGGTTTGAAATGAACAGATTAACTGTGCACTAAATGTTCAGTGGGTCTTAATCCATAGTGCAATATTCAGTTGTAGTCCTTAGAATTTCTCAAAGGCTTTGTATCATGTGAATCTTTTAATAGCTAAATTAATAATTCTTCAAAAGTAGAAAGCAATAATTATGGCCCCTTTTGCACAAACACTATAAAACATTTTGAGACAGGAAATAAAATGTTTCCTCCATGAAGTTCCACATTATTTTTATCCCAAAATGTTTCATTTGCAACCTCAAAAGGTTTTAAGTGAACGCCCTTTTAAACTGATTTTTTAGTTGAAACATTTCAAAATGACTTCATTTGCCTGTGCAGTCCCGTTAAGATATTTCCCAAGCCTACTAAGATCTACTTATCTACCCTAACCTTTCTGCCTTATTGCCTTATTCCCAGCCCGCTCCTCAAGGGAGCTTACAATATAAATAAAATAATTACAAAAAGCAAAATAAAAACCATGTAAATAAAACAACAATAATAAAAACACGTAAAAGGTCACAATTGAAGCTTTGGGATGAATCCGTATTGGGGAACTTTAAGGAGGAAACATTCTCATAAAAATGAGTACAACCCAACAAAATCCAGCTGTGAGAAGTTTTTCAGAGGGATTTAGCCATATTGAGCCCATGAGATTTAAATATAGTTGATGGGGAGGTGGAATACATTGCAAATCTATCCTGTATATTTCATGCCACAAACAGAGAAAATATGATCATCTGACAGACTTATGAGTAAGATAACTTTTGCTTTGCTGGAAGGGGGAAAAAAAGCCCTTAAAATCTATTTGGGGCAGCTGTAGATTAGGAGATTTAAATGGGCATTTAATTTGAAATTAATAAAACAGTTATGGTATGTGTTAAGAAAAGTTACTGAGGTTTGCTTAGTATATTTAATTAGTGTAAAAGAGATAAATCTCGTTGCCATGTAATGAACTCAGAAGTGCAGATACAGTAAGTGTGTACTTACGTTCCTATTATTAATGCATTAAACTTGTAAGAATGTTTAGGAATTTAATTAGCATTTAATAAGATAGCTATAGCAAATTACGGTAGTTCGATGTTAAATGTAAATTAATATTTTTAGTATTTAATTGATATTAACTAATTAATTACTGTTTATTACATGGCAACTAGATTTATCTTTTTATGGAGTTATTAAATCTAAATTAAAAAGTGCTATTTTAAGTGGGCTTCATTCAATTAAAATAAATATATTCTGAAGACTTTGGATATCCAGCAACTTGTCCTGTGCCGGAGTTGGGACTTTAAATTTATATTTATATTATTCCTTTAGGAAATGATGCAGGACTATGTCTAATAATACCCTCCTATCCGCTGTACAAATGACAAACACAAGCCAATCACAGACAAGTCTGAGGTCTCTCCTTATTTGGGGGTTTCCTCAGGAAAAATATGTTTTGGGTAAGTCAGTCGAAAATTGAGAGAACTACCAAACTGGTCTGGGATACCAAATTTCCAGTTGCGCCTGGAGATCTCCCAGAATTACAACTGATTTCCAGACTACACAGATCAGTTTCCCTGGAGCAAACGGTTGGTGGACTCTGTGGCATTATTCAGTATTGATGCCTGTCCCACCTTTTGAAATCAGTGTAGAAGGTGTGGTTTGTCAGGCCTCACCTTAGCAATGAGTGAGTTTGCCAGTCACATATACCTTTTTGCACACTTTGCATTAACCTTAAACACATCTACAGTTTAAGAAGAAGAAGAGTTTGGATTTATACCTCACCTTTCTCTCCTGTAAGGAGACTCAATGTGGCTCACAAGCTCCTTTCCTTCCTCTCCCCACAATAGACACCTTGTGAGGTAGGTGGGATTGAGAGAGTTCTGAATGAACTGTGACTAGCGTAAGGTCACCCAGCAGGGATGTAGGAGTGTGGAAACACATCTGGTTCACCAGATAAGCCTCTGCCATTCAGGTGGAGGAGTGGGGAATCAAACCCGGTTCTCCAGATTTGAATCCACCTGCTCTTAACCACTGCACCGCACTGGCTATGCTACGCATTTATCATATTAAAGTTATGCATTTAAAACTGAACACTACCTATAATTCAAAACACAAACATTTGCTCAACACTGTCATGCAATGCTTACCACATTACAGGTTCTCATTTTTACCCCTTTGCCTTAGTTGGTCTTTGCAAGTACAACAGACATGGCATTGGCTTTCCTCCTTTCATCATAAGACATTGTCCTTCTGTAGCATACACAATATCGTACCATTTCATCTGACTTTTGTACCAAAATCACAAAGGAGGCCCAAAAACTTTTGGAAACTACATCCAGCCCAAGGCTTAATTTTATTTTAACTCCCATGTCAATGAAAAGGGCATTAAGATCAATGTCATAGTAAGGTGGGAGTGCTATCGTTTCCTAATCTCCCAGGAAGTTCTGTGCAGAGCTAAGCCAGGGACATCAGAGTATTCCACCAAAACAGTTTGGACTCACCATCTCTGATCTTTTGTCAGGGTTGATCTTTTGTCTCAGCTTCATACTTCCTTTCTAACTGTGCTTTTTTAATTTGCTACTCTTTCTCTCTGCCCATTTGGCTTCTATTTTGGCTAATTGCTGTCCCTTTTCGGCTTCAATCCTACTCATGTCATTCTCTGTTTCTGCCTCAGTTTTGGCTAACTGAATTTCCACATAGACCATACCTTCAAGTTGTAATCTGACTGAGTTCACTGGAACTCTTCTCTACCTAGAAGATATTCCTATCCTGATTTATATGACCTGCACTTGGCCCTCCTATAAACCTAGCCCACCAGTATATTTGGTCAGCATATAATTGCTTTCTCCCAGCACTCAGGTTGTTAACAAAAGTTCCTGTCACACACTTTGACAAAACTATCCCCTCAGAGATTTTTAGTTTTTACTTACCATACAAACTCGCATATAAGCTTAATAACCCCCTCGGCTTATACGCGGGTCACACACACACACACACACACACACACCCCGCGTGGAGTCACAGCGCTTACTCATGCGTTGCGAAGCCTCGTCCCCCTCTCTAACTCAGCAGGCTCTAAGTTTAAGGCGTGGTTTCAGGCTGCCCCGAATGGCAGCTTCCCTGTAGACTTAGAGCCTGCAAGAAAGAAAGCTGGCAGCTTCCCTGAAACCACGCCTTAAACTTTGAGCCTGCAAAAAAGAAAGCTGAGTTAGAGAGGGGGACGAGGCATTCTCTGCTTCGCTTTCTCCTGCCTTCAGCCACTTTCCCTCTCCCTAGACCCGTGCGCACCCGCCTCGCTCCTCCTTAAAAAGCCTCCCATAGGCTTCTGGGGCGCTCCTTTCCTCCAGCTGTGGCTCCTTTGCCGGCTCAGCACCCTGCCTCCTGATGGATCTTTCCCATCCTCAGCTTATTGGCGAGTCAATAAAATGTCCCAGTTTTTTGAGGTAAAATTGAGTGCCTCGGCTTATTTGCGGGTCGGCTTATACGCAAGTATATACGGTAGTTAAGGCAATCAACTGTTAGCAGCAGGAATGATTCAGACCAAAAGCCTTTCAGATTGAACTTCCAAGGGAGATAACCTCCTCTGAATCACACAGAGACTTGCCCAATCAAACTGCAGGAGGCCACAGCCAATCAGGTGGCTCCTCCTGTTTCTAGACTTCCTGTGCCACACACTTTTGTTAAGGCAGAACTGCAGTTTGAAATTACACTGCCCTCCCCAGGGTCCCTATGTAGAATTCCCCAGGAATTTCCCTCCTTAGATATGGCAACCCTGTTATCAGGGCACATCCCAGAAGCTTTTCAAGTCACAAATGAAGTGATCATCAATGAGCAAAGTCTCTTCCTTGTAACTTCACTGGAACTTTATCCATTCTCTTCTGCCCCAGCTCTAGTGAACAAGACTACAAGCTTTTTTTACAAGAAGAAGGGGATCAACTGGTTGAAGACACTGTGGAAGCCTTGAGTATCACTTAGGGCTGCCAACCTCCATGTGGTCGCTGGAGATGTCTCGCTATTACACCTGATCTCCAGGTGACAGACATCAGTTCACCTAGAGAAAAAGACCACTTTGGAAGGTGGAGTCTATGGCATTATATTCCATTGAAGTCCCTCCCTTCTCCAAACCTTTTCACAAGCTCCACACCCAATTTTCTAGGTATTTCCCAACCTGGAGCTAGTACCAGTGGATCTGCTTTTAAAAAATGTATAGATTGTACCTTCACGTTGTAATCTGACAATTCTGCCAAATGTAGATGGATCTACTTTATGCTTTCATTAGCTAGCAGAGGTGGTTCGAACGTTCATCCTGCACTTATGAAAACAGCTTTTGTCTCAGGAATTAAACAGTCATTTTGCATCCTGTGAGAAATACCTTCCTTTCCCAATACTTAAACTAGACAAGCTCAAGCCTATGTAGGTAAACTCAAAAAAAATAAGGGAGTATGGAGGGGATATTTTCATGTTGTTTAATGCAATTTACTTAATGCATGACATTCTGGCTATTGATTAAATATATTTCCTGCTTTTGGAAAATTATTAAGATAATGGAGATAGGCAATCATGTGACTGCAGTTGAAGAAGCAGGCACTTTATTGGAAACCATATTAACACATTTTGCAAAATTCCGATCCTGTCTTCCCCTACCCAAAGCCTGTATTGGAAATCTGATAAAAAACCTGAAGGAGCCTGCCATTTGATAACTATGTAAAGGTATATTTGTGAAGTCTTGTGCTAGGTTCATTTTTTCAAAAGCCTTAGGTAAATGCATAGTTCAGGTACCAAGTTACGATAAAATTTAAACTGGAGGCAAGTGGGAAAATATAAAATGAAAGTGGAAATACTACTGTCTTAAGTCGCTAGTTCAGGAACCTGATCACTGGGCTGGGAACCGAGGAAATACGTGGCATAGAGATCTCTACAAAAACAGGGAACTTGCCTCACAATATTTGTTAAAATCGTTTAAAATATTCTATGAGATTATACTTCATTGAAGTCCCTCCCCTCCCCCAAACCTGCCTACGTTTAATTTAATATAAGATTTTGATATTGTAGGAAGGGATACACAGCGAGAAAACTTTACACAGCGTAATGTATCCATTTTGAAAAGTCGAAGCCATCTGGGGACTGTCTTTTTAGGGTATTTTCTGTAGTTGTTCGGAGGCGAATGTGGCACTGAAAAACAAACAGAACAGTGCACCTTCAGGGGAAAATTATTGTTCCCACTTTCAAGGAATGAGAACTTTTGCTGTTTGAGGGAAGTAACAAATTATTGTTCCCACTTTCAAGGAATGAGAAGTTATAACTTTTCTCCCTAATGAGAATTTTTTTAAAAAAGGCTGTTTTAACATGACCTCTCACATACAGACATACTCACATAACCAACTCTAGTACTATCACCTTATTGTCTTATCCCAAGTGCAATTAGACTGTTTGAAGCCAAGGCCCTGGCTCAATTGACCTATGGTGCTCCACTGGCAATGACTTTGGAGATTCTGTGCCCGTGGTGGTGAACCTTTGGCACTCCAGATGTTATGGACTACAATTCCCATCAGCCCCTGCCAGCATAGCCAATTGGGCATGCTGGCAGGGGCTGATGGGAATTGTAGTCCATAGCATCTGGAGTGCCAAAGGTTCGCCACCACTGTTCTGTGCCATTCTCAGATCCCTAAGGCAAGAAGCAGGGATGGCCAAAGTTGAGACAATCTTTTGGAGACTAACCATTAAATATTGGCTCAAAGTGCTTTCCCAACCCCAGGGAATAATGCCCTCACTGCTGGTGGCAACACCTTATCCTGGATGGCTAGAAAAGATAATATTAAAACTTAAGACAGTCTGGTCTCGATCCTATGCAGCTT
This sequence comes from Sphaerodactylus townsendi, assembly GCF_021028975.2. Lineage (NCBI taxonomy): Eukaryota > Metazoa > Chordata > Lepidosauria > Squamata > Sphaerodactylidae > Sphaerodactylus > Sphaerodactylus townsendi. The sequence goes on along the minus strand of NC_059428.1, from coordinate 124,647,353 downwards.
TTGGAGCTAGTTGGTATAACCGCAGAGCAATGGCCATGGTTTGTCAACGCCTTAATGACATTGAGATGCAAATAAATTTCCCCCTGTTATACAGACCATTAAAATCATGGATAGGTATCTCAGCTGCACCTTATGTATCTGACATAACTTCGGCAAGAAGCCGATGGGCCTTTTCAAGAGCTCGCTTTGACGCCTTCCCATCAGCTAATCTGATGGGACGATTTCAAAATATTCCATGGCCCAGGAGAACCTGTGTGTGTGGCTCAGGGGAAGTGGACTCAATGTCACACATCTTATGGCACTGTAAGTTACATAAAGGCGAAAGGGAACTTTTAATCCAACCATTGCTAACTCGTCACGCATACTCAATTATAGATACCGCTGCTTTTAAAAGTTTTAGTTGTTTTTAACTGTACCTGATGGTCATTATGTTGTGCACCGCCCAGAGCCCCTAGGGGATGGGGCGGTCTAGAAATCTGAAAATAAATAAATAAATAAATGAATAAATAAATAAATAAATAAATAAATAAATAAATAAATAAATAATTCAGACACAAACTTTGTAAGACTGCTATTAGAAGATTGTGTTCCCTCTACATCACAGAAAGTAGCCAAATTTTGTATACTGGTATATAAGACAGAGAGCTGCATGGTGTGATAACGATAGTAATAGTATCTGAAGTCAATGTTTTTTAATGTTATTAATGAATAGATCTTATATTGGATTTTATATTTTGGATTTTTGTACAAATGGAATTATATATGGAATGGAATTATATATATATATTCTGACTTTAAATTACTGGCTGGCCTAAAGGTCATAATAATTAACTAACTAACCTTATTTTCTTGTATTATGAGTTGTCCGGCCTGCATCTACCTGTTCTTAATTGCCTAGAGGAACTGGACTAATTTTTTTTTTGTCATTCAGTCTTTTCTCAAGTGCTACACATGGACATTTCTTCACTGAACTGTGATGAATGTGTAGAATGTGATGATTTTGACAGGTGCTGGCTTTGTACATCAAGTCCTTTTTGTTTTCTTCCTCTCCTTAAAGAGAACAGATATGTTTAATACAGAATTCAGGATTTAGGGCAGCCCAGGAATGGCTTAGTAAATTTTTGCTGAAATTGCTTGGACATTCTGGATTATCACACTGAATTTGCGTACCTGCGATTACAGGTGTTTTAGGTCAGATTCCGGGAGGATTAGTCTATTAGTGCTTAATATCCCTGGTGACTAAAGGGAACCTCCACTGTCAGAGGCAGTAAACATCTGAGTAATAGTGCCTGGAGGCAATATCAGGGGGAGCCAATCAGGTGGCTCCTCCTGTTTCTAGACTTCCTGTGCCACACACTTTTGTTAAGGCAGAACTGCAGTTTGAAATTACACTGTTCCTTTCAGTCTGTCACCATGCCCTTCCCCAAACTCTGCCCTACAACGGATCAATAGCATGCTAGCATCAGGGTTGTGACATCATGCTGCCTCCTCCCTTATTACACCTACATGAGCAATACAGTCTAGTTTTGACCTTGATTGTGTGTGCTCAAACATTCTTACGAGCTGTTGGGACCAGCCAAAATAGTTGTTATTTACATTTTTTTAAAAAAAGAACAAATGGCAGCCAACATGTACAAGCACAAGTCAGGCTTTCAAAAGATAAAAGAAAAAGAGAACAATTGTGCTGTGAGAAAAGAAGTCAGCAGACTTGATTACAAGTTGAAATTTTTTTAAAAAAATGTGAATAAAATTCTCCAGGAGACCGTCAAAATGGATATAAGACTCTGCACTGAAGTCTATTACCTCATGTACCAGGGTCCGGCTGTCAGCTGTAGTGGGGTGTAAGACTGAAGTGCCAGAAGTGGCCCAAAGTACCTGAAAGCCTAGAGTTAATATGGCCCTGCTTATCCCTGTTACTTAACCAGCTCATATTACAACAATGCAGCTATATCAAGGTGCTTCCCCCAGAAATGATACCTGCAGTTCAAAGGCCTCCGCCTGACATGCTTTCTTTTAGAATCAAAACAAATCTGCACTTTTCAAAGACTGCCATTTTATTTTCTCTTTTTATTTCTGCAGGTACGTGTAGAGGACACAAACCTGTTGCCCACCTGTCTACGTGTCTGAAAGCTCTATAAAACATTGCAAAGGATTTGTCCTTCTGCACTTACAGCCCTGAAAGGGCAACAACCATTAGGTGTGATTCTGCATTTGGAGAGTACGCTACGGGACAATTAAGACACTATAAATTCAAAGAAATAAACCCAGCCTGCAAATGTTCCATGGCTGCCTATGCAAATGAGGTAGGATTTCAAGTAATGCAAGACATTATTCTTTCTCTCATTTTCTCTCTTGGTGGGTGCCAATACAGTAAGGGAGGCATTAAAAATAAACATTGTCCTGGATCAGAAACTAATCTGGCACAACACAGTTTAACTGTGAAGATTACAAGGCTATATTGAAAGGGACAAAAATGATGTATGGGGTTTCCTGTCATCTCTTCTGGACCTCCCCAAGGAAACCCAAACCCCAACTGCTTCCTAGATGTCTTGCAGCACAAGAAGAACAGTGTGAGGAACACGGTTGTCATATATAAAAGTCTGACCTTCAAGCTGATAGCTTTGAGCCATAAAAAGCTTCCCGAGCACCTGATGTATAAACATAAAGGCAAGTTTTAAGGCCAACCCCTTTTGGTTTATAGCACACAATCAGGGGTGAGATTAAGTTTCAAGAGAGTCCAGAGGCTCGAGGCTCTTGCAAAGCAGTTGCCCAAATTGCGATAGGAAACCCAAAAGGGGTGTGTGATTGTTAGGTCTCACAACCTTAAGCCAATAAATGGACGCATCCTCCTGACAGTGATGAACCTTGGAGCAGGCATGCATAAAAGGCACAAGTGATATGAGAGGAAATTAACTGGGCTTAAATATAACCAATGATACTAGATGCTAGTGAATTTTCATCTGGCGTGGTTAAAAAGTTATACACAGAGGCCAACTTCTCTAAATATAAAAAATCATGCTTTATAGTCTCTATTGATTGTAGGGAATGCTAAACTAGTACCAACACTGGTTGTTCCAAATAAAATTGGAATGATCATATTAGCATGAATTAGCACAATGGTCCTTTCCACACAAGTCCATACCAGGTTTCCAGAATGTTTTTAATTCCCCCTCTTTTACCTCAATGTTAGTCTGCACTCGCCCCCTTCCAAATGTTTCATGGCCACCAATAGGGTGTTTTTTTTAAAAAAATTGCTTCTCTGTTGAAACAGTGCTCCCTAGATTCATGCTCTGTAGCTCCGTAGATTCACTCAAACAGCAAACACACACACACACATGTGCACACACATACACACACACACACTGATGAAAATGAGAGGCGAGGGGGAAAGGGCTGAGATTGAGGATGGGAACAAATGGCACCTAAGGGGAAGTTAAACAATGACACAGAGGCATGGAAAATGGCCATGGGAAGTATAAAACATTAAAAATATGACTGCACATCAAAGGAAGTTGGCTCTGAAATATTTCAGGCAAAATAATAGTTTTAATGGGGTTTTCAAATAAAATGGAGAAAAAAAGCTTCTTGGAAACATTTTGGAAGCCAAAGAGGGAGAAAAAACAGTGCGGAATTCCATGAAGGAAGCATTTTATTTCCAGCCTCAAAATGTTTTCATTGGTGTGTGTTGAAAAGGCCAATGTTTGAACAAACAAAATGGACATCTTTCTAGGGTAAACCATGGTATTCCTGTATGTAGTCCGTGCTACATATATAGTGGGAAGGTGTAAGGGTGGGTGGAGGGTTCTCATCTCATTTGGGAAATTGCTGAAGATTTGGGAGGGTGCCTTTGGTGGCAAGCTACAGGGAGAGGAAGGAGCTCAGTAGGGACGTAATATCCCATCCTATGTCACGTCTTCAGATATCACAGCGAGGTCATTAGTGAGTGTAACGGACTCGCCCCACCCCGTAGGGCTAGTGTGTGTAAAAGGCCTAATGAAAAGGCCTTAGTAACAGCCACAGTTAAGGCAGCAGGCGCTCCACTATACTAAGGACCCCATTTGATTGGTCAAGCAAAGGCACAGTTGCCTATGGCCAGGGATAGGGGGAGCCAGAGTGCTGGCAGAGCAGAGCCTGTCAATAGATACACTCTCTCTGAAGAGATTCTGATACAGAGATCAGAAGGAGTCAAGATTGAGAATCAAGATTGGGACAGAGATTCAGGAAGAGTTTGACAGAGAGTGGTCTGTCCGATCTGAACTGAAGGATTCTGTCTCAGCAGTGTTAGCTGAAAGAAGTCCAGTCACTCTACAAACTGAGGAGGCTTGTCGGAGAAAGGAGGCCCTGAGTTTGGTGCAAAGTGATGCGCCAGTCAGTGGCTTGACAGTAAACACTGTCCAGACCTAGAGTCTGTCCTACCCCAGTACAACACCAGTCTTGGGAAAGCCTGTTCCAGAGGCAGTGAGGCCAGTTTGGGATTAGTGTGAGAGAGGGAGGCTTTGCATGCCAGAATCTTGTGGATCAGAAAGGCTTAGTGCCTGTCTGTGAAGAAAGTTAGTAGATCTATATATATATATATATAATTTGAAACATATATATAATTTTGTAAATGAACGTTCAGTCATGTGAACCAGCACATTCAGGCTGAACTACTACAACACTACCCACAGTTTCCTGAAAAAACGTGGCCTGGCTGTCCTGCGAAAGAATAGACTTTTAATGGATTAATAGGCGATACTAAATTAATTTTATTTCAGCTCTGAAACATTGGTGAGTTGAGGTGATTTTAAAATACTTGGCGACATTTGAAAAGAGAGAGATAGCCAAAATGGTATAGTTAGTGGTTCAGAGCAGGTGGGCTGTAATCCGAAGAACTGGGTTTGATTCCCTACTCCTTCACATGAAGACTCCTGGATGACCTCTCTGAACTCTCTCAGCCTGACCTACCTCACAAGATATCTGTTGTGGGGAGAGGAAGGGAAAGAGTTGTAAGCCACTTTGAGACTCCTTGCAGTAGAAGAAGGGGGAATAAATCCAAATGCTTCTTCTCTCTTCTTAAGAATGGATACATGAAAAAGGGAGCATCAAGTCTCAACAGCTCATACCCCCCCCCCCAAAAAAATCTTGTTGGTCTCTAAAATGCTACTGAACACAGGTTTAGTTGTTCTACCATAGACCAACGCAGCTCCCATCTGAAATAATCCAGGAAAAGTTTTACGGGCCCCTTTGCATCATTTCTGTTTTTCAAGCCTTGATTTTGGAAGGGGAAACGAAGGAGCCTAGCAATATGTTTGATGAAACATACTTGATGAAATGGCAATATGTTTGATGAAACTTTTGGAAGGAGCGAGGAAGAGAGACTGTTCTGTTTTCATATAAAAAATATGGTACATTTCCAATGCCAGGTTGTTCTAAATATTGCTAAGCAATAGGGGGCCAATGGGGCATCTGAATAGTATATATCTTTCAAACTGATATTTCACCATCGCCTGGGAAAAACTGTGCAGCTCGATTGAACAAAAGATAAAGTTAATACTACCTAACAAGAACAGACCATTATAGATCAGCGAAACTGCACAGCAGAATTATATGACAAGGGGCAAGCCACATTACCTAAATTAACATTTTTCCAGCGTGAACAAGAAGGCCAGCATAAGAAAACCGAGCGCTGGGCCTTGGCCTGCATTTAGTCAACCTGAAGTAATTATTAATTTATGGTTGTCTGTGATTTTAATTAAAATGAAAACTGAGAGGAAAAGAATTGAGAGAGATAATGTGCCGTGAAATTGAGTTTCATTTGTTTAGGGGCCACCTTCTTTGTTCTTTTTTCCCCACTCCCCACCTTGTATGTGTGTGTGTATATATATAAATATACATATATCTTTCTTTTTTTCTTTTTTCCCTCTTGAAGACAAAGATATTACCATAAATGTCATCCACTCGCTAAAACCTCTGCAATTTTGTATTTAAACAGCTGTGATTACTGTGGAAATTAATGAAACGGTTTCTTCTCAATTGTCGCAACTTGAACCACTTGGTCATGTTGTAATAGTTTCTCACCAAGTAGCATCCATCTGGCTCTGTCATCCACGTGGATGTGAAATGTCATAAGCCTCCACATCCACACAAAGCCATGGTTCCAATTCATGGTGCTGGTAAGGGAAATGGCTGTAAAATAGGAGCATAACTTTAAAACAAAAATAGCCCAAGAAGTCATAAAGGTGCTGTCATGCTCCCAGAGACACCCTCACTATTTCCGTAGTTAGACCCTGTCCCTTTAAGAAGCCCTCTACAGACAAAGAGCAGTATAGTATTTCTCATTAGTTAGCAGTCCTCTTTTTCAGTTTGTTTTAGTTTCAGGTGCCTGGGGAAGGCTGCAGACAGCAAGATATCAAAAGCTTAAGGTGTTAGAGATCCATAGCACTCAGAGTAAGAAAGTTTCAGCAGGGTTGCAGGAAAAACAGAGTCCAGTTAGAGGACACCAGGAGAACTCAGAAGAAGAATAAACAGACTAAACTTTCTGGGAAGCAAGCAAGGAAAAGTTGGTGTCTGCAAGCTCTTTGATAATCTCCAATTGTTTGCAGCATCGCAAGTATTAGACTTCATGAAGTTAGACTTCATGAGAAAAGCCAGAGTCCTAAACTTTCAATATTATTAAACTGTTTTTGAACTGTCACTCATTTGTCTGTGGGTCTTACACTCTGTTCTGGCCAAGTGCAAGGCGCCTGAATTTAGTTTGCTTGGGGAACAGAACAGGTGCTTTGCTTGGCATCAAGGGTACTGAAAGTCTTGCATCATTCTCCTTTCCTCCATTGTGTTTTCACAATGAACGACCCTGTGAAATAGGCCATGGTCACCCAGCAAGCTTTCTTGGTACAAGCCGGGATTTTAACCCAGGTCTCTCAGATACTAGTCTGCCACTTTTAACCACTACACCATGCTGGGGTGGGGGTGGGGGTGTCTCACTGATATTTTCAAAACAACAAACAACTATCACCTTGCTTTTTCCCTATCTTTATGCATATTGCATGAATTATTCAAACCATCCACACTGGTGTCTACTTTGAGAGAAATATCCCCCTTTTCACCTAGGTTTTCAGGCACCAAAATCAGACTAAAGACAAGAGGGATGGATCCAAATGTTGTTTCTGGATGACTGTACATACCAAGAGGAGTTATTTCCCCTCTTTTGCTCTTGGGGATGGAATAATCTATCTCCATATTCTATGAAAGGCAGAGCGCTTCCCTTTCTCCCGCATTTTCTCTTAAAGGTGCAAAGTTTGTTGAAGGAACCAGGGTGCCTTTAGTGCTCTCCTCGTGACATCTGCTTTCCCCAGGCCAATAAAGAAGTCATCAGTTTTCATTAACCTGTGTTGCTTCCTTATTAGCTGCTGTGTTTGCTAACAAAGACTGACCTGTACCGTCTTACATCTGCTGGGGAATTAAATAAAATATGAGCCAAACGGAGTTCACAGCCACCAGCCCCACAACTTTGCAAGCATGCCCTTCGCTACCACTGATTTCAACGGAGGCACTGAGGTCCTTGAAACTGGAAGCCGACTCCACTTGACACTGCCATATGGATCGTGTTTGTTCTGATTCTTTCCACTGCCTGCTCTCTGCTAGCTCATATGCTTTGCTTAATGGCTTTCCCTTTATTCAAATTTACTGCAAATTGTATTCTATAATTATTTTGCTAACTTACTTCTTGGCCATGTCCATCCTGCCCCAGTTTGAATTTCCTGTTTTCAGGGAATATTATTCCTTTGCATTCTACAGTTTACCAAGCAGTAGGAACTTTCAAGGGAGGCCTACTATTCTGGTGGGCTTATAAGAAGCTGTAGGTTTTACTGTGGTAATGAGCAGAGGATTTACTGGGGCAGGTATGCTGAACTTCAACATATACATGTCAAAGAGCATGTCTTTATGGCTTTCCAGGTCTCGTGATTGCTAATCAGTTGCAAAAATTGAGACATTGTGGGTTCTTTATTTGTTTTTATTTGTTGCAAGCCAGCATAGTGTAGTGGTTAAGAGCAGTGGACTCTAATCTGGAGAGCCAGGTTTGATTCCCCACTCCTCCACATGAGCAGTAGACTCTAATCTGGCAAAGTAGGTTTGGTATCCCCGCTCTTCCACAAGAAGCCTGCATGGTGACCTTGGACTAGTCACAGTTCTCTCAGAACTCTCTCAGGCCCACCTACCCCACTGGTTGTCTGTTGTGGGGAAAGGAAGGATAGGAACTTCTGAGCCTCTTTGAGACTTCTTGCCATTGAGAAAAGTGAAGTATAAATCCAAAACACTTCTTCTTCCTGATTAATCCCAAATTCTTCCTGTTTAAGAAAAAAGTGGCCAATAAATCTGCTAATGGAACGGTGATGTTTGTGACAATGCACCTTCGTCTCTTCTCACTTCCACAACCATTTCCTTCTCATGCCTCCTAGAATTCATACCTTGTGGTTTCCGTTCCGTTCCCTTTCTCTGACAGAAGCCCAATGTAATGAGAGATTGGAAAAGGTGAAAGCACCGAAGTCATTGATTAGTGCCACAATTGTTTGACGGGGTTGTTGTTCTCTGTTTCTGAAGTTCATTGTTTTGCTTGCCAGCCATGATTTGTTTGAAGCATTTATCTTTCAACTTTCCACCAGCACTACAGGCCATATTAATCTTACACTGTATAGTTCATTTATATTCGGGAACATTCATCCTGACTCCCAAACAATTTAATACATAGCAGTGTTCAGATGCTTTTCTCTTCCTTGCATTATATTTTTATGCATTGTTTCAGTTTATCACTGGCGTGTGTGTGTGTGTGTGTGTGTGTGTGTGCGCGCGCGCGCGCGCAGAGTGTTGCAATGGGAATTCTTTCTCAACGCAAACTAACTCTTTTCCTTCGTGTAGTAATAATGCCAAGAACAGGCTAGGCTGAACCCAGTGGTGGGATCCAAAAATTTTAGTAACAGGTTCCCATGGTGGTGGGATTCAAACTGGCGTAGCACCAATGGGGCTGGGAGGGGCACGATGGGGGCATGGCCGGGCATTCTGGGGGCGGGGCATTCCTGGGTGGGGCTGTGGCAAGGACGCAGCTGCCGCGTGGTCCTTGGGCGGGAAATGAATGCACGCAGGCGCAGGCTGCCGCGCACACCGGTGCACCTCCTGCTAGACTGCTTCAAGTTCTACGCGCTTCTACTGAGAGGAGGGGCGTAACTAAGGCAAAAATCACGTGGCAAAATCACCAATTAGTAACCCCCTCTCGACACACACAAATAATTAATAACCTACTCTCAGGAACTTGTGAGAACCTGCTGGATCCCACCTCTGGCTGAACCTGTCTGTCCAATTGCTGGAGTTTAATATGGGGGAGCTTACAGATATGCTGGCTCCATCACCATCTCCAGCCTAAAGCAGTTGAGCCCAGTTCAAGGATAACTATGTATAAACCGCCCCTCACTCAGAACATTTTCCATTCTGGGACATTTGTTCCATAACTTAATTTTTTCCTTTTCTGCAGCCAGCAGCACACAGAGTTGAAATGTTGTTTCAATGTAGAAGAAGTCGTGTCAGTTTTTTATACGCCACTTTTTTTTATCTAGAAGGAGTCTCAAAGCGGCTTCTTCTTTTCTTCTCCCCACAACAGACCCCTTGTGAGGTAGGTGGAGCTGAGAGAATTCTGAGACAACTGGGGCTGGCACAAGATCACCCAACAGGCCACATGTGGAGGAGTGGGGAAACAAATCCAGTTCATCAGACAAGAGGCTGTCGCTGATATGTAGGAGTGGGGAAACAAACATGGGTCCATTCTGCGCAGCCCAAAAAAGACATCTCTGGGATGTCTCAAGAAGAGGCAATGCCTCTTTTTACTCCACATACCCAAAATAAGATGTCCGGGGGATGTCTTAAAAAGAGGCTGCTCCTGGGGTGCTTTTCAGGCAACCAAGGTGTCAGGGGGAAAAGAGTCCGTTTCCCACCTGACCATTTTGCTCTCTGGCCAGTTTTACCCTCTGCTTGCACCCGACATTTTGGGTGCTGCTGAAGGGATTCTCCCTGCTATCATTTGTTGAAGGTTGTCCCAGGATGTTTGCTCTACAGGCTCCAATCCTGGATGTCTTTTCAACCCCAAAAGTACATAGTTATACTTAGCTGGTGCTGCTGATTCTGGCAATATATTGTTTTCCTATTTTATTTTCAATCAGCTATATTCATAGCTATGCAGATGCAAATACAAAAATCCTATCTGCTCGTAAGACCCATCTACCTCCCATTGAGAAGCATTGGGTTGACCAGCCCTCTACAGACTGACTTGTTGAAGGATGCTATGCCAGTGTGGCTGGGGGCATTCCAGAGGCGTGGCCGGGGTGTGTGACGGGGGCATTCCAGAGGCATGGCCAGGGTGAAGCCAACTATAGTTGGGTGTTCCACCCTAGCTTTGCCTTCTGGGACACCAGCACCCAAGGCATGAACACATTGAGCCCAACGAAGGGCTTTTTGGCAACAGGGAAATGGTGTGTGTGTGTGTTTTGCCTCCTGGAATCTTGAAAAGCCCTTTGGACGCAGTGGGGTGGTGCTGTCCCTGGCCACCCCATACTCTGGTTTGGGCTGCCCATCAATTTTTATGGGTCTCTCTGGTCCTTCTTCAGCACTCTAACTGCTGTCACTATGGAGACAATGCTTTTGGATGCATTTGGAGTAGTGCTTGAGGAAAAGGGATGTTTGCTTGCTTCTTAATAAGACTATTTTAAATCCAATTGCTATATGTTTTTACACTTAGGTGTCCTCATTGATTTATTTTAGAAATAGTTATTTGTTGTCAGTCAAAATGAATTGAACATACATGCCTTCATAGGAGATACATAAGACATGGACTGGTATAGTATAACCTAATCTTGTTAGATCTTGGAAGTAAGGCTGAGTGGAAGAACACTAAGGAAGTCTCTGCAGGAGAAGCCAATGGCAAATCACCTCTCCTTTTCACTTGCCTTGAAAGCCCATTACTGGAATTTCTGCAAATCAGCTGCAACTTGATGACACGTAAGAGACAAATAGGACCACACAACAGTTCCGGCATTAGCCCATATAAGATTTGATGCTTCAGTGATACTGCTCATTTAGATAACCAGCCTTGAGCAATGTCACACTGGATACAACAAAAATAAGTGATTTAAACAACCAACTAATTATCTCTCTTGAAATATTTTAGATTTAGGTACATAAGAAAAAAGTTTGGCAATTGCCAATGGAACTCCAAAATCCATGCCTGCTGAGTGTTTCTTAACCTTATCGGATGTTACCAACCTCTCATTATCACAAAGAAGAAGAGTAATCAAATCAGCAAATAATCGAAGAGGGAAGACAGTCAGGAACAAATGGTGTGTTTCAGAACAGGTGTCGCAAGAACCACACCAAGATGTTTTTGAGCCCATAAAACACAGAACGGAGCACACCTTCGAATCAGAGATTGGCCCCAGTTATAGGACAGGCCACTTAAAACAAAAGCTTTATATTCCTGCCGAGCCTGGAAAGAGGGAGAATGCAAAGTAAGGGATTGAGTATGCCACCCAAGGTAAGAGATTGGTTATGCCAAAGGGGAGGACTGTTCAGAGTTGTGGGGAAATATTCACAAAAGATGTTGGGTAAAGTGCTTTCAAGTCACAGCCTACTTATGGTGATCTCTTATTGGGTTTTCAAAGCAGAAGAGGTTCAGATGGGGTTTGCCGTCCCTTCCTCTGCCTAGCAATTCTGGCATTTCTTAATGGTCTCACATTCAAAATACCAACCAGGGCTGAGCTTGCTTAGCTTCCAAGATCTGAGCGCTTACATAAGATTAGAGCAATAAGAAATTGAGGTCGGTGTCTGTTGCTAGACTGAAGCTGATAGGTAGCATGAAAGTATGGGCAACTCCAAATAGATGAATCCAATGCAGCAACATTTTCTAGGATAATTATAAGAATGTAATGGATGCTGGGTGGTATCATACTATAGGCAGGGAAAGTTCCTCCACCCTATGGCATCTTCTTCCTCTTTAAGTGACTCTTCTGTTGGGGGAATAACCACTAAAGTTGGAGAAAGACTTCATACTTTGCCTAGTGGAGAAGGAGGTGTGCTGAGATCACTATTTCCTTGACTGATACTAAAGTATGAACAAGAATGCCCTAAAATGGACAATTTCTTGCAAAGATGTCAGGATGCAGTGACGCAAGGTGGGATGTAGGTTAAACTTGGACTTGTATTTGCCAACGCTTGTAACTTTTCATACTCGGCTGTCATCCTGGCTTTCTCAATTACATAATAATATTAAAAGATTTCATTTCGTAATGACACAATACACAATAGGTTTCTGCTTAATTTAAAAATAGGCAGAGGAAGCCGCTCTTAATAAAAAGTAATAATAGTTTAATGGTTCCTGTACTAAACCACTAAACATCTTCATTACTCTATCGTCAGAGGGTGCCGAGAACAGGAGGGTGCAAAGAATAAGAAATTCTAGTGTTTTGTGATCTCTTACAGCTATTGAGATGAATGCAAAAGTTAAACACAAAAGCTTCAGAGCTCTGAAATATTGGGCACTTGCACGACGTCCACTTCCTTTGTGCTTATGAAATAGCATTATGATGAATGCTCAAAAGGGGCTCTTCTTAATCACTGTATTTCTTAATCACTGTATTTCATCAGTCTGCATATTAGATAAGGTTTGAGCCACAAGTTTGGGGACTTGAGCCTTGATTTGACTGGGAAAAAAATTATATAAATGGGAACTCAAAACCCAATTTTATGAGTCAAAATAAAACCCTCCTGGATGGGACAGGAAGGTTTTTTTTTTTAAAAAAAAGTCTAGACATCCTGGCAGAGATGTGCAAGCCAAAGACTTGGAACAGGAGAGAAATGGAGTGAAATCTGTCTAGGCCAGCCTCTATTTTCAGAGTTCCAGTGGACATGCCCATTCCAGAGAAAGGGAATTCCAAGGTAACACCAGTGACTTACAACTCAGTTCATGCACCTGACAAAGCAGGATCCTATCTGTGAAAGCTGATGTCCCAATCAAATAGTTAGCCCTTAAGGTGCCAAAGGATAACATTTATTTACACTAACCTTAGCTTCTCATCCGGTCATCCTAAATTATTGTCGAGGCTGTAATCATACATTTCTTGCTTTTGTCATCAGCTCTTCTACAGTCATTTACATCCCTCAAGGGACTATCGATTCATGTACTGATATAATTATGATATAGCTGACAGTCTACCCATTAACCTCCATGCCTGTTTTATAGTCTGGAGTAATAGAAATAGAAACAGAGCTGATCACACATAATTCTCATTATTATTGGCCCTACTAGTATCATCAATAAAAAACTTGTTTTCTTCCACCCTGGCCCTGTGAGCTGGAAGCTTGGTTGCTCTTCTGACAAGTCCACGTACGATCACTGGTGGTAGCATGCACAGATAACGGAAGTGCTGACTTGATGTAGCATTAGAGCAGCATATATTCTGTTCTGTATCCAAATTTGCCATCTTGATCCCAATAGTCTGAGTCCCTTGGGTCACTATTGCTAAGTAAGACCGAAATCACATAAAACTATTTTGGTACATATATGGTATATATGAATCATGCACTGTCCTTCATAGGGTTATTGGTTGTGGTGGAAAGTGCAATTAAGTCACATCTGCTTAAGGCAACCCTGTAGGGTTATCAAAGCAAGAGATGTTCAGAGGTGGTTTACCATTGCCTTTCTCTATGTGGGCTGAGAGAGTTCTGAGAGAATGGGGCTGGGCCAAGGTTTCCCAGCAGGCTTAATGTTTGAATAGCTGGGCCTTGAGAGCCCTTCCAGCTTTAGGTTTCTAAGTTTCTGTGGGAGCTGAAGTTGAGATGGCCAAGAAATATAGAAAAACATCATATAAAGGGCCTAGGGCAGGAGAAGCCATATTCCAACAAGCTGCAAAGAAGTGAAGGTGACTGAACTTTTCATGATGGTAAAAGTGACATCTAATGGCAGCTGACATATGGCAACCTTATAGGATTTTCAAGACAAGGGACTAATAGAAGTGGTTTGCTATTGCCTACCTCTGTGACTCTGGATCTACTTGGTGGTCTCCCATCCAAACACTAACCAGGGTCAACCTTGCTCTGCAAACTAGGATACTTGCAGGGGGGAGGGGAGACTCACCATAGGAGTCAGCACAGCCCTGAGCAGATGCAGGTGCCCGCCCTGCTGGTGCAAGGGGCAAATGTGTTGGCAGAGGGGGCAGATATGCCCCAGAAGGTGCCATCTTTTTGCAGCCCCACTGGTGCAGAAAGATGCCTTGGTGTAGCTAGGGGCACTCCAGAGGTGTTCCAGGGGTGGAGCCAACTTTCACTGGCTTCCACTGGCATCCCAACCCCTGTTTGTTGATGGAACCGGCCTTGGACATGTGCCACATTTTTCATGGCATACGCTCATTATTTCCTATGAGGGAGTTTAGACAGCCAGCGTTTTCATTTCGTTTTGGATCCCTTTGGTGGCAGTGGGGTGGCGCCACAGCAGCACCATCCCCACACACCTGGGAGATCTGGCCTGGTCTGTTAGCCTTCGTTCTTTGGTCTAGAAAGATGTAAGATCTTCACTGCAGTTCGAATTAAGTCTTTCTTGCATGAGAACATTGTTTTGGAAAGCTGAATGCTCTTTGAAAGCTGAACATAAGAGAGGTGTGTGTGTCTGTGTGTGTGTGTGTGTGTGTGTGTCTGTGTGTCTGTGTGTTTAATCAAAAACCCAGCCTTGAGCTGATTTGTGTGCAGGGAAGGCCATCCAGCCTCAGAAGGGCATTCGTAAATAAGGAGCGAGTGAGGAAATAAAAGGCAAACAGCACCTTGAAGTGCGAAGAACGGGAGCAGATGTCCTTTAGCCGGTGCGATTTATTGATTTATAAACACTTCAGTCAGGTCTACCTCCTCTCCGCAGAGTAATTTAGATATGGGGAAATATCTGTGAAATATATTGATTGCTTTATTGATTGAAAAGCCAATTGCTGTTGCACTCCTGTTTTTACCATTTAAGGCCTGACACTTTTTGACGTACGAGCCAGCTGTGACTACTGCCTCAATTCCGCACTGAGATAGCGTGATGCTTGTCAGATTCCGTTCCCTGGCAGCCCCAAGAATTTACAGTAGAGGAGTTCTGCAATTTAGCTTGTTACGTAGCCAGTGGAATAATTAGGATTCGTTAAAGTCCTGGGTGGGCCATATATGAGAGTTCTTTTCTAATATATTTTCCCTTGCAAACTGGATTGACATGTCATGAACAAAAGAAATGAAAGCAACCAGGTGGATATTATTCTCAATCTATTTCCCTGGGAATGATTGTTACTGTTCAGGGTAGGTGGCGGGTTACCTCTTTCTCCTTCTGGGATTGGGATTTTTTTTGAGCATTCCTTAAGGAACTTCGCACTTGTTACCAAATCAGTTTGCACCCAGCACTCATAAATCAAAAATAGACAGGAGAAAGCAACTCCCAGCATCCTCTTTAGGGCTGTGTTATTTATTTTGAAATTTTAACTCTGCGATAAATTTATTGTTTTATGTTTTATAGAGAGAGCGGGCAAAAGCAATTACAAAGTATTCTTGATTTGAAAGAGAAAACCTCCTAAATTAACATAACGAAGAGAAGGGGGGGGGTGTTGCCAGAGAGGTTGTAAACAGTAATAAATTCAAGGTGCTTATAAAATGAAGGTACGAAATGGGAGAAAAGAACTCCCCACCCTTTTTTTTTTTTTGAAAAGACTCTTTCTAACATAGCACTGGCTTTAAAGGCATAGTGTTTTGCTTTCTGTCACTCACGGAATCACAACATAGTTAACAGATACCATCAATTTTTTGGCTGCATTGTACAGCGTGGGCTTGTGCCTGAGCCACGCAGCTTGGAAATGTGGACTCTACGCTTTGGTTTTCAACAAGATAATTGCCTGCATTTGTGTTGAAAGGTGTGAAGATGTGTGGGCAGAGTCTGCCGAAAGTTCAGGAAGAAATGGAAGCTTTGAAGAGAGCTTTTCATGCTGGCCAATCGGTCCTACACTGCTCCCTCATTGCGTCCCTTCCACTACATCCGTGCTGCTTGTACAAGGCCCTGCATTTCTGATAATTGGAGCTTGACAGCCAAGGCAAATTCCACTCTTGCCCAGGAAAGATTTAACAAAATCCCACTTAAAGACAGACTTTGTCTTGGTTCCTTGAAGGAGACAGAAACGGTTTGGCAAGTGCTTGTGCCCACTGCTTCTATGCAAACATTCGGAAAAAATTAATTCATCCTCTGATAAACTCATAGAGCGCCTCATCTGATGAGAGAATCGTTTGTCTATTTATTAGCTGTTTTTAACCCAATCGCTACTAATATAGTAGTTAATTTTCTTGCCTTAGCTATATGAGTAAGAGAACAACAGTGTTAGTTAAGCTGATTTTAAAGCTTTGTACTTAAATTTTTTTTGTCAATGAAAGTAATGAGGATAATGAGGATATAGTATACAGTCTGTACTAAACCGCCTGTACCATTTCAAGGGCTGCTTATAGGAATAATCTTTTTTATTTTTTTTAAAGAGCTGCACATGGGAAAGGCAGCAGGGAGAAGGATTTTAATTTTCTCCCTCAGGCTAGCTTCTTAGGTACAGGGGAAAAAAAACTTTGTAAAAGCCCTGGAGCCATGTGGAAGAATCTGAACTTAGTTCACCATATTTGGGAAATGGGTTTTATTTTTCCAGCTTCCCCACAGCATCATGATGCATTCATACAATTCTGGGGCTTTCCTCAGTTTCATTTCACTTTTTCTCAAATTGCTCCAAAGTTTTAGGAAACAATGCAGTAAAGTTGGCAAGCTGGTTTTGTGGGTGGGAAATTTTGATTTTCTGGCTCAAGTGGCAGCCATTTTCCCTAACCCTGTCCATACAGCAGCCATTTCCTTCCCCTACCACTGATGGGATGGTTTTTTAAAAAAATTAATTGGCACTGGAATATCATTTTATTACCATACCACTTCAACAGTTTTCTCTGGGACAGGATTTCACTGATTTTGTTTTTGTTTAATGGGAGGGAGCCCTAATTGGATTCTTAAAATTATGACTTTTTATAATTTATAAATTAATGTACTTTATACTTTATATTTTTATAAGACAATATTTAATCAATTTCAGCTCAGGTGACAAGTAATCCTAGTAATTTATAAATGTATG